>NC_035445.2:102123595-102736250 GCF_002127325.2 Helianthus annuus
GTCGTAAAGCGATTCGTATTGATAAACAATTCGATTACTTCGATTTTAGCAAATTACTCCACATAATACAACTAACGTAAAACACAAAATAGACTACATACAGTCAAAGAAGTCAAAACAGGTATTGGTCAAGGAGAGACAGATCGCAATTAGCAATCTTTTCTCCCTTTGACTTTAATCTTGACTTTGACTTTCGAAACACGGGGTGTTACAGCCTCCCCTTGTTTAGGGAATTTCGTCCCGAAATTAGGTCGAAGGTGTACAGTTCCGTGAATCACGTTTGACAACTCTCTCTCTAGACTTTCATTTAAACAACTGCGGGTACTTCGCCTTCATGTCACTTTCGAGTTCCCTAGTGAACTCCGCGCCTCGTTTGCCTTCTCATAGGACTTTCACAATAGGAATGCGCGAGCGCCTGAGCTGCTTGGTTTGGCGATCCATGATTTCGACAAGCTTTTCCATGAAGTGTAGCGTTTCATTTATTTGAAGGTCGTCGAGAGGTACGATTAAATCGTGCTCAGCCAGGCACTTTCGGAGATTTGACACATGGAAAGTCGGGTGGACGTTATTAAGTTCCTCCGGTAGTTCGAGTCTGTAGGCAACTTTTCCGATCCTTTCCAGAATCTTAAAAGGTCCAACATATCGAAGCGTTAGTTTCCCTTTCTTGCCGAATCTGACCACACCCTTCCAAGGTGATACCTTTAGGAGTACGTAGTCGCCAACGTCAAATTCAAGGGGCTTGCGTCGTCTATCGGCGTAACTTTTCTGTCTACTTCGAGCTTTCAGCAGGTTGTCTCGGATTTGGAGGATTTTGTCAGTTGTTTCTTGTAGTAGTTCAGGACCAGTTAATTGCGAGTGACTGATCTCGTGCCACACGATAGGCGATCGACATCTTCTTCCATATAAAGCCTCGAATGGTGCTATTTGGATGCTGGCATGATAACTGTTGTTGTACGAGAATTCGACTAACGGCAGGTATTTGTTCCAATTACCACCGAAGTCTATGACACATGAAATAAGCATGTCTTCAAGAGTACGGATCGTTCTTTCAGTTTGTCCGTCGGTTTGAGGATGGAATGCGGTACTCAGGTTAAGCGTTGTACCCAGAGCTGCTTGAAACGTTTCCCACAATCGCGAGGTAAACCGAGCATCACGGTCAGAGATGATGTCGCGAGGCATACCATGGTTACAAATGATCTCGCCGGTGTAGATTCGGGCTAATCGTTCTACCTAGTAGTCTTCCCATATTAGCAAAAAGTTGGCTGATTTGGTTAAACGATCAACGACAACCCATATGTTGTCGTGACCTGATGACGTGTGCGGAAGTTTGGTTATGAAGTCCATAGCTATACTCTCCCCATTTCCACATAGGGATTGGGGGTTGTTCGAGTAAGTCAGAGGGCCTTTGATGTTCAGCCTTGACTCTTGCACAAGTCAGGCACTTCCCAACGTAGAGAGCGATATCGCTTTTCATTCCCGGCAACCAGTACTTGTAACGAAGATCCTGGTACATTTTATCGGTACCTGGATGGATAGAATATCAGGATTTGTGGGCTTCATCCATTAAAATCTGTCGTAAATTGGTCCGCTTAGGGATCCAAATTCGGTTCAGAAAGTGGAATATCCCATTCGACTTACTTACAAGCTGAGCTCCATCGTGGTAGATTCGTTCCCTCTTCAGAGTTCGTTCATTGAAACAGACATGCTGGGCTTCGCGAATTAGAGTCTCGAGATCGTATTGGGCTTGGGTATCGCGGATGCTGAGCAAATAACTCCATCTGCTGAGTGCGTCGGCAACGACGTTTGCTTTGCCTGGGTGATAATGAATCTCGCAGTCGTAATCATTGAGGAGTTCCACCCATCGGCGTTGACGCATGTTAAGTTCTTTCTGATTAAAGATATGTTGTAGGCTCCTATGATCGGTGAAGATCGTACACTTGGTACCATACAGGTAGTGTCGCCAAATCTTTAACGCAAAAACAACTGCGCCTAGCTCGAGATCATGGGTTGTATAGTTCTTCTCGTGGATTTTGAGCTGTCGAGAAGCGTAAGCTATAACCTTGTCTCGTTGCATGAGAACACAACCGAGGCCGAGGTTGGAAGCATCACAGTAGACAATGAATCCGTCGTTCCCATTGGGCAATGTGAGAACAGGAGCATTGCAAAGCTTATGCTTGAGGGTTTGGAAAACAGACTCTTGTTCAGTTCCCCAAACAAAAGACCTGTCTTTATGCGTAAGGGCGGTAAGCGGCACAACGATCTTTGAGAATCCTTTGATAAATCGGCTATAATAACCCGCTAGTCCGAGAAAAGAACGAAATTCGGACGGGTTATTAGGTGTAATCCAGCTCTTAACTGCTTCAATCTTCGCGGGATCGACATGGATACCTTGACTATTAACAATGTGACCCAGAAACTGAACTTCCTCTAGCCAGAATTCGCACTTGGAGAATTTGGCATAGAGTTGATTCCCCTGGAGTAGCTCGAGAACCAAACGTAGATGTTGCGCGTGCTCGGCTTTCGATTTGGAATAGATCAAGACATCGTCGATGAACACGATGATGAATCGGTCAAGATAGATCCATGAAAACCGCGGGTGCATTGGTTAAACCAAAAGGCATAACAACGAATTCGTAATGGCCATAACGAGTTTGAAAAGCAGTTTTAGGTATATCCTCCTCTTGAATACGTAACTAGTGATAGCCTGAGCGCAAATCGATCTTCGAGAAACACGTAGCACCTTGTAGCTGATCAAACAAGTCGTCGATACGGGGTAGATGATAGCGGTTCTTGATGGTTAACTTATTCAATTCCCGATAATCGATGCACATCCGGAACGACCCATCCTTCTTTTTAACGAAGAGGACTGGAGCGCCCCAAGGAGAGGTGCTCGGGCGAATGAAGCCTTTCTCAAGCAATTCCTGGAGTTGGTTTGAGAGTTCACGCATTTCGGACGGCGCTAGTCGGTAAGGAGCTTTGGCAACAGGGTTGGCTCCAGGAATGAGGTCGATACGGAAGTCGATATCATGACTTGGCGGTAATCCAGGAAGATCATCAGGGAACACTTGAGGAAATTCACGGACCACAGGGACGTCTTTGACTTCTGTCTTCCTTTTCTTTTCCTTCTCCGCTACTACAATGTTAGCCAAGAAAGCTTTGTATTCCTTGCGGAGATACTTGCTAGTTTGGACATATGACATGAGCTTGAGGCCTTTCGAAGCAGTTTCACCGTACACACATAATAGATCACCATTCGCGAGCGAGAATCGAATCATCTTGTCGAAGCATACAACTTCAGTATGGTTTTCGCGAAGAAAGTCCATGCCTACTATGACGTCAAAACTTCCGAGTTACATCGGGATAATGTCGATTGGGAAGATGTGATTGTTGAGCTCAAGAGTACAATCACGAAGAACAGAATTAACGGAGACAGTTCTTCCGGTAGCGACTTCAACATCGATCGACGAGGAGAGATAAGAGTGCTTACGACTAAGGAGCTTTTCAAATTCGAACGACACAAAGCAATTATCGGCTCCAGTATCAAACAAACATGATGCATAAATACCATTCACAAGGAACGTACCATTGACCACATTGTTGTCGGTCTGGGCTTGGCGCTCATTGATGTTGAAAGTTCTGGCGTGTACTGCTTGTTGCTGCTGCTGTTGCTGCTGCTGCTGCTGCTGGGGCTCTTGCTTCACAACCCTGTTTGGGCACATGTTCGCAAAGTGGTTAGGGTCATGTAAGAACCGTCAATAAAACTCGTAATTAGAATAATAATTATCCAATAAGAAAACCCTAATTAAGACACCCAAGTAATTTGGCGTAAACCCTGAAATTTTCGGAACAATCGGAATCAGGATCAGGGCCCCTAAAACTCGAGGGGGGGGGGGGGCAAACCCTAATTGATAATTACCTTTTCAGTAATCATTAACACTAAAGATAAGGAACTTCAGGATATTCCAATAGTCTCAGAATACCCAGACGTTTTTCCAGAAGAATTACCTGGATTACTACCTGATAGAGAAGTAGAATTTAGAATTCATTTAATTCCAGGTACTGCACCAATAGCCAAAGCACCATATAGATTAGCACCTACCGAAATGCTAGAATTGAAAAAGCAATTAGATGAATTATTAAGCAAAGGATTCATACAACCTAGTTCATCCCCTTGGGGTACACCAGTATTGTTTGTGAAAAAGAAAGATGGATCGATGAGAATGTGTATCGATTATAGAGAATTGAATAAGGTTACGATTAAGAATCGATACCCATTACCTAGGATTGATGATCTTTTTGATCAATTACAAGGAGCTAGGTACTTCTCAAAGATAGATTTAAGATCCGGATACCATCAGTTGAAAGTACAAGAAGAAGACATACCTAAAACTGCTTTCAGAACTAGGTATGGTCATTATGAGTTTACAGTCATGCCCTTTGGATTAACGAATGCCCCAGCAGCATTCATGGACATGATGAATCGAATCTATAAACCATACTTGGATAAATTTGTGATCGTTTTCATCGACGACATACTTATTTATTCCAAAAGCCAAAAAGAACATTGTGAACACTTACACGTTCTCTTAACTTTGTTAAGAAAAGAAAGGCTTTATGCCAAATTCTCGAAATGTGAATTTTGGCTACAAGAAGTACAATTCTTAGGTCATGTGGTAAATCATGAAGGTATCCATGTAGATCCTGCTAAGATAGAAGCTATTACAAAGTGGAAAGTCCCACAAACAGCTATGGAGATAAGAAGTTTTCTAGGCTTAGCTGGATACTATAGACGATTTATCAAAGATTTTTCTAAAATAGCCGTACCTTTAACTAAGTTAACCTGTAAAGCTGCTAAGTTTGAATGGGGACCTAGACAAGAAGAAGCCTTTAAGATTTTAAAGCATCGATTGACGAATGCACCAATCCTAGCTTTACCAGGAGGAACCGAAGATTTTGAAGTATATTGTGATGCTTCAAAATTAGGCTATGGATGTGTGTTAATGCAACGCAAGAAGGTAATTGCGTATGCTTCTAGACAATTGAAACAGCACGAAGAAAATTATACGACTCATGACCTAGAACTAGGAGCCATAATTTTTGCCCTTAAGATATGGAGACATTATCTGTATGGAAGTAAGTTTACTGTTTATACAGATCATAAGAGTTTAAGATATATATTTGGGCAAAAAGAGTTAAACATGAGGCAAAGAAGATGGATGGAGATGCTAAGCGATTACGACTGTGATATCCAATATCACGAAGGAAAGGCAAATGTAGTTGCAGATGCCTTAAGTCGTAAGTACCATGAGAAACAGAAACGAGTCCGTGCTCTGAGGTTAAATCTACAAGTAGATTTAGTGGCACAAATCAAAGAAGTTCAGAAAACAGCAATCCAAGATGATGCTGAAGGAATGAAAGGTTACCTAAAAGAACTAGAACAAGGAAATGATGGAATTTGGAAATTCCATAAGAAACGAATTTGGGTACCTAAGCGAGAAGAGTTAAGAAATAAGATTTTAGAAGAAGCTCATAAATCTAGGTATACCATGCACCCAGGAAATAATAAGATGTACCAAGATTTAAGAAATAATTTCTGGTGGATAGGAATGAAAAAGGATATAGCCGAATACGTATCTAAGTGTTTAACTTGTTCACAAGTTAAGGCTGAACACCAGAAACCCTTAGGATTACTACAACAGCTAGAAATGCCTGTATGGAAATGGGAACTCATAACAATGGATTTTGTTACCAAGTTACCCAAAACCAAAAGAGGTAATGATGCGATTTGGGTAATCGTAGACCGATTAACCAAGTCAGCTCATTTCTTACCAATGAAAGAAACCTTTAGCATGGAAAGGTTAGCACAACTGTACGTGGACGAAGTAGTATCCCTACATGGAGTTCCGCTCTCCATTATATCGGATAGAGATAGTCGTTTTACTTCTCATTTTTGGAGAAGTTTTCAGAAAGCAATGGGAACTCGACTAAATCTAAGTACTGCTTATCATCCACAAACAGACGGACAGAGTGAAAGGACAATACAAACTCTAGAAGACATGCTCCGAGCATGTGTAATTGACTTTGGTGGTGGTTGGGATAGCCATTTGCCATTAATTGAATTCTCCTATAACAATAGTTATCATTCAAGCATCGAAGCTGCACCATTCGAAGCACTGTACGGACGTAAGTGCAGAACTCCAGTATGTTGGGCAGAAATCGGAGAAAGTCAATTATCAGGTCCTGAAATTGTACAAGAAACTACTAACAAGATAACTCAGATTAAAGAAAGATTGAAAACGGCTCGAGACCGTCAGAAGAGCTATGCAGACAATCGTCGTAGGCCTTTAGAATTCCAAGTAGGAGATAAAGTACTTTTAAAAGTCTCTCCTTGGAAAGGAATAGTACGATTCGGTAAGAAAGGAAAGCTAAGTCCAAGGTACGTTGGACCATTCCCCATGATTCAATGAATAGGACCAATAGCTTATCGTTTACAATTACCAGAAGAATTAGCTGGAGTACATGATGTATTCCATGTATCCAATCTCAAGAAATGTTTATCAGATGAATCCTTGGTAGTCCCTCTTCAAGATGTAGAAGTAAACGAAAAACTAAAATTCATGGAGAAACCATTAGAAATCGAAGATCGAAAAGTCAAATTTCTCAAACATAAACGACTGGTGTTAGTTAAAGTCAAATGGAATTCAAAGAGAGGACCAGAATACACTTGGGAGTTGGAATCAGAAATGAAGCGAAAATATCCTCATCTCTTCCAATAAATCTCGAGGACGAGATTTTTCTTAAGGTGGGGAGGATGTAACAACCGTAAATAAAACTCGTAATTAGAATAATAATTATCCAATAAGAAAACCCTAATTAAGACACCCAAGTAATTTGGCGTAAACCCTGAAATTTCCGGAACAATCGGAATCAGGATCAGGGCCCCTAAAACTCGAGGGGGGGCAAACCCTAATTGATAATTATCTTTATTAAAACGTTGCACAGTTCTTATTTGTTGAAAATGTTGATTCACCAAGGCTATAACCGAACTCAGCTAGGCTAGGAAATAGGCTGAACCCTTTACGGACCGTAAGGGTTGGTCCTTACGGACCGTAAGCATACCAGTCAGCCTTACGGACCGTAAGGGTTAAGGCATACGGTCCGTAAGCAAAGCGAAATTCTGGCTATAAATAGCCGACCTTGGCACTTGAACTGTGGTGTTAAAACGTTGCACAAAGCTTCTGTGTACATTGAGTTCTAACTGATACACTACAAATAAACACACACGATCATGAGGTGCTGCCGCAATCAGGGTAATAACTCGATCGCTATTACGATTCAACGTCCGATCGATTATAACTATCCAACGATAGTCGGGGTGCTGCTCGAATTGAGCTTGTACTTTGATTATTTGTCGTGATTTCGACTTGAATATTAGAGTGCTGTTCGAATTCGGACTACGCTCTGTTATTCGTTGTGAAGCCGACTGAATTATCGAGTATTGCACTGATTAATCGTTCTGAGGGTTTAATCTCGTGAATTGACGTAACTGCTGTATTAGTTACTAACCTGCCTGTGTGTGCATTGTGTTAAATTAGGTTTAATCAAGGCTAATCAGTAGGCTTATATCTTGCTCGTTAATTTGCAATGTGAGTCATTCTTCTTTTAAATTGTTTTCTCACAGTTTGTGAGTAAGTTTACAAAACTCCAAGTTATTTTCAAAGGTTATAATTACAGGGATTAAGTCTATGTAATCACCATATTACAGCCAGTATGTGGGGTTTTGTATACATTACTTATTTCCCGTCACACTTGGACAAACGGGTGGCCAAGGGGTGATCTGACCACAGTCACAGACACCATTGGACAAATGGGCTAGCCAATGGATGGTCGAGTGACAAGTACTGTGGGTAGTTGGTTTGATATCAGAAACATTGTAATTCCCCTTAATACTGTAATTTATTACTAACGGGTCGTTTTAGAAAACAGAATGATTCACTCAGTATTTCCCCGCTGACAAAACCTTTTTCAAACATGTTTCAGGTGATCTGTGTGATCCAGGAAAAGTGCAGTAAAGCACTACAAGCTC
The DNA here is from genome assembly GCF_002127325.2 of Helianthus annuus. NCBI lineage: Eukaryota > Viridiplantae > Streptophyta > Magnoliopsida > Asterales > Asteraceae > Helianthus > Helianthus annuus. The sequence continues at coordinate 102,131,682 of NC_035445.2, forward strand.
AGAGAAGTGGCTCATTGTGAATAAATAAATAAAACATATTTTGGCAAATAATGATTTCTGTGTGGAATCAACGTATTGTAAATTATGGGAATTTATCCCTAAAAATTTTGTATAATATATTAAACGAGCATTTTTACGGTGAAAAGATCCTATAATAAAAGACTTCCGCTGCCGCATAAATCAGATACCACGGGTACCACTGGACTACTCGCGGCTCCCGATTCCGTCCAGGGTGGGTCGGGGGGCGTGACAGAAGGTGGTATCAGAGCTAATAATTAATAACTATTGAGCCACTGATCGAGCCACTGATTTAAGCCTATTACGGAATTAAGTATTTGACAAAATACTTAATCCTACTAGTTATCATTCTGTGATTATTTGTTGTATTAACTGATTATTTGTTAGTTACAGTATGGGTAAACAAAAGCTGTCTGCTATCTACCACAAATTAGATATTGCATCTTCTTCTAAAAATCCAGTAAACCTAGAAGAAGGAATCTTTGTCCGCAAGGCAAACTATGAAAATCCTCTTTCCCCAGAGAAAAGGGATTCGATACTTAAAAAGAGTCAGGAGAAAAAGAAACCCCGAACCAAGAGAGTTAGGTTTAACCCAGAAGTCCAAGAGTTGGGTAATAGTACACCTTGGGAAGATAAAATAGACAAGAAATGGGCAAATCTTTATATGCTAGCTTCTGTAGCAGAAAATGCCAACCTCTAAATATCCGATAAGTTGGGTCTAGTAAGAGAAATCACAATCCAGTAAATAAATAAAATCCTAGTGTGTTTATTTCTGTTGTCCTTTGTATAAATTAGTATGCAATAAAACTTCAGTGTTTGTTTGTTAAACTTTGTTCCAAAGTTTTAACATTGCATTCTTGTATTTTGCATATATACTATGCAGCATGAATGAGATATCGGAAGCATTTCAGAATCTCAACCTATATCCAGCATGAATGAGACTGCTGCTGAGCCGGGACGACTTGTAGAGGTGCAGCAGTGGTAGTAACAACACAGTTCTTGTTGCTGGAGCTGCTATTGTTGTGCTTCTTATTGCGGCGTGATGACTTTGATGGTTGAGCAGTGGCGGTTTCAGCGGTTGGTGCAGTGGTGGCTTGGTGTAGAGACTTGGAGGGCTTATCCCAGAAACCAGCTTTTACTCGCTTGTCATTGATCTCGGCGGCAAGCAAGTAAGTCTCTTCAATTGACGAGGTATTTGCTGCGTGAACAAAATTGGCAACACAGTCAGGTAGAACTCGAATGTACTTCTTGATCGCTATCTCTGGCGTCTTGACTTGATCGGGACAGATAATGCTGAGCTGCTTAAAGCGAGCAGTCAGGGCAGCGTTGTCTCCATCCTTCTGCTTAATGTTCCAAAACTCGTCCTCCAGCTTTTGGCGTTCGTGGGGAGGGCAGAATTCGTCCATCATAATGGCTTTCAACTCTTCCCAAGTCAGCTCATAAGCTGCATCATTCCCGCGTTTGTTTCGTTCGGCCGTCCACCAGTCTAGAGCTCGGGACTGAAAGACGCCGGTTGCGTTTTGGGTACGGAGATTTTCTGGACAACCGCTTTGGCGCAGAGTGACTTCGACGGAATCGAACCATTGAAACATAGCGGTTGGGCCATCTTCTCCGCTGAATTCCTTTGGTCCGCATGCCTTGAACTGTTTGAAGCTAAAAACAGTCTTGGCAGCATCTTTGGGAGCTTCAGTTCTCGACTCCTTAGATGATTTGCTGATGTTCTCATACACTTCACTCACAGCCTTAGCTACTTGCTTGGCAATGATAGCAGCAAGACGCTTGTCACTCTTTTCTTGGCGGGTAAGTGGGGTTCGGTGTCCAGATGACGACATTGTCTGCAACAGACATCGTCGTAGGTCTCAGACACATCGTAATCGAATCTCACCTCACACGTCTACTACTTACTAAACTTACGTTGAAGCACGTATCACATAAACACATAGGCACATAGGTTCACGTAGTCACATAAGCATGTAAACACGTAAGCACATAAGCACGTAAGCACATAGGGCACAGAAGCACAGAAGCACATACACATTTAGTCACAGAGGCAGTCAGAATACAGAAACCTATTATTCAAAGTTTGCGATTACTCGAATATTTCGATTGCGTCTATTGTAGCGATTAGCATAGTTTAAGCGTATAGTATAGCGAGCATCATATCGTACAGCGTTTCCTCTTAGTAGCGACGATTTGTTACCGGTTTGAGATAGAAGAGCAATGCGGGTGGTGTGTGTCGATCGAAATGAGTGCAAAATCGAATAAATCTCAAAATTTTAAACAGGTAAACAGTTAAACACATATAACACATAAAAGTAACAAGTCATCAGAGTCAGCAGTTGCGGGCTCAAAATCGAAACACATAAAAATCGAGAGATAGATTGTCTGCGGCTACTAGACATTGACTACCCAAAGCGATTCGACTATTCTCAAGGATCCGTCGTACACATGTTGACTTTCAGGATAGGGCCTCTGCCTCGATTCTTGGGCATTCGGCGCAAATCCCTTTGGTCACATTGTGAGTTCAGATCTTTGGAGTCCGTCGAGGCTTTGGTGAGAGTTTTGGCAAAATCCATGGACAAGTCGTCAAGGTTAGGGTTTCACCCCTGGCTTGCCAACTTCCCCTTGGTTTTAGTAAAATAGAGGAGATTATTTATCAAAATATGGATTTCACTCCTAGTTTGGTATAATTTCCCCTTAAACTTGAAATGAAGAGTTCATTGATAAGTTGATAAAACAGCATTGATCAAGCAATTTAGTCGAGAGTTTACGGTTTTCACACCTAATCTTGACCAAATCGCTTTCTCATTATTGAAAATTCAAGTGCAGTGATAGTGTAGTATAGGCGAGAATAGCGACGAATAGCAATGAGCTCATACATCGTCCCTATTGGGTATGCACAAGTCGGTCTATTGGGTCCTAACTATAGTCTAGGTCTCTAAGACATCGGCCCGGACTAGGTCGAGTCTGCCTGATTCCCCATAGTTATGGCTCTGATACCAATCTGTCACACCCCAACCGATGGCGAAAACATCGGGGCATGGAACTGAGCGAAACAGATTGTCCAGAAGTTTCCATAACAATTATCATTACTATTCAATTTAAATAATACGTCCCATACCGTATCTCAAACAGTAATTAAATTATTACAGACAAAAATCCAGGCAAATAATTCTGTTCCAACAACTCAGATTTTAAATATAAATATTATTTATCTGCTTCAAGAGACTCTTGCTGCAAGATGTACAGACACCTATGCTCTAGACGCTTATTCTAGCCTCGCCTTCCTAGCAGCTAAGCATCCTAATTGCCTGTCACATACGTTAAAATAAAAGTCAATACACATAGTGTAAAGATGGGCATACAAGTTTAATAATAGCATATAGAGTTCGAAATAGTTTACGCATAACCAGCACGTACACAGAGGAAAACGATGCATGTTAATTATCGACATGGATCTATCGATACCAATGACTGCGGGTTGACTGCCCAAGGCAGTTCGCAATACATGATTACCACCGTAATCCATGCAAGTAATTGTCCTTAACAACCCCCGTGTGAACGGGTGCTGAGTCCAAACTATAGTACTATCGTCGTTAAGGCAGGTAGACAGCATTCCACGTGTAAACATAACAACAAGCATTCATTTAGTCACGTAATACATGCGATAACGGTTAGCGTTTAAATATTGCGTAGTGTGTTCGTTTGTGATTTAGAATAAGTAACGTATGTAACACCCAAAAGTGCGAAAGCAAAAAGGGTTCGAGTATACTCACAGCGGTTTAGATGGATTGAAGGGAGCGATTGAGAGTAGGGTTAGCCTGAATAGTTCGATAGTATAACGATAAGCAATGCGTAAAACGGAAACAAGTGTTGATGGGTCGGACAGCTGGTCGATCGGACGGCAGTCCGATCGGACGGCTGACCGTTCGGTTAACAGTCCGTTTGGACAGCTGTCCGGTCGGACGGGTGTCCGATCGGATGGCTGTTCGAGTGGATTGTTTCTTCCTTTGAGTAGGATGTGTTTGTGTATGATGGTTTGACTTTTGAAGTTTTTGTTGTAGCATTTCAAAACATGGGAGTATCCTTGCCCTTTCAGGTCGGTCGATCGGACGGTCGTTCGATCGGCCGGCAACCCGATCGGTTAGGTACCTCAGCAAAATAAGTTCTCAGCAGGGTGTCATTCGATCGGATGGCTGTTCGATCGGGTGGTACTCCTAGTGCATCGAACATCTTGAAAATCGTTTAAGTGTTGAAGTATAGTATCTCATGATCCGAAGAGTAATCCAATCGGACGGTAGTCCGATCGAACATCAGTTCGTTCAATACCGCACTTCAAAGAAGTTGATTAAGGGTGGGACCATGTGTTAGCCGATCGGCTGGCCAGTCGATCGGCTGACTGTCCGATCGGCTGGCTGTCCGTTCGGACAGCAGTCCGATCGGTCAGCACCCTGACCTGATCAGCCTGTTCGTCTAACACTTGGCTGTTCTGATTGTTTGTCATTTTATCGAGGAATTTTGACAACGAGTCAAACAACAGAACATTCGTCTTTACTTGGTTCTCCCGATCGGACAGGAATCACCCAAACCCGGTCAGTGATCTGTTCGGGACGGTTGTCTAACGTTTAACTCGAAATCGGTGAACCTCGTGGATAGAACCCGAATCTTGAACCGCACAACTACTGTGATGATTAGTAAGTCGGCTCGAGCTCCGTTTCTATCGGCTTTGAAGGCGTTGAGTGTAAAAGAGTTGAAAGAAGGTTGGAAAACCAACTTTCAATCCTTTTTACTGTGTGTATGTTTAGATTTATGAAAGATCTTTCTTTATTTATGTGGAAATCGGCTAGATCCAAGTTATTCTTGGTAGATTGAGGCCAAAACATGAAGTTCTTCAAGAACACCATGATGACATCATCCAAGAACACTTGAATCTTGATGATCTCACGGTTAAAAGTTAAGATTTGAAAGATAGAAAGGTGTAGGAGTGCGTGTAGATCAAGAAAGTACAAGATTTAGGATGAAATCTTACCGGAATTGAGAGAAATCGAAGAAAAGGTGCGCTGAGCGTGCTGGTCGGACAGAAGTTTCCAAAAGTGGAAATGATGACAATGACAGGGGTATTTATAGGATGTCAAAAGTGGAAATGGCTGGCCGATCGGACAGGCAGCTCGATCGGACAGCCTGTCCGATCGGACAGCAGTCCGATCGGCTGGCTGTTCGATCGGCTGGAAGCCTGGTCGATCCGTCGCCTGATTCGAGCATTCGGTGCGACGATTTTTGATATTTCGATTGCGATTGCGATAGATGAGGATAAGATGGAATTTCTTATTCAGATTACTTTTAATCCCAACCACTATATCTACATACAAGCATTCCTATCTTGCGCTGTCTTTTCGCCACCAGTTATCATGATTCGATTTTCGATTGAGTTTGATTGCATTTCGATTGATTCGGTTGATTCCACACATAACATAAAGTAAACATGCACAAGTAACACATAAAGCACACACTCACGTATAATAATAACCAATCATCGCGATGTTCGAGTTTCGAGTTCGATGATGATTAGAGTAGTTCGATTATCTTTTAATTAACTTTATCGCATTGTTACTTCCTGCTATTCAAAGTCGTAAAGCGATTCGTATTGATAAACAATTCGATTACTTCGATTTTAGCAAATTACTCCACATAATACATCTAACGTAAAACACAAAATAGACTACATACAGTCAAAGAAGTCAAAACAGGGATTGGTTAAGGAGAGACAGATCGCAATTAGCAATCTTTTCTCCCTTTGACTTCAATCTTGACTTTGACTTTGACTTTCAAAACACGGGGTGTTACACGCGAAGGTTGCCCTTCGAGTTTACGCGGGCCGCGAAGAACCTAATTTTCGGCTATAAATTCGACGTTGCATGGCCAATTCAGTTTGCTCGAAATATTTCACTTAAACAGCTTCCTTTCTGTGCGAAAATTCAATTTTAGTGGTGAAACACTGCTGCGATAACAGGGTAATAACTCGATCACTGCTACGATATAATGTCCGATCAATTGAAACCGATCCGATGGATGTTTAAGTGTTGCCTGAATTCGGGCTATATTTTGTCATTCGTCGTGAGGGTTTTGATTTCGTGAAGTTATCATAAATGTTGTATTAAGTTACTAACCTAGTTTCGTTTGCATTATTTAACTAGGTTACCAGGCTTAATCAGTAGGCAAAATCTGTCCGGTTAAACTTACAATGTGAGTCATTATCTTTTTATCAAACAATTTTGCTAAAACTCAAATTATTTTCCAGTTATAATTATAGTGATTAAGTCTTTGCATGTCTGTAATTACTGGCAGTAAGTGGGGATTTTGTATACATTACTACTAATGATTTATCATTTTAGGTGGGCGAGCCTAATTAGTGATATGTCCACAGTCATAGATCCGGTCGAGTGACAACTGAACCACCTAATTATAAGATAGGGGCAAATGTGAAAACTCTTAATGCTGTAAATTGTAACAATGTGTCATTTTGTGCAAATTGAATGACTCGCCAGTATTTCCCCGCTGATAAAATCTTTTTAAACATGTTTCAGGTGATTTACTGTGAACAAGGAAAAGTGTCGTGTAGCACTACCAGCTTGGATAAAGTGGCTCAGTAAATAAATAAATAAACTTGTTTTTGTAAACATGGGATTTCCCAGTGAAATTCATTTATTGTAAATTACGGGGTTTGTCTCGAAACTTGAAATAAAGTAATTGGGTATTTTCAGTTTTAATTGATTCTGTTAACATTTCCGCTGCCAAATTAAATACTAATACCACGGGTTTCTGTCCCGCGGCATTCGAACCAGGAAACTGGGTCGGGGGCCGTGACAACAAGTCCACCACCAATAACCTACAACCTGCAATTAACCCGATTCCGGCGAGACTAATATGTGATTCCGATCCCGGAATAGAAACTTTTGACTACCGAACACCCGCGGCAACCAAATTAAACTTGTTAATCATTCCAAAACAAACCCATCGCATCAACCGGTTGATTGAAATCGCTTCGATCAAAACCTGCATATAGCAGATTCTTGAAACTGCAGAAATATCTTATACTTGCAAAGGGACTCCAGAAGTTTTGGATCAACCATATAAATAATGCAAACATTCAATACTTCAGAAATTAGGAATTGTGTTATGTTGTTTTGTTAGAATGAGTACATAACAAAATGCACATGAACATCTATCAAAGAATTAGCAGGTGATCAAACAGAAAAAGAAGTGTTGTACCATTTTCCATCAACCGAACCACCCTAGACTGACGGAAATAAAAAAGTCTACATCCAAGCCCTAGACCGACGTGTTTAACGTAAAAAAAAGAAGGGGTGACTACCGACACACTTGCTGATGAAGGGGAGAATAACGCACAAAAGAAAGAGTTTTTTTTTTGCAGTAAATCTTTCACCGATCCAACCACATACGGTACAAACGACGGTGAGAACGGTGGTCACTCAGTTGACGGCGATGATTCTCCGGTGATAACAGATTGATGATAATGGTGGTCACTACTCACTCTGGTAACCTGTGGCAGTTGAGATGATGATTTTGCATCGTCTGAAACAAATCTGTAACATTGGGTGTTGCAATTTTGAAATCGGGCAATGCATTTGTAACCCATCTGAGATAAATCTGAGATGGAGCAACCTGAAACATGATTTTTCCGGTGTCAAAATGAAACAGGGGGCAGGAGGTGCGATAGTGACGGGTCCGTTTGACGTTCAAATGGGGGCTAGAGGTGCGACGGTGGCGGGTTCTTTTGTGTTGTTGGATTCTGCAGGAACCGGTCGCCGAAAAATGAGGGTGACGGGTGGGTTTGCCTGAGAAGAAAGGGGATAGCATCTGATAGAGAAAAGGGTTGGGTGGGTTGGTATATGGTGGGGCCCACATAATATTTTAGTGTTTCTTTATTAGTTTTTTTAATAGTAAGGACATTTAGGTTATTTCACACCTGTTTAACACCAAAAACTAACCCTCATACGTGTTAGGGACTATTCGGAAACAAAATTGCAAAAGTCATAGACTATAGCTGTAATTTTAGAAAGTTAGAGATTAAAGGTGAAAAAATGATAAATCGCAGAAAGTATCCGAACATTTAACTCTAAAGGTAAAGTAGAAAATATAGTGGAAACGCAAAGAAATATCAATTTCATCACTCATTCCCTTACTTTATCATATTCCTACACTTCATGATTTTATCCAATCGACTAGACACTTAGTATGCTCCAAATTGACCCTATGCTCCAAATTGACCTGCCATAACATTCCAACTTTTCTTTTTCTGACCCCAAACGCCCTTGTCACAGTGCAACATGCATGTTACATATTAGGTATTTATTTTAGATTGTTGTAGTAGTGAACAGGGGCGGACCTATTAATAAAGAATGGGTTTTCAGGAACTCATTCGGTTTTTACTTTTTAGTGTAAATATACAGAGGCGAAGGATAGTGGGTGCCCGGGGGTGCACTCGCTCACCCCAATATTTCGGTTAGAAGTGTACAAGTTCCGATTTTTCGTCCGAAAATTTTAAAATTATATAGGATCCCCCCCCCTCCCCTCCCCGATTATTTTTCCTAAATTGTATATCCTAAATATTTATAAACTTTGTATATAAATGATGGTTAGTTTGGTAAATATACACTTTGTTTTATTTGAAAGTATTATTATTTGACCCGATTTGAATCAAATAGCCAACCCGACTCGACCCGAAACATAATGATAGGAAAAAAAATCGGGTCCCATCACTTTACGCCCCCTCAAAACTTTTGGTCAAGCTCCACCACTGTAAATATATATAATAAACTGAAAAGGAACCCATAACTAAAATATAAAAGGAACCCATAAACAAAAAGTCCTTGGTTCTCCACTGGTTAGGCGCGTGTTAATCTTCCTGAGATACTCGGGTTTGAATCCCGTTTTAGGCAATAGTGATGTTTTTTGTTCCTTTTTTTTTTTTAATTTCTTCCTTTTTTTCTTTAATGTATAACCCATTTAGGGTTTTAACAAAACATCGACATTCGCCTCCACAGGACCACAGACACAGACACCATTCGCCTTTTTCTCAGACATATATTGAACATCGCAGCCCACAGTACCAAATATTGAACATCGCAGCCCGCCAGCCCCTGTATTGAAGTGAACAGAGCCTCCACCTCCACCTCCGCCGATTGCCGCCGCCGGCCGTCGTCTCCTCCACCAGAAACTAGTCAGCGATTAAGGACTTAGGCAAGGTTTATTCTTTATACGATTTTCATCATTACATTACATAAATTGGTATTTGGGTTTGATTATACCTTCAGCACTATATGTTTGTTATATAAGTGTTATATTGTTTTTTTACATCTTTAATTCTCAGTTGAGGTATATTTTTTTTCACAGTTTTATGTGTAATTATTGAATGTAATACCCTATTGTGAGTTTTTTAAATCTAATTGAAGCTAATAACAATCAGAACTTAAAACATTATATCGAAGAACATGTTCCTCTGTTTTGATTCATTCTAATAACAATCAGAACTTACCCGATCTGAACCGTCGAACCGACCCGAAATTTTTTATGTTCAGTCATATAAAAAAAATGAACCCAGTGAAAAAATTTCCTGGATCCGTCACCGTTAGTGAAGTTTAAAAAAGTAATTACAATATTAAATAAGATAGATGTATAATTATTATTATCCATTATTATGTTTTCTCTTTGCACATACTACTCAAATAGCCCTTAGTCGACTTTTATCATTTTGGTATTGATGATGTCGTGTAGTTATTTATTTGACATAAATATCACCTATATTACCTTTTGTGAACTCGCGCACAAATACCAACTATCGTTATTTAATTGATTTAATCAGGGGCGAAGTATCCGAACTTTTCGCTCAGTTGTGTTATATATGTAGTTTTCATATAGAAATTTTTGGTATATATGTTTTCGCCCACCCGGTTCTATAGAAATTTTAGGGTATATACGTTTTCGACCCCCCTTATTCGGGTCAAGCTTCGCCACCGGATTTAATATTGATAAAGCTTTATACGAACACTAACTCTATGTCTTTGGTACTACATTAAAAAACTACGTTTCTAAAATCAAACAAGCTAGATCTATGAAAATAGAAAGAGAAGAAAAGATTCTAAAGATCTTATAAGTTGTAAAGTTTTGCTTTTATGTTTTAGTATTGTATACTTGGAGTGCAAAATACTAACACTTGAGATCTTCTATAGATTATTTGATGGTGGTCTATCGGGGGATACCTTTTCATTGTAGACTATTATTTGATTGATTTAATATTCATTCGATATTCTTTTCACATCCTTCAAGTTATCATTTGATAGTTTTACATTTATCACACTCTCTCACTTTGTTCTTAGCTTCCGGTCCCTCATTGTACCCTAATTCATGTGATATTTTCTTTTGACAATGGGGGCTAGCTATAGTGAATTTAAAGTTGTATCACCTTTGTATTACTATTATGATGTTTAAAGCAATATTAATGTCTAAAAACTAAATCATACATAGAGACGGTGAAGTAGTGATGACCACACATTATATTTTCACTTTCATCACCATGATGGTAAATTGACCATGCTCATATGCATCTACGATAAATTTCTAATGGTTTGCACATTTTTAACAATATTTTTCATTAACATGTTGTCAAGTTTAATAAGGTAAGCACCACTTCTAAGTGATATTAACTTAGCCAAAGACTAACATATCTAGCCATTAACAACATGTTGAATGTAAAATGTTGTTTATCTTTGCTTAGGGAGGTAGCAAAACAAGATGTGTAAGGGCGGTGGGGTCATTGGGTCGCCTTACCTGAACACCTCGAGTTGTGAGCTCAAGTGAGATCCCAGTCGCAAGTGTCCTGGGTACTTGTATCTAATAGTGATTTCATGTTTATGAACTCGTTTGGCTGAAGGTGTAACTGTTGCCAACGGCTAGAATTCTAGTTGTTACCTTTTTAAAAAAAAGAAAATTCTAGTTGTTACCTTTTTTTTTATAAAAAAAAAGGGTATGAGCACTTGTGAGTTGTGGGTTAATGGCCCCTTTCAAATTGAGTATTTATGGGTTGAAATGGATTAGTTTTTTTTTTTGAACGGTGATTTTATTTTTTAGTGACCCAATGTCACATCGTCTAAACAGTGGCTCTAGCTAAGATCTGCCCAGACTACGTTGTCTTAACTAGGTCCGCGTTGGGTTGATCAAACTTGGTCACGGCGTTCCCTCGGAAACCGTACTGCCTCCACACGAGATGCCTCGCTGAAGTAACAGCCGGATGAAAACTGGAGTGCGGCTCAAGATCGAACTCCCCTTGGTGGGTTTGTCACCATCATTGCCCAATATCCACCCCAATATGACACAAGTGGGAATTGAACTTGTGTCTCCTTTGAAAAATTGAAGTCTACTACCACTAAGCCACGAATGAGGGGATTGAAATGGATTAGTTAAGGTGACAAAATTTTATTGATCAATGATACGAGTACTTTTGGGTTATGGGTTAATAGCCCCTTCCACCCTAATCAATAATGCTAACTTATGATGAAAGTATATTTGATGTAGTGCAAAAGTATTTTCATATTCTCCAAAAAAGTATTACCATTATGTAGTTCTCATACATTAACATATTCACAAATGATATAAACAATATAAAAAGAAAATATTAGATACTTACTAGTGATGGATCAGGTGTAGCATGTGATCTTTGACTATTGGTAGCATCACTACAACAATATTCAAATGTTCACCGATTCATTCACACGTTAAAAAACAACTAATATTATTAAAATATTCTTTTGTAACTAGAAAACATGTGAGAATACGACAACATTTTATTTGTCGCTTTATTACTAAATTCACTGTATACTTAAAAAAAAGTAATATAACTACACATGTGTGACTATTTTAAATTAAACTTACGTATGTTACTTATAGCAAAACAATTATATATGAGGGGGAAAGTTGCCAAAAAGGCATATTTTGCCATTAGACGCTAAAATGTGTGTTTTTATTAATTTGTTGAGTAATTTTATGTTTATAAAACTGAATAAATAAAGACAAAGCAACGAAAAAGGTGTCGTTGAAAAAGCCTAAAAGTGGCAACCGTTTGAAAAATCCCGTTATTTAGGGAGATGAAAGTTATACAACGTTAATGGTTATTAATAAAGTGGTGACAGTTTTGGTAAATATAAGGTTCAAATTATTATTATTATTATTATTATTATTATTATTATTATTATTATTATTATTATTATTATTATTATTATTATTATTATTATTATTATTATTATTATTATCTCTACTATACAAAAGAAAGGAAGATGAATAGTGACTCCATGCTAAGGTCTTGCGTAGTGGGGCGGTATGCCCGGTCATGGCGCCGGCATGGCGCCGGGCACACCAAAACGAGGGGCGCCATGAAGGAGAAAGAAGAGAGGGGCGCGACCTCCATAGCGGCGTGATGGATTGATGTTTGAATTTTTTTTTCTGGTTATTTAATGCTCTGTTTCTTCCTTGTGTTGCAGGTATATATCGAAGAAGAAGAAGAAGAATAAGGACAAGGAAGAAGCAGGTATATATCGAAGAAGAAGAAGAAGAATAAAGACAAGGAAGAAGAATAATTTTAGGGTTTTTAATTTATGGGTTTGGGCTGGTTTTGTGTTTTGGTTTTATGGGCTGGTTTTATTTTTTTAGTGGAACTGTTTTTTTTTTATGTTACTGTAATTTTTTTAAGTGTAATGTTTTTTTTTAGTGTAATCTTTTTTTATTTAATGAAATGAATTTTAATTTTATAAATTTAGAAAATAATTATATAAAATTAGAAATTAATAATTGAGTAATGATTAGACGGGGGCTTTATGACTATGGGCTTAAAATGCATAACGCCCCATAACGCCCACCCGCACACGTGGCGCGCCACGTGTCGCATAACGCCCATAAAGGGGCGTTATGACTACGCATGACCTAACGTGAGTTATTGGCTTTTTGTTAACTTGTACCCTTTGTTTTTTCTCTCTCCAGTTTTTTTTCTTTTAGTTTTTTTAACGAATGCATCAATATAACTTTGGACATATTAACTTTTTTCTTCTATAACGAGTGCACCAATTTTCTTTTAGTTTAGTTTTTTAGCGAACGCACCGATACTTTTTTGGACACATTTTTTAACTTTTCTTTTTCTTTGTTATACCAAGTGTACCGAAACTGACCGAGTTCCTATCGTTTTCTTTTTTGTTTACCTTTTGTTACCTTTGTTATTTACCATAGTGTTTTACATTCTCTTATTATTTTGATGTTCAGAGCCAAGTCACGACACAAATAGCATAACACATTTAGATATCATTATGTTTAATTTTACGAATTTATTCATCGGTTGTTCTGGTGTGTCATACATTCTGAATTTCAACCGCGTCCTTACACAGTACGCACGTTAGTACGGCCCTAGTTATGAATAAAGTTGTGAATAGTTCCTTTCTTGTGTTTTCATTTAAAAAAAAAAATCAAACATACATGTGTTTTCTTCAATTTCAAAATTCAAAGTGTTAATTAATCACATGAAAATGAAAATAAATAAAAAAAATTCAGTATAAATCCCCCTATATTTCTGTATCTGAAATCCACATCACATATTTGCATCATGTCATCTGAACCATGGATCCTCCATACAAAATTCATGTATGTAACAATAATAATATTATTACAAATATCTTTCACCGGAGTATATTCCGTTACCGTCTCCGACGAAATCGTGCAACTTCCCGGCCAACCGCCGGTCAGTTTCAAGCAGTTTGCCGGATACATAACCGTCGATAAAGCTAAACAGAGATCTCTGTTCTACTACTTCGTTGAAGCTCAATCTAACTCTTCTTCTAAACCGCTCGTATTGTGGTTGAACGGAGGTAACCTTTAGTTATAGTTACAGTTACAGTTGCTCATTGGGTTTGACGTTTGTGCGTTCGATTTGTTGTTTAATTGTGCGTGAATTGAACCGATTGAATGGAGATTAACAGTTCGTTACTCGATGTGTTTGTTCGTTCGTTCGATTGATTTGTTTAATTTGTGCATAAAGTTGAAGCGATTGAACGGAGTCGGAGATAACAGTTAGTTACTCAGAGTGTTATTGTTTAGTCTGTGTGTAAAATGAAGCGATTGAACGTAGGTAAACAGTTAGTTAGTTGCTCGATGTGTTTGTTCGTTCAATTGATAGTTGAATTTGTGCGTAAACTGAAGCGAGTGAACGGAGCGTTTGTTCGTGGAATTGATAGTATAATTAACCGTTAGTTACTCAGCGTGTTTGTTCGTTAAATTGAATGATTAATTTGTGCGTAAATGAAACAATTGAACGTCAGTGTGTGTGTTTGTTCGTTCAATTGATTGTTTGATTTGTGTGTAAGAATTGAGCGATTGAACAGATCTGTGTTTGTTCGTTCGATTAATTGTTTAAATTATGAGTAAAATGAAGCGATTGAACGGAGTCAGTGTGTTATTTCGTTGAATTGATTGCTAAATTTGTGTGTAAAATGAAGCGATTGAACGGAGGTAAACTGTTAATTAGTTGATGTGTTTGTTCAATGAAGTGGTTAATTTGTGCGTTAAATGAAGCGATTGCGTTTGTTTGTTCAATTGATTGTTGAATTTGTGCATTGAATCAGTTAGCTACTCAGTGTGTTTGTTTGAATGAAGCGATTGAACGGAGGTGATAACTGATTTAAATTGTTGCAGGTCCTGGTTGTTCGTCGGTTGGGGAAGGGGCGTTTGTGGAGCATGGACCGTTTAAACCGAGTGGTAGGGTTTTGGTGGAGAACGATTATAGCTGGAATAAAGGTATGCAGAATTTCAGGATCTGATTGGGAATGTTGTGCAATAAGTGTTGATTTTGTGTTGAGGTTATTAATTGCTGCATTTAATGTTCAATGGAGGTCACATTTGTGCCCTAGATCATTGATTGATAGTTATGCCTTTATGGTTTCAACTGTTTGATATTTAAGGTTTTTGCATTATATAACATAATTACTAATTACTAAATTAGTGTTTGGGAGGTTGTATACCATAACTGTATTAATCAGATCACAGTATTTAATCATTTGATTATATTACAAATTTCGATTATTTAAAAATTTAACAGATAAAAATGATATTCTTATTCTTATATGAAGTAAAAGATCTATTAAATTAGGTGACAGAAGTTATGGAAACCGCTAACTGCAGTTTTAAGGAACAACAAACCAAACTGGTCAGGTTTGGGGGGTCGGCCGAACAAGCCGGTTTTACTTGTTTGGCAGTTTGGACGAGTTTATTTTTGTTTTTCTTCAAAATCATTTGTTGGTAGTAAAATTTTCAAAACAATAAAGATATTTAATTTAATGATAATAATACATACATATCACATTTTCAAAACAATAAAGATATTTAATTTAATGATAATAATACATACATATCACATGTTCCAAAAATGAAAAGGAAAATATATATATAATGAAGGTTAAATGACAAGTTCAGTATAAACGGTTGGTTTCAAGTTTCAAAGGTATTTGAACACCCCTAGGTTTAATTGCCATTTGATAATCTCAAACTGAATTGATTGAAAACCGTTCAAACGGACCGACTTGCTTCGTTTTTGACGGTTCGGTCAGTTTCAACGCTATTTGAACTCCCCTAGGTTTAATTAATTACCATCAGATAATCAAATGATACTAAAGTAAATATTTGACCGTTAAATTACCAGATAAACCGAAGCGAACTTTGTTTCTGTCACTAAAACTTATTATTCCGATTTCAAGTCGCAATACTCAGATTATAAGGTCCTGATGGTGTATGCAAATATGCAATAGCTATGATTGAAGGGATATCTGTACAATCAATTATGTCAAAAATGGGAAAATATGTAACTTCATCAAATGTTGCAATAGTATACATACTATACATAACTTTTAGATGATAACATTAGGGAAACCTTTTTTCTTTACAGAAGCAAATATGTTGTACTTGGAATCACCAGCAGGAGTGGGATTCTCTTATTCTGTTGACCAGTCTTTTTATGCATCTGCAAGTGACGTCGTTACAGGTTTGTTACTTCTTACCAAGAGAATGATTCATTATTATAGGTAAAAATATGTAGGTGATTTTGTGTATTCTAATAACTAGTTTTGATCATTGCTTTTGTCATTCACATGTGATGATTATTATTTTACATTTCAGCTGGCGACAATCTTTCCTTTCTTGAGAAATGGTTTGAGAAATATCCAGAGTACAAGAATACGGAATTTTATATCACAGGCGAAAGTTATGCAGGTAAGACATGTTAATGATAATTCTGAAGATTATATAAATATTGTATAAATTTATTATCATATCTGATACACTAGTTATGTATTAACTTCTTTTTGGACAAAATGGTATATTTGGTCAACCCAACTTGTACCAAAAATGCTATAATTATTGCATTGACTGAACTGTTTTGACCCACGCGGTCCCAAATTTTGCCAGGACACTATGTTCCTCAACTCGCGAATCTCATAGTTCACTCTAAAGCCAAGATCAATCTCAAGGGAATTGCAGTGAGTAAATTTAATAACCTTTTTCATTGCAACTGTCACTGAATTTGTACATGAGTTTTGAAACTTTGGTTTTGCATATCAAGTCCCTTTAAACTTAGAGATACAGTTTTGGGATTTTTTTACCAAAGAAGTCCTCAGCTCTTTACAAAATATCGAAAAGGTCGTTTTTTATAGGATTAAGTAGGGGTGCAAACGAGCCGAACCCGAGCTCGACCAGGCTCAAGCTCGGCTCGGTTCGGTTCGAGCTTTGTTTTCAAAGCTCAAGCTTAGCTCGTTGGTAGTTTCTCAAGCTCGAGCTCGGCTCGGGCCCGGCTCATTTATAATCTATTACATAATTACATAATATATTAAATGTAATATAAATGATAGACTCGCAAGCTTGATAACTGAAAGCGTATTTTTAGGTTCGGGCTCGGCTCGTAAACAAGTTTAAACAAGCTCGGAACAGCTCGTTTACTAGACAACTTTAAATAAGGGGTAAATGTTATTAAATATTAATAAAAAGTTAAAAACTATTACACTAAGGCTTGATAAGGCTCGATGAGCTTCACATGCTAGGCTGGAGCTCAGGCTTGATAAATAAACGAGTTTTATTTTAGACTCAAGCTTGGCTCGGGCTTGATAAGGCTCGGCTCGTTTCAAGATTTTTCTCGAGCCGATCTCGAGCAGCTCGCGAGCCACTTGGCTCGTTTGCAAATTGCACCCTTAGGATTAAGTTCACAAACTATAAAGAAGATTTTCATTAACTTTTAAGAAGTTCAGGATTTGATCATCCAAAAACAAAACAGTTTAAAGGACTTGTTTGCCAGCTCAGCTATATTTTGTAGGGCTTTTTCAACAATTCCCCTTATATTTTAAATGAGATGCCGGTTTTTTTGGTGAACTTATCATTTTGTTGTGTAGATAGGTAACCCACTTTTGGACTTCAATACGGATTTTAACTCAAGGGGGGAGTATCTATGGTCTCATGGTTTAATATCAGATGCTACTTATGATATGTTTAACACAATGTGCAATTATTCAAGTATAAGAAGGCAAGCCCAATCTAGGTCTATGACCCCTACATGCTCTCGGGTTGCAACTCAAGCTTCAAAAGAGATTGGTAGATTCGTCAACGCTTATGATGTCACACTTGACGTTTGTTTATCAAATGTTTTCTCGCAATCACTAGTTCTTGATCACATTGTGAGTTGAATAAGTTCATGATTGTTGTTTATGATATGTAGAAGTGGCTATTTCGACATGAGTATGAATGGGCTATTTCGACATGAATGGTCCATGTGGTTTACAAAAATTTTGGATTTGGTCCCTAGCTTTTCGAAAGTACACGGATGGTCCCTGTGGTTTGCAGTTTGTAACGCATTTAGTCGCCATCCAACTAACCTAAAGGTTTTAGCATGGCCAAGTTAGGGACTAAATGGGTTATAGCGTGCAAACCACAGGGACCATCTGTATGCTTTTGGAAAGCTAGGGACCAAATCCAAAATTTTGGTAAATCACAGGGACCATCTGTGTACTTTACTCTAACGGGTCAAAATTTAAGATAAAAAAGAGTAGTTCATTTCATTTAAAACTTAGGTCATATGAGTTGAGATTCATGCAAGTTGTATTCTTAGTGCATAAATCATTTTATTCAAGAAGTTTCATTATCGACGCACTAAAAGCGTACAAAAAAGTTACTTTTTTGTTATGGCTCGAGCCTATTTTGACCCGTTTCCAAACCCACCCATTTGCTGATTTTTAACGATCTTAGGCGTGTTCTTTTGTATGTGATGATTGTTTTCACTTGGCAGCAAGATGAGGAGACAAAGATAGATGTCTGTGTGGAAGATGAAATGATTGTGTATTTGAACCGAAAAGACGTTCAAACCGCTCTTCATGCTCGACTTGTGGGTGTAAAAAATTGGACCCCGTGTAGCGAGTAATACATGAACCCAATATCATATTCTAATTTATCAATTAAAAAGTCATATTTGTTACCATTTCATGTTTTTAACTACAGGGTTTTAAGCTATGACATGGACAATCTGGAGGTACCCATGACCCCGGTCTTGATCTCCCTTATAAAGTCAGGAATTAGGGTTCTTGTTTACAGGTGAGTTAAACCATCTACGTTATAAGAATAACTCGATAGGACCCGAACTCAGATCAAGCGAGCTTAATCTAAACCTAATAAATAAGTAATGGGTAAATTTAAATAGTTCAGCTAAGAATGAAAATGTTAAATGGGCAAAATATTCGAAAAAAGTGTATTTTAATGCTTGAAACCTCCTAAATTGGTTTATATAAGTGTGTATGCTGGTACTGCAATGATACAGTTTATGTAATTATGTATAACACTATTAATCATTCATAATATTTTTATGAAAAAGAAGTGTTTGTGGACCGAACCTGATGTCCATTTTGCCACCTCTCGATGTATAAACTAACGCCTTTTGTATAAAAACATCAAAAGATGTCATTCTGTGCAAGTATACATGACCAATTGTGCAATAATATTAATCTTTTTATTTAACATTTTCAGTGGCGATCAGGATTCTGTGCTCCCGCTAACCGGGACACGAGTGGTGGTCAATGGCTTGGCTAAGCAATTAGGTTTGAACACAACTCTACCATACAGAGCATGGTTCAATGGCAACCAGGTTAGTTCACTTTTGTGGTGTAGTTACATTTTAAGCGGTCATCTGGATAAAACTAAATTGATTTGCTTAAAAGGATTCGCTTGTGGTCTAGTTACATGTTTTTCTGTGAAAAGGCTTTTTAAGACGTTTCCGTTGGCTATTTTGGAAATTTTGACCGGTCAATGGCTATTTTCGCTATTTCCCCTTATTTATATGTAACATTTTACTAAATAAACTAATAGACATTATTACTATAAATCGTTTCAACGCGTGATATTCTTGGAATAGATAAAGTTTTTTTTAATGTTTTGAAAGGTAAAACCGATACTATGAAAGTTAGAAGGGTACAACATGAATTGTGAACATTTAGAAGAATATTCATATATATGAAATTAATCCACAGAAACATATTTGACCCGAACCCATTAAGACCCGTTACATGACACCCATTTTCCGACAGTTACTTTTGTGTTTAGCTCTTTAGGTTTATGAAGTTCAATTTTTGGCAGGTTGGTGGATGGACACAAGTGTATGGTGATGTTTTATCTTATGCAACAATTAGAGGGGCATCACATGAAGCCCCATTCTCACAACCCGAGCGATCAATTGCGCTTTTCAGAGGTTTTTTGGCTGGAAAACCATTGCCATCGGCGGATGAAATTGCTCAAAAACCCAAAGCCGAGATCCCTCATTTGTAGGCTAATGAAAAATCTGGTTTCACACGTCTTGAGTTGCAATAAAAGTTCAATTTGCGGGCAGTGTAAAATACTCGGGTTGTTCTTTTTGTACTGAGTAATTAATTAATCTAGTCTGATCCAAATTCAAGAAAAGCGATCTGCATGCAGTAACCTTAGTTTACTCTCTTCTTCATGCATTTTTTATTTGTAAACCATGCATACATGAGTATACTTTTATGGGTTTAAACCAGCCGGGCCGATCCCGTCTAAGCTGGTGTTTTGAGTCCGGCTCTTAACTCTCTTTTAACTTACAAGGTGCAAAACTTGATCTTGTGAATACTTATTTAAGCTTGAGCTCAGTTTGCCTCATTTATTAATTATCTATTAATTTGAATACATTTGTGTGTGAGCTTGTGAAACCTTATTTAAGCTCAGCTCAGTTTGCCTCACTTATTAATCATCTATTAATTTGAATACATTTGTGTGGTGTGTGTATAATAGGGATGAGCATGGTACCCGTTCGATACCGAAAATACTGGTACTGAAAAACGGGGAAAAGTGGTACCGGTTTGATACTAATACCGAAAAACAGGGAAAATGGGTATCAGTACCGGTACGGTTCGGTACTAATACTGAATCCAACGAAAATTTTCTCATTTTTGGTTCAAATGGATATTTCTTGTGATTTATTTTTTATAATAAAGGATAGAAAGGTAATTTAACATCACTTTAACAGAAAAAACTAACATCATTACCCATTTGAACCAAAAATGAGAAAAACTAAATTTATTATTTGTTCGTTTAACGTCTTAGGGTGAGGTTCATGTAAAAAGGATCTTTTTCGTGAGAAGTATCAGAAGGCATAGAAATTGACATGTAGGCATCATGTTTTGAACTTAGGCATGATGTCTTGAGTTGTTCTGGCAAGAAAAACACCAAACATAACAATTTAAAACATAATGCAACGTATTATGGGCTTGAAATTTAAAACACACTGCTTAACACTTAAAACACACTACTTAACGTTCTTGGCATGTTGTTTTAAGTTTTAAGACTAGAATTCATTGAATTGTGTCTTAAATTATTATGTTTAGTGTTTTTTTGTCAAAACAACCTAAAACATTATGTCCAAGTATAAAACATGATGTCTACATATGAATTTTTATGCCTTCTCACACTTGTCACGAAGGATGCATTTTTTACAAAATCATAACGTGTTATTATTTTCCATGTAATAAATCAACAGTTTAATAATACTAATTTACAAGTATTATAAAGTGCCCAATAATATCTAGAGTGTCAAATCCACATCACAATCATGTCATCTAAAACATGGACTCCCTATACAAAATTAATGTACGGAATAATAATATTCATGCAAGCATCTTTCACCAGAGTTTGTTCCGTTACAGTCTCCGAAGTAGTCAAATTACCCGGTCAACCGCCAGGTAAGTTTCAGGCAGTTCGCCGGATACATCACCGTCGATGAAGCCAAACATAGGTCTCTATTTTACTACTTCGTTGAAGCTGAATCCAACTCATCTTCCAAACCGCTCGTCCTTTGGTTGAACGGTGGTAATACTTAGTTTTATCGCACCGCTCTGATATCATATTAGATTATAATAGAAAGAAGACCTAGATAAACTAGTGATGATAATGTTATATAGAGTAATGGAAGGAGAGCTAGATGCGTACACTAATGATAATGTACAATTTATTATTATATAATATGTGCGGAAAATGAAGCGATTTGATTTGAATATTTGCAGGTCCTGGTTGTTCGTCGGTTGGAGAAGGGGCGTTTGTGGAGCATGGTCCGTTTAAACCGAGTGGTAGGGTTTTAGTTAAGAACGGTTATAGCTAGAACAAAGGTACACTGAATATCTGGATCTTAGTTTCTTTTTTTGTTGAACGGTAAATTTGGATCACTGACGGACCACTGGAGTATTAGATCTTCGTTTCTGGTCAACAACTTTTGTAATAAGTGTTTATGCTATTAGCTGTTGCATTAAATGTTCAATGGAGGTAATATTTGTGCCCTAGATTAGTGATTGTTAGTCAATTAATAAATTTAATAGATAAAATGATCTTCTTATGCTTAGATCTATCAAATCAAATTAAGTGTGTTTGTGGCTAGGTTTTTAACAAAAATTATAGGTCAAACCACTAACTAATTAACTATACATCTAACTACAAGTTAGGTGGGTCAGCCGAACCAGTCGGTTTTACTGGTTTGGCAATTAACCGTTCGATTTTGACAACCTTTACATTTTTTTTTACTTCAAAATGATATGTAAGTAGTAAAATTTCAAAACGATAAAGATTTTGATTTGATGATTATACATTTATACACATCACATATTCCATCGCTACCCCTCCTCACGCTCACTGTATCTTTATTGGAAGTTTTAGTCCCTTTGATTGGTTTACTTTTAGTCACTTTAATTCATATTTATTAAAAACTAGTGTTAAGGCCTCAATGTTGTGATGCGTCGGATACTACCACCGCCGCCGTGTTTCCCATACCTGCGACTTTCCTATCAAATGGACGGTACAACATGTAGTCGATGTACAATCAACAAAGAAGGTACAACATCAGTTTTAGATTTGTAGGCAGGCTATAGTGGTGGCGATTTCAAGTAAGGGGGTGCCAGAGATGACAAACTCCTTTTCATTTGGGTGGTCGATCGGTGGATGCGGTTGTTTGGTGGCGGCATCTTAAACATCTAATTTACCAAGAGCCACGTCGTAACACATGTTTGTGACTATGTTGTTTGTTTATATATGGTTACGAATGTCATTAACGATGTCTAGGTTCTTTTATTAATATAAGAGTTAATTATTGTTTTCGTCCCTATGGTTTGTCAAAAATCACGATTTTAGTCCGTTAGTTTAAAAATTAAGATTTCAGTCCCTGTGGTTTCACTTTCGTAACCATTTCAATCCACCTCATAACCATTTCACTCCCTGTACTTAACAGAATAATGGATTGAAATGGTTACGAAAGTGAAACCACAGGGACTGAAATCTTAATTTTTAAAATGAGTAAATTACAAGTTTTGTCCTTTATGTTTACACCATTTTGCAGGCGGTGTCCTTTAGCGCAAAACTTTGCAAGTTTTGTACTTTATTGTCACGACCCCCGACCCACCCTGGACGGAATCGGGTGCCGTGAGCAGTCCCGTGGTACCGGTGGTTATTTTTATTTATAAAAACATTGCAGCGGAAATTTCATCAGGACCGTGAGTTAGGAAAAATATCAGAGTTTAGAAAACACCGGATTTTATTTAAATAGATGGAATAAATTCCATGTTTTTACAAAGGTAGCTTTTAATAAAAACAATATTTCGTGATTTAATTAATAGAATAAGCCACTTCTTGATGCCTTCGGTGCTGGATCCAATTCTTACTCTAACATACTCTAATTACCTGAAACGCGTTTTAAAAAGGTTTTGTCAGCGGGAAATACTGAGTGAATCATTCATTTTGATAAAAATGACACATAGTTATAAATTACAGCATAAGAGCGATTACTATGGCAGTATCTTAATTAATATCTGGTCTTGCCACCCGTGTGACGATGGTCATACCACTATTGGGTCCAGTCACCCAATTAGTGATGTTTTATCACTGTTAGGTCTTATTAGCCTAACCCATGTTAGGGCTTATTGCCTAACTGTGAGAAATTAGTAATGTGCACAATACCCCACTAACCAGCGGTTAAGATAACCACGACTTAATCCCTGTAATTATAACACTTTGAAAATAATTTGAGGTATTGTAATACTTACTCACAAACTGTGAGAAAACAGTTTAAAAAAAAAGAATGACTCACAAACTGTGAGAAAAGAGTTTATAAAAGAGGAATGACTCACAAACTGTGAGAAAAGAGTTTATAAAAGAGGAATGACTCACATTATAATCATGCAGTTTCATACGGCCAAAGTTTAGTCTACAGGTAAGCCTTAATATATTGCAGATTTATACAGGCAAAGCTTAGCCTATTGATTTATCCTTGTAACCTAGTGCACACAATTAGGTAGGTAACTTAATACAGCAGTTACGTCAATTCACGAGATTAAACCTTCACAGCGATTGATCAGTGCAATACTCGATAATTCAATCGGATTCACAACGAATAACAGAGCATAGTCCGAATTCGAACAGCACTCTAATATTCAAGTCGAAATCACGACGAATAATCAAAGTACAAGCTCAATTTGAGCAGCACTCGGACAATCGTTGGATAGTTATAATCGATCGGACGTTGAATCGTAATAGCGATCGAGTTATTACCCTGATTGCGGCAGCGTTTCGTGACGTGTGTGTGTTAATTGAAGTAATTTGGTGATATCTCGACGTACAGAACGAATTCTCTCGTCGAACTAACGCAGGAATTCAAGTGCCAAACTCCTCTATTTATATCTGAAATTTGGTCTCCCTCGCGTGTCACGACAGGAAAACATGGTCCTGGCGCGTGGCGCGACGGGTCACTTTTAATATGAGGTAGCCACGCGTCCCAGTAGCTTGGGTGAGTCGACGGTTCGTTAAAATTCAATTTCTATCGAAAACAGTTTGAGAAATACTAACTAGGAAATACCCCCCCCTGAGTTTTAGGGGCCCTGATCCTGATTCCGTTTGTTCTGGAAATTTTAGGGTTTATGCCAAATCACTTGGGTGTCTTAATTAGGGTTTCCTTAATAATTAACTACCATCCTAATTATGGATTTTAGTGGCAGTTGTTACATCCTCCCCACCTTAAGAAAAATCTCGTCCTCGAGATTTAAAATAGATGAGGGTATTTTCGCTTCATCTTTGATTCCAGTTCCCAAGTGTACTCTGGTCCTCTCCTGGATTCCTATTTGACTTTTACTAGCACTAGTCGTTTGGGTTTTGAGAAACTTGATCTTTCTATCTTCAATTTGTAGTGGTTTCTCTACAGATTCAGCTTTTTATTTTCCTCTACATCTTGAAGAGGTACTACCAGAGATTTGTCTGATAGACATTTATTGGATACATGAAATACATCATGTACTCCAGCCAATTCTTCTGGTAGTTGTAACTGATAAGCTACTGGTCCTATTTGTTGAATCACAGGGAATGGTCCAACGTATCTCGGACTTAGTTTTTTTTTTCTTGCCGAATCGTATTATACCTTTCCAAGGAGAAACTTTTTTTTAAAAGTACCTTATCTCTTACATGAAATTCTAAAGGTTTACGATGATTATCT
The DNA here is from genome assembly GCF_002127325.2 of Helianthus annuus. Classification (NCBI taxonomy): domain Eukaryota; kingdom Viridiplantae; phylum Streptophyta; class Magnoliopsida; order Asterales; family Asteraceae; genus Helianthus; species Helianthus annuus. The sequence goes on from NC_035445.2 coordinate 102,156,811, forward strand.
GCATAGCTCTTCTGACGATCTCGAGCTGTTTTCAGTCTTTTCTTGATTTGAGTTATTTCATCAGGGGTTTCTTGTAAAATTTTAGGATCTGATAATTAACTTTCCCCTATTTCTGCTTAACAAACTGGAGTTTTGCACTTGCGTCTGTACAGTGCTTCGAATGGGACAGTTTTGATACTTGAATAATAATTATGGTTATAGGAGAATTTAATTAATGGCAAATGGCTATTCTACTTGAATGGTTATCACACATGCTCGCAGCATGTCTTCTAGAGTTTGTATTGTCCTTTCACTCTGTTCGTCTGTTTGTGGATGATATGCAGTATTTAGTCGAGTTCCCATTGCTTTCTGAAAACTTTTCCAGAAATGAGAAGTAAATCGACTATCTCTATCCGATACTATGGAGAGTGGGACTCCATGTAGGGATACTGTTTCATCTACGTATAACTTGGTTAACCTTTCCATGCTAAGGGTTTCTTTCATAGTTTAAAAGATAAGCTGATTTGGGTAAATCAATCCATGATTACTCAAATCGCATTATTACCTTTTCTGGTTTTGGGTAACTTTAGTAATCAAAAATATATTGTTAAGAGTTCCTATTTCCATATAGGCATTTCTAATGTTGGAGTAGTCCTGAAGGTTTCTAGTGCTCTGCCTTAACTTGTGAACAAGTAAGATACTTAGATACATGACTGGCAATGTCCATTTTTCATTCCTATTCACCAAAAGTTATTTCTTAAATCTTGGTATATCTAATTGTTACCTGGGTACATGGTATAAGCATCACAATATACTTCAAAATCTGCAGTTTCTTCTGGAAATGCTAAAAGTGAAGTACTTGTTAACCTTTGATTTACTATCTTAAGAGCTTCTTCTTGTCTAGGTTCCCACTCAAACTTAACTATTTTACAGGTTAGCTTAGTTAAGGGTTTAGTTATCTTAGAAAGATAATTTGTCTATAGTATCCAGCTAAATTTAGAAAACTTCGAACTTTTATGGCTGTTTGCGGAACTCTCTATTTAGTAATTGTTTCTAGTTTAGAAGGATTCATATGGATACCTTTGTGATTTTTCACATGACCTAAGAATTGCACTTCCTGTAGCCAGAATTCATATTTCGAGATTTTGGCGTACAATTTCTCTTTTCTTAACAAAGTTAAGAGTGCATGCAAATGCTCACAATATTCTTTTTGACTGTTTGGAATAAATAAGTATGATAACTTAATTTATATACAGTAAATGGTTATTATTATAGTTGGATATTGGTTAGTGCTGTCTTGTTTAAGCATAGGTGATCAGTCCATGCCTAACTAAGGCTAGGCTACTCAATATCTGCTCCTGATAATAACCAGAGTATTTAAAATACTGATATATTATTACTAACATAAACTTAAATGGGAGTATATCAGAATAGGAGGTGAATTTGTGTATCATTATCTGAGTATATGTTTGCTTATATAGAATAAATTAATAAGGCAAATTTAATATACATAATTTTTAAATAAATGAATAATTATATCCGAGATTAGCGCAATCTTCAGATTTTGTGGACATATAATTTAATAAGTTTCATGTGTTTTCTTGTGTATTAGCAGCACAACTTTATTTGCGTAAATCGTACATGGTAATTCTTTTAGAATTTCTTTTACTTTTAATGATGTCCCAACTTAATGGGTTTCCATGGTTTTGTCAAACGAGCTACGGGACAATTGATCAATCGGAATAATGTTTGATATCGGAAAAGAGATTCCTGATAAAGAAATCTAGACACAGATACTAGTGATTTATTTCAAATTGTCAATCCTTATGATTTCCTTATAGATATACCTATCTATATAATCACATATGATAAGGATATACCTATCTATATAATCACATATTTCACATGTTGAAATAAACATACCATCAACGTATTCACAAAGTCATATTTCCAAAAACCCAATCAAATATCTGATCATAATACTATTTAGGGAAATCTTGTCACTTGTTTGACATATTATATACCTGCTTACCCGGTTCGTGCCGGAGAGGTAATCTCAGTATATCCGGGCAAACTGGAGAGTCTGCTACACCATACCCAGTCTTGCCGGAGACAATTTTCTATTTCCCATAAATAGTATCTTTTCAATGTTTTAAAAGTGCCCATTTCAATAGGGTTTTTTTTTTTTTTTTTTTATGTAGAGTCAAGGAAATTTTTATTTCCATACATATCCTTATTCTATACTATATATCAAGAAACAAAATAAACAGCAACTAAGTGCTATTACCTGCTAATCGTCATACCAGTATCCATTATACTTATATAAGTAATTTACCTTAAAGTTTATTTTAAGGCAAAATTCTTAAGTTCAAGTCTAAATACCATCCGGAGTGCTATCAGATAATATTAAGTTTCTAATTCTCCGTTTCACTTAGGTATTATCATAACACCTAATTGTGTAAACCAGTGACTTAGCTTATCCTAAGGCATCTTTTCTTATGTTCAAGTCTAACTGCTATCAGCTGTGCTACCATTTAATAGAAATCTCCTAACTCTTTTTATTTAAGCTTAAGTATTATTATCACAACACTTATAGGCTTAAAGCAGTGGCTTAGCTCTGATACCACCTTCTGTCACGACCCCCGACCCACCCTGGACGGAATCGGGTGCCGTGAGCAGTCCCGTGGTACCGGTGGTTATTTTTATTTATAAAAACATTGCAGCGGAAATTTCATCAGGACCGTGAGTTAGGAAAAATATCAGAGTTTAGAAAACACCGGATTTTATTTAAATAGATGGAATAAATTCCATGTTTTTACAAAGGTAGCTTTTAATAAAAACAATATTTCGTGATTTAATTAATAGAATAAGCCACTTCTTGATGCCTTCGGTGCTGGATCCAATTCTTACTCTAACATACTCTAATTACCTGAAACGCGTTTTAAAAAGGTTTTGTCAGCGGGAAATACTGAGTGAATCATTCATTTTGATAAAAATGACACATAGTTATAAATTACAGCATAAGAGCGATTACTATGGCAGTATCTTAATTAATATCTGGTCTTGCCACCCGTGTGACGATGGTCATACCACTATTGGGTCCAGTCACCCAATTAGTGATGTTTTATCACTGTTAGGTCTTATTAGCCTAACCCATGTTAGGGCTTATTGCCTAACTGTGAGAAATTAGTAATGTGCACAATACCCCACTAACCAGCGGTTAAGATAACCACGACTTAATCCCTGTAATTATAACACTTTGAAAATAATTTGAGGTATTGTAATACTTACTCACAAACTGTGAGAAAACAGTTTAAAAAAAAAGAATGACTCACAAACTGTGAGAAAAGAGTTTATAAAAGAGGAATGACTCACAAACTGTGAGAAAAGAGTTTATAAAAGAGGAATGACTCACATTATAATCATGCAGTTTCATACGGCCAAAGTTTAGTCTACAGGTAAGCCTTAATATATTGCAGATTTATACAGGCAAAGCTTAGCCTATTGATTTATCCTTGTAACCTAGTGCACACAATTAGGTAGGTAACTTAATACAGCAGTTACGTCAATTCACGAGATTAAACCTTCACAGCGATTGATCAGTGCAATACTCGATAATTCAATCGGATTCACAACGAATAACAGAGCATAGTCCGAATTCGAACAGCACTCTAATATTCAAGTCGAAATCACGACGAATAATCAAAGTACAAGCTCAATTTGAGCAGCACTCGGACAATCGTTGGATAGTTATAATCGATCGGACGTTGAATCGTAGTAGCGATCGAGTTATTACCCTGATTGCGGCAGCGTTTCGTGACGTGTGTGTGTTAATTGAAGTAATTTGGTGATATCTCGACGTACAGAACGAATTCTCTCGTCGAACTAACGCAGGAATTCAAGTGCCAAACTCCTCTATTTATATCTGAAATTTGGTCTCCCTCGCGTGTCACGACAGGAAAACATGGTCCTGGCGCGTGGCGCGACGGGTCACTTTTAATATGAGGTAGCCACGCGTCCCAGTAGCTTGGGTGAGTCGACGGTTCGTTAAAATTCAATTTCTATCGAAAACAGTTTGAGAAATACTAACTAGGAAATACCCCCCCTGAGTTTTAGGGGCCCTAATCCTGATTCCGTTTGTTCTGGAAATTTTAGGGTTTATGCCAAATCACTTGGGTGTCTTAATTAGGGTTTCCTTAATAATTAACTACCATCCTAATTATGGATTTTAGTGGCAGTTGTTACATTTATATTTCAAAATCTTGCACGTTTTAACCTTTAGGCCAAACCCAGTTAGATTTTTTGGTTAAATATGGTCATGTGCCTTGCACATGAGGGTATTCTTGCCATTTCATTATCCAGGGGTTATTGTGCAAATAATATATGTCTTAAGGATTGATGTGTATATGTTGGGATTGAACCCTATCAGAGGAACAGATAATTAAAGCCAAAACTGGATCAGAGCAGTGGATCCAAAATAAGCAGATGTTATGTATACAAGTCTCTCCCCTTGAAAGTGGTTTCAACATCTGATGACCTCCAATCCACTGATCTTTACAACTGCTGACCTACAACTGCTGATCAAGTCAAAGACTGACGAAGACTAAAGCTCTGCTGATCAATCTACTGCTATGGGTCAAGCACTGCTGAATATATCAAGTACTGCTGGGTTCACAACAGTGGAAGGATAAAGCAGTAGTTTAGCTTTTCTTATGTAATGTAATGTAATGTAATCAGTAGATAGCACAGCAGTGTTTGTAACAGATCAGTTGTTAGAGTTTGTTAGGAGGTTAGATGTCACTTTCATGGTGACGTCAGCAAAGATGCCACAGTGGTTTGGGCGTGCCTATAAATAGAACAGTACCCTGTACTGTTCTATCTGCTCTTCACCATCTTTCTTCCTGTACGAACAATCACTATGAGCTCAGGCTGAGGGGGAGTTTGTTACATGTATTGTAATCATAGTTGAAATAAATTCAATCATTTGGTTCTTTGTGAAAATGTGTGCTGAAAGCAATTCTCCTGTTTGATTGTGTGCAAAGTTTGTTTCCATTTATATCCCGCTGCAATACTTGTTCATCTTTCATCTTATTTCAAACGTAAAACACAATCAATCCAAACTCAGATCCTAACAATTGGTATCAGAGCTCGGACAGTCAAATTTGATCTAACAATCATTTTGACGTAAATAGTTCAGCTCAAAATCATTGATACTGATAGTTGTTCGTTTTGTTGAAAAACAGAGCAAGGTTTAATCACCATCAAAGTTGATTAATCAGTGCCTGTAAAACAACCAGGATGACGTCACAATCACAAGATGATAAGAATAACATCAGTTCACTTTTCAAACCATCCATGCTTAAACGTAATGAATACAACATCTGGGAGAGAATGATGGGTCACATCCTTGCTCAACAGAATACCGGATGTTGGAGATCTGTTGTTTTTGGACCACATGTTCCCATGGTGCCATGTGCTGAGGATACAAAGAAGTTCGAACCTAAAAAACCTGAAAACTATACTGAAACTGATTTTCAAAAGTTCAAACTCGATGCCAAAGCATTTAGCATCATTGCAACTACATTACTCAATGAAATTTATGCGGGGCTGTTACACTGTAACAGTGCCAAGGAATTATGGGATGCACTGAAGGAACAATTTGGGGGAACTGAAGAAGTAATTGAAAACAATAGGGAAATTCTGAATCAGCAGTATGAAACCTTTTGTCACATTAAGGGTGAATCATTGACTCAACAGTTTGAGCGATTCAATTGTCTCATTAGTGAGCTAAGGCTTGTTAAGGTTGTTTTTGCTAATTCTACACAAAATAGCAGGTTCCTTAGATCACTACCTGAAAAATGGGATACAATTGCTTTTGTAATTAGAAACTCAGCTGAGTTCAAAGATCTGACCCTGACCCAACTTCATGGTAGACTCCTGACCTATGAAAGGGAGTTAAACCAGAAAAAGAAGTTACAAGAATCTGGTAAAGTTGCTGATGACTATTCATTTGGTAGCACAACTCTTTTTGGTCAGGAAGAATCTGGTAGCAGAAGTAAGGATCAGATTTATGATCATTATATTGACATAACTGCTGGTGGAAACTTTAACAACTCTGATTCTCACTCTGCAAATTATGCTTTTACTGCAAATTGTGAAAACCAGATGTCAGATAACCTGTGCTTTGAACTCAATGACTTACAGCACTTTGATCCAACTGATCTTGAAGAAATGGACATTTTGCATCAATTGGCTTTGCTTAGTGTAAGAACAAGCAAATTTTATAAAAGGACAAGGAGAAAATTCCCAGGGTTACATGGGAATTTAAAGTGCAATAGGCTAGCACATTTTGCTAGGGAATGTAGGAGTCAAACCACTGGTCCAATTGTTACTCATCCCAGCTCAAACCGTAGGCCACAAAACCAAAGCACTGTGCACTATTCCCATTATACCCCTGCTGCCCATGTAATCACTGCTCATTATGCAAACCCTGTTCCTGTGCATTATGTTCAAACCACTGTCCCTCAAATTCAGTATGTTCAGGCTCCTGTACCTCAAGTTCAAGTGCAACCAGCTGCACCACAACAAACTGCACCACCAGCAGTGGTTCAACCAGATCAGCAAAGCTTTTTCACCCAAGGCTTTGTTGACTGGAGTAGCTTACCTGATGAGCTTGGTGATGAAAATTTTGCACTCTATGCCACTGATGATACTTCTAATGATGAATTTTGTCTTATGGCATTAGAATCAATACCAGAAGAGCTGGATGCTGAAAAAGGGCAAACAAGTGCTGAAACAGTGGATGAAGTTGCTAAAGCAGTGGTTATTGCTGTTGCTGGTGAAATACTGCTGGAAGAAAATTCAGAACTCCTGATTGAACCACTGACTGACCCTTGGTCTGAAGAAGAAGAGAAGAAGCATGGTGAGAAGGAAGAGCATACTTGTGATTGTGCTTTGATGGCTGCAGCTAAGGTATCATCTCAGGTTCTTGAAAATCTGTGTTCAGACAAGTGCATTATAGCATTTGCTAACATTAAAGAGGTGAATGAAAACCTTAGGGATGGAGTGTTGAATGATGAAGTCAAATTTGAAAAGTCTTTAAAAGAACTTAAAAACAAATTGGCTGAAAAGGATAAAGAGATCTGCAGTCTCAAAGAAGAGCAGAGCATAACCAAGAATCAACTCCAAACTATGGTAGAAAAATATCAAGTTTGTAAAAAGGAGTTGGAATCCACCCAAATCACCTGTGAGAAATGGGTGGAGTCTTGCAAAGGTTATGAGGTCATGCTTGAAAAACAGATCAAAAGCAATGTGAAATTTGGTGTTGGTTTTAGAAAACATGATGAAATTGAAAACAGTGCTTTAAAAGAATCTGTTCAATCCACTGTTGAAGTTATTCCCACAAACAAGGATGGCCAAGAGGTTAAAATAACTGACAAACTTGGTAACAAAATAACTTTGGAAAGATCTGTGGGGTCCTCAACTTTTGAGGAAATTGAGAAATACCAATTTAAACCCACATGGTCTGATGAGTGTGATATCCTTGAAAACTTCAAACCAATGGATTTCACAACCACTGATGGTGTAAAAGCTCCTAAAGCAAAGGTTATTCCTCTCAAAGATATCCCAACAGTGGTTCAAAACTCTGTTGCTAAGGAGTCTGAGAAGAAGAAAAGAAGAGAAAAAGTTAAAAACCTGTTTTGTGATTTCTATGAAAAAAGGAATCATCTAACAAAAGATTGTTTTCATCTAAAAGCATATGATCTCAACAAAGCAAGTGTAATTGAACCTGCTGAGAACTGCACCATCTGTGGTAAAACAAACCACAAAACTCAAGAATGTGTGTATCTCAAAAACTTTGATGTAAAAAAGAATGAGTACACTGCAAAAAACATCCTTAAGTTCATCAACATCATCTGTCAAATTCACCAAAAATCAACCACTGTTTGTGCCAGTCCAAACAGCTGTCACAAAATAGCTGAACCAAACATCTGTCAAAAGAGATGTTCAAGTGACTGATGCACCCCCTGCCAATCAATACAGAAGAGGTAAGGGACAACCATCATACCAAAGGATTCCACATGTTTATGAGGCTTACAAAAAGCCTTCTAAACCAAGAGTGAACAGGTATCCTTTTGGCTATCAACAGGTGATTGGTCAAGAACCTCAACAGTGGTTAGAGAAAAACATTCCCAAAGATGTTCAAACCTCTGAGCTAACCACTGTCCATGCACCTAAACTTATCCCAGACACTGTTGAGACCCCATCCAAAGTCTTATTGGCTTTGGAGACCTTAATGAACTAATCCTTTTACTTCATGTGCAGGGAGCTTCTGCATGCTTAGATAGCCTTTGGTATGTAGATAGTGGAGGCTCCAGGCACATGACTGGATGTAAAGCCATACTCAAAGATTTCAAAATCCATGGAGGGGGTGATATATCCTTTGGTAATAATAGTAAAGGGAAAGTTCTGGGGTCTGGTATGGTGCAGTCTGGTAATGTTAAATTTGAAAATGTCAATCTAATAGACAATCTAAAATTCAACCTCATGAGTGTCTCTCAAATGAGTGATAAGGGCTATGGCTCATTCTTCACAAAGGACTGTTGTAGGATTGTTGGACCAGAAATGGTTGAAAAGATTAAAGCAATAATAAACACTGGAAAAACCAAACTTGTTGCTCAAAGAAGTAGCAATGTGTATGTAGTTGATATGTCAAAAGAGAGCCCCAGGACTGATGCCTGTCTGTTCTCAGCTGCCTCAAACAAAGAGACAGAATTATGGCACAGAAGATTGGGGCACACAAATCTTAAGGCAATCACTGCCATCTCAAAACAAGGGTTAGTAAGAGGTTTACCTCAAAAACTGTTCTCTTGTCCTAAGCATTGTGTTTCCTGCCTAAAAGTAAAACAACATAAAATCTCATACAAATCAATTGAAGAGTCCAAAACAACCAAATGCTTGCAAATGATTCATATGGATTTGTTTGGCCCAGTTAAAGTCATGAGTCTTAAGAAAAAGAGATATTGCTTGGTTATTGTTGATGACTTTTCTAGGTTTACATGGACTTACTTCTTGCACTCTAAAGATGAGACTGTAGGCATTCTGCAAGACTTTGTGAAACAGGTTAAAAAGCAGTTTGATCTTCCAGTAAAAATCTTCAGGAATGACAATGGCACAGAGTTCAGAAATAAGGAGTTAGATGATTTATGTGTGTCAAAAGGAATTGTAAGGCAGTACAACATTCCAAGAACACCAGAGCAAAATGGGGTTGTTGAAAGAAAGAACAGGACTTTCATTGAGGCTGTCAGAACTATGCTTGCAGATTCAGGTTTGCCATTAACTTTTTGGGCAGAAGCAGTAAACACCGCCTGCTATGTCCAAAATAGAGTTTTAATCAACCCCAAGCATCAAAAGACTGCTTATGAACTTCTGTTTAAAATCAAACCACTGATCTCATACTTTAAAGTGTTTGGCTGCCCATGCTTCATTTTGAACTTAAAAGATTCTATTTCATAATTTGCAGCCAAAGTAGACAGTGGATATCATTTGGGATACTCAACCACTGCTAAGGCCTACAAAGTGTTTAACACAAGGACCAAAGCAGTGGAAGAGACTTTGAATGTGAAGTTCAATGAACTCTCTTCAATGAAAATCCCTGCAAATCCTGCAGAATTGTTTGATCTTGATAAATTCACTTTTGAAAATACTGCTGTCAAGACTAACAATGCAGGTCCATCAGAAAACTCATCATCAGACTATGGATATAAAATCATTATCCCACAACAAAAGTCTGCATCAAGTGGAAGAGCAACAGATGTTCAAAACAGCTATCAAAGTTCAACCACTGCTACCTCAACAGTTGTTGACCAAAGTAGCCCATTGACCCCTGCTTCCACATCATCAAACATTGTTGATAAAAGTCCTCAAACAGTGGATCAAAGTCAACATGTGTCCACACCATTACCTCCTGATCCAACACCTTTTGAAGACACTACTGGATCATCAAAGTCACCAGCAGTGGTTAGCTCAGATGATTCACATCTGCAGCCTTCCCCACTTAATGCCATTATTCCATACCAAGGAGATCTTATCTTCTTGAAATCTCATCCACCTGACTAAATCATTGGCAACATCAATGAAGGGGTGCTCATAAGAAGTCAATCCCAAAACATTTGTCTTTTTGCTGGTTTCCTATCTCTCCATCAGCCAGTCAAGTACCAAGAGGTACTAAAAGACAACAGCTGGGTAGAAGCCATGCAAGAGGAGCTCCAACAGTTTAGAAGACAACAAGTTTGGGAGCTTGTTCCATTGCCAGAGGGTGTGAGTCCTATTGGCACAAAATGGGTCTTCAAAAATAAAACTGATGAAAGGGGTATTGTTGTCAAGAATAAAGCCAGGCTTGTGATTCAAGGGTTCAGACAGGAAGAGGGCATTTACTATGATGAAACATTTTCCCCTATAGCAAGACTTGAAGCTAGCAGACTATTTCTGGCCTTTGCTGTCAACCACAACATCAAGGTGTATCAAATGGATATCAAATGTGCATTCCTCTATGGTAAGATTCAAGAAGAGGTTTATTTTTGTCAACCTCCAGGCTTTGAGGATCCATTTAATCCAAATCATGTCTACAAGCTAAATAAAGCTTTGTATGGCCTGAAACAAGCACCAAGAGCCTGGTATGAAATTCTCTCCACTTTCCTACTATCCATTGGTTTCACAAGAGGTAAAATAGATAAAACATTGTTTTTAAAATGGAGAGGAAAGGATTTGATGATTGTCCAGATTTATGTGGATGACATCATCTTTGGAAGCACATGTAATAAAATGTGTGAAGAGTTTAGGCAACGCATGACAGCTGAGTTTGAAATGAGTGCAATGGGTGAACTCCAGTGCTTTCTTGGTCTCCAAGTTAGACAACTGCAAAATGGCACTTTTATCCATCAAGGCAAATATGCCAAAGAACTTTTAAAGAAATTTGAGATGGATGACTGTAAACCATGCAGTACACCCATTGCAACCAATAAAATTGTCATGTCTGATGAATAGGATGATTTGGTTGATCAAACTTTATATAGAAGCATGATTGGGTCTTTATTGTACCTAACTGCATCTAAGCCAGACATCATGTTTGCAACATGTGTTTGTGCGAGATCCCAGTCAGCCCCTAGAACGTCAAACCTTATTGCTGTAAAAGGATATTCAGATACCTAAAAGGTGCTCCCACACTTGGTATCTGGTATCCAGCTGATGGTAAAATTGAGCTTTCAGGTTTCTCAGATAGTGACTTTGCTGGATGTGACAAGACAAGGAAGTCCACTTCAGAAGGGTGCCAATTCTTAGGCAGTTGTTTAGTGTCTTGGCAAAGCAAAAAGAAAGCAGTTGTTTCCACATCCACTGCTGAGGCAGAATATATAGCTGCTGCAAGCTGTACAACCCAACTACTTTGGCTTCAAAATCAGTTGCTGGATTTTGGTATCACTGCCCTAAAGTCTCCTCTCATGTTGGACAGTCAGGCAGCAGAAAATATCATCAAAAATCCAGTTTCCCATTCAACCACCAAACACATTGATATCAGACATCACTTTGTGAGGAATTGCTATGAAAAAGGTTTGATTTCTCTGCATCATGTTCCAACTAAAGATCAGCTGGCAGATGTGCTAACCAAAGCATTAGACACATCCACCTTTGAAAGTTTGATCTCTAGGATTGGCATGCTAAACATGGAATAACAGGCAAAATCCTGTTTTTCTATGAATAAAAGCACTAAAATGTTCTCAGAAAATCAAAAATCCATCCTTAAAAATAGCTAAAAATGAATTTTTCATTAAATCCTTAAAAGTCTGCCATAACCACTATTTTGTTCAAAAGTCTGTTCTACTTAAAAGTCTGTCCACTACTGAAAGTCAACCCCTGTTCTCTCATTTCCTTAATAAACACTGTTGTCTAAAATCAGTGTTTTATCCACTGATATGCTATCCACTGATAGTAAAAATCACCCACTGCCTTCATTGTTACCGTTACAACCACTGATCTTATTCCATTAGTGGTTTTCATAAAAATACTTGTCCTTCATTTCATCAGGGGTTGGCACGTGGACAGTACATAATGGTCAGATCTTTTGTAACCGCTGCCACGTCAGCATTCACTTTTTTCACTTTAAAACCCTGAGCAAAACCCCCAAACAGGGTTTTACTGTCGAATCGAATTCACAAAAATTCCTTTCTCAAAGCAGTTTCCATTTCTTTCTCTCAAATCCTTCATCGATTTCCTTCATCAAAATGACAAAATCAAAGTCATCTGCGAAATCCACTTCAAAATCATCTTCTAAAAAGGCCACTCAAAAGGCTACCACATCCATTGAAATTCCATATAAAGCTCCTCACAATTATCTGGGTCTCCTTACAAAACCCGGCACCATCGATATCTACGATTCCATCATCGACATCATGTCAGCTTCAAAGTACAAAATTTTGTTGACAACAGATGCTCCGATTTTCCTAAAAACCCAAAGAGAATTCTGGAAAAATGCCACACTTGAAAAACAAGGTGAGACAACAATAGCCATTAATTCTTCAATAATGGGTAAAAAGGTCCACATCACCCCACAATTCATTTCAGAGGTATTCGAACTTGATGATCAGCAGGGTAAAACCTTTTTCCCTTAAAACGAATATCAAACTGATTTTCTTGAAAGGGGGTATGCAGAACAAATGAAGGGGGATACCTTACAAAAAGGTAACTTCCCTCCTGCAACAAGATTTTTATTCCATACCCTGCTAATGTATGTTTCAAATAAAACAACTGCTTTTAATGAAATACCATTAAAGATTCAATACCTGGGATATGCCATTGTACAAAATGAAAATTTTAACTATTCCTAGGAAATATTTGATGACATGGTCAAAAATGTTTCAACAAAATCATTTTTATTATTTCCAAGGTTCTTCAGTTATTACTTTCAAAAGAAATTTGGAAAGGATGATGCACATGTGCTCACCCAAGGTGATTCTTTTAAAATAAACAGCTTAACTGCTGAAACTTTTACAAGATTATCAACACCTTGCTAAACACAAGCAGGGGTGCCTGAGCAGAATTTAGCAGCTATCACTGCTCCTCAGGTATCTGCTGCTGAGCCCACTGCTCTAGGTGATCACAGCAGCAAAACAGCTGTTGTGAAACCCACACCTAAAATCACCAAAAAGCCACACCAAAAGAAAACTCAAAAGCCCCCCAAACCCAAATCAAAGACAACTCTGGAAGATGAGATACCAGAGAAACTGCCAGTGACAGCACAAAAGTCACAAGATAACCACTGCTGCTACTTCCTCACAGCAGATGGTAGAAATATCTCAACCATACCTCAAACTCCTCATGCTTCTTCTCAAAAAGAATAGGTTGTACATATAGGGACACCACAATATGATGCTCTAGAATCACTTGCTTCCATCATCCACAGCCCAATGCACGGGGCCAATTCTCTTTCTACACCCAACCTCACCTCCACAATTCCCCCACAAACAAAAATATTGTTGGATGCTCTTGATTTGAACCAGGCACAAACCAGTCCTTCTCACTCACCTGTCAATGAGAACATACCTCAACAAGTGACTGGGTCTGATGTATCAATCATTGCTAACCCACCAACAACACCTGAGGAGGTTACACCCCTTGAGTTACAAGTAACTCTTGGTGGTAGTCCAAGTGAAGCAGCCATTACAAGTGTTGAACCCACTGGTTTGCATTTGGACAGTGTTTACATCAATACGACTTCCTTGGAGGCAATTTCTTCTCTGGGAACACTTGTATATCCACTCTTCACTGGTTCACTAAAAAGTGTCTCTCAATTTGAAGGAAGAAGTCCCCAGTTCCAAGACAAAGGGGCATCAGTGGATGATTTCTGGAGTACACTCCCTGAATCAACCACTGTTACAACCACTGTAAGTGGGAAATTAGATGATTCCATTAAGTTGGGTGATGGTTTAATGTACCGAGAATTGACGGACAGAATTGACAAACTGTATACCTCTATTGCAGAAATTAAAGATATGTTGCAACAGTTGTTGAAAGTTCAAAAGGTACCAACCACTGCTGCTCCAACTCAAGCACCTGCACAACCTGCACATGCTGTAAATGAGTTATGGACTTTGTTTCAACCACTACTCCAACGTCAAAGACAATTGGCTGATCAGCAGCATGAGATACATGTTCAAAAGCTGAGAAACATGATGGAGTCAAGGTTTAAAGATACCCAAGCTGACATCAAGGCTATAAAAGCCCACATACTAAACACCACTGGCACTACTCCTCCCACTGTTCTCTTTATTGATAACCCACCACCAGATAATGCCAAAAAGGGGGAGAAAATCAAGCAGTGGAAAAAAGAAGGGAGTTGAAGATGGTCTTTATATTGAACCACAAAAAGATAGCATGACTAAAGACATTCCCTTGCCAGATGGTAGTAAAAAGATTGATGTTACCACAAATGCACTTGCTGAAGCAAAAGCAAGTGTAAAAAGGGATAGAGAGGCTAAGGATAAATCCAGGTGGAATGAGGAGAAAAGAGCATTTATGGAACTGAATGAGCAGGGTATTTCTGAGTCAAAGAGAAAGAACCCCACTAGAAAAGTGAGGGCACCCAAACACACACCATCCAGACCCACAAAGCAAACTCCTAAACCTACCAATAACCTTACACATCAATCTTCCACCCAAATAGCTGTTGTAACACCTGCTGTATCAACAAATGTTGGTACTTCAGTGGTTCCAGCAGTTGTTAAAACAAAAACCACCACTTTAACCACAACCACTGCTCCCACTACAACCACTGCCCCACCAAACATTCCATCACCATCGAAACAACCATCACCACCAAAAACAATCTCACTACCATCACTGTAACGCTCCGCGTTTTCACAACTTTCCATATTTAGAAACTGTGGTTCATACCTCTATTTTTTTGGAAACTTTGTATCTTTGTAATTCGTCGTTTCGTTTTAATCATCGAAAAAGATCCTTATCTTTAATTTAATTCGTTCTTAAATATGGTTATCCATCTATCCGATTATATTTAATTAATTAGATTAATTAGTATTACTATTTAGAAAGCTTATTTTTATTATAATATAGTTAGTCTCGTTAAACTTTAAAGTTAGAAAAGGATACAAACAAGCCCGGTTAATTTAATTGTAAAGATCAGTTCTTTTAGAATAAATGTATAACCTAGTTAGGTTGTCAACCATGTTATATAACTTAGCTAATTTATTTAAACCCTTCAAAGGTTAGGGGTTAAAATGGTCTTTCCTAAAAACTGAAAATGCAACAAACCCTAACCTCTTTTATAAACAGCCGTTCCCTCTTATTTCCCTTATCCCTCCCTCTCTCTCGCGAATACATAAAACAAAACAAACACTGAAGTCCTTTTCCCTCTCACACAGCACAAATCAAAGAAACCCCCCCACCCACTCGTTTCTTCTCCGGTGAGACCACCGGCGGAACCGTTGCCGGTATACCGCCCAGCCGCACCCCCTTCTTCTCCGACGCGACACCGCTACCCCCTTCATCTTCTCCGGTCGGATTTACGGCAGACACCATCAACCGCCCCCCTGTTCTTGACTAATTGAACCACCGACTACCACCCCTCTAGTGGTGGCACGCAGCGACGCGAGAGAGAGAGGAGACGAGAGAGAGAAGCAGGTTAGAGATGGAAGTTTAACGGCTGCAACAGTGGTGGCACTCGATAGAACCGTCGGCGACGGCGCCGCCGTGACGGCAGCGGTGGTGTTTCGACTCCGACGAGGCAACTGGTAAACCCTTCACCTTCCTACATTTCGGTTCCTTTCTTTCGATCTAATGTAGGTTAATACTGACAATGTTCCGTTTGTTCGGGTCGAGTCTGGTTCGTGTTTCGACTCGGTTTGGTTTGGATCTTGGCTCAGCTTAGCTCCGATTCAGTTTTGGTTCTCGGTTTGTTTCGACTCACGCAGTTCGGTTCAGATTCGGATCGATTTGGTTCAGATCCGGTTCAGTCGAGTTCAATCGGTAATCCCTCATTTCTTTTCTTTCAGTTGGTTACTACCATTTTCGTTAAATCCGATGAATGGTGGTTTGATTCTTATTTCGGTTCAGCAGGTTCGGTTCGATGCCCGGGTCAAACCTGGTCAAACTTGGTCAACTGAGGTCTCGATGCACTCGGTAGTTCAACGACGTAAATATTCCAATTATATTGTTTTATACCTCTCGTTAACACAAAACCGCTTTATATATATATATATTTTTTTGTTTTTTTTGTTATAAAAGAATACATAGAAGTATGTATAATTATATGTTGTTTTGTTGTTGAATTTTGAGATTTATATCGACACTTTGGTTGTCGGGATCGCCCAAAAACAGAGGAAACTCTGCCCGTTTTTCGTAAGATCCGTGAAATAAAACGTGTAAATTTTATAAAAACAAAACCTATCAATTCGACTAATTTTTTTTATATAAAATAGATATAAATGCATAATTATATTTATTTTTGGACAATATTTCAACAACACTTTTGAAAGAATTAATTTTAAAATATTACCTAAACTATATAAAATATACGTATTTGTATTTATATATATACAAATTTATATTAACTAGTTACACTTTATATTCCGCTTCAAATCCTCCGTCGTAATCCCGATTACTAATACACCTACGTTTGCCCATATAGGGTGACCTCGGTGTTCCACCCTCCAAATCTTTTACGCTCGTCAACACTTGGATAATCGGAAGACTTAGCAATTATGTGAGTATACTCGAACCCATTTTTACTTTTAACACTTTGGGTGCAACATGTATTCCATATTAAACGCACGTGACACTTGAAACTTATTTGAAACTTACTCTATCCATTTAAACATGAAACATGAAACTTGTGAATCTTGAAACTATTTTGTGCTATGTGAACGTTTAATTCTTGTGTGTAGTTCCGCCTTAACAATAGTAGCGCTATAGGAGTAATGCACCTCCCCGTTAGTCTTTGGGGTATTGTTAGGAGGAGACATATCAACCTCCCGTGAAACTTTGGGTTAGGTACTTTAACGCATTGGGAAACTTGGGCTATCACTTGGACTACGTAAACTAGCATGGTTGAAACTATTTTAATATGTTCGTGTTGGATATGAGTTTTTATTCTATTATGCTATGTAAACAAACTTGTATACTCGCTCTTTGCTTTTGCATTGAAACTCTATTTTATTACATGTTGCAGGTTGACAGTCAAGATGTTGAAGAATCAAGTTAGGATGGACTAGATACCCATTTTAATAATAAACCATGTTTGTTGCAATTTGTCTTTATTTGAATCAATGTATTTGAATTTAGTCATTTATGAAATTTGATTTAATCTATATTGTCACAAATAGTGTTATGATGCTTTTGAGCGATTTGTTCGTCTCATCCCGATGTTTCCGCCATCGGTTGGGGTGTGACAATCACCTCCTGCTAAAATGCAGAAGACTTCTACTGACACATCAGTAGTTGTAATGGCAACAGTGGTTGAAACACCAGTTGTTTCAACAACTGTTAGTCAGCCACCAATCACTTCCACTACAATAACTACCACTCAAATCACCACCACTAATCCATCCAAAACATCATCAGCCTCTCCTCAACCAAAAATGAGAAGGTTAATTCTGAAAGATGATGATATTTCACCACCACCAACATCTTCACAACCTCTATCACTTGTTACTGTATCAAACCTTGTTCCACTCTCATCAGCTCAGTTTCAAAAGCCAATCACTGACATTACTCCTGCAGGTGTCCAATATCCTCTAGAACTTGCTGCAGTCAGAGAAGAGATCAAATCCTTCTACTTTGAGGATGACCCTGCTAAAAGGAGTTTGCCATCAGTTGAAGGATATCCCAGGCCTAACAACATTGAAGAATATTTGAAAGTTAAGGCTCAATAGGCAAAGGTGGGTGTGTAGAGGTTTAGGAGTTTAGTAGGTAATATGTTGTGTAAGTATGAGGCGGTGTGTAGAGCTTCGACCCAAAACACGGGGGTAGGTTTGCATGGATAAGGAGGGCGCGTATGATATCATTTAGACGACGAATCATACGTTCGGCCCGTCCATTCTGTGAGGAGGTTTGAGGACACGAGAAACGAAATAGCAAGCCATGGTGATTGGCAAAGCTTTTGAAGGCATGATTATCAAATTCGCCCCCAAGATCGCATTGAAAAGTTTTTATCTTTCTTTGAAATTGTGTTGCAATTAGTTTGTGAAATTTAGCAAAGGTGGGAAAGGCCTCGGATTTAAATTTAAGTGGGTATGCCCAAACAAAGTGGGAAAAATTGTCAATAAGCACCATGTAATATTTGTAACCTGTTTTGCTTGGGACAGGTGAGGTCCATAGGTCACAATGCACAATATCAAACGGGGCAAAAGTAAAAGAATTGGATACGGAAAAGGATAAATGTTTACTATTTGAAAGTTGACAAGAATTGCAAACATGAGACAAAGTGTCTTTATTACATGAAAAATTAAATGTACGACATAATAAATCTAAAACTTGATTCCCGGGGTGGCCGAGACGCTCGTGCCAAGGAAGGGATGGTGTGGTGATGAAGCAGGCTTGTGGAGGTAATTCAGGCGGAGTGAAAGGATAGAGGTCCCCGGTACTATTGTGTCTTGAAAGAGTCCGTTTAGTGAAGAGATCCTTCAAAGAAAAACCAAACGGGTCAAATTCGATAGACACATTATTATCGCGAGTAAAACGTCGTATAGAAATAAGGTTTCTAATTATGTGTGGGCTATAAAGGACATTAGGTAGAATATAGGTTCGGTTAGGTAGGGTGTGAAAACCAGTGCCCGTGCTTTTAATTGGTATACAAGTGCCATTACCGACCATTATTGAACTGCGTACAGGACAAGAGTTGGGAATAACAATTTTACCTGGATCGCGTGCCGAGTGCGAGCCTACTCCAGTATCCATAATGTCATTATTCCATGAGGCGTTCGGGTTCATCCGCAAATTATTAAACGTTGCACTTAAATCAGAGGGGCACAACGCATCATACCCATATTGTTGTGGCCCGAACTGAGGAGATGAGTAATGGCCTGACCCGGCAAAGTGGGCCGGGGACTGCTGTGGTGCGGTCTGAGAAGGAGCATTGGGGCGCTAGTTTTTCTGTGTTGGATAAGGACATGGGGGTGTGGTCCACCAGGCCCAATTTGGGTATGGAGAATTGTAGGTCGAAGGGTTACCAGCAGTCCAAAAAGATCAGCCGTAGCCTGATGAGCCGCCCCTGTTACTGTAGCGGCCGCCGCCCCTGTTACTGTAGCGGCCGCCGCCCCTGGAGCCGTTTCTGCCACGGCCGCGCCCGCGTCCCCGGGTCTGGTTGCTGCTGTTGTGTTCGGGTGGTTGGTCAGAGGCCGGCTGTGGAGCAGAAGGTGTAGTGGTGGTCGGCGCTACCAATACTGAAGATGCAGCCCCTTTTTGTGCTTCAATACGAATGGCATCATCTTTTAGGAGAGAGATGGCGAGGTCCCAATCAGCATCTTTGTTGTTAATGAAAGAAGCAGTAGTGTTGTACTTGGGAGGAAGACCACGAACCAGCTGTAACGCCAACCGAGAGTCAGAGACGGGTTCATCGACATTGGCGAGTTGGGCGGCCAGACTTTGAAGTTCTTGACAATAAGCATCTAAAGAAGCACAAGCACCCAGTGTCATATTGCAGAATTTTGTCTCGAGTGCAGCAGCCCTTGCCTTTTTATTGCTAAGGTATATTTTCTCCAACTTGGCCCAAGCATCACGTGCTGAAGTATTGTTATCAATGATGCGTTTGAGAATATCATCCGTGCGCTGTCTCGAGAGTTTGCAATGACGGATTTAGGTCAGCTTCATCACTTTCTTGGCATTAAAGTTGATCAGTTTTCACAGGGCCTTTTCCTATCTCAGCAACAGTACGCTAAAGAGATTCTTGCTCGAGCTAACATGTCGGCTTGTAAACCCTGCAACACACCTGTGGACCTCTCATCCAAACTTAGCGCGTCTGATGGACCGCCTGTTTCAGATCCGACACTATATCGCAGCCTTGCGGGAGCCTTACATTACCCAACATTTACTCGTCCAGATATCTCATATGCAGTCCAGCAGGTTTGTTTGTTTATGCACGATCCGCGCGAGTCCCATTTCGCCTTCATGAAGCGGATCATACGATATATACAGGGTACTCTTGATTACGGGATTCGCATTGTTCGGTCTCGGTCTCACGACTTGGTTGCCTACTCAGATGCCGATTTGGGGCGGTTGTCTGGATTCTAGACGCTCAACGAGCGGTTATTGTGTTTTCTTGGGAGATAATTTACTGTCGTGGTCCTTAAAGAGGCAACCCACCGTTTTGCGTTCTAGTGCTGAAGCTGAGTATCACGGGGTTGCTAATGCGGTTGCCGAAGCCACTTGGTTACGTAATCTATTACTTGAGCTTCATACTCCTTTGCGCCGGGCCTCGATCGTGTATTGTGATAATGTTTCCGCCGTGTATCTCTCGGATAATCCAGTGCAGCATCAGCACACCAAACATGTAGAGATTGATATTCACTTTGTACGGGAGAAGGTTCGCATCGGTCACATTCGCGTTCTACATGTTCCGTCTGCCTTGCAGTATGCTGATATATTCACAAAGGGGCTCTCCAAGCAGTTATTTCAATCATTTCGTTCCAGTTTGAGCGTTGGACCTTCACACGTTCAAACTGCGGGGGAGTCTTAGCCGAAGAATATTCCAGAACCTATAATTTTAGGAATAGATTGTGATTGTGCATATTTTGTATATTTGGTTTCCTTATTATTTGATTGTTTCCTTATTATTTGATTGTATCTCCCCTATATAATGGGGTTTGTATTTCAATAGAAAATCATTCAGAATATCAATACCATGAACACTTTCAGATATTTCCAAGAAAAATTCACAAGGAAAGTCTGACAAAGAAATACAAAGGCATTATCAACTTCTGCTCACACAAGTCAGATCTTTGGAGCAGTTTGCAAAAAATGCTTGTCAGCAAATATCAGAAAGAGTAGATGAATCCCTGAAAAAAGACTACATTGAGAATATCATGGCTTATAAGAAATATAAGGGAGAAAAACACATGTACAAAGAATGGACCATTCCTGAGCTTGAAAGTGAAGCAGCCAGGATACAAGACATGATAAAAAAACAAGGTCAAACATACTCCTCCTGATTGAGCAAAGTACAAGAAGAATGTACCTGATAAGGCGTTGGAGCTGAGGAGAATGAAAGAGGAATTAATAACAGCTGAATTTGGGTCAAAGAATCAAGTGATGAGGTGGAAAGAAGACAAGGTCAGGGTCACTTACAAAAGGTTGGAGGATCTAAGGAAGAAAAATCCAAAGATTCCACAAAAACCTGACTATCCTGAAGCAGAGGTTTCAACAAGACCACCAAAGCTGCAAATCAGGAGAGCCACTGCTCCACCTGGTGCATTTCTTTATCAAAGAAGAAGACAAAAACAGATGGATGCAGAGACATCAGAAGAAATAGCTGCTGGTAATGAAGTACTAAAAATGGTTCTCGAACAAATGATGACTGATATTCCTGAACTTGCTAAAGCTCAAAGCACTGCTCAGTCAGTCATCACTAGGCCTGCATCTCCAAACTCCTCATCTAATAAAAATCTCCCAAGAAACCCACCAGACTCAAAAGTACTAAAGTGGAAAACTGATAAACAGTCCCATGTACTGACTGTGATCAAGTCTAGTGGAGAAGTGAAGAAAATATCAAGGGAACAAGCACTTGGCCTAAGTCTTGAAGATCTGCAGGATCTCCTTGATCTTCCATTGTGCAGGGATGAAGATGACACAGATGCCTTAGACTTTGAGTTACAACTCAAGGGGCAAATAAGGGAACTGTTGATGAGGCAATAAAGCTCCAAAATAATGAAGAGTTTTGGCATTATCTGTTCCAGGGGGAGATTGTTGGGATTGAACCCTATCAGAGGAACAGATAATTAAAGCCAAAACTGGATTAGAGCAGTGGATCCAAAATAAGCAGATGTTATGTATACAAGTCTCTCCCCTTGAAAGTGGTTTCAACATCTGATGACCTCCAATCCACTGATCTTTACAACTGCTGACCTACAACTGCTGATCAAGTCAAAGACTGATGAAGACTAAAGCTCTGCTGATCAATTTACTGCTATGGGTCAAGCTCTGTTGAATATATCAAGTACTGCTGGGTTCACAACAGTGGAAGGATAAAGCAGTAGTTTAGCTTTTCTTATGTAATGTAATGTAATCAGTAGATAGCACAACAGTGTTTGTAACAGATCAGTTGTTAGAGTTTGTTAGGAGGTTAGATGTCACTTTCATGGTGACGTCAGCAAAGATGCCACAGTGGTTTGGGCGTGCCTATAAATAGAACAGTACCCTGTACTGTTCTATTAGCTCTTCACCATCTCTCTTCCTGTACGAACAATCACTATGAGCTCAGGCTGAGGGGGAGTTTGTTACATGCATGCATTGTAATCATAGTTGAAATAAATTCAGTCATTTGGTTCTTTGTGAAAATGTGTGTTGAAAGAAATTCTCATGTTTGATTGTGTGCAAAGTTTGTTTCCATTTATATTCCACTGCAACACTTGTTTATCTTTCATCTTATTTCAAACGTAAAACACAATCAATCCAAACTCAGATCCTAACAGTACAAAAACTAAAAACATTAAAATAAAACAATTTGTCAACCCTTCCCTCTGCATCATCGTCTTCCCCAATTTGTCACCAAAATCAACCTAAACCCTAAAGACTGTAACCCACCGGAGAATCACGCCGTCTTATCAACAACTCCACCGCTTCTTTACCACTTCCGACCCCACTCTCCCCACGATCTTCTAATGATTTCTCCCTAAAATCCTCTTCAATTTAAACCCAAATGACCCTCTGTTTTCGCCAACATCCAATCGCAGGTTCACTGATCATTCACGATGATGCCTGGAGATGATTTGGAACGCCGAGAAGATCAAAAGACAGTAACCCACCGGAGAATTATGCTTCTTATTCGCGTACGGAACTCAGTGGACTTCGTGGTTGATTTCGGTGTTTATGGTGTTAATATTGTTGTTTTGTGGTGATTGTGCACGTCAATGATTGCCCAAAGCATAATCGGATTCGAGTTGATGGGAAGTGTGTCGCGAGGTTTCTTGGTCGGTTCTCGATTCAGCCGCTTAAGGAGAATCCTCTCTTTGGCACATTGTCGAACACGTAGTGTGCTGTTATTTGTTTATGTTTGATTTTGCTGTTTTGGTTTTGGGGTTGTGGGGATGATGGGTTTGTTGGTGATCAGAGTATTTGTTGTTGAAAATTGGTTGGCGACCTCAATTCCACTTAGGAGGCGGTGAATGTTGTGGGGCGGTGGTGGGTTGAGAGAGATTTGTTGGTGGTGGGTTTAGATCAGAGAGAGATATATAAAAGAGAGAGAAAAAGAGTATATTTATTTTTCAGTTTTATACAAATAGTCCTTGAATGATAATTATTTACAAAATAGTCCCTGAGAAGGTGAAATGACAAGAATGCCCTCATGTGCAAGGCACATGATCTTATTTAACCAAAAAATCTGACTGAGTTAGGGCTAAAGGACATAACGTGCAGGATTTTGAAACGTTAAGGACAAAACTCGTCAACTTTTGCGCCAAAGAACACCGCCTGCAAAATGGTGTAAACATAAAGGACAACACTTGTAATTTACTCTTTTAAAAATAGACTGAAATAGTGATTTTTGACAAACCACAAGGATGAAAACAGTAATTATATTAATATAAAGTTAAATATGTTATCAACGTTCCCTTCAACACATGAGTTTGCTGAAACGCTTCAATGTTAGTTCTTTTCACGAGTTTTCACCCACTGCTGCAACGTGGAGGTCTTAATACTAGTTATCATAATAACATTTATGGGTACTTAACGATAATATTATTTTTGTCTTTTAGTAGACAATTTTCATATATGCCCCTTCAACTTTAATAAGTTTAACATTTGGCCCCTCAACTTTAACAAATTTTTTTTAACAATTTACACTATAGCACTTGAACTTTAATAAAGTTGTTATTTTTGTTTTTCTTTAATCGACTACAAGTCCTAAACTTTAATAAAATTATCACTTGAGTTTGAGTTTACACTACAACCCCGACTAGTTGTTCAGTTTTTTTTAAACCACCCGATGTTTATAAAAAAAAAAAAAAATCTCTAAATACACCATTGCGCCATGTTTTTTAGTTATGGTTAGACCGACTCGCTGCAATGCACGATCTTTTTCTTATCTTTACATATGAATATGAAGGGATATGGTCCCAAATAAAGAACACAATGATCACTATTCATAACCATGATGAATTAATAATATATATATTCATAAGCATGATGAATTAATAATAATAATAATAATAATAATAATAATAATAATAATAATGGGTAGGGATATGGTAAAAAGTGTCTAAAATGTGAGAAGGGTAAGAAGTGTTTTAAACCATTGGATATTTGATCTAATGGTTGAGATCAATAGGGTATAAAATGTAAATTGTGTTTTAATTAGAAGGACCTTATCTAAAATTAAAGGGCAATAGTGACTTTTCCAACGTTTCAAATATGGTATTTCAAAATCCCCATCAATCTCCTATAAATCAGCGAATTTATGGTAACTGTTTCAAAACCCCCATCAATCTCCTAAAAAATCAGCGAATTTCTCGTATTGAAATAAATTCTTCGATTTCCTTCACAAGAACTTTTTATAACACTATAAAGAACAGTATATTGCATGATAAAACACTATAGGAAGATATAACACTATCTGTTTACTGTATGACACTATACATAAATAAAACACTGTTGATGGGGGATAAAACACTATGAAAAGGAACAGTATATTACATGATAAAACACTATAGGAAGATATAACACTATCTGTTTACTGTAAGACACTATACAGAATAAAACACTATTGATGAGGATAAAACACTATGAAAAGGAACAGTATATTACATGATAAAACACTATAGAAAGATATAACACTATCTGTTTATTGTAAGACACTATACAGAATAAAATACTATTGATGGGGATAAAACACTATGAAAAGGAGATTAAAGATACATGTACATAATATAACACTATTGACTGGGGAATATAACACTACAACAAGAACTTACCGTAAACAATTAAATGTATATAACAAATCGAATTCGAATCACATCCCTAATATATCGCCTGATATTTTTGGCAATTATCTTTGGAAATCAATTAATTGATAAGAATGGACATTTACTAATATACCCTTTTGAATTAATTAAGATAAGGGACACTTGTCATTCTCAAATTATTTCTCACACTTCTCATAAAAGTTGGACTTTTTACAGGATCCTCTACCTAATAAGAGTAAAATGCACGGATAGTCCCTGTGGTTTGGTGAAATTTCACCTTTAGTCCCCAACTTTTCAAAATTACACTCTTAGTCCCTGTGGTTTGACAAGTTGTTACTCGGATAGTCCCCGAAGCGGATGGATGTTAGTTTTTCTGGTTAAGTAGGTGTGAAATGACAAGGACCGTCTGAGTAACAATTTGTCAAACCACAGGGACTATCCAAGTAACAACTTGTCAAACCACAGGGACTATCCGAATAACCTTCATCCGCTTTAGGGACTATCCGAGTAACATCTTGTCAAACCACAGGGATTAAGAGTGTAATTCTGAAAAGTTGGGGACTAAAGGTGAAATTTCACCAAACCACAGGGACTATCCGTGCATTTTACTCACCTAATAATAATAATAATAATAATAATAATAATAATAATAATAATAATAATAATAATAATAATAATAATAGGTAGAGGATCCTGTAAAAAGTGCTCAAAGTGTAAGAAGTGTGAGAAGTGTATTATAACACTATATATAATACTATATAACACCATATAAACACCGTATAACAATATGTAACACCATATAATACCATATAACACTATGTAACACTATATATCATTATATAACAAATATAACACTATAGGTTGTCTGATAGCATGTCTATGATAGATGTATAGTGTTATATTTGTTATATAATGATATATAGTGTTACATAGTGTTATATGGTATTATATGGTGTTACATATTGTTATACGGTGTTTATATGGTGTTATATAGTATTATATATAGTGTTATAATACACTTCTTACACTTCTCACACTTTAGGCCCTTTTTACACTATCCTTACCCAATAATAATAATAATAATAATAATAATAATAATAATAATAATAATAATAATAGATATACAAATAAATTGGGTAAAATATGTCAAAATCTAAAAGTCAAAGCCCTCTAACTGTAAAGTCACAACTCACAAGGGGCTTTTTTGCAAAGTCAGAAAATTCAAAAACCCCAACGGCTAGAAATCAGACCGTTAGGGCAACATATGCAATGCAATTCATCCGCTTCAAAAAGGGTCACAATCTCTCTTTCAACATTCATCAATTCACAATTTCACATACCCACAAAAAAAGATTTCTAGAGAGAGAAACCCATCTTCAAATTTTCGTCAATGGGTTCAAGACATCTTCTTCAAGAACAAAACAGAGGTATTCATATCAAAACCCTAAAAAACCCTAATTTACATCTGGGTTTTTGTTGAAAAACAAAACCCTTGTTCTTTTTGAGTTGTTTGATCTTCTGATTATGATTGCATCCGGTTAAATGATGTATATTTAAATCTTGGATCTTGAAACTTTTAAGTAGTTTTAGGGTTTCTGTGATCCTCTGTTTTTTTTTTTTAATTATTAAAATTTTCATAAGAACTAGTTGTTTTGGGTTTATTAGGTTATTTCATTTCTGGGTTTTGATTATGTAAATCTCAATTTGGGATCTTGGAATTTTTGAGTAATTTTAGGGTTTTTGTATAATTGATTTTTTATTAAAACTAATATAAATACTAGTTGTTGTGGGTTATTATATCATTAAATTTGTGGTTTTTGAATATATCTGTTTTAATGATGTGAATCTCTTGAAATATTTGAACAATTTTAGGGTTTTTTTAATCCTCTGTTTTTTAGTTATTTAGGGTTTTTGTATCCATTGTTCTGTTTAATTAAAACTTACATAAAAACTACTTGTTGTGGGATATTATGTTATTAGATCTCAGGGTTTTTATTACATCCGTTTATTGTTGTGAATCTTAATCTGGGATCTTGAAATTTCTGAGTATTTTTAGGGTTTTTGTAATCCTCTGTTTTTTAGTTAAATTTGATAAACCCTAGTTCTTTTGGGTTACTAGATTATTAGATCTTCCGGATTTGATCACATCCCTTTTGATTATGTGAATCCAAATCTGGGATTTTAAAATTTTTAGAGTAATTTTAGGATTTTTATATCCTCTGTTTTTTCATTTTTCAGTTAATCTCATAAACCCTAGTTCTTGTGGATTATTAGATCTACTGATTATGCGAATCTGAATCAGGGTTTTAATCTTTTCAAATTAGTTTAGTTTTTTTTTTTCTTTTTTATAATCAATTTAAATCTGTTTCTTGAACCAATGATGTTAATCCAGATTTAGGATTTTTTATATTCTTATAATGTTTTAATTTTTTTTTATTGGTGAAAACCTTAAACAAACTCTGTTTTTGTAATTGTCAAAGGTGAAGCAGTTGGGGTCATGAAACAGAAGAATCGCCGCGCACTTGGAGACATCGGAAACTTGGTTACTCTAAAGCCGCTAGACGGTAAACCCCTGCCCGAGATCACCCGCCCGGTTACCCGAAGCTTCTGTGCACAATTACTTGCCAATGCCCAAAAAGATGCAGCAGAAAACAAAAAGGTTAAATCTTGATTTCCCAATTCTTCAAATTTCACAATTAATAATATTTTTATTTCATGTCTTGATTCTGTTTTACAGAAACCTTTGGCTGTTGTAAATGTTAACAACAACAATAATAAAAATAATAAATTGGAAGCCAAGAAGAAAGTTGCTCCAAAACCGAAACCAGCACCGGTGCCACAAAACACAACTGTGATCGAGATCAGCCCCGACACTGTCGAAGAGAAAGAGAAGCCCCAATCATCGCGATCGCGAAACAAGAAGCCTCAGTCTTCACTTACTTCTACACTCACTGCCAGGAGCAAAGCTGCCTGTGGACTGAACTATAAACCGAAAAACATTGTCGATATTGACGCTGGAGACGTCGATAATGAACTGGCACAAGTCGAATATGTCGAAGACATCTACAAATTCTACAAACTTGTAGAGGTAAAACTTAAAAGATTGTTTATATAGAGTTTTCTTGAGTTTCTTAATGTGGGTTGTCAAAAAAGTCACAAAATTGGGTTAAAATTGCACTTTTCTTGAATTTCTTGACGTGGGTAGTAAAAAATATGGGTTAATTTACTTTTTTATTGAATTTTTTGATTTGGGTTGCCAAAAAGGTCACAAATTTGTGTTAAATTTACTATTTTATTAAGTTTCTTGATGTGGGTTGTCAAGAAAAATCACAAAATTTGGGTTAAATTTACAGTTTTCTTGAATTGATGTGGATTGTTAAAAAAGTCATAAAATTTGGGTTAATTTACAGTTTTCTTGAATTTCTTGATGTGGGTTGTTAAAAAAGTTACAAATTTGGATTAATTTACTGTTTTCTTGATGTGGGTTGTCAAAAAAAGGTCACAAATTTGGGTTAATTTACTGTTTTATTGAATTTTCTTGATTTGTATTGTCAAAACAGTCACTTTTTTTGTTAATTTACTGTTTATTTCTTGATATGGGATTGTTGCAGAATGACAACAAAGTTCATGATTACATGAACTCACAACCCGAAATCAACGAAAAGATGAGGGCGATCTTAATCGACTGGCTGATCGAAGTTCACAACAAATTCGAGCTCTCTAACGAAACACTGTACCTAACAATCAACATAGTTGACCGATTCTTGGCTTCCGAAACCGTTGCTAGAAGAGAGTTACAGTGTGTAGGCATGAGTGCAATGCTCATTGCCTCAAAGTACGAGGAGATTTGGGCCCCGGAAGTCAACGATTTCGTCCAGATTTCGGACTGCGCTTACGAACATAAACATGTGTTGGTTATGGAGAAGAGGATATTGGGTAGATTGGAGTGGAACTTAACCGTCCCGACTCCGTTTGTGTTTCTCACCAGGTTCATCAAAGCGAGCGTCACCTCACCGGAGATCACCGTAAGTGTTTTATTATTATAAAAATTCGGGATAAAATTCTTCTATTAGTTGGTTGTGAAATAAATGATTCTGATTTTGATGTTTGCAGATGGAGAATATGGTGTATTTTTACGCTGAATTGGGAATGATGCATTACGGGATCATCAAGTTCTCTCCGTCGATGGTTGCAGCTGCAGCGGTGTATGCTGCACGCGCTACGATGAACAAGAGCCCCGTGTGGCACGAGACGCTGGAAGTGCATACCGGGTTCAGTGAGATGCAAGTTCTGGAGTGTGCGAAAATGATGGGGGGATTTCATTTGTTGGCGAGAAGCGATGAAAAGCGGAAGGTGATATATAGGAAGTATTCGAGTGTTACACGAGGTGCGGTGGCTCTTTATCAGCCAGCGAAAGCTCTGTTGGCTGTAGCGAACTGAGTGTTTGTTTTTGTTGGATTTGACTCTTCTTGATATAATTTGACTCAATGATATCATCATGATAGTAGTACTAAAATATCCTCATAACATTTTGATTAGCTGTTGATGTATGAGGTGGTGACTGATATAATTTTTTTTTACTCAATGATATCATCATACAGATATTAAACTCTTCTCTTCTTTCTAACATTTTGACTATTAGTTGTCTTTATAATTTTACCTATATTGTTAAAGCTGCTTGCTTATCTATTGTTTAATTAATAACTTTCTTTTGTCCCAACAGTTGTCAATGTTTGTTCTGGTCACAACACTTCCTCAAATCACATTTTGACACCTTCAAAAGTAACTTTTAGACGAGCTTGGTTCATGGAAATTATGGGTTTGCCAACAAATGTAGCTTGACAACAATATCTTGAATGTTGTTTGTAGGTAGTGTGATTCTTGAGTACAGTTTGACTGGCCGGTTGACTTGTAACAAAAAATTTGTGACTGATACAACCAACAGCTTAGCTTTCCTAATTTATATTTATGGAGGGAGGAGTCCTTATAATTTTTTTTAAAAACATACGCTTCGACCCAAACGAAATCCCTAGAGTCCCAGCACCAAATCCTCTAGCTTATGTGACCCATGGGAGGATGAACCCATATGCCGATCAGTATGTTCGGGAAATATTAAAAACATTGGGGTCCGAAGACCCTACCAACATTTTGACAGACAATATTATTTATTGCCCTTTTTGTATCTATATGGAGGCTTATTCACTAATTCTTCCTAATGAGACAATATTGAAAACATAGATTATTCTCTAATCTTTGTTGGGAGAATAAGGAAAAACACCACTAATAATCACAAGTAAGTTTCTAATCATGTTCTTAAATTCTATTTTAAATTAATCAGCAGTTTTCAAAACCTATTTTCAAGTTGTCATCTTGGTCACAAGTTACTTCTTTAGTCCTTATATTATTTTAATTGACATTTAACCCCCTCAATTTTATTTATAGAAATGCACAATTTTATTTATAGAAACGCAACTCATAAAACTTCATGCCCCCCCATAAACATTAATTATTATTATTATTATTATTATTATTTTTATCTCAGGCAGGTAGTTATCTGATATCAGTTTTATTTATATAAATGCAACTCATCTAACTTCAGTTCATTCATTATATGTGTAATAAATACTCCTGCAAAGTTGTCAATGGAAACTCTAATATATTTCAACAAGATAAAAGCAGCTTCAATCCAAGAGTTCCTTCCTTGTTTGTTATATCAGAAATGCGAAATTAATAAAACTCGGTATACAACGTTACAACCAATTGACAGGCAAACCAAAACTATGCCTAAAAAGGATGCACAAAATCATCAAATTAGTAGAAAAAAAAAAAAAAAACACACCCGGAAAATAAAAACACAAAATACAAAAAATAAAAAATAAAAATTAGAATTGAAAAAATCAAATCCCACTTTGGAAACTTGGTCATTAGTAAAATTAAAGAAGATAAAGTGATGCTTGATCATCCGGCCCAGCTAGCACCACCTGCGATTCATTAGTAAAATTAAAGAAGATAAAGTGATTCATGTTTTTATCTCTAACGGGCCACACAGATAAAATAACTCAAACGGAACATGTCAATTGAGACGAAAGAAATGCATATTATCATTTTTTACTCATTTAATATTGTTGTTTTGTATAATTTGAGATTAATGAAGAAGGGAAAAATGCATACATTGCAATCAAGCGCGTATCTTCGGGCTAGAACAACGGCTGCATTTCTTTCTCGTTCTGATTCAAAAACTAATACAAAAGATTGCCCTTTTCTTGATTGCCAAAATAATG
The DNA here is from genome assembly GCF_002127325.2 of Helianthus annuus. NCBI lineage: Eukaryota > Viridiplantae > Streptophyta > Magnoliopsida > Asterales > Asteraceae > Helianthus > Helianthus annuus. The sequence goes on from NC_035445.2 coordinate 102,188,252, forward strand.
ATTTAGCCGCAAGATTCCCGCCACCTCTAAATCCACATAGCTGAAATTTGGTCAAAGAAAATGTTGTAAGAACTTAAAGTGATTATATATATTTAATAAACTTTAATCTTAATTTATAAAAGAGTTAATTGCCATTTTAGTCCCTGTGGTTTGGGCCATTTTGCCAGTTTAGTCCAAAGGTTTCATTTTTAACATCTGGATCCAAAAAGGTTTCATCGTTGCCATTTTGGTCCAACTGACTTAACTCCATCCATATCTGTTAAAGCTGCCAAGGGCATTTTTGTCAGATATGGATGGAGTTAAGTCAGTTTGACCAAAATGAAATGACAAAAATGCCCTTGGCAGCTTTAACAGATATGGATGGAGTTAAGTCAGTTGGCAACGATTAAACCTTTTTGGATCCAGATGTTAAAAATGAAACCTTTGGACTAAACTGGCAAAATGGCCCAAACCACAGGGACTAAAATGGCAATTTACTCTTTATAAAAAGCAAGCAAAATAAAGGTATTATTATTATTATTATTACCTGCATTGATGTAGAGGAATAAGCATCTCTAGCCTTTGTAATCCATCCTTTTGAAAGCTTCATTCTCATTTTTCCAATACGTAATAAATGAGCAGAATGTGTCGTGTAATTTCGACCGTTCATCTGAGAGATAACCACCTGTAAAAGAAAACCAACGAAACATTCAAACAACGCCCAAGCTAAAGTTTACGGGCCTAATTGCCTATTAGAGTTTTGACTAATAGTCAACCATACCAAATAAATTTATAGATTAACAATTTAACGTACACTGAATTCAGAATTTCCTTTTCGAGAAAGTGTCTCCACATAACTCTCTAATCCAACAGCTGTTACAAAAACGTCATCAAAACGAATAAATTCAGTCAACAAAAGAAAATATGAGAAAAAAGGAAAGGGAACAAACCGGGCTGTATCGGACAATCTGCCGTCACAGTTGACTTTTGGCCGTTTGATATAATATCAACTTGCAAAATCCGCCCAACATCATACGGCTCGGGTGCATAAACTGATTTGTTCGCACCTGGCGAAAAAATAAATTTCGTTAAATAACGTAAAATAAGACATGCACATTGAAGATGATTTTTTACTACAGGGCTTAGCGGGCAGGCGGGCGGGTCGGGATGGGTAACGGGTCATTTTTATCCGGGTCCAAACAGGGTTGACCCAAAACCCTTTTGTCCAATTTCTTTTATTTAAAATAATAAATGTCGAAAATATTGATTACAGAAGTTATATTATTTGAATAATAGTCCAAATATTTTAATAAAAGTATAGGTGGCTGTATGAAAAGATATATTTTTAAGATGATTTTAGATTCATTAGAGATATAGAACGTACTCGAAAAGACCAATTTATAAGTAAGAGTAAAGTACACGGATGTACCAAAATTTTGTATTTAGTCCCTAGCTTTCCAAAAGTACATGAATGGTCCCTCTGGTTTGCAGTTTGGAAACACATTTAGTCCCCAACCAACAAATCTAAAGGTTTTAGCATGTCCAAGTTCGGGACTAAATGTGTTACAAAGTGCAAACCACAGGGACCATTCATGTACTTTTGGAAAACCCTGGGGACTAAACACGTTACAAAGTGCCAATCACAGGGACCATCTATGTACTTTTGAAAAGGTAGAGACTAAATCCAAAATTTTGATAAACCACAGGGACCATCCGTGTACTTTTCTGTAAGTAAATATGTCAAACTGCCACATGTATTCTTGACAAAGGCAAAATGAACCGAGACATAGTACAAAAATGTTTTTGAAGAAATTAGTTGCATGACGATTACGTAAATAAATATATAAGCACCTGAAATAAGCTCCCGTCTACTACATTGTGACGATAAACGGTACCACTGAATTGAACATTTTGAGAGCTCCGTAGCTTCTTCTGAACACGGTTGAAGTCGTAAAATTGAGCCCAAACTTACGGAACCTTCTAGAGCATATAAGCTTAACTTGTTTTCCTCAACCAGTTTCTTCAGCAATAGCTGCATATGGATTAGGAGTTAAGGTAGTTAAGTGAATGCAACAAAAAAATATCATAATTTATGTTTTATTAGCAATCATAAATATTTTTTTTAACCGAGGCATTTTACACATAAAATTAATGTTTTTATCAAACTATGTGCTAAGTCAAATGTTGCAAAATTTTTATAAGATACCTCTTGCTGAAGTTTTACGGAGAATGCAGATTTCTCTTGGATTTGTAGCCTCAACGCTCGAAGCTCGTGTTCCATATCCATCACCTAGAAAACAAAGGCATAAAAATATCAAGATTTTGAGATGATGGCATGCATTGGCAGTTCTTGAACTTAAGTGTTCGGTAAAATTATGTTGGGGGGGGGGGGGGGGGGGGAATCAATACGTATAAATTATTCTGTAAAAATTACACCTAAGCAAAAAAAAAAAAAATCAATGCCATTTTCATCATCATTCGACACCGGCCTTAGTGAAGTAGTTAGGGATGAACAAATGCCGAAACCGAACCGGTACCGGGACATTATCGGTACCAATTCAGTACCCACCTTGAGATTTTTGGGATTGGTACTTTCGGTTTGGTACAGTACGGTACAGGTATTTTGGGTTGATTTAACTTCTAATACCGTACCGAGCACTTTCTGTAGTGGTACCCGTTTTTGCGATTTTCGAGATCGGTACTTTCGATACCGAGCTCATCCCTAAAAGTAGCTTTAATACATAGGTGGCTATATATGCGTGGCCTCACGAAAGTTATCCCATAAAAAAACTGAGAAAATACAAAAGAAACTAACTAATACCTTGCAGGGGGAATGCAATAACCGAATTCTTCTAGCCTGCTGGATTTCCTCCACCATCTCCTCAATTTCCTAAAATAATATTATTAGTATTCTTTAACCATAGATAGCTATATGAGTATATGTAATATCTTTTAAAAGAAAGTACAAAATATATTACATTTTAAATATATTACATTTTAACTTTATAAATTTAATGCTGTTACCTGCTTTCCTGAGGTTAATGACATCCTTTCTTGCTCATCGAGAGCCTCCCCGATTCTTCTCACTACTGCTTTCGCACTTTCGATTTCTGCACAAGCGAAAGATCTTTCTTGGTTTACAAGTTTTTTAGCATCTTCGGAAGCCTGCAAACAAATAATAATATTTGTTTTTATTACCTCGAATAAAACATTAAACAAAGGGAACACCGGCCGTATATTGAAGCTACTATATACGTCACTTAAGTATGTATTCGATTCCGTTTATACCAACTGTGACAAAAAAAAAATGTCACATTATGAAAATGCCCTTAGATTCGTTGAAAATACGTTTGTTGAGGGCTGGAGGTGTCAACGTGTTATAGGTTAAGATTGTTGCTGTTGAAAAAACTTAAAGGTCATTTTCACTATTCGACATGTTTCTTGTCGGAATTGGTATGGACGAAACCAAATACATACTTGGGCGACCTGTAAAGTTAGAACAATATATGGACTACAGATATACTAGGGGTGTGAATTTCTGACACGACATGAAATTCGCGGGTTTGGGTTTAGTCTAAACAAGCTCGGGTCAGTTTCAGGTTGAACCCGTGAACCCGTTTAGCTAACGGGTCGGGTTTGGGTTGGCGAGTCGACCTGTTTAATCCATTCATATTATATTATATTTTTTACTATATGATTTATGTCATAAATTAAATTGGGTGTATATTTTATGTCATAATTACAACTTAAAAAGAGAAACTAACATAAGATTTTACAATTGAAATGTAATTGTATTATATACATTTGTGTTCTTTTGTAGCAAATTTTAATTCTAGTATATTAATTTGCAGGAAAAAAATTATGGTTGAACGGGTCGTATTCGGGTTCATATGTATGACACGATTTTCGGGTTGCGTTGAACCCGCGAACACGACCCGTTTAGCACCCCTAAGATATACTATTCGCCCAAAGAATTGAATTCTATTGGTGAAAGCGATCGAAGTTAATTACCTGTTTGAGAAAGTTTGCAAGTTTCTTCACTTCGGACTTTTCTTGTATCAACTCCCCTTCGTTTTGAGTCAACTTTACCGCCAATGCTTCCACCTATGACAAATTATCAGCCATACATTGTAGAAATTATAATTTTTTTTACCTTTATTATATTACCATAAAAGTAAGCTTCTTGAATCATATATTATATATAAACAAGTAGATAAGACTAGAATGCAAAAATAAAATAAAATATGAAATGTAAAAAGGGTATAATACCATAGAGATAGCTTTTTCAACGTCTTCCTTATTTCGACCAACTAATCTTCTTCTTAAATATTCCAAAGCATCTCTAAGTTTCTTTAAAAGTACATGACCCTCTAATGAAGCCACCTCTTTGAGTTTAGCCTACATTTAATAACACAAATGCAATCTATGTTTAAGAAATAATATGACAACAATATTTGGATTAATAAATATCCGTCTAAAGTTCAAAAATTCAAAATGGAGTAAAATGTCATTTTCGTCTATGAGGTTTGGCCAGTTTTGGGACTTTCGTCCAAATGTTTGTTTTTCCGCATCTGGATCCAAAAGATTTGAAATGTTGCCATTTTCATCCGGCCCGTTAACTCCATCCATTTTCTCCGTTAAGTTAGGGGTGATTCCATCTTTTTTGTTAACTTTAAGGTCAATTCGGTTTTTTTCACTTTATGTAAAAAAAAAACGAATACCCCTGAAAATGACCAAATTGCCCTTTAAGTTAACAAAAAGACAGAAATACCCCTAACTTAACAGAGAAAAATTGGTGGAGTTAACGAGCCGGATGAAAATGGCAACATTTCAAACCTTTTGGATCCAGATGCAGAAAAACAAACCTTTGGACGAAAGTCGCAAAACTGGCCAAACCTCAGGGACGAAAATGGCATTTTACTCGTAACTTCATCTAAAATTTATCCAAACAAATACTTCTAACTATACCTCATCGGACAGCTTAGCTGCAGCAGACAGATTCTTGTCAAACTTACTAGCGAGATCACGAACCGATAGACGTTTATGTTGATCGGATAACGCTGCGGTTTCCTGGGCCACAATGTCTTTTAAAGGTGGGCCCGGATCATCCACAGCTGCTTCGTCGAGAATCTGGTTATCGGGTCCTAATTTATACTTCGGGAATTTATTTGATTTGAAACTCACATCTACCGATACCGACAGAACAGCTTGCATTTGCATCTCATCAAAAACCTCAGGGCTTACTTTTGTCATTCTTCCAATTATACGTTCTACATTAAAAAAGTAACACGATTATCTTGAACCGTAAGCTCCCAGATCTTGAAGAAATGTTTTGCGAAAAAAAAAAAAAAAAAATCTTCTACATTAAGTAATGCACTATTGTCCTACAGAAAAGTCTATGATTTGACTTTTGAGAGTCAAATGACTTTTTCCTTTACAGTTCACAAAGATTAAGCAATTTCAAAGCCACAAAATGACTACCAGTTTGTCTATATAAATTTGCTGTATAAAATAAATAAATTAAAAAAAAATGTAGTGATAAAACCACAAAGCTACATGTATTGACTTAAAAAAGTCAAAATTGGACTTGTATGTTAACAATGGAGTACAAAAAAGTTATAGCAGGATAGCAGATCTACTTAATGTTTCAACAAATTTGTTCAAATTACTGATCATTTAGCTTCCAAAATAAATTAGTAACATAAAAAGTTAAACAAGCCCCCACAAAATGTATAAAAGTATTGAAAAAAAAACATATAAAATAATAAAATAAGTTCCATACAAACAAAAAAAAAAAAAAAAAAAAGATACATCATACATGATCTCACCTTTAACATGAAACAGTAGAGTCTAACTGTACTGAAAATGAACCTCAAAAACCAGGTTACAGAAAACCTTCATTCATCACCTAAAAAATAGTTTTTTCAAGAAAAAAAAAAGAAAAAGAATGTTTTTTCAAGAAAAAAAAAAAGAAAGAAATTGTTTTTTCAAGAAAAAAAAAAGAAAGAAATTGTTTTTTCAAGAAAAAAAAAAAAAGAAAGAAATTGTTTTATTCAACCACATTACAACAACAACACCAAATTACAGAAAACCTTCATTCATCACCTAAAAAAATTGTTTTTTTTCTAAAAAGAAAAAAAAATGTTTTTTTCAAAAAAAAAAAAAAGGAATTTTTTTTTTCAGCCACATTACAACAACTACACCAAATTATCCAGCTAAACTAACCAAACACATGATCACTTAACAATATAAAACCTAAATACTCAATAAACAAAGATCATGGTCACAGATTAGCAAACAAATTAAGCATTTCAAGAACATAAACCCTAAACTAGAGAGAGAGAGAGAGAGAAGATGTACTTACTTACAGTTGGAGACAAGAGTGAAGAGGAATGTGTGTGAGAAATGGAGGTAAAAGTGGTTGTAGAGAGAGAGTAAAGAGAGAGAGAGAGAGAGAGGAATGATGTGAAGGAGTGATGTTTGTCTGGGAAGAAGAAGAAGAATCCTAAAGAGGAAGATGTGTCTCTGCAAGTATTGTATTGTGCTTTTGAAAAAGCAAAACCAAAATAATAATAAAACTGAAAAGTAAAAGCTGCCCCTCTTCACAACATACTTGGTCCACCATAACCAAAACTTGACCAATTTTCACTAGGGTTAACTTGTTTTTTAATTTGTTTTTTAACCTCATACATTCCTAGGTCTGAAGGGTATGGGGTTTGGGTTTGGGTTTGGGCGTGTGAAACTTATCCAAGCTTTGCACATCATCCCTTATAGGCTTGGCTTTGGGCGTTGCCCCTCTCGTGTTGGTATTGTGCCTGACGTGGGACGCTGGCCTGGTTGAGGTGGCTAGCTGTGATTGGCTGGTTAATTAAATGAATTTTTATATAGGGTTGGCCATGCGCAGCTAAAAAAAAGCCACGCCACCCTACAAAAAAAGTCACGCTACCCCACGCCCAACCAAGCCACACCATGTGGAGCCTACCTTCGCCACATGTCAACCCAAGCCCCCCACACCCCACAGTCTAAGGGTAGAGGTGCCTGGAGCCGCGTAGGAACTGGTTCCGGATACGTTTGGGTTTTCTATTGGATTTTGATCGGTTTGATCGGGTTTTGGTCGGTTTAGGTTCGGGTTTTGACCGAGCATAGGTGGAACTAGTTCCAGTGGTTCCGTTTCGGTTCCTTTTTCTTTAGCCGGGCCTGGAACTGGTTTGTACACGTGGTTCTGATAAGGTAGGGACTGGTTCCGATTCGGGTAGTCCGGGTCAGGTTTGAAACCGGGTTTTTTGTACACCTCTACCTAACGGTGGAAGGAGTGGGAAACCCAGTAAAAAGGGGTAAACCATCCCCACCCCGGTCAAGTTTGTCACTCAAGTATCTTGACTAGGTTTCTATACTCGGGTGTGTGTTTAGATATCGCTATGCTACACTTCCGTCGGTGGTTAAGTTGCTAAAACAGTAATATTTTATATAATATCTTAAAGTTTTAGAACAATAAAGGTCATAATAAAGAAAAATAATAATGTTACCAGTTTTGAAGTAAATGTCACATGGAGACTAACTTGTATGTTAATCATGTATTAGTTAATAGTATGTACTTTTTAGTCGAGTTCATCAACGTATTCATGTTTTCACTGAGCTCGAATTGTATATTAACTAGAATTACGACCCGCCGCAATGCGGCGGGGATTCTTTAGTTATAACGAAGTCGATTTAGGACCCGCACGTTATGTTGAACCTATGAAATGGGAAAAAATAGACGATGTAAAAACGTTCACCCACCCACACACGTTGCGTCGTGTTAACTCGCAAATTTTAGAACGAAACGTAAAAACGTTAAACCAAAGACGCATGTTTCGATGTGTTAAGTCATAAAATTTAGAACGAATCATAAAGCGAAAAATTTGCTTAAAATTAAAACTATAAAGGACCAAAGTTGAAAGTAAAAAAGTTGTGAGGATAGATTGTAAAAGATAAAAAAGTTTAGGGTTAAAAGTAAAAAAAAAACAAATAGTTTTCGGTTAAAGTAATTTATGAAATACTTTAGGGTGAAAAGAAAAAAAAATAATTTTTTTGAAAAAACCCCAAAGCCAAGGTTACAACAACCATATGCATAACCATTTTTCTTTGAAAAAACCCTCAAAGCCAAGATTACAACACTTCGCGAAAGATTAGAAGTATAAGGGACCAAAGTTGCAACAGATGAAAAGCTTTGAGTTAAAAGTTAAAAAAATCAAAGTGGGTAAATCGTAAAAGATGGAAACTTTTGAATTAGAAGTGAAAAATCAAATTAATCAAAGGGGTTAAATTAACAAAGATTAAAACTTTAAACTTAAATTGTCAAAGATTAAAACTTTAGGGTTAAAAAGGAAAATTCTAATTTTTTTTTTTTTTTGAAACACTCCCAAAGCTAAAAGTACAGCTAACTTATGCATACTTATGTTGCTTATTTATAGGTTTTTAATTAATATGTATGAAGTTATGATCTCATGATACATCCCTACATTAATAAGCTACATGAAGAAAATAAAGGGGAAAAAGCTAACATTATTAGCATTCTTAGCAACTTTATGTATAATGTAGATCGAGATAAAAGAAATTATTTATGTAGGGGCGGATCTAGGCTATTTTGTGGGTTTTTAGAAACCTATTCAGTTTGGAAAAAATGGAGAAAATTAGTGAGAATCTACCAAAAGGAACTCAGTAAAAAAAGTTCTTAGATCTGTCACTTTTATAGGCTATTGATAGGAATATTTTGATAAATAAGGTATGAATATATGTTATTTACTATGAATGCATATTTCTTTAATACTTATGTGGTGTGTGTTTGTGTGTATATTACCAACTAATAATTGTTCTCATACCTTCAATCTTTTTAGGAATTAACCAAAACTTGATTCTTTTTGTGATAATATATTACCAACTAATAATTGTGTATATTACCAACTAATAATTGTTCTCATACCTTCAATCTTTTTAGGAATTAACCAAAACTTGATTCTTTTTGTGATAATATATTGCATGGCTTGTGTTGTTGGACTTCTTTCGTATATTGTTTTAGCAATATTTTCTTATTGAAATATTGACATATTTTTATTGTCATGCTGATATCGATTTATTATCGTCATTGTTTCATCGCTATTATATATTTGTTATTGCATAAGTGCTATTGCTAATATGTTGATGCTTCGTTGTTTGCGCTTCAGCGTGACTACCTCTTTTGATAATGTTAATGTTAATGTTATTTTATACTTTCTAGTTTATTCATCATTTACCACAAGTACGTTAGCGTAATTGTGACACCGATGACTTGACGCCTTCATAGCAATGTAATTAGTGTACAATATTTTCTCCTTGTGATGTCATAAGAGGTTTTAGGATGCATGTTTGTTAGGCTTAATTTATTAAAATTAAGTAGCTAATATGCATTGCAAATGATATAAAAAAGAGCATTCTTGTAAATTAGATTTTTAAGTCATATTTGAAACTTTATCAAAACAGTTATATCATGCTCATAAAGGGTCCAAATTGAAACTTTATCAAATAAAGGGTCCAAAGATAACATCGTGCTTGCAAGTACCTTTCGACAAGAACAATGAGCTTAAAGCTAAAATTATATGTATTAAATATATATGGTTAATTCATAGTGGTGGACTCAGGATTTTTTCTATGGGGGTGCGGTACATTTTTCAAAATTTTAGGCCCCAAGGTATATAAGTAAAAAATCGGTTCGTATCGGGTCGGGTCGGGTCATGTAAAACAAAAGAACATCGAACTAAGTTTATATAATCATCAAAAATATGTCAAACCTTGTTACAAACATAATTAAAACGCCACCCTACGGGTTTTCATTTTTTGAAATCTATCCAAAACATGGCTCCATAACATATTATATATTACATAATATATCAACTATTCAAGCCCTAGAAATCATAATGTAAATAACCCTAAAAATCATCTAAACAACATATACACCATAAAAAGAAAAAGCCAAACATTCTTCACTAACAAATATAACCCACCATATAACATAATGAAAAACAAAACGAAGCACATGTCTACTGTCATGGTTAGTATGCAACTAATATCAACCAAAAAATCAACCAAAATTCATCAAAAATAACAAAGAAATTTACCCGTGTTCGATCGGCGGTGGTATGGTGGCTGATTACGGTGGTATGCGGCTGATGATTGTTCACTGTTGTTGCTGATGTTCTGATCGCTGGCGTGCAGGGAGGATAGAGAGAGCGGGAGAGAATATGTAAGGGTTTGGGGTTGTTTATTTTATTTTAGTTTGAAATATTCTTGATTTGTTGGGTTTGTTTATTGGGCTAAGACTTAGTAGTGGGCTAGTTAAAGGTATTGGGTATTCGGGTTTAGTTATTTAGGTATTAAAAATTATATAATTTAGGTAGTTTTTTTTTAAATAAGAGTTTACTAAAAAAATTTAAAATACAAATTGATAACACTTTTTACCTAAGGGGTGCAGACGAAAAATTCCAAGAGGTGCGAACGGAAAATTCCAAGGGGTGCGGACGGGATTTTCGACGGAACTTAACACTAAAATTTTTTTTCCCGGGGGTGCACCCGCCCACCTTCGATTTGTCTTAAGTCCGCCCCTGTTAATTCATAAATTATATGTATTAAACATGGTTAATTCATATATTCACGGTTTTCATATGATATAAGATACCAAGTACCATAATTACAAGTAAAATTGGCAAACGTGTTGTAAAGATAAGTTTGGTGGCAAGTCATATGGTGTTCGGTTAAAATAATTATTTAACAAGTACATAGTCAAAATCACAGGTATAGGGTCGTTCAAACCGTTCACCGCTCGCTTGACGCTTACTCGGAAATTGCTAGTTGGATTTGAGGCTCAGATGTAAACGAGCCACTCTGCTCGGTTCGGTTTGTAAACGAGTCAAGCATGAGAAAGGTTCGCTCATCTCGGTTCGGCTCGAATTAGTATTTTTATTAAATCCCAAAATTTAGTGTTTTAAAGTTTTTTTTTTCTCGCAATAGTTAGTGTTCTTTAATGATCCTCATATATACATACATACATATATACATACATATATATATATATATGTATATATATATATATATATATAGGGGATGGATCATGAGAAAACCAAAAAACTAGCTAAAAAGCATACCAATTTTTTTTTACAATTTTTTATTAAAAAATCGTTATTTTTTATGTATGAAAAAAGATTTTCAAAAAAAAATGTTTTTTTTTATACTGCACATGTGCATTAATACGGAAAGCCCAAACCACGTAACACCCCCCCCACCCCTAAAAATACCTAAATTCACCCTCCCACCAAAAGCCTAACAACCCCCCCCCCCTGAAAACTTAAAACTAAACCCTAAACATAAACCCGAAAAAACTTAAACCCCATCCCCTCCACACCCAAAAACCTAATCCTAAACCTCCAAAAAACACAAACCCTAAAAGCTAAACTAGACTCAAAAGCTAATTTTAAGCATGCAATGCACATGTGTAGTACACATATAATGCAAATGTGCAGTACAAAAAAAAATTGAAAATTTTTTTCATACATCAAAAATAGCGATTTTTTAATAAAAAATTTGTAAAAAAAATTATATGTACTTTTCTCATGTTCCTCTTCAATGGATAATGAGAAAACTAGAAAACTAACTAAAAAAACCTAAAAAAACATACCAAGATTGTTTTTTATAACTTTTATTAAAAACCTCTATTTTTTATGTCTGGAAAAAAATTTTAAAAAAAAAATTTATACTGCACATGTGCACTAATACAGAAAGCCTAAACCACTTAACCCACCCACCACTGACACCCTCTAAAAACCTAACCCCCCCCCCCCAAAAAAAAAAAAATAAAAAAAACCTAAATTCACCCTCCCACCAAAAGCCTAACCCCCCCCCCCTCCCCCACCCCTCAAAAACCTAAACCCCCTCCCCCCACACCCAAAAACCTAATCCTAATCCTAATCCTAAACCTCCAAACAAATTAACCATAAAAGCTAAACTAAACTCAAAAAGCTAATTTTAAGCATGTAATGCACATGTGTAGTACACATATAATGCACATGTGCAGTACAAGGTTTTTTTTTTTTTTGAATTTTTTATATATAAAAAATAATGATTTTTTTATAAAAAATTGTAAAAAAAATTGGTATGTTTTTTAGTTTTTTTTAGTTACTTTTCTAGTTTTCTCATTTATATGTAGTTTTCTCATGATCCTATATATATATATATATATATATATATATATATATATATATATATATATATATATATAGGGAAGGGCTCATGCAAGAACCACCCTTATTGTGAGAACCTTGAGAACCAATGTGAACACAACCTAAAATAGCTAAAAAAACCTAACCCCCACACCCCCCCCCTCCAAAAAAAAAAAAAAAAAGCTAAACCCCCCACCCCCCCCCCCAAAAAAAAAAAAAAAAAAAAAAACCTAACCCCCCCCCCAAAGCTAAATGCTAAAAAAACCTAACCCCACCCCCCCCCTAAAAACCTAAACCCCCCTCCCCCACCCCCCAAAAACCTAAACCCCACCCCCCCCCCCCCAGCTAAAATGCTAAAAACTAAACCCCCCAAAAAACCTAAAAAAATATAAAAAAATCTAAAAACATTTTTTTGAATTTTTTAATATTTTTCATGTTAAAATCGCTAATTTTAGAAGCGAAATTTTTTTTTTTTTTTGCTTCGAAAAGTAGCGATTTTTTTTATAAAAAAATTCAAAAAAAAAAATTTTGTGTGATTTTTAGCTATTTTTAGGCATTTTTTGTGTGTTCACATTGGTTCTCGCGGTTCTCACAATAAGAGGTGGTTCTCGCATGATCTTCTCCCTATATATATATATATAGGACGGACAATGCTAGATAGAAAACCCTAAAAATTTGAGAAAACCCTAGAAAACCCAACCTCCCGACCTTTTTTTTTGAAAAAAATAACACATGTAATATACATGTTTTTAAGAGTTTTGAGCCAAAAAAATCAAAAAAGCGCCGAGTGGATGTTTTTAAAAAAAATAAACAAGTTTCAGCAACTTTCATCACTAACATGTGTTAGACAAAAAAGTGCTGAAACTTGTTTATTTTAAAAAAAAAAAAACACTCGGCGTTTTTTTGATTTTTTTTGGCTCAAAACTCTTAAAAACATGTATATTACATGTGTTATTTTTTTCAAAAAAAAAAAAAAAGTCAGGGAGGTTGGGTTTTCTAGGGTTTTCTCAAATTTTTAGGGTTTTCTACCTAGCCCTACCCTATATAGGACAAAGATCCATTAGGAACCACTCTTTATTGCGAGAACCGCGAGAACCAATGTGAACACAACCAAAAATGCCTAAAAATAGCTAAAAAACACGCAATTTTTTTTAATATTTTTTTATTAAAAAATCGCTACTTTTAGTAGGAAAAAAGAAAAAAATTTGGCTACTAAAAGTAGCGATTTTAACATAAAAAATATTAAAAAAAAATTAGATTTTTTTAGGTTTTTTGAGGGTTTAGTTTTAGCATTTTAGCTTGGGGGGGGGGGTTAGGTTTTTGGGGGGTGGGGGCGGGGGGTTTAGGTTTTTTTTTTTTTTTTTTGGGGGGGGGGGGGGGAGGGGGGTTAGGTTTTTTTTGGGGGTTTTAGTTTTTAGCATTTAGCTTGGGGGGTAGGTCTTTTAGGGTTTTTTTAGCTATTTTAGGTTTTGTTCACATTGGTTCTCGCGGTTCTCGCAATAAAGGTGGTTCTCGTATGAACCTTACCACATATATATATATATATATATATATATATATATATATATATATATATATATGGTTAGGTTAACGTACAATGGCTCTTATCGTACAAAATGTACGCGATTATCTCAGCCGTGCCGTACGATTTGGTGCAAATTCAATCTTGAACATGCGATTTGTTTTGAAAAACCAACATGCGAAATTGGTTTATATACCAACATGCGATTTCATCATATTTACCATCATGCGAAATTGTTAAATTGTTACAAAAAACCAACATGCGATTTCATCAAAAATACCAACATGCGTTTTTATAACATACGATTTCACAATACCGTACGAGCGTACAATAAGCACTATTGTACGTCACACTTTTTCTCTATACATGTATATAGGAACATTAGCTAAATCATAAATCCATTGCTAAATTCTGAATCCATGGTAAACTTGGATTGACCAAGCTAAACTTGGATTGACCATAAAGTCTAACTCCATGCTAAACTCTGAGATCATGCTAAACTCTAATAGCATTCCGAGTTTAGCTAAACTCTAATTTGACTTTTGCTGAGCGGAATTGCATAACACAAAGTTTGTTACAAATAGGTTACTGCACTTGAAGACCCCCTTTAATAATTGCTATCGATTCTGGTTAACATTGATAATCATTAGTAAGCAGGTACAGGGGCGAAGGATAAGAGGGGCAGGGAGGGGCACCCCCCCCCCACGAATTTTTCGCTCAATAGTGTTATATATGTAGTTTTCGTATAAAAATTTGTGGGTATATACGTTTTCGCTCCCCCACCCGCCGAAAAATTCAAGCTTCGCCACTGAGCAGGTACTGCATTTACAAATGGTAGCTATTTGTGTTAAACTAGTAATTCATAGTTAGCTTAACGTGTATGAATAATACTTTCTTTCAAATAAGTTTTAAAGTTGTATGATACGATCTTTTTAAAAAGTAGCTAAAGATGATATAGAAGCCACCTTGAGAACTCCATACTAACCAAATCAAATCGAAACCCATATATATTCAGCCAGAATTAACCCTGACTGAATTTTGGATATTAAACGTTGCAAGCTGGACTTTTGAAATTCATTTAACAGATATACACTTGTGTTTCACAAAAAGTATAATAAGAAAGGGGACCAACATAAAGCTAATTTCTCAATGGTCCCTCAAGTTTATTCTAATTTACAAAAAGTACCATGCTTATTGCTTTGGAACTAAATTATCAAATATAGGATAATGTCCAATTAACAACTTTGGATGCGAAATTAATATTTTAATTAATTGTTGGTGGAGCAAACGGTAGGTAACATTCAACCAATTTAATTGGTTCTAATGATTACATAAGTCATTTTACATGTGCCTCTCTCTCCTCTTTGTCTCCATAATTTTGGGGCCTTTATTGACATACTTGTAAACAAATACTATAAACAAATAATACGTGTTTATTTGATTTAGTTAAGATGAAGCCTTTTGTTTGTCCACTTCAGCGTGGTATAAGTCACGGACCATTACACTCTTCCGGTTACATTGTGACACTTGTTCTGTTCGTATCAAGTTCTGCAGTCCGGACCTCCTACGGACTTCTTTTGTGGGTCCCCCCCACTCACATTCACATACACACACATATATATATATAGACTAGTTAACGTACAATGGCCTTAAGGTACGATGTGTACGCGATGAAAATATAACATGCGGAGTTTAACGTACAAGCTCGGAAGACTCACAAACTCGGAAGATTCACACAAACTCGGAAAAATATAATATGCGGACTTCACAAACTCGAAAAAATATAATATGCGGACTTCACAAACTCAGAAAGTATAACGTGCGGAATACTCATCGCGTATACTCGTACGTTAAGACCAATTGTAAAGTACACTTTCTCTGTATTTATATATATTAATTCTTTATGAGGTTTGTACATTATAGAAAAAGTGGAGATTTTTATAGAGTTTTGTAAAGGTTTTTGGGATTTGTACATTATGAATACTCTAATAGGTAGCAAATAAATAAATCTATATGCATTTATATTTTCTAAAGTAGGTTGGGTGGTATCCACTTTATACCCTTTTAACATTATATAACTATTTTTTAGTTAGATAATTATTCTTAAGTTAGGCTTAAAGAAGTGGAGAGTAAATCTATCACATATAATGATTTGCTATAATTTGGTGTGAGACCAACTAAAGATAAAATATATAATATTCATAACTAAAATATCTTTTTTTTTTATTTTAAAGTTAGTCACGTAAAGATAATTGGTTGTAAAATAAAGTTAGGTGATGTATGTTGATGTTGATTTGATGATGGTGTGTGAAAAGCATGATAACTATAAATTACGGTTGGTTGATTAATTGTGTTACACTTTTATGTGTAGATTAGAAGTTTTTTACAAGATTGTTGTGCAAGTCACCATTGATTTGTGCTTTTGCTAGTTTTAATTGTCAATCAAGTAACGCAATCACTATTGTATACATGCTTACCATAGGTGGAAAAGTGGTAGGTCCGGTGTGTATATGTCTAAAATAGTATGAAAAATATAACTTTGTAATTTAATAAATATATTATAGTATGTCAAGAAAAAAGTAAAGTAATGAGTTGTGGTTGTAATGAGTTGAGTTTACACTTATAAACAACTTACATCTACATATTTCCCCATGATTTTTAAGCATCTTTTGTAAACCACAATTTATTTTAAGGAAATGTAGAAGTTTGAAAACAAAATGTTACATAAACAAGAGTTAAGGAAATGTAGAAGTTTGAAAACAAAATGTTACATAAACAAGAGTTAGGGTAATATTATTAAAAAATCCAGATGTTTGTGATCTAGTTTTTATGTGTGTTTTACTTCAATATTGAGATGTATATGTATCTTGTGTTCTAGTTTTTATGTGTGTTTTACTTCCTCTTATAGTTATTAAATTACAAAATTGAGATGTGTTGGAAAACACACGCTTTTATCATGTAGATTTTGTATAGTTTTGTATATTTTTAATGTCGTTTAATAGGGTTTTAGTGTATACTGGTTTTTTTGACATCGCGCGTTGCGGCGAAAGCGAGTAAATGATAATGTAAAACAAACATGATTTGAAAATAAAGCATGTGGTTTAGAAAGCCAAACCATTAGAACGATTTAGTTTATTATCGTACCATTTTATGATACCAAATAAATACTTTATTTTGAGTACAACTTCGTTTTAAACAAAACTTATAACAGAATGTCAGGAAAAAAAATTAAGCACAACTACTACAACTTCGTTTTTAAAAAACTTATAACAGAATGTTAGGGAAAAAATTAAGCGCAACTACGTACTTAAGTTTTTAGAAAAAGTTATAAACGTAAATTATTAAAAGGTATCAAATTAATCGATAAATCAATATATGTTCGAAAAAAAGAAAAAAACAATTATTAAAAAATGGTAAAGGAAATATATGTTTTTTAAAAAAGGAAAAAAAATTAAAAATATGTTATTAAAAGTAAATATAATAATAAACTATTATAAAATATTAAATAATAAAATAACAAAAAGCTATATATGATTATAAAAATAAAGTTACTATTCATCATCTCTTGTTAACAATATATATATATATATATATAATTTGATTACTTTGTGTAAATGCAGGTCCCAAGAGGAACTGAAAAGGAGCTTAGCAGGAGGTTTTAGGGAAGCATTATGAATGATTGGAAGCTTACACGCAAAATGGGAATTGGAAAAACCCGAAAAAGGGAAAGAAACCAGTGGCCAGCGCAAGGTGGAGCCAGTCTGGCACAACTTTGTGCCACTTCTGGCACAATACATATAAAACCAATCAGGGGCACAACCTTGCGCCCGGGGGGGTGGACCTTCAGCCCTAGCCGTTTTCCACTTCCCAAGGACGATTTTTGGAGTTCAAAACCTCAATCCAATCATCATTCATTCAATTCCTCGTCAAAATTTGAAGATTCAAGTTGCAAATCAGTTAGATTCGATAAAGTTTCTTGCTTTCTTTGATTGTTGAGTTGATGAACACTATCTTTATAACTTATAAATTGAGTTTTGATGTTACAAGCATGATTAGAGGCTAAACTTTCATAGCTACCTAGGTTTTGATGAACTATTTTCATGTTTGACTTTTATTCGGTTTGAGTTATATCAGTTTATAGTGTTTGATTTAAAATAGTTCTTATTGTTTCTGAATTTGATCATGTGTGCTATTTTTTCTGATTATTATTAGTTGGTTATCATTATTGATGTGTTTTTAAATAATAATTTCACCATAAACACATTAAAATCATTAGTTAACACGTTAATCTGGCCAATTATCGTTTTAACACTACCATTAGAGATAATATAGGTTAACTAATCAGTAGACATAAGTGTGCATCCAATCCCTTTTGATTAGAGATATAATTTGGGGTTGCTAGGGTTTGTCTAGTCATTGTTTAGTAGTGTTAGGCACTTGATAACTCAAGGTCTTCCTACTTATTTGCGTCTAGGTGATTCTAGGTTTTCAGTGTATCAATTTAGAACTAGCTTCAAAATTAAAAAAAGGCATTAAAGTGAGTGCCTTTTCATGTATTTAGTTATGTGAATCGGTTTCGATAGGTCGAGTCGTTTCTATCTAGCAATTCATTCACTATCTGATTGCACGTCGTAGATCAGTTATTAGGCTTTTGTTTGTGGGTCACATTCATCTAGTCTAATTACTATAGGATTTATCTTTTCTAATGAAAAGGTAGTCAGTCTAAAATCAGAGAACTTGGTAATTTTCAACCGTAGAAGTTTGCATGTGATTACAGATTCTTGCCTTGGTAATTTGTTCATCATCATTGATTTCACTCTTTCGTGTTCTTTACTCTCATCTTTGTTTGTGTTTTCATTAGGTTAATTTTAGGGTATTAGCTAATTAGAAATCACCATAAAAACCAAATCAACTTTAGGTTATTAATCTAGTTTAGATCGAGTTTTAGAGTTGCTAAATTAGATTTCCCAGGTTCGATACTCGGTCTTGCTTTTTATACTATACACGTCCGCTACACTTGTCGTTTATTTGTAGTTTTTAGGCAATTCCATATTTTAAAGCTTGGTCCGATTTCGTGTACACGTCTCTACACATCACCTGTACTCATGCAGCTTTGTTGTTATCTCAAAACATTTTCCATCAACACGTCGCATTCCAAACATGAAACGTCACAACATGTACACACAAAACATGACTATCATCATCTCTTTATCTTGAGGCATGTAGTTGTGTAACGTCTTGTCATATCAAATCAAGTTATTTCATACACATTTTTGAAAACTTATCGAACCTTTGTAAGTGAAAAAAATGCGTAACTTTTTTTGTTTGATATCTTTAAATAAGTTTATCCGTCACCGTATATTTATTAGGCCAACCCATTATCGTACCCTAACATGATTATAATATTTTGATCTACATCCAAAATATACAATGTCTTCACTATATATATAGGGGTTGGTTATCGTACAATATTCCTTAACATACAATTTGTACGCGATGAAATTACACACATTATAAAACTAAAAAACCTAATCACGCATGTTGAAAACCATAATCACGCATGTTGAAACACATAATTATGCATGTACAAAATTAGAAATCACGCATGGGGTAAAAACCCTAATCACGCATGTTATAAAACTAATCACGCATGTTATATTTCAACAACGTACGTTAACCCAGATTTTACAATACACTTTATATATATATATATATATATATATATATATATATATATATATGGTAGGGATATGGTAAAAAGTGTCTAAAATGTAAGAAGGGTAAGAAGCGTTTTAAACCATTGGATATTTGATCTAATGGTTGAGATCAATAGGGTATAAAATGTAAATTGTGTTTTAATTAGAAGGACCATATGTAAAAATTGAAGGGCAATAGTGACTTTTCCAACGTTTGAAAATATGGTAACCGTTTCAAAACCCCCATCAACCTTCCTAAAGATCAGCGAATTATATGGTAACCAGCGAATTATATGGTAACCGTCATCAGTCTCCAAAAAATCAACGAATTTCTTCATACTTTATCATAAATAGATCTATAATCAGATTCATGGCGTGGTGTTTTAAAAAACTGGATAAATTGACTATGATTCAGGTCATGGTGTTTTATCTGGAGACATTGTTCATGTCGTGGTGTTTTATACGCTTATGATTCAAGTCATGGTGTTTTATCTGGAGACATTGTTCATGGCGTGGTGTTTTATCTTGAGACATTGTTCATGGCGTGGTGTTTTATCTGGAGACATTGTTCATGGTGTGGTGTTTTATCTGGAGACACTATTCATGGCGTGGTGTTTTAAACATCTGGAGACATTGTTCATAACGTGGTGTTTTATCTGGAGACATTGTTCATGGTGTGGTGTTTTATCTGGAGACATTATTCATGGCGTGGTGTTTTATCTGGAGACATTGTTCATGGCGTGGTGTTTTGTCTCCAGATGTTTAAAACACCACGCCATGAACAATGTCTCCAGATATAACACCACGCCGTGATTCAAGTCATGGTGTTTTATCTGGAATCCCAAGCAACCTTCTATGAATATAACACCATACAACTTAATAGAACCCGTTTCATACCAAACATTATATAAAACAAACTTTATCAAATAACTCATGTTTTTTCATGAAAAAAAATATAGATGAAATCCATGAAAACACAGTAAGTTTTATTGTATATTTTTCCTGAACACAATCTGTATATAAACGACACCATACAAACAATTGTTTTATGCAATAAAACACCACACATGAACCTGTATCGCTTTCTTCCATTTGTGATTTTCGTAATGAAAAAATTGCTCCAAAATTGCAGAGAAAAAAAATACTTTTGAACCTGAATTAATGAACGAAGATGATATAATACTAGTTAATGATTGATTCTGATGATATAATCTCCTAAATTAACTCCAAAACAGTTACACACAATTAATTGATAAGAAAAGGTAAATTACTAATGTACCCTTTTGAATTAATTAAGAAGAGGGACACTTGTCATTCCAAGATTATTTCTTACACTTCTTACAAAAGTCCCACTTTTTACAGGATCCTCTACCTATATATATATATATATATATATATATATATATATATATATATATATATATATATAGGGGACCGCTAAAATGAAAACCACCTCGAGTTGTAAGAACCGTGAGAACTACACCGTACGGGGCGAGGTGGACCAAAATTTTTTTCATAAACGTAGTTGCGTGTATTATAAACACATTTGAAAAAAAAATTCAAAAAAAAAAAATGTCGTGTGTGTAGTTTTGAGCACCACAAGTTTGTGTTTACGGGTACCGTAAATCTAACCGGAAAATTTACGGGTACCGTAAACACAAACTTGTGGTGCTTAAAACTACACACACGACATTTTTTTTGAATTTTTTATAAATGTGTTTATAATAGACGCATCTACGTTTAAGAAAAAAAAAGTTGGTCCACTTCGCCCCGGATCAAAAAGTTCTCACTGTTCTTACAACTCGAGATGGTTCTTATTTTAGCACAATTCTATATATATATATATATATATATATATATATATATATATATATATGCTGTATAATTGTATAATGGAATAAATGATGAATCCAAATGTAATTATAGTTATCAAAGCACACATAAACAACCGATTGCGTATGTGCGTCTGGCTAATGATTTACAACCAATTCTTTTTTCCTTAATATCTATACAATATAAAGAACTACAAAACTGATAAACATAAAATAGGAATGGTTCAAATAAAAACCACTTTTATTGTAAAAATTCGAAAACTAATTAAAAAAAGCCTTAAAAACACACCAATTTTTTTTTTTCAATTTTTTATAAAAGTTGCAGATTTTATATATAAAAAAAACTTTTTTTCGATTTTTTTTGTAGTACACATGTGTAATAATACACATGTGTAGTACACATACACATGTGTAGTATTACACATGTGCACTACAAAAAAAAATTTGAATTTTTTTTATATACATAAACCTGCGAAAATTGGTATGCAAAAAAAAAAAATTTGGTATGTTTTTTTAGCTTTTTTTTTTTTTTTTTTTTGAACGGAAAACAGACTATATAAGGATTGAACCTTCCCCACATAAGTTAACTGCCATTTTCGTCCCTGTGGTTTGGTCACTTTGGCCATTTCAGTCCATTTTTCAAAAATGCGCCATTTTCCTCCCCGACGTTCTGGAAAGGTGCCATTTCAGTCCAAAAATCATAACCCAGTTAAGTCGGTTAGTAAATAAGGACTGATTGTGTAAATTTGTAACATAAAGGACCATTTAAGTAAATATTAAACACCACCACCACTAGCCCTGCCACCACCACCACTCCGCTGCCACCACCGCCACCGCCACCACCGCCACCACCGCCACCACCGCCACCACAGCCCTGCCACCACCACCACTCCGCTGCCACCACCACCACCACCACCGCCACCGCCACCACAGCCCTGCCACCACCACCACTCCGCTGCCACCACCACTACTGCCATCACCACCACCACACACTCTCTCTACTCTCTCTCTCTCTCTCTATGCTCTGCAATCACCACCACCATCACCTTTACCTCTCTACTCCGGTGACCGGAGTAAATCCGACCATCTTTCCGACACCCCACACCCCCACGTGTTAATCTTCTGTTTCTGTCGATCTGGGTCGAATTGAACGGACATCTGAAGTTCTTTAGATCCCCACAAACATTTTACACCCCTCACAATGCTCAAACACATCGATTTTAGCCGGAACCGAACCTGCAACTTCGCCAGAATCTTCACAGTGGCCGGAATCAGTCAACACGTCGTTCCAGCCGTTAACGGTTCGTTTTTCTTGTTCCGATTCATTCGTTTATACTTGTACAATGTTTGCACTAGGTTAATTGGAATATAACCTGATTTTGGTCGTTAATTTGAGCCGTTGACTTTCCTGTTTGACCTTCTGTTGACCGCTTTGGGGGAGATGACACTGTTGACATCTGTGAGAGTGGTGGTGGCAGGGCTGTGGTGGTGCGGTGATGAACGACAAATTCATCATCATCATCGCCTCTATTAATATTTGAAGGAAGCAACAGTAACAGCAGCAACAACATTATCATCAACAAAATTGGTGGTGGCGGTGGCAGCGGAGTGGTGGTGGTGGCGGTGGTGGTGGTGGTGGCAGCGGAGTGGTGGTGGTGGTGGTGGTGGCAGCGGAGTGGTGGTGGTGGCAGGGCTAGTGGTGGTGGTGTTACAAATTTACACAATCAGTCCTTTATGTTACAAATTTACACAATCAGTCCTTATTTACTAACCGACTTAACTGGGTTATGATTTTTGGACTGAAATTGCACCTTTCCAGAACGTCAGGGAGGAAAATGACGCATTTTTGAAAAATAGACTGAAATGACCAAAGTGACCAAACCACATGGTCGAAAATGGCAGTTAACTCCCACATAAAATAAACCTTAAATCTCACACGCACACATAAATATAGAGGACGAGATTCTCCAAAAAAAAAAAAACTTATTTAAATGAAAAAAACAAACTTTAAAACCTTTTATTAACCAATAACCATTATTTATGTTTTATCAATGGGTTAGATTAATTAATAGTATTGTTGTGATTAGAAAAAATGTTAAGGCTTTCATATATGAGAACACTAGGTTATAATCTCGTGTATTATACTGGTTGAATAAATTAACTTTATATACTAAATAATAAAACGTAGGAATGAGATTTTTTACCGAAATACCGGTACCGTACCGTACCGATGCCGTACCGTACCGATCATAAACGGTACCGGTATCGGTAATAGATTTTTTAAAATTCGGTATCGGTAAAAAACGGTATCGGTACCGGTATTTTTTGGTAAATACCGGTATTAATACCGAATTTAATAATGACTTTATGTATTTTGCTATTATCTTAGATCCCACTATAAAGTTATATTTTCCTGAACATTGTTTTACAAAAAATCAATATCAAATTTCTTTTGTTTGGTTATTTTTAATCAATTATGATATTTTTTATACATGTTGGAATTTGGATGTTAAAAGTCAAACCAATAGATGTTTACCTTTTGATTTTTTTGACTACTAATATGTTTACCCTTTATTTACATTACTCTATATATTACTCTAGTTCAATTAATAATGGATGGATGAGTTGCACATGAAAATTTTTAGGTAAAACAATGGATGACACCAAAGCGGTACCAATATAGTAAAATACCAAAATACCGGTACCGATACCGGTACCGTACCGGTACCGAATTTATAAATACGGTACGGTAATCGGTATCCACATTTTCTCAATTTCGGTAATGGTATTTACGGTATCGGTACCGGTACGGTACCAGTATCGTACCGATCTCATCCCTAATAAAACGATATATCTCTCAAAACCTCCTTCATTGCACGGGTTGAATCAATGTAACTTTATATATTAAATAATAAAAAATTATATATTAAAGGCAGAATCAAAGAAAGTTGCTAAGCATGAAAAAGCTTGTGTTGAAGATCAACAATTCTTCATTCCCCTTGCCTTTAATACTTTTGGTTCCCTTGCTCCTGAAGTTGTCGGGTTCCCTGGACAAAGTGCAGAATGTCGTACAAAACAATTTTCAACGTCGAGAAATCAAAATTTTGTTTTCAATAGAATTGGATTTGCTATTAAAAAAAGGAGTTCCATCGCAGCTTGTTACATGTCTATCTACCATTCTTATGTTAATTTCTGTATCTATATAAAATTATTCCTTATCGGTGAATCAAAGGGTTAATTTTAAAATAAAGAAAAATAAATTATTAAAACTATTATATTAATTTACTATAGTAAAAATTAATAATGTTGTGTTTTTAAATACATATTTACAACTAATAATATTATACGTGTTATCTAAAATCTAAATCTATTATTAACTTAAAAGAAATATTACGTAATAGTTGATTAATATCAAAACTTAATAATATTGTGTTTTTAAATATACATATTTAAAAAGAGATTAAATTAAAATAATAATTATCCATACGATATGTCCTAATATGATGACAAGTGTTCTCTAAAATTAATAATGCTGTGTTTTTAAATACATATTTAAAACTAATAATATTATACGTTTTATCTAAAATCTAAATCTATTATTAACTTAAAAGAAATATTACCTAATAGTTGATTAATATCAAAACTTAATAATATTTTGTTTTTAAATATATATTTAAAAAAAATTAAATTAAAATAATAATTATCCATAAGATATGGCCTAATATGATGACAAGTGTTCTCTAAATGGTTTCTTTTATTATATAGTATAGATGATGTAAAGGGTAGAATGCGAACAAATCCATCAAAAACCTTCCACGTCTTTCAACAAAAGTTTACCAATAAGCTACTGATGAAACACTGGTTAACACCGGTGGTTAACTAGCTGGATCGTCTCTTATATGGGTTCAATCTCCTTCTCTACTCGTCAGTGACTAAGGTCCTGCAAAACAACAACACCGTTAGCTCGTTAAAAGGGGAATATGGGGGTTTCCCTCTTAACCGGACTCTGGCGTGAGAATAAGTACTGCTCTGAGAAAGAAAACAGTGTGTGTTGTGGGTGAAAGTGAGGAGAATCGAATGGATAACCTGAATGATGAAGGGTCCTATTTATAGCCGGATGGTGAAGGAGGGAGAAGTGACCTTGTCAGCTGTTATCGGGCGCCAGCTGTCCGACCAAGGGGAATATCCTCTTGGTCTCCTCTGCTGTGGTCAGGATTGTGACAACTGGCACCAAACCCGTAACTTTCATACACTTTAATTATTATTTAATGACTGCAATTATGTGCTTAAATGTCAGCATTGACTGATTAGATGCTAAGCAAGTGAATTCATGCACATTGTATACTACAAAATATTGCTTTATGCAAAAACGAGGGCGTTGCGTCAGAAATATTAGTAAACTCACCGGTAAGACACATTGTGTCAACGGAACTGCAGAAAACAGTCAGACAATAAAATTGGAGCCTAGGTGTAGGTCCAATAACAAAAATGCATTAAAACCCAAGAGTACGTACAAGGGTTAATATATATACATTGCGAAAGCAAAAATAAGCACTAAAAAGCACCCGAAACGCACTTTAAGTGCAGAAATTTATATAAATCAGCTAAAATCAGCATTTTGGCACTGATATATTATGCAGAAATGTCGTTTTATTATCCAGAATATTTCCCTAAGTGTTGGGAATCGAAAGGGTACAAGAAAGATACTTAAAAGACACTAAAAAGCGTAATTTAGCACTTTAACGAAGCGGTGTCTAACCGAACAACCGGACTATACCCGGAACATGAAAATATTGCCACTAACATTAATTGTCTTTTTTCTGAGCCAGTTAGGGTCCCTGAATACCCTAACACCCGCCATAAAACTCTACACACAACTAACCGGGTTAATACTTAACTAACCTAAACTAACCTAACTAATAACTAACTATTAGTTGAATTTGAACTAGATTACCCCCCCCCCCCCCTTGGCCAAACTCGGTCACATTGTGACCATATCATGTACCATTTAGATTATAATAATCTCCTTTGTCTAGTATCAAGCCTACACAAGAACCATTGGATCATTATCTCATGAAATGTCTATAAGTAGTAGACATAATCCCACATGATCATTCACTAAACATTTCACCAAACAACTCTCCTCTCTCCCTCTAGAAAGCTCACGGCCAAACATCCCTAAACATCCATCAATTTTTCGAGCCTTGTTCAAGCCATTCCAAGGTCACACAAGCGTTAAGGATCATATTCGAGGAGGCTTGGTGCATTCGGAAGGCGAAGGACCTCACTCTCTTGCTTTTATCCTCTCATTTTGCGCTTAGATTCTTCCCTAGCCTCGAGCTAGTGGTATGTTGCTTAAATCACATTCTTGAACTATTTTGAAGTGGTTAATATGATAAGTAACGGTTAAAACTCGAAATCTTACAAGTTGATGCATTAAAGTCTACTAAAAACACTAATAATGATGGATAAAAGCTCATATGTTGTGTAAATGTTGTAGTAATTGATTGGTGTGGTTATTTGGACCCGATCTATGTTGTGGTAGCTCGGATCATCATTTAACCCGGGTTGGTCATGATCATGGACCATGACATAAGGTTGTTTTAAATGAAACAAGGGTTAAAAGGTGAAACTCTACCACACCCGAATCATGAACTTGTGCAAAAGCGTTTTTACTTGTGAAATAGTGTTTAAAACTAATAGATCTAAAGATCTACAAGTGGTATTTTCGAAAAACCAACCGTAAGACGAAACCATGTTTTATAACCGGATCTTTCACGAACTAGAGGTGTTTTTGTGAACAAACAAGTGTGTGGACACTTGTGTAACAAAAGTTTTAACAACGAAACAATTTTCATAAAAATCGACTAGAAGTTGTGAAACTTCATATTCTTTAAAAATAAGATTTTTAAGAAATTAAACTTATTTATAAAGATAACAAGACTTACTAAATGTGCTAGTAAATTACTACACATTTTTGTAAATATTCAAGTTCATGAAATGGAAGAGATTAGTGATTGTTGTTGATGATTATTGCTGATAATTGTTGATTGATGATTGTTGACGATTTAAAAGAAAATAAACACATGTTTTGAAAACATGGGAAACCTCCATTTTTAGGGGAAACTCTGTCAAAATTTTTATAAATTTTGACACTTAGAAAAAAAATATAAGTTTTGAGAAACTTATTCCCTAAAAATATATTTAAGAGTATTACCACGATTTCCCTAATTTTTGGTGATAAGAAACGAGGATTTCTTCAAGAATAAAAATGGATATAAGTATGTATATTTTTGAGAGAAAAATATATATTATTTTATCACCAACTTTTGTGCTAAGTGTATATAGTATGTGTTATACGTGCTAGTGTATAGAGACTTGAAAATACGCATACAACATACAAGATACATAATTCGGGTGCAAAGTGCAAAACACAAAAGACTTATATTTATTTGTGAGAAAATAATATAAGTAAGACATTTAGTTAAAAATATAAAATATTTTTAACACAAGAAAATATAAACAAAAGAGAGTGACTGTACTTGTGCGACGCAAGTCTAGTGACTAACGTTAAGAAAACGCGTATAGGTTACGACGTTAATTAAGCAAATCCGGTGAAGTTTACGACGCAAGGAACGCAAAGTTGTGAGTTCATGCTCCCCCTTTTCTCTTAACTGTTTTCAGTTTTATAACTTCGGGGGTGAAATACATGTTACAAATATTTTTATGTTTAACAAATGGTATGATAATAAAAAGCACACCTGGTGAGAACGAGTACCAAGTGTGTTGTGATATAAGAATGCGGGAAGCGCTTGGTGAGAAACGAGAACCAAGTAGGATGCGCTATGAAAAATGATGCGAGAAATCGTGTCACGAATAGGGTACAGAAGCACCATTAATCAACAATATACCTAGACCGCAGAACAAAAGGTTAGATCTAACGGGTGCCGGGCAGCCACACTCTCGGTGAGGGCGAGTACCGAGTAGTGTTTTTGTGTCTCAGAATATACCAATTAAATGCCTAAGGTTTGGTGACTTCTTATGTCGTGTCACATGTTAATGGCTTTGCAACCCATTAACAATCCTGATACTTACAGGAATACTTTATTTACATAAAATCTCATACCATACTAAAACTTGATGAATACTTGAGTACGTGGGGTACTCAAGAAAAGCTTGAATTGTACTTGAAGTACGTGGGGTACTCAAGAAAATGGGAATTATACTTGGGTACGTGGGGTACTCAAGAAGAATTTGAATCATTCATGAGTACGTGGTGTACACATGAAACTGGGTTTATGAAAACTCGATTTATTCACAAACTATGTTTTCATACAAAGTATACAAACGTGAAATACAAAACTGCATGAATTCACACCAACATTATGTTGACGTTTTTCCAAAACTCACATGTATTTCAGGTAACTAGGATGGATGTGCGCGTGGTCTTACCTATGCTCTTGGATGTCGCTTATGTTTATCTTTAAATAAAGTTGTAAACTTTTAAGACAATGTTTTATGTGACCTAGCGATGTAAACGCTAAACGTATGTTTCAAATTATGGTATTTGAAGTTATTTTCTTGAGCATGTAGTATGTTTACCTTTCGTATGCAATGAGATCCTTTCATGATCACACCTCGTGCTTCCGCCGCAGAAAGGGGTGTGACAGATTGGTATCAGAGCTGCGATTGTAGTGAACCAGGATTCCTTCTCGAGTCTAGACTACAATCTCTAGGATCCTATCACGAAAACAAATTTTCAAATAGTTTTCATTGCATAAAACGTCCCGCGACATCCACTGCCTGAAACTGTTTACATGAGTCTAGAAATGACACTACGAGACTTAGGGTGCAGGAGTAGCACTTGTCTTAACTGAGAAATTACTTGCAATTATGTGTGATAATTAGCATGTACTAGAAGTAGGATGTCACAAGTATATGTGACTTTACCTGAAAGCAATGGCCCATCCGAAGGAAGAAATACGAGGATGAAACGAACTGTGCGGACTGTGCAAGGAGTTACGTAATTATGGATGCATACATAATTATGGAATTCAGTGCACAGAAACTACAGCAAGTCTCGTCACGTATAGATTCCCTCAGTGCAAGCCTACTATGTACTCTGCTGGAGTAATAATTGTTTGATGTCACTTATGCGGTATATATACCTGTGAATATATACGCTACTAATGTCTAGGGTGACGATATCAAGCAAATGTTTAACCCTGTCGTGTTATGTTCTGCCAGAGCATGGCACCCAGGAGAGCTGTGAATGCTCGCAATGGTGATCAACCTCCTCCTCCCCCACTGCCAAGATCTGCCGAAGAACTGAACGCCCTACTGGAAGAGAGAATCTCTGCTGCTATCGCCCAGTACGAGGCAAACCGTACCCAAGACAGTGGAGGGCTAAGCAATGCCAGGCGTAACGGACATGGAGATTCGTCAGGAGGAAACGCAGCTCAAGGTAACCTTAAAACAATTTGCTAAGCATGAAGAAATTTATGAACGGTCCTTGTTTCATTATTTCTTCGATTGCTCATAAGTGAATTGGTTGGGTTAATTACAGGCTGCACTTTCATGCAGTTCCTCGACTGCAAACCAATGAACTACGATGGCACTGGAGGAGCAGTAGCATTTGTGCGTTGGACGGAGAAGACCGAGGCCACTATCCGCATGAGCAAGTGTACCGCGGATCAGCAAGTGACTTTCGCTACTGGACTGTTTGTCGATGAAGCACTGACATGGTGGAATTTGCAAGTTCAAACGCTGGGTGATGAAGCCGCGTACGGCATGACCTGGGATGAACTAAAAGAGAAAATGAGAGAGAAGTACTGCTCTCGTGCCGAACTCCAAAGGTTGGAGACAGAGTTCTGGCACTTGACGATGGTAGGTGCTGACATCACTGGGTATACTCGAAGGTTCCATGATTTGTCCAGAGTGATTCCTTGCATGGTGACCCCGGAATTTAAGCGCATTGAATGCTACATTTGGGGTCTGGCCCTGGAATTTCGCGGCATGGTGACTTCAGCCAAACCCCAGACAATCACTGAGGCTGTAACTCTGGCTGTCAGCCTTACTGAAGACTGTGTTCGCATGGAGAAGCTATCTCTGAACCCGGCAGAAAACACCATGACACATGCTGAGTCGTCCGGTGACAAGAAAAGAAAACATTCAAACCTGAATCAAGCAACTCAAAACAACAAGGGTTCCAACAAGAAACGTGACACCAACCCCTCTAAGGAGGCAAATGCTGCAGCGAAAGGGTACCAAGGCACCATGCCTAAGTGCCAAAAATGTAAGTATCATCATGATGGAGCTTGTCGCATTCCAAGGTGTGACAAATGTGGTAGGTTGGGTCATCAAGCGGAAGACTGTTGGGGTAAGGGAAAGAGTCGAAATGGAAACGGTGCTGGTAACAAGAATGGTAACGGGAAGGGGGCGGAACCAAGGATGCTTCCGTTGTGGAAGCAATGACCATTTCATGAAAGACTGCCCAAAGAAAGACAATGCTCAGGCTCGAGCATTTGTGATTGGAGGAAAGGACGCACGCGAGGACCCTAACGTGGTCACCGGTACGTTTCTCATTAACAATCACTTCGCATCCATATTATTTGACACCGGTGCCGATTATAGTTTCATGTCCGTGGAATTTAAACGTACGCTTGGGATAGAGTCTAGTAGATTGGATATTCCCTATTCCATAGAATTAGCCAATGGTAAACTTGTTGAATCGGGCGAAGTTGTTAGAGGTTGCACATTAGAACTTGGTGAACAAAGGTTTAGCATCGACCTCCTACCTATTCAATTGGGTAGCTTCGATGTGGTAGTCGGAATGGACTGGTTGTCCAAGAACAAAGCTGAAGTTATTTGTCATGAGAAAATCATTCGCATCCCTTTGGCGAATGATGAAACTCTCATCGTACATGGAGAAAAACGAGACGCGCCTCTTCGAATCATTAGTTGCATGAAGGCACAGAAATGCTTAAGGAAAGGATGTGTTGCCTTCCTAGCACACGTTGTAGATAAGAAGGCTGAGGAGCTGAAACTCGAAGATATTCCTGTGGTGAAGGAATTCCCGGATGTTTTTCCCGAAGACCTGCCAGGACTACCTCCGCAACGACAAGTCGAATTCCGTATAGACTTTGTTCCAGGAGCCGCACCTGTAGCCAAGGCACCCTATCGACTTGCACCATCCGAGATGCAAGAATTGTCTACACAACTTCAGGAGTTGTTGGATAAAGGATTCATAAGGCCAAGCTTCTCGCCCTGGGGAGCTCCAGTATTGTTCGTGAAGAAGAAGGATGGAACTCTGCGAATGTGCATCGATTACAGAGAACTGAACAAACTCACTATCAAGAATCGGTACCCACTACCGAGGATTGATGACTTATTTGATCAGTTGCAAGGATCAAGCTATTATTCCAAGATTGACCTTCGATCTGGATATCATCAGTTAAGGATACAAGAAGAAAGCGTACCAAAGACGGCATTCAGAACACGCTATGGGCATTACGAGTTTCTTGTTATGCCATTCGGACTGACAAATGCACCAGCGGTCTTTATGGATCTAATGAACCGCGTATGCAAACCATATCTTGATAAATTCGTGATTGTATTTATCGACGATATCCTGATCTACTCTCGGACGAAAGAAGAGCATGAGCAACACCTCAAGACCATTTTAGAGCTACTGAAGAAAGAGAAACTATTCGCAAAGTTCTCAAAGTGCGAATTCCGGATTCGCAAAGTACAATTTCTTGGCCACGTGGTGAATGAGAAGGGCATTCATGTAGACCCGTGCAAGATTGAAGCCATTAAGAATTGGGAAGCTCCCAAAACCCCAACTGAGGTTCGCCAATTTTTGGGCTTAGCGGGCTACTATAGGAGATTCATCGAGAATTTCTCGAAAATAGCTCAGCCGCTAACTGCCCTTACGCAGAAAGACAAGAAGTATGACTGGGGTGTTAAACAAGAAGAAGCTTTTCAGCTACTCAAAAGCAAGCTATGCGATGCACCAATATTGTCACTACCCGAAGGCACGGAAGACTTCGTGGTATACTGCGACGCTTCGCGACAAGGACTAGGTTGCGTGCTCATGCAACGCCAAAAAGTCATCGCTTACGCTTCAAGGCAATTGAAGGTACACGAAAGAAACTATACCACTCACGACCTGGAGCTGGGCGCAGTGGTATTCGCCTTGAAAATCTGGCGACACTATCTATATGGTACTAGATGTACAATCTTCACAGATCACAAAAGCCTGCAACACATATTTGATCAGAAGGAATTGAATATGCGCCATCGGCGGTGGGTCGAGCTGCTAAATGATTATGACTGAAAGATTAAGTACCACCCAGGAAAGGCAAACGTTGTAGCGGACGCGTTGAGCCGAAAAGAAAGGGTTAAGACCCTAAGGGTTCGAGCATTGGAAATGACTATTCGAACGAACCTCACTTCACGTATTCGTGACGCACAACAAGAAGCCCTTAAGGTGGAAAATCGCAAAGCTGAATACCTCCGGGGTGCATTGAAGTACATGGCGCCAAATGAAGAATGAGCCTTATACTTTAAAAAGCGTATTTGGGTTCCGCTCTATGGTGGCCTACGAGAAGTCATCCTTGATGAAGCACACAAGTCAAGATACTCGATCCATCCAGGATCGGACAAGATGTATCAAGACTTAAAAGAATACTATTGGTGGCCGAGACTCAAGAGCGACGTTGCTGTTTATGTTGGTAAATGCCTAACCTGTGCTAAGGTTAAGGCTGAATATCAGAAACCGTCTGGCCTACTACAACAACCAGAGATTCCCATGTGGAAGTGGGAGCAAATCTCGATGGACTTCATAACAAAGTTACCCAGGACCCCAAGAGGGCACGATATGATATGGGTAATAGTTGATCGATTGACGAAGTCTGCGCATTTCCTACCAATCCGAGAGAAGGATAGCACTGGAAAGCTTGCTGAAATATACCTGAAAGAAATTGTGACGCGTCATGGAGTGCCTATTTCTATTATTTCAGACAGAGATGGACGCTTTGTCTCAAGGATCTGGCAATCATTTCAGGAAGCCTTTGGATCTCAATTAGATCTAAGCACGACATTTCATCCACAGACAGACGGCCAGAGCGAACGGACTACACAAACACTGGAAGATATGCTTTGCGCATGTGTCATGGATCTAGGCGGCAGCTGGGATACTCACCTACCCTTGGTTGAGTTTTCCTACAATAACAATTATCATACAAGCATAAAGGCCGCGCCGTTCGAAGCTCTGTATGGCCGCAAGTGCCGATTGCCCCTATGTTGGGCAGACGCCGGTGATAAGCGTATGGTTGGTCCTGAGCTAGTACAAGAGACAACTGACAAGATTGCGCAGATCCGAGAGCGCATTAAGGCGGCTCGAGATCGACAGAAGAGCTACGCTGATCAAAGACGAAAACCCTTAGAATTCGAGGTGGGAGACAAGGTGTTGTTAAAAGTCTCACCTTGGAAGGGCGTAGCCAGATTCGGAAAGAGTGGAAAGCTGAATCCACAATACATCGGACCATTCAGAATCTTGGAGAGAATTGGTACCGTGGCGTACAAGTTGGAGTTACCGGAAGAACTTAATGGAGTACATGATACATTTCATGTGTCCAACCTAAAGAAGAGTCCAACACAAGAAAACGTGATCATCCCTGCGGATGAAGTGCATATTGATGACGCCCTCCGATTTACAGAACAACCCATTGAGGTTACTGACTGGAAAGTCAACAAGACCAGGAGGAGCAGTGTGAAACTTGTCAAAGTACGTTGGAACTCTAAGCATGGGCCCGAATACACATGGGAACGCGAAGACCAGTTCAAGGAAAAGTATCCCCACCTATTCAAAGAGACTCCTGCGAGGGTTAGTTCATCCTGAATTTCGGGACGAAATTCTTTTAACGGGGGGAGACTGTGACAACTGGCACCAAACCGGTAACTTTCATACACTTTAATTATTATTTAATGACTGCAATTATGTGCTTAAATGTCAGCATTGACTGATTAGATGCTAAGCAAGTGAATTCATGCACATTGTATACTACAAAATATTGCTTTATGCAAAAACGAGAGCGTTGCGTCAGAAATATTAGTAAACTCGCCGGTAAGACACACTGTGTCAATGGAACTGCAGAAAACAGTCAGACAATAAAATTGGAGCCTAGGTGTAGGTCCAATAACAAAAATGCATTAAAACCCAAGAGTACGTACAAGGGTTAATATATATACATTGCGAAAGCAAAAATAAGCACTAAAAAGCACCCGAAACGCACTTTAAGTGCAGAAATTTATATAAATCAGCTAAAATCAGCATTTTGGCACTGATATATTATGCAGAAATGTCGTTTTATGATCCAGAATATTTCCCTAAGTGTTGGGAATCGAAAGGGTACAAGAAAGATACTTAAAAGACACTAAAAAGCGTAATTTAGCACTTTAACGAAGCGGTGTCTAACCGAACAACCGGACTATACCCGGAACATGAAAATATTGCCACTAACATTAATTGTCTTTTTTCTGAGCCAGTTAGGGTCCTTGAATACCCTAACACCCGCCATAAAACTCTACGCACAACTAACCGGGTTAATACTT
Source organism: Helianthus annuus (assembly GCF_002127325.2). Taxonomy (NCBI): domain Eukaryota; kingdom Viridiplantae; phylum Streptophyta; class Magnoliopsida; order Asterales; family Asteraceae; genus Helianthus; species Helianthus annuus. The sequence goes on from NC_035445.2 coordinate 102,223,125, forward strand.
AACTAACCTAAACTAACCTAACTAATAACTAACTATTAGTTGAATTTGAACTAGATTACCCCCCCCCCTTGGCCAAACTCGGTCACATTGTGACCATATCATGTACCATTTAGATTATAATAATCTCCTTTGTCTAGTATCAAGCCTACACAAGAACCATTGGATCATTATCTCATGAAATGTCTATAAGTAGTAGACATAATCCCACATGATCATTCACTAAACATTTCACCAAACAACTCTCCTCTCTCCCTCTAGAAAGCTCACGGCCAAACATCCCTAAACATCCATCAATTTTTCGAGCCTTGTTCAAGCCATTCCAAGGTCACACAAGCGTTAAGGATCATATTCGAGGAGGCTTGGTGCATTCGGAAGGCGAAGGACCTCACTCTCTTGCTTTTATCCTCTCATTTTGCGCTTAGATTCTTCCCTAGCCTCGAGCTAGTGGTATGTTGCTTAAATCACATTCTTGAACTATTTTGAAGTGGTTAATATGATAAGTAACGGTTAAAACTCGAAATCTTACAAGTTGATGCATTAAAGTCTACTAAAAACACTAATAATGATGGATAAAAGCTCATATGTTGTGTAAATGTTGTAGTAATTGATTGGTGTGGTTATTTGGACCCGATCTATGTTGTGGTAGCTCGGATCATCATTTAACCCGGGTTGGTCATGATCATGGACCATGACATAAGGTTGTTTTAAATGAAACAAGGGTTAAAAGGTGAAACTCTACCACACCCGAATCATGAACTTGTGCAAAAGCGTTTTTACTTGTGAAATAGTGTTTAAAACTAATAGATCTAAAGATCTACAAGTGGTATTTTCGAAAAACCAACCGTAAGACGAAACCATGTTTTATAATCGGATCTTTCACGAACTAGAGGTGTTTTTGTGAACAAACAAGTGTGTGGACACTTGTGTAACAAAAGTTTTAACAACGAAACAATTTTCATAAAAATCGACTAGAAGTTGTGAAACTTCATATTCTTTAAAAATAAGATTTTTAAGAAATTAAACTTATTTATAAAGATAACAAGACTTACTAAATGTGCTAGTAAATTACTACACATTTTTGTAAATATTCAAGTTCATGAAATGGAAGAGATTAGTGATTGTTGTTGATGATTATTGCTGATAATTGTTGATTGATGATTGTTGACGATTTAAAAGAAAATAAACACATGTTTTGAAAACATGGGAAACCTCCATTTTTAGGGGAAACTCTGTCAAAATTTTTATAAATTTTGACACTTAGAAAAAAAATATAAGTTTTGAGAAACTTATTCCCTAAAAATATATTTAAGAGTATTACCACGATTTCCCTAATTTTTGGTGATAAGAAACGAGGATTTCTTCAAGAATAAAAATGGATATAAGTATGTATATTTTTGAGAGAAAAATATATATTATTTTATCACCAACTTTTGTGCTAAGTGTATATAGTATGTGTTATACGTGCTAGTGTATAGAGACTTGAAAATACGCATACAACATACAAGATACATAATTCGGGTGCAAAGTGCAAAACACAAAAGACTTATATTTATTTGTGAGAAAATAATATAAGTAAGACATTTAGTTAAAAATATAAAATATTTTTAACACAAGAAAATATAAACAAAAGAGAGTGACTGTACTTGTGCGACGCAAGTCTAGTGACTAACGTTAAGAAAACGCGTATAGGTTACGACGTTAATTAAGCAAATCCGGTGAAGTTTACGACGCAAGGAACGCAAAGTTGTGAGTTCATGCTCCCCCTTTTCTCTTAACTGTTTTCAGTTTTATAACTTCGGGGGTGAAATACATGTTACAAATATTTTTATGTTTAACAAATGGTATGATAATAAAAAGCACACCTGGTGAGAACGAGTACCAAGTGTGTTGTGATATAAGAATGCGGGAAGCGCTTGGTGAGAAACGAGAACCAAGTAGGATGCGCTATGAAAAATGATGCGAGAAATCGTGTCACGAATAGGGTACAGAAGCACCATTAATCAACAATATACCTAGACCGCAGAACAAAAGGTTAGATCTAACGGGTGCCGGGCAGCCACACTCTCGGTGAGGGCGAGTACCGAGTAGTGTTTTTGTGTCTCAGAATATACCAATTAAATGCCTAAGGTTTGGTGACTTCTTATGTCGTGTCACATGTTAATGGCTTTGCAACCCATTAACAATCCTGATACTTACAGGAATACTTTATTTACATAAAATCTCATACCATACTAAAACTTGATGAATACTTGAGTACGTGGGGTACTCAAGAAAAGCTTGAATTGTACTTGAAGTACGTGGGGTACTCAAGAAAATGGGAATTATACTTGGGTACGTGGGGTACTCAAGAAGAATTTGAATCATTCATGAGTACGTGGTGTACACATGAAACTGGGTTTATGAAAACTCGATTTATTCACAAACTATGTTTTCATACAAAGTATACAAACGTGAAATACAAAACTGCATGAATTCACACCAACATTATGTTGACGTTTTTCCAAAACTCACATGTATTTCAGGTAACTAGGATGGATGTGCGCGTGGTCTTACCTATGCTCTTGGATGTCGCTTATGTTTATCTTTAAATAAAGTTGTAAACTTTTAAGACAATGTTTTATGTGACCTAGCGATGTAAACGCTAAACGTATGTTTCAAATTATGGTATTTGAAGTTATTTTCTTGAGCATGTAGTATGTTTACCTTTCGTATGCAATGAGATCCTTTCATGATCACACCTCGTGCTTCCGCCGCAGAAAGGGGTGTGACAAGGATAGTGGTTCACGTGGCGCGCCGATATTCGTCCATGCTGGAGCAATCGTACTGCTGTTGTCGGTCTGCCCCCAGATTTGTTGCATGTCTATATGGCGCTCGATTACTGGTGACACGTGTCGTCCTTTCTGTCGGAAGGAGCATCTTTGGTGCCACTTTGACGTCTTCTAGAAGCTTCTGGATTTACTTGCTGATGTAGGCGTCATGTTGGACGGAAAAAGTTGTGTGGTCCCTGCCATGTGGGCATGGAATTGGGACCATACCTCTTCAGTTACTAAGGTGTTTTTTATTTTTCAGAGGTAAAACGTTTGCAGTCTGCGGACCACATCTGTAGACACTTGTAGCAGAAGAGGAAGACCAAATTTCTACAGTCTGCACGAAGAAGTTTGTTTGCTTTTAACTTCTACAAGTTGCTGAATTAAACTGAAATATAAATAAACTGATTTATTAAACTTAAAAGAGTTTTTCAACATTCATAAAAACACAATAATAGTTATACACGTGCTAAATCATCGGAGAAATCAACATCAAACAATCTGAACAATTAACATCAAACAATCAAAAAATTAACAGCACAAAAGTAAGTCATAACATAAAAAAAAACTAACAAAATAAACATCATAACATAAAAAAAACTAAAAAAAAAGAGAAAACAAACCTGAAATATGAGTAGGTGGCGCTGCTGTTGAAGGATGGAGGAAGAGTGGCGGCGTCGGCGGAGGGAGGAGGAGCGATGCCGGCGGTGAAGCAGGGAAGAGGAGAGGCGGCGACAGCTGTGAAAGGAGGGAGGAGGAAAGGTTGCGGCGGCTAAAAGGAAGGAGGGAAGAGGAGAGGCGGTGGCAGCTGAAAGGAAGGAGGAAAACAACAACGTGACGACAGCGGTAAGGAGGGAGGAGGAGTGGCGGCGCTGGCGGTGAGGAGGGAGGTGACGGCTGGGTGGAGGAGAGGTGGTGGAGGAGAAGGTATGCTAGGGTTTGTGTGTTTTTTTGGGTTCAGGATGAAATGAAACACAAGAAGAGGTGAGAAGAGGACATCCCAAGTCTGCACCAAAAATAGGACGCGCTGACCTTTTTTAATAAAAGGTCTTCAAGAAAACAAACAAACTGCAGACCCAAACGTCTGCGACGCACAGACAAAAGAAGCCAGGAAGCTCTTATTCGAAAAAACAAACAGCACTTAAGTATTTCTTAACACTTCAATTTTTTTCTCCAAAACTTTAATACACTTAATTTTTTTTCCAAAACTTTAATCTAGAGCAACGATTTCAACCATTCTCCATGTTATGTATACTAATGATGAGCATGCACATTTGCGTCTCCATCTTTTTAAGTTAGTATATATTAACCTTTTTGTTTTGGAAGAGGCGACAATGGTAGCGGCGTCGACGATGGTGGTGGCAGGGGCAGTGATGTTGATGACAACAAATAGGTGCTGGTGGTGCTAATTCATTTGGACACATGTTTCAAGTTATAGAAAATTTTGTAAGAGTGGTTTGATTTGACCTGAAACTCTTATGTAAATTGTTTTACCTAAATGAACTCATTATTAGAAAAATGGGTCACGACTCACGATTATCACCCTTATCTATAACTCCACTAACTATAAACTTTTTAATATCGTTGTCCATTCCAATACAAGATAATCGAGAAGGGTTTTTATGCTAATTTTCTTAAGAAACAATCTCAAATTTGAATCTCAATGCAGGACCAACATGTTTTTTTTTTTCTATATAAAAGATCATAGAAGATGAAGATACATATCAAGAAAAGTAATAATATCATGTGTTACGTATGTTAGCCGTTATTAGAAAAGACTTTTGAGACAGTCTGAAATGGCTATAAATTATTGTGATATTTATAAATGCATGTTGATGTTTTTATAAAGGTGAAAAAGTTGTCCAATTAGTGAAGCCCAAAGATAACACAATAACATGGTGGGTCACAATATTGAAAGCTATTCAAAGTACTAGCGGTTGGAGGAGGTGCCTGCCTACAACAAACTTGTCAAACGTACCTTGACCGTTGGATCCTATGATCAAATTATAGTTACACTAGGTTTTGGGTAGCATGTGTGAAGTTTAAATGATAATAATAATGTAATAGTCAAGTTTGAAGTTTTAAATATTTTAGTTATGAGTCGCACCAATTTTTACGAAGAAAAAACTTTAATTAAAAGTTATGTTGATTGACTCGAGCATAAGGATCTTAAATGTTTTGGTGATGGGTCGGATCATCAAGTATCGGGTGTAGATACAAACAGTGACGGGTCTAGAAAAACCTTATATGGGCAACGTTTTAAAAGAAAGGGATAACGAAATCGAAAAAACGTCAATTTTTTCAAAATTTACACTACCGTTGGAGCGTCAATGGGCAAAGGAGGTTACTCCTTGTTACAAGGTAGGTCCGCCCCTGGATACAAAATCCGACGGGTCGGGTCTTGAACTTCAATGGTATAGGCGTGGGTGTGTTGATAGAACAAGTGTGAAAAGGAAAAGGCGGTCATTGTTCTAGCCACAAAACCAAATGGTTTGAGACCTGGGCTCGAACTTAAGTGAGTCATCTTGTCTCAGCTCGTTTATCTTAATAAGCTAAAAATGTTGAACTTGAACTCGCCTCGTAAAATGCTCGAGCCAACTTTTAAATTTAAAAAAGAATTAGATATGCATTTTTACACATGTTTATATATTATAGAAACAATACACTAAAAGTTTTTTTTAAATATCTTTAGGCTTTTGACGTTTGGCACACTTTGTGGTCTTGTTTCATTTTATTACTTTTTATTTGTTTTGTTCATTAAAAATGTCACATGGACTTTAACTTTCAAAATACATTACAATTAATAATTCTAGGCTTTAATTTAAACAGGCAAACAAGTTAGCTAATAAGCGATCCAAGCCACAAGGTTTTTGAAAAGCAATAGTCTCAATCATAATTTGAGTGGTTTATGTTTATGGACCAAATAGGCCCAATGATTCAATGAATTGCGTCTATCCAAGTCCATGTTAAAAGTTACATCCAACTTACGAGTATAAATGACCTGAGCCCGAATTCGGCAAGACTTGAGCATAAGCTTGGCTCGATTCAAGCTTTGCTTCTAAAGCTCGAGCTCAGTTTGTTTATTGTTTATTATACATTTTTTTTATCACCAACTAAAATTGATATCATTCCACACGAAAAAGGGCAATTACAAAGCAATGGCAGGTAGTCGGGCAACAAGTTGCGCCACCACCCCCTTTTAAATAGAAAAACCAATTCTACTAAATACAAAGTTTGAAACCTTTAGCGACGAAGAATTACTATTAACGACTTTTTGAACCCGATTCAAAAGTCGCACAGCGTCAGGAGCGAGACCACCAAAGGTATCAAACGCAAACGGGACAAACACATGTTGATTCTCCAGGCAGGCTTTCTCATGTTTTGCCACTTTGCTCGCCTCTGCCTTGAGCACTACTTGCCCTACGACAAAGCCCTTGTCCTTGAGCCCGACAAGGGGGGACAATATTTATTATTAATTATAATTGTTTTTATATAAATTTATATTTATTTATATTAATTATAATTGTTTTTTCTATATAAATTTTATATCACACACACATATGTATATATTATATAAAGTTAGTTTTATCACAACATATTTAATAATTAATATTTATTATTCTATATAAACATTAATATATTTGACATATTAAATAATAATTATATGATAATAGGCTGGTTTTGACTCGCGAGCCGGCTCGAGTTCGATAAGTAAAGCTCAGACCCGTTTACTAAACGATCTTATTTTTAGGCTTGGGCTCGTTTAAGCTCCGCTCGTTTCGAGCTTTTTTCGAGCCGATCTCGAGTAGTTCACGAGTAGCTTGGCTTGTTTACACCCAATCGTTATTGTAAAATCCGCCAAAATCGGATATCCGAAACCCGACCCGGATTGTGAACCAGACCTTCATTGAGCGGGTCGGGGTGTGACAGTTATAACCCAACAAGCAAAACCATAGATCATGAACCAATACAATATTTTCATAAACAGACTAACTATCGAATTGGTAAGGTCTACTATCCCGACTATTTTAAAACCGGGTGATGTTATAAATAATTTAAAAATAAAAAGAAATAAAAAAAGTGAAAGGCATACAGAAAAATCTATATATATGTTATATAACCAAATACATAAATGCTTTTAATACAACTAAAATGATGGCTCAACTAGTAGAAGCTCTGAACTTTCAAACAAGGTCCTGTCCTGTCTATCAAATCAATGCCAAACATAATAACTTTAAGATGAAAATGACATCATTTGTAAACTCTATAAATTAGAATTGACATCATTTTTTATACAATAAAGTGACAAGTAAACAGGTAACAAGTTATGTCGCAACCCTACTTTTCTAAAAAAATAACTTCTTTTCTCAACTTGAAATTTTTATACAATAGGATACTAATTACGCTTAAATCGGGTTCAAAAAAATAACTTCTTTTCCCAACTTGAATTTCTGTATATACACATACATAAATGTTTATATAGTTTCTTGCACCTCACGTAATCGAAAACCGAAAATTCTATCTCAACTTCCTAATCGGTAACGCCCCCCCAAACAATTTTTCAACTTCAGTAGCTTCCATTTGAAGATCATCTAAAAGTTCTTTCTCTTCTTTACTCAACTCCTTAAGAAAATATTCTTCATCTTGTTGCAACTCTTTGAACCCTTCGAGTAACCGTTGAAACAAACTCACTTCAGTGTCTCGAACCTTAACCACTTCTTTCTCGACTTCTTTCTCCACTTCCTCGGCTTCTTTTATGATGAACTTCTCGCCCTCTTCGGCTTTCTTTTCAAGTCTCTCCACCAAAGGTGGTTCTGGGCCACATGTGTTGTCGGTAGTTGTGAAAGTTTCAAAGGTGCGGCCCACGCTTTGGGCTGCGGCTTGTAAGCGTGGGATTATGGTTTGTGGTAATTTTGAGCTTCTTGTGTAGATCACGGCCCCACCGTATCCGTCCCATGCGTCGTTTCTTCCACGGTAGTATACGAATATGTAGTCGTCGGGTTTGTTGTCCGTTTGGGCAGATAAGATGTACCTATCACGTGTAGTTTTGATTTTTGAAGTCCGGTCGACTAGTTTTGGTGTTGGTACAGAGGTGCCAGTTTCAACCCGTTTCTCAGAAACTTCGAGTTTTGTTTTATTTGGTCAAAATGGTGAAAAAAGCTAATTTAAAAAAAGTGAATAAAACGAGTCAAACGGGTCAAAAGTCAAATAATGTACTTTCATGCATAAAATCCTACTAGATCATTTAGAATATTATTAAAATTGTATAACTTTAGTAATTATAACATACTACTAATATTATATAAAAATACAATCAAAATGTTTCATCACAAAATTTTCTTGGTCAACCCAAATCGACTCATACCAAAAACTTATCTGTTTTGACCCAAACCCATTTTGACCCATTACCCGACCCACCCATTTTCCACCTCACACGGGAAAAAAAAAACGAATGAAACTAGTTACCAGTCATCTTGATAGTGAAGGAACTCATTGTCATGGTTATAAAGAGCTGCAGGAAGATTCGGATCTTGCACAAACGTTTGCACAGCAGACCGCGTAAAGAATCCGCCATCTGGCGTTTTTATGCGCCAGGTCAGATTCCCGACAAGTTTATCACCTTCCATGTGGAACTCATGCAGTTGACAATCAAAGATATCAAAGGTTGGATTTAAACCACTTGTGATATACCATTTCCCACTAAAATCTTTCATATTGAAGCTTTTGACCAATGCACTTGGATCCGGGACCGGAAATTCACCCACGTCGGATTTACGTGGCACACATTTGTTGCGTGAAACCGCACATTCGTTGAATTGATCCACCACACTGTTTTCGAACAAGTCACCGCATTTTATCTGCACAAAAGTTCAAGAAACTGTAAAACTCAAGACTTTTCAAGCACATAGTTGTCAATAGCGATCGCTATAGCGCGCTACGTAGCATATAGGTCTAGTGTCGCTATTCGGGTTGTAGCTATGGATAGCGAGAATAGAGACCCTTTATTATTATTATTTTTTTGTTTTCTTTTAATAGAAATAGCAATTAAATATAGCTATAATAAGCTGGGATTTTAGGTATTTGTTAAATCTACATGTAAAATAGCATATATACCAGGGTACATGTAATATAGCATATATACCAGGGTATTTTGATATAATATACATATAAAATCTTTTAATTATTTTTTTCTAGTGTATTCGCTATCTATAAAATAGCCGCTCGCTATTTATCGTTATTCGCTATGTAGCATATAGGTACCTTATCGCTATTTTTCGCTATTCGCCATTAACAACTATGTTCAAGCATAATATAAAGAGCTACCAAGATTAGGGCTTGCAAACGAACCGAACGTTTAGTGAACAGGTCGTGAACAGTTTGGTGGGAAATGGGAAGTTCGTTTGTGTTCGTTCATTTAATAAATGAACAAACACGAACAAGAAATTTAGCCTGTTTAGTTAAACGAACGAACATGAACAGAGGCCCCGTGCGTTCATTTATGTTCGTGAACGTTCGGTAACGTGTTCAGTTGTGTTCTTTAACGTTTGTCGTTTGGTAACATGTTTGTTATTTTAAATACTTCCGAATTCTACCAAAAAATATTGAATAAATATTAGCGTTCGCTTATGTTCATAAACAATTATTTGTATTCGTTTGTGTTCATGAACGTTTGTTTGTGTCCGTTTTACTTCGTTTGTTTGTGTCCGATTTTTTTCAAAAAATATTATAAAAAGCTATGCAATAATATATTATAACAAAAGTAATATTATTACAATATCTTTGGGTAAAACAATTTAGGAAGTTGTATGCATCGAGTATAAAGTATAAACTTTGGGTTACTTTCAACCCGTATGTGTGACCGGTTTGATCCATTTAACCGTTGACTCGTTCATACAAGAAAAAAATTTGGCCGTTAAATTTTTTACCTGGCATTCGGTCTCATCAGGTCGGTTGTTGCAAGTTTGGAGACATGCAATATTTGCTGCACACGATGGGTTTGCTATACATTTTGCAAGTTCAATCCTGTAACGAGAACAATCTCTTAATAGCTTACATACTAAAACCGTTTTTGGTTAACTTAATTGCATATTTAGAGTTAAATCATAAAAAGAGGTAAGTAGATGCGGAAAATAGGCGCAGATAACGGGTCAAATCGAATAACTTTTTGGCACGGGTTGGATTGATCTGAAATGTTTTTTGTCCAATATTTTTAATTATTAATAAATAGTTAGTAGGATTTAAACACTTTTAAAACTTGGTTACTATTCTGTGAAATATTCCCTTAAATTTATATTATTTTAAGAGTAAAGTACACGGATGGTCCCTGTGGTTAACCAAAAGTTTGGATTTGGTCCCTAGCTTTCCAAAAGTACACGGATGGTCCTTGTGGTTTGCATTTTCTAACGCAGACCGCAGTTAGTCCCCAGCCAGCAAATCAAAAGGTTTTAGCACGTCTAGCCAGCAAATCTAAAGGTTTTAGCATGTCCAAGTTAGGGACTAAATGCGTTACAAAGTGCAAACCACAGAGACCATCCATGTACTTTTGGAAAAAGTTGGGGACTAAATGCGTTACAAAGTGCAAACCACAGGGATCGTTCGTGTACTTTTCGAAAGCTAGGGACCAAATCCAAAATTTTGGTTAGCCACGGAGGTTTTATGCATTTAATTACATATTGGAAGATTTTCGCCCCGTCTGGCCGTTCGACCCATTTCCTTTAAACCTATTTCCTTTTTTATTTAACCGCTTGACCCGTTAAGATACAAAAAATTAATCCAAATCGACCCCTACTTATAAGTAAATAAACCAAAATTTCCACATCTACCATAACCATTTAATTTTACAAATATATGGCATTTCAAATGCTAACATCTAAAACTTGCATTTACTAAAATAGTTCAAGAGTACCTGCATTCTTTGAGTAAGCAAGTACAAGTTTTTAGAGCATCGACAGCGTCAACATTTGGAATGACGACGAACGTGCAAACCAATATGATCGCCAATTGTATGAATTGTCGCCATTGGTTTTGAAGAATCAGAGTCACACCCCTTCTAAGATCAAATCTTTCTATTGCCTTCAAACATAAAGATTTCAAAATTTAGAGTATATAAGAAGAAAGAAAGCCTAACAATCGTTTGGATGCGTTTTTTTCCCCTTCAAAATGATCGGTTAATTATTGCAACTTCAAGTAGCAATAACTAGATTTTAGTAAATAGTACCGATTATTCAATAATCAGGTTGAAAACGCACATCCAAACACTCCCTTAATGTTGCGTCAATAAACGAAAGGTGAAGGACCGATAACCACGAGTTATATAATAAATGTCACCTTAAACGCATTGATGCTAGAAATTGGAGATTTCTCCTTGAAATGTGACAACGGAATCAAACGATTCATCTTATAAGATCTAAACAACTGGAAACATTTATAATGTCTGTTATTAGATCGAACTTTCATCATAACTATACTGGAAGAAGTTGATCCAATCCTGTGGGTCCGCTCGTGGCATGCTGATCTGGCATACAAATTAACGGTTTCCTCTTTGCAGAGAAATACAGTGTGCAACGAAAGAGCCATAGTCGGCATGATGACTTCCAAACACAACCTGAAAATCGTTTCATACGTTCGTTGAGGTCGTTATCGAGATAGAAGCATCAAATTAGTCATTTTTTAATCATGATTTTTGAATATAATTCACATTACAATCACTCAACCGTACTCGAATAATCAAGAAAATCCATAAACAAAAACGAATGAAAGAAATGTTCAAGAAATTACAGAGTATGAATCAAATGAACTACTTTGCAGCTTCAAAAGTGTGAAAAATGTGACCTTTTTTGAATCTTATCCACATTACACTCACTTAACCATACTTGAATAATGAAGAAAACCCGTGAAGCTACAGTTAATCAGTACAAAGTTCAACCCATTTCAAACCCTAATTACTATCAAAACCATGATTAAATGTTCAAGAAACAACATATTACAGAACAAACAATAGATTATGAATCAAATGAACTACGTTGAAACTTCAAAATGGTTAAAAATGTCAACTTTCTTTATTTTTTCGTCATTGGGAGCAGAACTACTTCATAAATCATGATTCTTGAATCTTATCCACATTACAACCATTCAACCATACCTGAATAATTAAGAAAATCCATGAAGCCCATGAACTTTTAAATTTTTTTATAATTAGATGAAACAATTTGTCATTTGGAGCATAACTACTTCATGAATCTTGAATCTTATCCACATTACAACCATTTAACCATACTTTAATAATCAAGAAAACCCATGAAGCTACAATGAATCGTTACAATGCTCAAACCACTGCAAAGCCTAATTACTACTACTCTAAGACCCATGATTAAATGTTCAAGAAACAATAGATTATGAATCAAATGAACTACTTTGCAGCTTCAAAATGGTGAAAAATATGAACTTTCTCATTCTCTCTAACCCCCCCCCCCCCCCCCCCCCGGTTTTCGAAGGCAAGCTTCGCCACTGAGCATAACTACTTCATAAATCATGAATCTTATCCACAATACAACCATACTCTAATAATCAAGAAACCCCATGAAGCTACAATGCTCAACCCCTAAATACTCTAAAACCCATAATTAAATGTCCAAAAAAAACAACAAATTTTGAATCAAATGAACTACTTTGCAACTTAAAAATGGTGAAAAATATGAACTTTTTCATTCTCTCTACAATTTGTCATTGGGAGCATAACTACTTCATAAATCATGAATCTTGAATCTTATCCACATTACAACCATAATCTAATAATCAAGAAAACCCATGAAGCTACAATTCTCAACCCCTAATTACTCTAAAACCCATAATTAAATGCCCAAAAAAACAACAAATTTTGAATCAAATGAACTACTTTGCAACTTAAAAATGGTGAAAAATATGAACCTTTTCATTTTCTCAATTAATAGATAAAACACATTATCATTAATAGCATGTATTCTTGAACTTTATCCACATTACAACCATTTAACCATACTCAAATAATCAAGAAAACCCATGAAGCTGCAATAAATCAACACAATGCTCAAACCCATGATTAAATGTTCAATTAAGAAACAACACATTACAGAAGTTACCTGTTTGATGGTATGATACTGAAAGCTTAAAATCAGCTTGCACTTTATGATGATGATGATGTATGTATGTATGGGTTGTCAGTTTCAAACATTGTAATATTGAAGAGGGTATATAGTTTATATAATATTTGGATATTTGATAGTTGTAGAAGAAGGAAGGGGTGTCTTATCCCAAAAGTGGAACAAATATTTGTGGTGGGTAAAATTCACTCAATCCTATCTTGTATCTAGGTTGCAAAATTCATTTTGAAGATATATTTCGAAAACGTGTCTTTGCTTCGGATCCAAAAACAAGTGGCATTTCATTCGGATGTTCAGTCCGGTTTAGAAAAAAAGTTATGGTTTTGGTTGGTTGAGTTGGTCGAATCTGCCGGCTTTTACGGTTTATAAGTTCAGTTTTTCACGTCACGTATGCGTCACATAATTTCAAATGACGTGAATCTATCTACTATAATAAAAGAAACCAACTTTTGGACACGTGTCATTCATTGAATGTATCCTCAAATCTATACTTATCTTATATTAACTAAATAAATAGTAAATTAATATTAAATCTTATCATACTTTAATAAAATATTATTCTCAAATTTAAATTGTTAATTTAATCTATATCTATACTATATAATAAAAGAAACCTGTTTTGGGCCACTTGTCATTCTCTCATTTAATTGATTAAAATTATTAATAATACTAATAATAATAATAATATTTAATCTAATCTAATACAAATAATAATAATAATATTTAATCTAATCTAATACAAATTCTTATTATTAATTCAATAACCTATTGTTAAACTAAAACTTCAATAGAATCTTAAATCCTAGCTAAACAAGTTTCGAAATTCATAATAATATTAATATGTTAGACTAAATATATTATTGATATATATAACTAAAATTATTATCAATAATATTAATAATAGGTTTAGAATCAAATACAAAGATTCAAAAAATAAGAAGTCGTACAAAGGGTATCAAATAGACTCTGACTGACCTCATTCAACCGACATTAGAGCTGTCTTATCGAACTCTACGACATTAATTAACATGTACGAGTTGATAGGTTACATTTATATTAACTCATTTATGTCAATATGGTATGTAAATGTCTCTGTCTTTGTTTTGCATTTACAAGAAATATCTATACTATATAGTTTAAATTGTTCAATCCGTATAACACACGGGGAACTAACCTAGTATATTTTTAAAACAAATAGCTCTCTTTCCTACTTATCTTATATTAAATATATAAATAATAAATTAATATTAAATGTTATCTTAATTTATTAAAAATATAACTTTTTTTTATTATTTGGTATACAAAATTGTATTTATTCAACTCGTGTAAAATACGGGGTTTTGAAAAATATAACTTTTTTTTATTATTTACTATACAAAGTTACATTTATATAACTCGTGTAATACACGAAGTTTTTATTATCATTTGCTATGTAAAATTAGATTTATTCAACACGTATAATACACGGTGTTTTTAAGGATATAATTTTTTTATTATTTGGTAGATTTTTCAACCCGACCATACGTAGGTTTTTTAAAGACACGACATTTTTAGTATTTAATATACAAAATTACATTTACTTAATATGTGTAATACACATGGTTTTTAAAGATATGACTCTTTTTTAGATCTATTCAACACGTATAACATATGGGGTTTTTAAGGATGTAATTTATTTAACCCATACAATATACGGGGTTCATAAAAATATAATTGTTTATTATTCAATATATAAAATTACATTTATTCAACTCGTGTAATACACGAGGTTCTAACCTAGTATATATATATAGGGAGAAGATCATGCGAGAACCACCTCTTATTGTGAGAACCGCGAGAACCAATGTGAACACACCAAATATGCCTAAAAATAGCTAAAAATCACACAAATTTTTTTTTTGAATTTTTTAATATTTTTAATAAAAAAATCGCTACTTTTCGAAGCCAAAAAAAAAAACTTTTTTTTCTAAAATTTTTTTTTGGCTTCTAAAAGTAGCGATTTTAACATGAAAAATATTAAAAAATTCAAAAAAAAAAATTAGATTTTTTTTTTATTTTTTTAGATTTTTTTTAGATTTTTTTAGGTTCTTTGTGGGTTTAGTTTTTAGCATTTTAGCTTCGGGGGGTGGGGGTTTAGGTTTTTTTTTTTTTGAGGGGGGGGGGGGGGTAGGTTTTTTTTTGGGGGGGGGGGGGTTAGGTTTTTTTTTGGTGGGGGGGGGTTAGGTTTTTTTTGGGGGTGGGGGTTAGGTTTTTTTAGGTTTTTTTTAGGTTTTTTTAGCTATTTTAGGTTGTGTTCACATTGGTTCTCAAGGTTCTCACAATAAGGGTGGTTCTCGCATGAACCCCTCCCTATATATATATATATATATATATATATATATATATATATATATATATATATATATATATATATATAAATGGGATCAGGAGAAAACGCTCAAAAGTGTGAGAACGGTGAGAAAGCTTCCTGGCCTAACACGTGTCACGCTGCTTAGAGAAAGGCGGAGGGGCTTTTTTGTCCTTTCATATTTCTTTTTTATCAACGCGTGTCCCTTCATCTTTCTATTTTTTTTGGCGTTTATTATATACGCAGCGTTTTTATTGTTTTTAGATCAGAACTATAGTAAATATTTTGGCGTTTTTAGGTATTGTTTTGGCGTTTTTATTGATTTAAAAAACATCAGTAATTTTCTTGATTTTATTATATCAAGTGTTTTGCCATCTAGGATACCGGCATATAATGTGACAGGCAATTATGGCGTTTTGAAAAGATAAATAATTTTCAATTTTCCATATAATGTTTTTGGCAATAAATGATACCGTCTATTTATTTTACTGTTTCTTTCAATTTTCATCTGTCAATTAGTGTTGATTTTTCCAGTAATACTTTGTTTGCGTTTTTGGCGTTTTATATAGCAACCTCGTACTTTGCTAGCATTCGTTCTCACACTATCAGGCGTTTTGGTGTTTGCATATTTTGGCGTTTTATACTCATTTTTTTTAAAATAGCAGAGAATTAGATGATAAACAACACATAATTACATAACAAACAATAGAAAATGAAAAAAAATTAAAAATTACAATCTAATTTCTCATTCAAATCTTCACTGTCATCAGCCTCTTCTACTTTAACCTTTTTGGCGTTTTGAACCTGTTTTTGAATGCCTTATGTAGATCCTTATTTTCCTACATAACGGTCGTCTTTAGAAGATACTTATTTTTTGTGGCATCCTTTATGGTGGGTGATTATATACTTTGTTTGATGACATGTTGAAGACCAACACCTGCTCTAATGTATATTGATCCCTTCATGCCATCCATATATCCATCAAGAATAAAGTGACATGATGTCATATCAGTGTCATCAGTCTCTTTGTCTTGAATATTTGTCCATCTCATTCAGCAAAAGATTATAGAGATACCCAACTCAGAGAAGAATCCATTCAGTGAAACTTCATTCATATCAATACTCAATATAGCAGAATCGAGGTTCTGCATCTGTGGCTTTTTTAAGTATTTTTTTAGCGTTTTTTAAGTGAACGGTTTATAGGGAATATGGCGTTTGTTTCTGGTTTTGTGATAAGTTGTTTGTGCAGAGAAGTCTCTCTTTATAGGATGTTTTTGGCGCATAGTTTAGGTGGGATTTTATTTATAATAAATGATATTAATAAAGTAGCCGTCTTTTCAGTTTTACTGTGTATTTTTACCGTTTTTTGTTCAGCTTTTTCAGGTTTGGTGTTTTTGAATGGGTTTAAGTAGTTTCAGGCGTTTTTCCCCATTTTTAGCATTTTTTAATTAATACTTCTGCAAGTTACTTTCATTATAGTTTTTGGCGTTTTTACTCCGTTTATGGCGTTTTCATATGCATTATGATTGTTTGGCGTTTAATTAAGATACTGTATTTTTTTAATTCTAAGTTGAAAAATACATAGCAAACAACAGAAAAAGAAAATAAAAAAACAATTCATCTTCTAAATCTTCACTGTCATCAGTCTCTTTCTTCTTTGAATCATGTTTGCTGGTGGTTTGGCTTAGCCATGCTTGTGTTTTTGTGGCCGTTTGGAAAGACAAAATGACATGAATTTTTTTTTTTTTGAATATGTATCTTCAAACAACTCAGTAGTGTCATTCGTCTTTTCATGCCATTTAAATATTCATCAAGAACAAAACACAGAAAATGACATAGGTTTGACCCCAGCATCTTTTTGTTTATGATTTGTCAATCTCATGCAGCAAAATGTTATTTGAGTCACAGCACCTCATGGAAGAATGCATTATCCGACACTTTGGCGTAGAACAATATTTTGAATATACAAGAAACGATATTTGGCATTTTTGGCGTTTTACTGAGGAAATAGTGTATCTGAAAGAACCGTCGATCTTTTGATGTTTGAGTGTTTTTGGCATTTTCTAAGATGAATGGTATATAGTAGAAAATATGGCGTTTTTGAGTAATTGTGTTTGATGTTTTGGGAATTTTGGCGTTTGTAAGTTGAATGGTATATAGTGGAAAATATGGTGTTTCAGGTTCTGGGGGATGTGTTTCTATGTCTTGGATGTTTCCTATTTTCATGTGGATATAATAGACACAATTACCTATACAATTTTCAAATCAGTCCAAACTAATAAAAACATTTTACAATTTGGTCCCTATTGATCTCAACCATTAGATCAAAAGATCTAGTGGCTGAGATTCTTTCTTACTCTTCTCACTTTTGGTCTTTTTTTACAGAAACCTCAATCTTTTTTACAGCCCGCGTAATACATGGGGTTCTAACCTAGTATTGTACATAAAAGATTAATGAAAATTATATATTTCGTCATTTAACTAGTAAGGGCAAAATGATTTTTTTTTACAGAAAATTAATAGGAAAGGTTAACTTTTGTTAGTGAAGGATATAAAGCATGCAAAAGTTTCAAATCAAAGACATACAATGTAACTGTCGAATACCCAACTCCCGGATGACGTTAGATGGATCTTCGTTGACGTCAAGAGCCTTTATCTTCATTACTAGAAAAGAGCAAACCGTTAGCCTCGCCACCTAGGACCCCGGGAGGGGGATCCGTGACCAAGCTCCGGCGTGAGAGTAAGTAAACTTTCTGGAAAATGAGAGGAGTTTCCTCCGATGAGTATAATCACCGGAAGGTTTCCTCTTTGGTGTGAATCTAATTAATATGTGTGTATATTAATTATGGGGGAATGTTGGTGGGAAGTTAATGAGAGATGAGTAAATGAGGGTGTAGTAAATGAGAGGGTGCCGGAGATGATACCTCCCCTGGCTCCTTTATGCCTTCTCTTATATAATAGCCAGTTCTTATCTCATCAGAGATCTCCCACACGTGATCTAACGGTTTCTGGTAGTTCTCGGGGGGTGCAGACACGTGTCTGGCCCCCAACGGTGAGATGCCCCCTTAATTAATGCCCAGCCGGAGAAGTAAAGTAATTCAGACGAGATCCTTTTCTTATCGAGCATTAAATGAGTTCTGTTCCTTTTGCTAGCTGTTTCCCGCCCGTTACAAAAGAAGAGAAACCTTAATGGACAAGGCAGCTCTATCTTGTGGGCTGACACGTAATTGGGCTTTCAGAAAAATAGTCCAAGGCAGGTAAAGTGGGCTTCCCCACTGGCCCGTCGTCAAGTCATCTTTAGTCCCTGGTTCTGAGACCCGAGGCTCATGATCCAGGGCTGAGTCACAACCGCTTAAAAGGATGGTTTTCTTTCTGTGGGCGCTCTCCAAGTCAGTTATAGTCTATCGTCCCCATTAATCATCACGTCGCCGAGCACCTATAGCGGGAGTTAATCCCCTAGTAACACGTGCCCCTTTTTTGAATTTTGAAGAGACCCATGACATGACGGTTACCTGCATGTCAGTTGTATCTTTTTAAATACCCTGTCCCCCTTTCCGGTTTCTCATTCAAACACTTCAATTCATCTTCTTCCTCGTAGCCCTTTTTCTAAATCATAGCTTCTTCTCCGATCATGAGTCGTAGCGGCCGTTCATCGATAAGATCCATATTGTCAGCAAAGGATCTGAAATCCTTCGTTGAAGCGTACAACATCCATGAACAATTTTCTCCTTCTTTGCCTGGCCTAATGAGCCGGCGGAATGCACACCGGACAAGATACCCATCTATACACTGACCTTCTCCTCCTGTGGGGTTCGGTACCCTCTTTCCACTTTCAAAGTCTCTCTGCTCCGTCACTTTGGTGTCCATTTTTCTCAGATTCACCCTTTAGGGTTCATGAGGGTGGTTCATTTTGAATTATCCTGTGCAGCTATCTCGGGGGAGCCCTCTATTCCTCTGTTTTGCATGTTCTACAGGCTTATTTCAGATGGAGATTGGTTTACCTTTGCGAAACGATAGAACAATGTCTCGAAGCCCTGTTATGGTTTCATGCCCACCTCCACTTATCCAAAGGACTGGAAGAGCAGATTCATCTTTGTTTCTGCTGCTATGTTGCCGGAGTCCCCTCTTGTCACACCCCGATTTCCACGTGTCTCACTGGTGGGCCCGGTGGGGGATTACCGTGATGTAGTTGGCAACATTATAGTCAAACCACACAATATATATGAATGCACAGCGGAAGCATAAAAATAAACATATTTCAACATTAAGTGTAATATCAATGTATCACCATTGTTGAAATAATAATCCACAGGGGATCTAATAATAATAACAAAAGTATTGTTCAACAGACTTCAGGCATCTTAAGCTTGCGAGACTTCTAGTGATGCTAAGGAGAAATCCCAGCCAATTACGCTTAGTACCTGCATTTAGTCTTTTTGGGGAAAATACGTCAGTTTACACTGGTAAATACATTCAACTGACACTTTTGTAAAATGTTTAATAAAATTGGTTTAAATGCACAAGGCACAAACTCTTTATAACTTGGGATAATTTATAATCAAATCTTGTAAAGAATTACATGTTACTATGCGTTCGGTCGCTCGGGTCGTGCAGGTTAAAGTTTAATAGACACACCACATAGTATAAAACCGTGGCGGGTAACCAACGGCTACACTTTTATAGTCATAGACATAATGTCGGGTGTACGCCTACACCGGGATGTCAAGGTCGTGGCCATTCGTAAATGTTGCCAAGGATATCCGGGACATGGTCATTAAGCCCCCAAAGGCGTTAAGCCAACAAAACAAGTTTTTAAACGGGTCACATTGATAATACCCAACTACAAATGAGTTGGGGTCAATTGCCCGACCAAGCGGTATTTTAGATACCGTAACCCAAGCCCGTATAAAGGAAAATAAGTTAAAGTATTTACCTTTGCAAGTATAATCCTTAATTGAATAAATCACAGATAGCTTTTACTGGTCTCCTATTCTGGAACGAAGGTTTAAAACAACCTATTAGAATCCTAACGGGTCTTTATATTTGCCGTAGCTTAGACCGGTCGGTTTCAGAGGATAGTTACGGTTTAATCGTGTGAAAGGCGAAAACTGTGAATGGAGTGTGATTTTGACCCAACAAGTTTGAAGACTTGTTTTATATGGGCATAATAATCATACTCTGGATTTTGGGGTCAAAACAATATGGTTTGACCCGTTTCGGCTAACTTATGTAAACTAGTTACATAAGCCGAACCGTGCGCGCTAAAGGCGCAACGGGTAACCGTAGGAGTCCTACACTGTTTTCCTAAGTCAACATGCTTTAAAGAGGTTGTGGTATCAGTAGGATACCTTCCATAATGCCCGTAACGAGTTTAAGTTCATAATATGCCCCGTAGGGGTATTTCGGTCTTTTTAAAGATTATAAAAGAGGTTTTAGAGTTCTACAGGAAATCTGAGTTTCTGAACAGTTTATAAATTCTAAAATACTTTATTTATTATTTAAAATCAGTAGCAACTGGAATCGGGTCAAAAGACCTTATAGAACTCAAGTTATGGCCGAAAAGGGTATATTCGGTATTTACCGAACCGTTGCCATAACCGCAGGTTATGAGCAGGTTAAAAATAATTAAAAATCTTTAAAAATCCCAAAATATTATTTTACATCAGTGAGTAAAAGTTTTGGTGTCGAAATCCGGGTTTAGATAGGCGTTATGCTAATTGCGCTATTTAATTACTAAAGTTTCGCAATTTGCGCTACTTAGCATAACTCCTATTCTGGACCTCGGATTGACGTGAAATTTTAGGGACATGCTTAGAAATCAGTAACCAAGGTTATGATCCGTTCACGTGTACGAAATTCTCGTTTTAATTTAAAAAGGGCGTTACGGTCAACTTTTAAGCGTTTAACGGAAATGTGTAAAAGACTCGGACAAACAACGAACCGGTCACAGAGGGTTATACCATCATGTAACCTGGTCCTAAGAGAGTCCTAAGGCATATCTAAATCAAACTTTAACGGGTCAGAACTGAAGTCAATGCAAAAGTCAAACTTTTGCGACTTTCGGCTCCGAACCGGGTCAAAACAGAAAATGGTCGGATCAAACAAGCTTAGACTAGTTTATATATTTATTATCATGTTTTATGAGTGTTCAAACAGGTTACATATCATCTACATTACAGATTATGCAAGAAATCGTAAAATGACATTTCTGTTGACTTTTTCTAAGCACGTTTGACTCGATATTTGAACTAGTTAGAGTGGGAATCAGAGGGTGCCCTTTTAGGGGTTTAATGCCCACATGATTACCATCATATAACTATCTTTGATTCGACAAATCACTGGACCATTCGTGATTTATCGCAAAGTCAATCGTTAATTACGACGGATTGACTTTTAGGCTAAAACTATGGAAAAACGAAACCACAAAGGGTTAGGCAACTTACAGAAGCTTGGTGCACGACTAAGAATGATAGAGGAAAGCTTGAGAGCTCCAAGAATGATCAGAAGGCAGGTTTTGAGGTGTGATTCAATTGTGCATAAGGCATTGGATTTTATAGTGAAAAATGAGGCTTAGGATCATCACAACTCACCCTACAATGGAGCATGGATGATCAGCAGGTGGCCCTGGGTGCTAGGGGGCATGTAGAGGGCGCCCATGCTTCATTTATTGCACATATGATCATTCACAACTTCGAACAGCAAGTCTGTCCAAGAATTCTGCATCTGGGACTTGTACGCGGCCCGCAGTAGATTTAGGCCATATGCACGCGGGCCGCCTGGATCTTCATGTCAGGAAACGTATCTACAGGTGGCTCGCGGCCCGCATTGACTTGCTTGTTTCACTCAGGCGGGCCGCCTGAGGCCTAAATTCAAAGATTTTCAAATCTTTTGTAATCATTAACCTGACCTTTCGGTTTCGAAGGGGTAACTTTGCGATTTGGCCCTCGATTATTTACGATTAAGGGCCTCGTGCCTTTTACCCGCGCTGTTAAGTCCCCGGTTAGTTTAATTACTATCCGAAAAGCCTTAACTTTTATTGTTGACGCTTTTAACCCCTCTCGTACGAATTTGATCATAACTTTCTCGTTTTAAAACGGAACTTCACGAAATTTATATAGTACATTCTAGTGAGCGTATTTTACTGTTACAAGGCCTCGGGTTCATCAAAGGGTCACTCAGAGGTATAATTAAACATGTTGACACAGTTAACCCCTGTAGCTTTGTAATCTCTCACTTTCTTCCGCGTTTCGCTCCGTACGATCCATGATTTATTCGTTTGAAGGTACGAGCATCGTTTAGGGTTACTATACAGTATATTTACCCTTTGTTGACATTTATAACCCTCGAATTTACATACTTTCAAGGTTTGTCAACTTTAATCCTTTATTTAATATTTAATGCCACGTGTAAACTCATGACACGTGTTAACACATTATTGGACACAAAATTTCGAGGTGTTACATCCTCACCCCCTTAAAATAAATCTCGACCCGAGATTTACTCAAACAAATAAGGGTATTTCTCTTTCATCGTGGCTTCAACCTCCCACGTGAATTCGGGACCTCTACGGGCATCCCACTTGACCTTTACTATAGGTACATGCTTCCTTCGAAGCTTCTTTACCTATCGATCTTTAATCGACAAAGGTTTTTCCACAAATTTCAAGCTCTCATCTATATGCACATCTGCGTGTGGTATCACCAGTGATTCATCGGCGAAGCACTTCTTTAGATTGCAGATGTGGAACACATTGTGAATTCCATTGAGCTCCTCTGGTAAGTTTAGCTTATAGGCAACGGACCCGACACGTTCGATAACCTCGAAAGGTCCTATGTATCTTGGGCTTAGTTTGCCTTTCTTACCGAAACGCATCACCCCCTTCCAGGGTGATACTTTAAGTAACACTTTTTCACCTACTTCGAAGTGAAAATCTTTACGCTTTGGATCCGCGTAACTCTTCTGCCTATCTCGGGCAGCTTTGAGACGGTCTCGAATCTGGAAAATCTTGTCCGTCGTCTCGAAGACTATCTCTGGTCCTGACAATTGGACATCTCCAACTTCCGCCCAACAAACAGGCAATCTACACTTTCTACCGTATAATGCCTCGAAAGGCGCAGCCTTAATGCTGGTATGGTAGCTATTGTTGTAGGAGAATTCGATTAGTGGTAGGTTCTTATCCCAACTACCACCCAAATCGATAGCACATGCACGTAGCATGTGACAACTCGAGTTTCCGACTTTCACTTTCACATTTATTGCACGTTGACTTTGACTATTTAGTTGTTTGACTTGTTGGACTTGTAATTGTACGCGTTGTGTTTTATTGAAACGTGTTGTCATTGTGCATACATGTGATTACTTGTTGTTGTAAAATATAACATTAGAATTATTATAAAACACTTAACTGATTAAATCACGTAATGCTCGACGAATCGAGATGTGATTCATCATCAAACAAACTAGACGAAACAGAGTTTTATTCGCCATCACCCACTCGACGAAACATAAGTGTTTCGCCGAGCCCAGATTCGCCAAAGCCCAGTACGGCCCAAATTTGTATGCGTAAAAATATATATATGATTAGGAGAACGGTTATCAAAATACTGAAACCCTAGACTTCTTCCCTACTAGCGGCAGCCGTGAGACTTGAGACCCTCAAAGAGCGACCAAATTACTTCTTTGTTCTTCGTGGTTAGTGCATATTATTATTATCCGATTATGTGTTAAAACGTTTATTTGAATAATATTCCTGCTTGTGTCTATGATGATAAATGATATGATAAGTGGTGGCTACTGTTGATTTCTGTTCGGTCCAATAACATCTCTCGTATTGTTTTATATCATATTTGTCCTCTACTATATTTCTTGGCACCATTATTGTGTGTAAGAAATCAAACCCCACCGATTTGTTTGGCCAATAGCACCAAGCGGTAGTCATAAGAATGGCCGACCATCATGCTTAGTATTACACGTGATATGTCAGTTCATATGTGATTTAAAATAGGAGTCAATATTGATTGAATGATTGAGTGCCATTGGTTAAATTGTTGGCTGGTTAAATGTTGGTCCAATCGAAATTAAGGGCATATTACACACTCAAATACATTAAAGGTCTAAGGTGCAGTGCATGTGTTTGTCGGCCAACATGTGCATGTGATTTGACGGCTGGCAACCTATCTAGTGGTGTAGGGTTCAAGTTCATAAGTCAGTAGGTTGCAAAAAGGGGGGGGGGTCATGTTGAGATAGTTGATTAGTGGGGTTGGGCGGTCAACCGAAAGCCCTTGGCTGTGGGCTTCGGCCCAATAATGCTAAGGAAACCAGATCATAAGAGTGGCGGCTATCTTGCACGTGATCATCTCACCGGCTAATATTTTGCGGTCCAATGAGGGTTGGCGGTGGGGGGAATAGGTGTCGGCCACTAGGGCATTTAGGTTGATGTGATATTGTTTGTTACTTACTGAAACAAGTTATGTTTTGACGAAACAAAAATTATACCGACGAATCACCGGTTGACGAAACCGAATTGGCGAAACAAAGGTGTTTCGCCGAGACCCATTGCGACTGAACAACTTTGGCGAAACAGAAGTGTTTCGTCGGAGTGGGGTCACGGCGAAACAGGGGGCGTTTCGCCGATTGGTTAATCTGCACTGTAACTTGGTTAGTTTCTGTTAAAAATTAACTGGAATTATTAACAACAGTTAGCTGATACGTATGACTTATATGATTCAGAATACGTGCTATGTGCTACTTGGTAGTTGTTATGTGTTATTTCATACGATGGTATGTGCATGCATGAACTTCGAGAATATAAACTGATTACTGTATACGTGCGTACTTTAGGACGTGATTGATTCACTTTGAGCACTTACTTAGCATACCGAGCAAACCAAGGTGAGTTCACACTCTTACTAAGGCATGGGATTCCTGGGACATGGGAATTGAGATTGAAGGAATAAGGTTGAATAGATTCGCACTGACACTGTTACTAGACTACCATACCATCGTCCTCGGTTGTGCAGGACACATACGTAAAACCTACGTATACTTATGCTACTCACTGTCCTCAGGTTGCGAAGGACACTCACGTAAAACCTACGTGAACTTATACTCACTACTGCCTCGGTTGTGTC
The DNA here is from genome assembly GCF_002127325.2 of Helianthus annuus. Taxonomy (NCBI): domain Eukaryota; kingdom Viridiplantae; phylum Streptophyta; class Magnoliopsida; order Asterales; family Asteraceae; genus Helianthus; species Helianthus annuus. The sequence continues at coordinate 102,248,548 of NC_035445.2, forward strand.
AGGCACTTACGTAAAACCTACGTAAACCCCCGCGTACCCCTATCCTCGGTTGTGAAGGATACTTACGTAAAACCTACGTAAACTTGTACGTATTACTGTTCTCGGGATATGTAGAACACTTATGGTTACGAATAGTCTAGTGGTTATACAACATGGGAAGCCCCCACCAATAGAATGTACTATCGGCCCAGTAGAGCCACATGTTACAAACAAACTTACTATTACGCATTTACTTTCTGTGAACTCGCTCAACTAGTTGTTGATCCTCTGTTACATGCCTTGCAGGTCGTTAGATACATGGAGCTTGCACAGAGAGGAGCTGGTCGTTGTGATCTTGGATCGTGATTGTTTCATTAAACACTTATGACATTTCATACTTTATTATGTTGGGTTTTATTTATACGCTTCCGCTAAACAGTGATAACATACTTATGTTTTGGAACACCTTTCATATTGGTGGTTAAATGGCACTTACTTTTATATATTAATTACATGTTCAATATGATTGGTGGTTTGATCCTGGTCAGTCACGCTCCCAAGGGGTGTGTAACACCTCGGAAATTTACGTCCAATAACGCATTGACACGTGGCATAGGCTTTGGATATGTGAAAACATACTTTAGAGGGACTAAAGTTGTCAAACAGTGAAACTATGGAAATATAAGGGCCCAAAGTGTCAACAATGGAAAAATAGGCTCTACAATAACCCTACACGGTGTTTATAATCCTAAACGGATATATCATGGATCATACAAAGCGAAAAATGAAAGAAAGTGAGGAATTGCAAACTACAGGGGCTAATTGTGTCAACATGTTGAATTTATACCTCTGAGTGATCTTTTGGCAAACCCGAAGCCTTGTAATGATAAATATACTCACTAGAATATGTGGTAAAAATTTCATGAAGTTTCGTTATCGTATGAGAAAGTTATGATCAAAACCGTGCACGAAGGGTTAAATGCGTCAACGTTGAATTTCGTGACTTTTCGGGTGAGCACAACGTTAACCAAGGACTTTACCATGTTTGTAAATGTCCCAAGGTCCTTAAAAATCAAGTTTGAGGGTCTAATGAGCAAGATAGATAGCCAAAACCACGTAACAAAGGACCAAGGACCAAAACGCAAACATTAGAAAGAGTTTTTGTGGATCAGAAGGCCCAGGCGGCCCGTCTGGCACCCTTAAGCGGGCCGCATGACCTGCCCAGCGACAGAAAACTCACAGCTGCCAGTTTCAGGTCTGAATTCGGGTGGTAACCAGCTGTATCCGACTCTAGAGCCTCACCAATGGGATTACATGCAGCTAGGGGCACTTGTATACATCTTGCAACCTCCCTAGACTATTGTGGCAGCCTCACAACACATTAAAATCTACATATAAGGCACTTGAAGTAGTAAACCAAGAACACTTGCATATTCAAAAATTCACAAGATCAAATCTGGAGCTCTCTGGTCACCAACAAGGGTTCATAGGGCTTTCTACTTGTTATTAGGACTCTTGTAAGTGTTCATACCCTTTTCTAATTCGTTCTAGTTTAGTTTATTAACCGAAAGTCAATCCGTCGTAAATTTAGTTTGACTTTGTGATTAAACGAAAATGGCTCTGTCATTTCTCGAATTGAAAGTACCTACAAGTTGGTATTTATGTGGGTAACAAACCCTCAAAAGGGTATTTACAGATTCCCACTCTAAGCATGATGATTGTCGAGTCAAAGCTTTTCTTAAAAAGTCAACAGAATGTGTTTTTACAAAATTTAGCATAAATAGCAATGTAGGTCACATGCAACCTGTTTGATCATCAAAATAACTTTGTAATGAATGTAAGAACATGTTTCATCATGACCAACTCGACAATTTTCAGTCCAAACCCGGATCGGAACCGAAAGTCTCATAAATTGACTTTTTCTTTGACTCTCAATTCTGATCCGTGCATGCATGTTTGAGATCTGACTTAGAGCTTATTGTGAACCAATTTCATATATGTACAACTCTCTGAGATTTTACAACTTGGTTCAACACTCATCCGATGCATATGCATGTTTCCGATTTATGTTTAAAAGTTGACTATTATGCCCTTTTTGCTATAAAACGCGATTTTTGAAAAAGTGAAAGAGTAGAAACGTTTGTTACTGATTTATAAGCATGCACTTAAAATTTGATATCAGTTTGAGGTCTAGATTAAGAGTTATGCTCAATATCGTAATTTGAAAGCTTTATGTTAAGTAAACGGCGTAATTAACGTATAGCCTATTTAAACCCACTTTTTAATATCAAACTTTTTACCCACTGATGTTATATAATATTTTGGGATTTTTGGAGATTTTTATTTAATTTTTGGCTGATCGTATCATAGGTCTCTAAGTTTAATTCGGTAAATACCGAATTTACCCTTTTAAGCCGTAAAATGAGTTTTATAAATCTTTTTGACCCCAAACCTTTTTCCACTGATTTCATTTGTTAAATAAATTATTTTGAGCATTATGGAAATATAAAAATATCAGCCTTCTTTTGAAAATCCGGAAACGGCTCTAAATCGCCTATTTAAGCGTTTTTAACGCCTAGTATGCACTATAACCATATTAAACATATAAGGTTGATACCTACTGATATTCTTAGTATATTTTTATAAAATAACAGTAAGTATAAGTTTTTGAACTCAGGTTTCCAGTTTTGACACTTTTAGCCCTTGTGAAATTACCAAAATACCCCTAAGGTGCATAGTTTGATTTTAAATGATAAGTTTCATATATGGGACATACCCTACTGTTATAATATGTTAAATTAAGTATTTTTACTGTATAAATCAGACCTACAACTCAGATTACAAATTTAACTCTTTTATAATCTTTTAAATGACCAAAATGCCCTTATAAGGCATAAGTTGAGTTTAAATTCATTCGGGGCATAATAGAACATAACTTACTGATATTATGACATATTTAGAGCATATTATCTCATGGAACTTGCATATGACTCTTATGGTTACCCGTAACGCTCTTTTAGCGTTCGGTTCGGTTTATGTAACTAGTTTGCATAAATTGACCGAAACGGGTCAAACATTATCATTTTTGTCTCAAAATCCAGAATGTATTTAGCATACCCATATTATACAAGTATTCAAACTTGTCGGGTCTAAATCACGTTCTACCCGGTCTTCGCTTAATCGTGCGTTTGAACCGTATCGTCCTTAAAACTAACCGGTCTAAGCTTAGGCTTAAATAAAGATCCGTTAGGAATCTAATAGGTTATTATAAACATTTGTTCCAGAATAGAAGAACCAGTAAAAGCTACCTTCACTTGCTAGTTGTGATTTATACTTACCAAGGTAAATACTTTTAACTTATTTTCCCTATACGGGCTTGGGTTACGGTATATAGAATACCGCTTGATCGAGCATCAAATCTTACATCCTTGGGTGGTTAATTGAATAATTTGATCGGCTTGTTTAAACAGTCTTGTTTACTTTAAGCCTTTGGGGGATTAATGACTATGTCCCGGATATACTTGGCATCATCTTACGAGATGGCCACGACCAGAGCACGAGGTGTAGGCGTACACCTGTCAGTGTATAACTCATTATTGTGGTGTGTCTATTGATCTTTAACCCGGACAAGATCCGGGCTACTGAACGCACAAGTAACATGTAATTCGTTCACAAGATTATAATAAATAATTATCCCAAGTTATAAAAATGTTTTGTGCCTTGAGCATTCAAATCAATTTTCAACCTTTTCAAAATGAGTCAGTTAAATTGTATTTACCAGTGTAAACTGACGTATTTTTCCCAAAAGGTTAAGTGCAGGTACTACACGTAATAGGCTGGCTGTCTTCTAGAGCGTCCACAATAAGTCTCGCAAGCTTGGATGACAATAAATCTGTTGAACAATATCTTATTTTATTTTGATCCGCCTGTGGATCCGTTTCAACTATTAGTGATATTTGATATTACACCTTATTAAAGTTGAAATGCATCTATCTTTGCTTCCGTTGTGCATTTATTTATATTGTGTTGTTGTCTATGATGATGCCAACTACGTCACTATACTCCCCACCGGGCCCACCGGTGACACGTGGAAATTAGGGGTGTGACAGGTTGGTATCAGAGCCAACGCTGAGTGAATTAAACACTAACCTTTTGTGTTTAATCTCAGTTACACAATTGCACATTCCTCGATTCTCGAGTCTAGACAAAGAACTTAGGAAATATCCGAAATTTGTTTTGTTTTCTAACCTTGTCTTATATATATTTTGTTGTGTCACTTGTTTGATTTTTGACAGGTTCACAAAATGCCGCCACGTATGAGAGGAAGAGGAAGGGGACAAGGAGCATATGTAGCCCCAAACGACCATGAAGCCGGACCTTCGCACAGGCGAACACCTTTAGGCTCCCATAACACAGATGCTCAAAATCTGTGGAGGTCTTTTACTGAACCTGCAAGGCACTCGGTTTCACTGAGTACCTCACCTTCTATCCCACACTCCTTTGGGCCTCAATCAGAAAATGAGCCCCACAACTCTCACCAGTCCTATATTCCTCTCCAAGGACACCAATCACCCTTTGACCACCCATCACCTGTTTTCCAAGGCCTGTTCAACCCTGCTGACTACCTTGATGTGCCTATGGGTTTTAACCCAGTTGGACCAGAAGACCATTTTCCTGGCGACAATGCGATGGATGTCGATGAAGATACCGATCCCTCAATGCCACCATCTGGAACTCCGAACCACCCTATCGAGATTTCTGATGGGTCACCTTTTGTGGGATCACCATACAATGGTCCCGACAGCTTTGAGGAGAAATTTAGGCAGCATGACTGGGTATTTACCCCTAGTTACCATAACTCTCCCCTACACCAGCCACAACACAGCTCTCCCTTGCACCCCCAGCAACAGCAGCCACAGCAGCAGCAGAATCCTTCTGAGGATTCCCTACTTGTCGCGGTCACTCCACCGCCGCCACCACCTCCGGTTTTGCCTCCTCCGCCTCCGAGGCGAAGACGAACGAACGCACGGATTTCCGCACGAGGGGGAATACGCATCGGCACCCCTCCACATTCAGGTAGCAGCCGATATTCGCCACTTCACGAAGAACCAGAGATGGGAGAATCTTCACACCCCATCTCAGAAGTAACATCTGCGCCAATCGCGCCACCACCACCACAGGGTTTTGGAGACCCAATCCCTGCTTATACCAGCGCGGCAGCATACAATCCCTTCGAGCAGACGTACCCCACAGGTTATGACTTTACAGGGGATCCCTACTGGGTAGCTGCGAACTACAACTCTCTAAATCCGGAAGGTACTTTTGGAGGTCCCTGGACTACGGGACAATCGACCTATGGATACCCATCATATGGATATCAGCAGCCGCAGCCTCCTCAACCACCGCATTATCCGCCACCACCGCTGGCACCGATGATGTCGCCGCCACAAATTCAAGAAATCCTTCATGGGATAAATGAAGTGCGACGAGAGATGCGGCATGAATTACGGGAAGTTCGTCGGCATAATCGTGGGATGTTTAAGAAGATGGTGGATTTAATCAAGGGAAAAAGCAAGAAGGACTACTAAATCCTTTGTTTGCTAGTTATTTAATCATGTCCCTGCGAGGACATTTATTTCTGTACTCTGCCCCTGCGTGGGCATATTTTTCCTTTCTATTCTACCCCTGCGTGGGTTTGTTTGTTTCTGTTCGACCCCTGCGTGGGTTTGTTTGTTAGTTTAGCCCCTGCGTGGGTGTGTTATTTGAGTAAAAGTCCCGTTTAGGGCAAACCCTTGTTAGTTAATTTTATTTGAAGTGGTTAATTTAAGTTTCTCATTTTTTTTAATTATATGCATGAATATAATATACGAATAAATGAAGAATAGCAATTATTATTTTAATTTACCATTTTAATAATAAGAATCTTAAAAAGGTGAAACCTAGCATGAATGTCATAATAAAGACCTGGCCAATATGGTAGAACCTGTTTAAAAAGATTCAATCTCTGTTAACATCTGTAAACATGTTAGCATTCTTGGCTAGTGTGATCCGTAAAATCACACATGTCACCCTTTAATAAATTATCCAAATCTATATTCTATATATATATATATATATATATATATATATATATATATATATATATATCTGATTGTGACATAATGCCTACGGGTTATAACTAATGTCACTTAAAACAAAAAGACAGTCGTGGTTTATAGACCCCCTGCCAAGAAAAGGATGGATTGTTTTAATTATTCAAATTTTAATCCTATAGAATCTAAATTCAAATTTAGAAATTTGTCCAAGTGACTAGGCCTATTGTGCCAATATATATTTCATTCTAGGGTAAAGTAGCTAATAAAAAGTCCTGAATGAAACTAATTAACTAATATGGCCCTTATTTACCATGGTTAATAAATTGTCAAGAACGATAATACTGTTTAGGCTTCTAAATAGACCTTGTCCTTACTTTTATGTAGCACCTAAAGCTACATGGCTAAGTCTGAGGAAATAAACAGTCATCCAGAGGAGGGCCCAGATAATACTAAAATACATATAACTGGTGCGGAGCTGCAAGCTTTAGTGGAAAATGCTGTTGCCAAAGCCATTGAAAGGCAATATAGTGAATCAAATAGGACCCGAAGTAGGACCCGGTCCGCACCACATTCCAAGACCAAGGGTCATTCGGAGGCTCATAGCAAACCACTCTCTAAGAAGGATGTATCTAAGAAAGAGGAGCTCAAGAAGGATGATGAGCGACATTCATCCAACCAAAACAGTGTTCCATCAAGGGAGGTTGAACATAAGTCAGAACCGCGTGGTAAGTCATGTACATACAAATACTTCGTCTCATGTAAACCCCGGGACTTTACTGGGGAGAAGGGAGCGGTTGACTGCATGACCTGGTTAGATGAAATGGATACAGTGGTAGATATCAGCGGGTGTGCTGATCGGGATGTAGTGAAGTACGTATCCCAATCGTTCAAAGGGGACGCACTAGCGTGGTGGAAATCTCTCTTACAAGCTGCCGGAAAGGCCACACTTTACAGTATGTCATGGGATCAGTTCGTAACCCTTATTAAAGAGAATTTTTGCCCACAACACGAAGTTGAAAAGATCGAGTCAGACTTCGTATCTTTGGTGATGAAAAATCTCGACTGCCAGGCATACCTCACCACTTTCAATACTCTATCTCAATTGGTTCCATACTTGGTAACCCCAGAGCCGAGAAGGATTGCCCGTTTCATTGGGGGTTTGGCCCCTGAGATTAAAGCAAGTGTTAAGGCATCGAGGCCTACAACTTTCAGATCAGTAGCTGATCTATCCCTCTCTCTCACCCAGGACGTAGTCAGGTTAAGAGCTCTTAGGAACTCAGAAGAAAGTAAGAGAAAGTGTGAGGACGATACCTCACGAATATCAGATAAGAGACACCGAGGAAATGACGACCACAAGAAAGGGTCGGGATCTAAAAAGGATAGGCAACAATCCGGGGATAAGCCCAAATGTAAAACTTGCAAGAAGAACCATTTTGGGAAGTGTCGATTTGAGTCGAAATCCCAGTCTCACGCGAGACCCTGTGGAATCTGCAAATCCACCGATCATAAGACCTTGGAATGTAAGAAGCTGAAGGATGCAACATGTTATGGTTGCAATGAGAAGGGGCACATTAAGTCTAATTGCCCAAAGAACACCAAGAAAACCGAAAAGGGGAAAAAGACCAACGCAAGGGTCTTCAAGATGGACGCTAAGGAAGTTGTTCAAGATAACAACGTGATTACAGGTACCTTTCTTGTAAACGATATTTTTGCTAGAGTATTGTTTGATTCTGGAGCAGATAAGTCTTTTGTAGATAATAAGTTCTGTGAGTTGTTAAAATTACATGTAAAAGCCTTAGGTGTGAAGTATGAGGTGGAATTAGCCGATGGGACCATAGAAACCGCCTCAACTGTTTTAGATGGATGTGTTATATCCATTAGGAATCACTCTTTTCCATTATCCTTACTTCCCTTTAAGCTAGCCGGTTTTGACGTAGTGATAGGTATGGATTGGTTATCGCATAACCAAGCCCAGATTCTATGCAACAGAAAGCAAGTGGTAGTTAAAACTCCGTCTGGTGAGTCACTCACTATCCAAGGAGATACTCAGCATGGGTTGCCTGAGCAAGTATCCATGCTCAAGGCATCCAGATGTCTGCAGAAGGGTTGTGTCATTTATATGGCACAAGTTACTATTGATGAGCCAAAGCCAAAGATTGAAGATATCCCTGTCATTTCGGAATACCCTGAAGTTTTCCCGTACGAACTACCTGGTTTACCACCAGATAGACAAGTGGAATTTCGAATTGACATCATTCCGGATGCGGCGCCAGTAGCAAGAGCACCATATAGGTTGGCACCAACGGAGATGAAGGAGTTAAGGACGCAGTTAGATGATCTGTTAGCTAAGGGTTTTATTAGACCTAGCTCGTCTCCTTGGGGAGCACCGATTTTGTTTGTCAAAAAGAAGGATGGATCGATGCGTCTGTGCATCGATTACCGCGAGCTTAATAAAGTCACTATCAAGAATAGGTATCCTTTGCCTAGGATCGACGATCTGTTCGATCAGTTACAAGGGGAAAGCTACTTTTCAAAGATCGACTTGAGGTCAGGCTATCACCAGTTGAAGGTCAAGGATGAAGATGTACACAAAACAGCGTTTAGGACTCATTATGGACATTACGAGTTCCTAGTGATGCCTTTTGGGCTCACTGACGCACCAACCGCATTCAAGGATCTCATGAATCACGTCTGCAAGCCTTATCTGGATAAATTCGTCATCGTTTTTATTGACGACATCCTTATCTACTCAAAGAACCAGGCTGACCACGAGAAACACCTTCGTTGTATTCTCAAACTTCTACATCATGAGAAACTCTATGCCAAATTTTCCAAGTGCGAATTTTGGCTTCGAGAAGTCCAATTCCTTGGACATGTGGTAAGTGAGCATGGTATCCAAGTGGATCCCGCTAAGGTAGAAGCAGTTATGAATTGGCAAGAGCCAAAGACACCTACCGAGATTCGCAGTTTTCTAGGATTAGCAGGATACTATAGGCGATTCATCGAAAATTTTTCAAGGATTGCTGCGCCCCTAACTTCGTTGACACGTAAGAAGATCAAGTTTGATTGGGGCCCTAAGCAGCAGGAATCCTTTGACGTTCTGAAGAAGAAGTTGAGCAATGCACCAGTGTTAACATTGCCCGATGGTATAGAAGAATTCGTGGTGTATTCCGATGCGTCACACACTGGCATGGGTTGTGTACTCATGCAAAGAGGCAAGGTCATTGCCTACGCTTCACGACAACTAAAGGTGCACGAGAAAAACTACACCACCCACGACTTGGAACTGGGTGCCGTGGTATTTGCACTGAAACTTTGGAGACACTACTTGTACGGAACAAAGTGTGTAATCTATTCAGATCACAAGAGCCTTCAACATTTGTTCAATCAGAAGGAATTGAACATGCGACAAAGACGATGGATGGAAACTTTAAATGATTACGACTGTGAGATAAGATACCATCCAGGCAAGGCAAATGTAGTTGCTGACGCCTTAAGCAGAAAAGAAAGAGTGAAGCTGATAAGAATCAATGCCAAGCGCATAGAAATAAGGAATAATTTGAACGAAAGGGTGTTAGCTGCACAGAAGGAAGCTGTGTTGGAAGCTAACTATCCTGAAGAAAAGCTAGGAGTAACTGAGAAGCAGTTATCCTATGACAAGGATGGAATGCTAAGACTGAATGGGCGAATATGGGTTCCAGTTTATGGAGGACTTCGAGATGTTATCCTCCAGGAAGCCCACAGCTCCAAATATTCCGTTCATCCTAGTGCTGATAAGATGTACCAGGATCTAAAGGCAAACTACTGGTGGATTGGTTTGAAAAAGTCTGTAGCTGCGTATGTAGCTAAATGTCTGACTTGTGCGCAAGTCAAAGCTGAGCATCAGAAGCCGTTAGGTTTCCTTCAACAACCTGAAATTCCCACATGGAAGTGGGAGATGGTGACAATGGATTTCATCACCAAATTGCCCAAGACAAGGAAGGGAAACGATACTATATGGGTTATAGTAGATAGGCTAACCAAGTCAGCACATTTTCTTCCCGTTAAGGAAACTTACAGCTCTGACATGTTAGCTCAATTGTATGTGGATAAGATCGTAGCTCTACATGGTGTACCAGTGTCGATTATCTCTGACCGAGATACGAGATACACCTCTCATTTTTGGAAGAGTTTCCAACAGTCTTTGGGTACGCGCTTAAACTTTAGTACGGCTTACCATCCGCAGACAGACGGACAGAGTGAGCGTACCATCCAAACATTGGAAGACATGCTTCGAGCATGTGTGATTGATTTAGGTGGCAGTTGGGATAACCACCTACCATTGATAGAGTTCTCCTATAACAATAGCTACCATACTAGTATTAAGGTTGCGCCTTTCGAGGCATTATATGGTAGAAAATGCAGAACGCCCATCTGTTGGGCAGAAGTAGGAGAAGTTCAGTTATCAGGACCAGATTTGGTTTTTGAAACAACGGACAAGATTGTCCAGATTCGCGATCGCTTGAAAGCTGCCCAAGATAGGCAGAAAAGCTACACTGATCCAAAGCGTAAGCCTTTTCACTTCGAAGTAGGTGACAAAGTATTGCTTAAGGTATCACCCTGGAAGGGAGTGATGCGATTTGGTAAGAAAGGTAAGCTAAGCCCGAGATACATAGGACCTTTTGAGGTTATCGAACGCGTCGGATCAGTTGCCTATAAACTAAACCTACCTGAAGAACTTAGTAGTATACATAATGTGTTCCACATCTGTAATCTGAAGAAGTGTTTCGCTGACGAATCACTGGTCATACCGCATACAGATATACACATTGATGAAAGCTTGAAGTTTGTGGAAAAACCATTGTCGATTGAGGATCGACAGGTGAAGAAGCTCCGAAGAAAGTACATACCTATTGTTAAGGTCAAATGGGATGCCCGTAGAGGTCCCGAATACACATGGGAGGTAGAATCCACGATGAAAGAAAAGTACCCTCATTTGTTCCAGTAAATCTCGAGGTCGAGATTTCTTTTAAGGGGGTGAGGATGTAACACCTCGGAAATTTACGTCCAATAACGCATTGACACGTGGCATAGGCTTTGGATATGTGAAAACATACTTTAGAGGGACTAAAGTTGACAAACAGTGAAACTATGGAAATATAAGGATCCAAAGTGTCAACAATGAAAAAATAGGCTCTACAATAACCCTACACGGTGTTTATAATCCTAAACGGATATATCATGGATCATACAAAGCGAAAAATGAAAGAAAGTGAGGAATTGCAAACTACAGGGGCTAATTGTGTCAACATGTTGAATTTATACCTCTGAGTGATCTTTTGGCAAACCCGAAGCCTTGTAATGATAAATATACTCACTAGAATATGTGGTAAAAATTTCATGAAGTTTCGTTATCGTATGAGAAAGTTATGATCAAAACCGTGCACGAAGGGTTAAATGCGTCAACGTTGAATTTCGTGACTTTTCGGGTGAGCACAACGTTAACCAAGGACTTTACCATGTTTGTAAATGTCCCAAGGTCCTTAAAATCAAGTTTGAGGGTCTAATGAGCAAGATAGATAGCCAAAACCACGTAACAAAGGACCAAGGACCAAAACGCAAACATTAGAAAGAGTTTTTGTGGATCAGAAGGCCCAGGCGGCCCGCCTGGCACCCTTAAGCGGGCCGCATGACCTGCCCAGCGACAGAAAACTCACAGCTGCCAGTTTCAGGTCTGAATTCGGGTGGTAACCAGCTGTATCCGACTCTAGAGCCTCACCAATGGGATTACATGCAGCTAGGGGCACTTGTATACATCTTGCAACCTCCCTAGACTATTGTGGCAGCCTCACAACACATTAAAATCTACATATAAGGCACTTGAAGTAGTAAACCAAGAACACTTGCATATTCAAAAATTCACAAGATCAAATCTGGAGCTCTCTGGTCACCAACAAGGGTTCATAGGGCTTTCTACTTGTTATTAGGACTCTTGTAAGTGTTCATACCCTTTTCTAATTCGTTCTAGTTTAGTTTATTAACCGAAAGTCAATCCGTCGTAAATTTAGTTTGACTTTGTGATTAAACGAAATGGCTCTGTCATTTCTCGAATTGAAAGTACCTACAAGTTGGTATTTATGTGGGTAACAAACCCTCAAAAGGGTATTTACAGATTCCCACTCTAAGCATGATGATTGTCGAGTCAAAGCTTTTCTTAAAAAGTCAACAGAATGTGTTTTTACAAAATTTAGCATAAATAGCAATGTAGGTCACATGCAACCTGTTTGATCATCAAAATAACTTTGTAATGAATGTAAGAACATGTTTCATCATGATCAACTCGACAATTTTCAGTCCAAACCCGGATCGGAACCGAAAGTCTCATAAATTGACTTTTTCTTTGACTCTCAATTCTGATCCGTGCATGCATGTTTGAGATCTGACTTAGAGCTTATTGTGAACCAATTTCATATATGTACAACTCTCTGAGATTTTACAACTTGGTTCAATACTCATCCGATGCATATGCATGTTTCCGATTTATGTTTAAAAGTTGACTATTATGCCCTTTTTGCTATAAAACGCGATTTTTGAAAAAGTGAAAGAGTAGAAACGTTTGTTACTGATTTATAAGCATGCACTTAAAATTTGATATCAGTTTAAGGTCTAGATTAAGAGTTATGCTCAATATCGTAATTTGAAAGCTTTATGTTAAGTAAACGGCGTAATTAACGTATAGCCTATTTAAACCCACTTTTTAATATCAAACTTTTTACCCACTGATGTTATATAATATTTTGGGATTTTTGGAGATTTTTATTTAATTTTTGGCTGATCGTATCATAGGTCTCTAAGTTTAATTCGGTAAATACCGAATTTACCCTTTTAAGCCGTAAAATGAGTTTTATAAATCTTTTTGACCCCAAACCTTTTTCCACTGATTTCATTTGTTAAATAAATTATTTTGAGCATTCTGGAAATATAAAAATATCAGCCTTCTTTTGAAAATCCGGAAACGGCTCTAAATCGCCTATTTAAGCGTTTTAACGCCTAGTATGCACTATAACCATATTAAACATATAAGGTTGATACCTACTGATATTCTTAGTATATTTTTATAAAATAACAGTAAGTATAAGTTTTTGAACTCAGGTTTCCAGTTTTGACACTTTTAGCCCTTGTGAAATTACCAAAATACCCCTAAGGTGCATAGTTTGATTTTAAATGATAAGTTTCATATATGGGACATACCCTACTGTTATAATATGTTAAATTAAGTATTTTTACTGTATAAATCAGACCTACAACTCAGATTACAAATTTAACTCTTTTATAATCTTTTAAATGACCAAAATGCCCTTATAAGGCATAAGTTGAGTTTAAATTCATTCGGGGCATAATAGAACATAACTTACTGATATTATGACATATTTAGAGCATATTATCTCAGGGAACTTGCATATGACTCTTATGGTTACCCGTAACGCTCTTTTAGCGTTCGGTTCGGTTTATGTAACTAGTTTGCATAAATTGACCGAAACGGGTCAAACATTATCATTTTTGTCTCAAAATCCAGAATGTATTTAGCATACCCATATTATACAAGTATTCAAACTTGTCGGGTCTAAATCACGTTCTATCCGGTCTTCGCTTAATCGTGCGTTTGAACCGTATCGTCCTTAAAACTAACCGGTCTAAGCTTAGGCTTAAATAAAGATCCGTTAGGAATCTAATAGGTTATTATAAACCTTTGTTCCAGAATAGAAGAACCAGTAAAAGCTACCTTCACTTGCTAGTTGTGATTTATACTTACCAAGGTAAATACTTTTAACTTATTTTCCCTATACGGGCTTGGGTTACGGTATATAGAATACCGCTTGATCGAGCATCAAATCTTACATCCTTGGGTGGTTAATTGAATAATTTGATCGGCTTGTTTAAACAGTCTTGTTTACTTTAAGCCTTTGGGGGATTAATGACCATGTCCCGGATATCCTTGGCATCATCTTACGAGATGGCCACGACCAGAGCACGAGGTGTAGGCGTACACCTGTCAGTGTATAACTCATTATTGTGGTGTGTCTATTGATCTTTAACCCGGACAAGATCCGGGCTACTGAACGCACAAGTAACATGTAATTCGTTCACAAGATTATAATAAATAATTATCCCAAGTTATAAAAATGTTTTGTGCCTTGAGCATTCAAATCAATTTTCAACCTTTTCAAAATGAGTCAGTTAAATTGTATTTACCAGTGTAAACTGACGTATTTTTCCCAAAAGGTTAAGTGCAGGTACTACACGTAATAGGCTGGCTGTCTTCTAGAGCGTCCACAATAAGTCTCGCAAGCTTGGATGACAATAAATCTGTTGAACAATATCTTATTTTATTTTGATCCGCCTGTGGATCCGTTTCAACTATTAGTGATATTTGATATTACACTCTATTAAAGTTGAAATGAATCTATCTTTGCTTCCGCTGTGCATTTATTATATTGTGTTGTTTGTCTATGATGATGCCAACTACGTCACTATACTCCCCACCGGGCCCACCGGTGACACGTGGAAATTAGGGGTGTGACAGGTTGGTATCAGAGCCAACTCTGAGTGAATTAAACACTAGCCTTTTGTGTTTAATCTCAGTTACACAATTGCACATTCCTCGATTCTCGAGTCTAGACAAAGAACTTAGGAAATATCCAAAATTTGTTTTATTTTCTAACTTTGTCTTATATATATTTTGTTGTGTCACTTGTTTGATTTTTGACAGGTTCACCAAAATGCCGCCACGTATGAGAGGAAGAGGAAGGGGACAAGGAGCATATGTAGCCCCAAACGACCATGAAGCCGGACCTTCGCACAGGCGAACACCTTCAGGCTCCCATAACACAGATGCTCAAAATCTGTGGAGGTCTTTTACTGAACCCGCAAGGCACTCGGTTTCACTGAGTACCTCACCTTCTATCCCACACTCCTTTGGGCCTCAATCAGAAAATGAGCCCCACAACTCTCACCAGTCCTATATTCCTCTCCAAGGACACCAATCACCCTTTGACCAACCCATCACCTGTTTTCCAAGGCCTGTTCAACCCTGCTGACTACCTTGATGTGCCTATGGGTTTTAACCCACTTGGACCAGAAGACCATTTCCCTGGCGACAATGCGATGGATGTCGATGAAGATACCGATCCCTCAATGCCACCATCTGGAACTCCGAACCACCCTATCGAGATTTCTGATGGGTCACCTTTTGTGGGATCACCATACAATGGTCCCGACAGCTTTGAGGAGAGATTTAGGCAGCATGACTGGGTATTTACCCCTAGTTACCATAACTCTCCCCTGCACCAGCCACAACACAGCTCTCCCTTGCACCTCCCAGCAACAGCAGCCACAGCAGCAGCAGAATCCTTCTGAGGATTCCCGACTTGTCGCAGTCACTCCACCGCCGCCACCACCTCCGGTTGTGCCTCCTCCGCCTCCAAGGCGAAGACGAACAAACGCACGGATGTCCACACGAGGGGGAATACGCATCGGCACCCCTCCACATTCAGGTAGCAGCCGGTACTCGCCACTTCACGAAGAACCAGAGATGGGAGAGTCTTCACATCCCGTCTCAGAAGTAACTTCAGCGCCAATCGCGCCGCCACCACCACAGGATTTCGGAAACCCAATCCCTGCTTATACTAGCGCGGCAGCATATAATCCCTTCGAGCAGACGTTTCCCGCAGGTTATAACTTTACAGAGGATCCCTACTGGGTAGCTGCGAACTACAACTCTCTCAATCCGGAAGGTACTTTTGGAGGTCCCTGGACTACGGGACAACCGACCTATGGATACCATCATATGGATATCAGCAGCCGCAGCCTCCTCAACCACCGCATTATCCACTACCACCGCCGGCACCGATGATGTCGCCGCCACAAGTTCAAGAAATCCTTCAAGGGATAAACGATGTGCGACGTGAAATGCGGCATGAATTCGGGAAGAGCGTCGGCATAATCGTGGGATGTTTAAGAAGATGGTGGATTTAATCAAGGGAAAAAGCAAGAAGGACTACTAAATCCTTTGTTTGCTAGTTATTTAATCATGTCCCTGCGAGGACATTTATTTCCTGTACTCTGCCCCTGCGTGGGCTAATTTCCTTTATGTTTGACTCCTGCGTGGGTTTGTTGTTTCTGTTCTACCCTGCGTGGGTTTGTTGTTTATGTTTGACCCCTGCGTGGGTTTGTTTGTTAGTTTAGCCCCTGCGTGGGTATGTTATTTGTGTAAAAGTCCCGTTTAGGGCAAACTCTTGTTAGTTAATTTTATTTGAAATGGTTAATTTAAGTTTTTCATTTTTAAATTATATGCATGAATATAATATACGAATAAATGAAAAATAGCAATTATTATTTAATTTACCATTTTAATAATAAGAATCTTAAAAAGGTAAAACCTAGCTTGAATGTCATATTAAAGACCTGGCCAATATGGTAGAACCTGTTTAAAAAGATTCAATCTCTGTTAACATCTGTAAACATGTTAGCATTCTTGGCTAGTGTGATCCGCAAAATCACACATGTCACCCTTTTAATAAATTATCCAAATTTATATTATATATATATATATATATATCTGATTGTGACATAATGCCTACGGGTTATAACTAATGTCATATAAAACAAAAAGGCAGCCGTGGTTTATAGACCCCCTGCCAAGAAAAGGATTGATTGTTTTAATTATTCAAATTTTAATCCTATAGAATCTAAATTCAAATTTAGAAATTTGTCCAAGTGACTAGGCCTATTGTGCCAATATATAATTTCATTCTAGGGTAAAGTAGCTAATAAAAAGTCCTGAATGAAACTAATTAACTAATATGGCTCTTATTTACCATGGTTAATAAATCGTCAAGAACGATAATACTGTTTAGGCTTCTAAATAGACCTTGTCCTTACTTTTATGTAGCACCTAAAGCACATGGCTAAGTCTGAAGAAGTAAACAGTCACCCAGAGGAGGGCCCAGATAACACTAGAATACATATAACTGGTGCGGAGCTACAAGCTTAGTAGAAAATGCTGTTGCCAAAGCCATTGAAAGGCAATATAGTGAACCAAGTAGGACCCGAAGTAGGACCCGGTCCGCGCCACATTCCAAGACCAAGGGTCATTCGGAGGCTCATACCAAACCACTCTCTAAGAAGGATGCATCTAAGAAAGATGAGCTCAAGAAGGATGATGAGCGACATTCATCCAACCAAAACAGTATCCCGTCAAGGAAGGTTGAGCATAAGTCAGAACCGCGTGGTAAGTCATGTACATACAAATACTTCGTCTCATGTAAACCCCGGGACTTTACTGGGGAGAAGGGAGCGGTTGACTGCATGACCTGGTTAGACGAAATGGATACAGTGGTAGATATCAGCGGGTGTGCTGATCGGGATGTAGTGAAGTACGTATCCCAATCGTTCAAAGGGGACGCACTAGCGTGGTGGAAATCTCTCTTACAAGCTGCCGGAAAGGCCACACTTTACAGTATGTCATGGGATCAGTTCGTAACCCTTATTAAAGAGAATTTTTGCCCACAACATGAAGTTGAAAGGATCGAGTCAGACTTCGTATCTTTGGTGATGAAAAATCTCGACTGCCAGGCATACCTCACCACTTTCAATACTCTATCTCAATTGGTTCCATACTTGGTAACCCCAGAGCCGAGAAGGATTGCCCGTTTCATTGGGGGTTTGGCCCCTGAGATTAAAGCAAGTGTTAAGGCATCGAGGCCTACAACTTTCAGATCAGTAGCTGATCTATCCCTCTCTCTCACCCAGGACGTAGTCAGGTTAAGAGCTCTTAGGAACTCAGAAGAAAGTAAGAGAAAGTGTGAGGACGATACCTCACGAATATCAGATAAGAGACACCGAGGAAATGACGACCACAGAAAGGGTCGGGATCTAAAAGGATGGGCAACAATCAGGGGATAAGCCCAAATGCAAAACTGCAAGAAGAATCATTTTGGGAAATGTCGCTTAGAGTCGAAATCGCAGTCCCACGCGAGACCCTGTGGAATCTGCAAATCTACTGATCATACGACTTTGAAGTGTAAGGGTCTGAAGGATGCAACATGTTACGGTTGCAACGAGAAAGGGCACATAAAGTCTAATTGCCCAAAGAACGCTAAGAAAGCCGATGATGGAAAGAAGACCAATGCAAGAGTCTTCAAGATGGACGCTAAGGAAGCTGTTCAAGATGACAACGTGATTACAGGTACCTTTCTTGTAAACGATATTTTTGCTAGAGTATTGTTTGATTCTGGAGCAGATAAGTCTTTTGTAGATAATAAGTTCTGTGAGTTGTTAAAATTACATGTAAAAGCCTTAAGTGTGAAGTATGAGGTGGAATTAGCCGATGGGACCATAGAAACCGCCTCAACTGTTTTAGATGGATGTGTTATATCCATTAGGAATCACTCTTTTCCATTATCCTTACTTCCCTTTAAGCTAGCCGGTTTTGACGTAGTGATAGGTATGGATTGGTTATCGCATAACCAAGCCCAGATTCTATGCAACAGAAAGCAAGTGGTAGTTAAAACTCCGTCTGGTGAGTCACTCACTATCCAAGGAGATACTCAGCATGGGTTGCCTGAGCAAGTATCCATGCTCAAGGCATCCAGATGTCTGCAGAAGGGTTGTGTCATTTATATGGCACAAGTTACTATTGATGAGCCAAAGCCAAAGATTGAAGATATCCCTGTCATTTCGGAATACCCTGAAGTTTTCCCGTACGAACTACCTGGTTTACCACCAGATAGACAAGTGGAATTTCGAATTGACATCATTCCGGATGCGGCGCCAGTAGCAAGAGCACCATATAGGTTGGCACCAACGGAGATGAAGGAGTTAAGGACGCAGTTAGATGATCTGTTAGCTAAGGGTTTTATTAGACCTAGCTCGTCTCCTTGGGGAGCACCGATTTTGTTTGTCAAAAAGAAGGATGGATCGATGCGTCTGTGCATCGATTACCGCGAGCTTAATAAAGTCACTATCAAGAATAGGTATCCTTTGCCTAGGATCGACGATCTGTTCGATCAGTTACAAGGGGAAAGCTACTTTTCAAAGATCGACTTGAGGTCAGGCTATCACCAGTTGAAGGTCAAGGATGAAGATGTACACAAAACAGCGTTTAGGACTCATTATGGACATTACGAGTTCCTAGTGATGCCTTTTGGGCTCACTGACGCACCAACCGCATTCAAGGATCTCATGAATCACGTCTGCAAGCCTTATCTGGATAAATTCGTCATCGTTTTTATTGACGACATCCTTATCTACTCAAAGAACCAGGCTGACCACGAGAAACACCTTCGTTGTATTCTCAAACTTCTACATCATGAGAAACTCTATGCCAAATTTTCCAAGTGCGAATTTTGGCTTCGAGAAGTCCAATTCCTTGGACATGTGGTAAGTGAGCATGGTATCCAAGTGGATCCCGCTAAGGTAGAAGCAGTTATGAATTGGCAAGAGCCAAAGACACCTACCGAGATTCGCAGTTTTCTAGGATTAGCAGGATACTATAGGCGATTCATCGAAAATTTTTCAAGGATTGCTGCGCCCCTAACTTCGTTGACACGTAAGAAGATCAAGTTTGATTGGGGCCCTAAGCAGCAGGAATCCTTTGACGTTCTGAAGAAGAAGTTGAGCAATGCACCAGTGTTAACATTGCCCGATGGTATAGAAGAATTCGTGGTGTATTCCGATGCGTCACACACTGGCATGGGTTGTGTACTCATGCAAAGAGGCAAGGTCATTGCCTACGCTTCACGACAACTAAAGGTGCACGAGAAAAACTACACCACCCACGACTTGGAACTGGGTGCCGTGGTATTTGCACTGAAACTTTGGAGACACTACTTGTACGGAACAAAGTGTGTAATCTATTCAGATCACAAGAGCCTTCAACATTTGTTCAATCAGAAGGAATTGAACATGCGACAAAGACGATGGATGGAAACTTTAAATGATTACGACTGTGAGATAAGATACCATCCAGGCAAGGCAAATGTAGTTGCTGACGCCTTAAGCAGAAAAGAAAGAGTGAAGCTGATAAGAATCAATGCCAAGCGCATAGAAATAAGGAATAATTTGAACGAAAGGGTGTTAGCTGCACAGAAGGAAGCTGTGTTGGAAGCTAACTATCCTGAAGAAAAGCTAGGAGTAACTGAGAAGCAGTTATCCTATGACAAGGATGGAATGCTAAGACTGAATGGGCGAATATGGGTTCCAGTTTATGGAGGACTTCGAGATGTTATCCTCCAGGAAGCCCACAGCTCCAAATATTCCGTTCATCCTAGTGCTGATAAGATGTACCAGGATCTAAAGGCAAACTACTGGTGGATTGGTTTGAAAAAGTCTGTAGCTGCGTATGTAGCTAAATGTCTGACTTGTGCGCAAGTCAAAGCTGAGCATCAGAAGCCGTTAGGTTTCCTTCAACAACCTGAAATTCCCACATGGAAGTGGGAGATGGTGACAATGGATTTCATCACCAAATTGCCCAAGACAAGGAAGGGAAACGATACTATATGGGTTATAGTAGATAGGCTAACCAAGTCAGCACATTTTCTTCCCGTTAAGGAAACTTACAGCTCTGACATGTTAGCTCAATTGTATGTGGATAAGATCGTAGCTCTACATGGTGTACCAGTGTCGATTATCTCTGACCGAGATACGAGATACACCTCTCATTTTTGGAAGAGTTTCCAACAGTCTTTGGGTACGCGCTTAAACTTTAGTACGGCTTACCATCCGCAGACAGACGGACAGAGTGAGCGTACCATCCAAACATTGGAAGACATGCTTCGAGCATGTGTGATTGATTTAGGTGGCAGTTGGGATAACCACCTACCATTGATAGAGTTCTCCTATAACAATAGCTACCATACTAGTATTAAGGTTGCGCCTTTCGAGGCATTATATGGTAGAAAATGCAGAACGCCCATCTGTTGGGCAGAAGTAGGAGAAGTTCAGTTATCAGGACCAGATTTGGTTTTTGAAACAACGGACAAGATTGTCCAGATTCGCGATCGCTTGAAAGCTGCCCAAGATAGGCAGAAAAGCTACACTGATCCAAAGCGTAAGCCTTTTCACTTCGAAGTAGGTGACAAAGTATTGCTTAAGGTATCACCCTGGAAGGGAGTGATGCGATTTGGTAAGAAAGGTAAGCTAAGCCCGAGATACATAGGACCTTTTGAGGTTATCGAACGCGTCGGATCAGTTGCCTATAAACTAAACCTACCTGAAGAACTTAGTAGTATACATAATGTGTTCCACATCTGTAATCTGAAGAAGTGTTTCGCTGACGAATCACTGGTCATACCGCATACAGATATACACATTGATGAAAGCTTGAAGTTTGTGGAAAAACCATTGTCGATTGAGGATCGACAGGTGAAGAAGCTCCGAAGAAAGTACATACCTATTGTTAAGGTCAAATGGGATGCCCGTAGAGGTCCCGAATACACATGGGAGGTAGAATCCACGATGAAAGAAAAGTACCCTCATTTGTTCCAGTAAATCTCGAGGTCGAGATTTCTTTTAAGGGGGTGAGGATGTAACACCTCGGAAATTTACGTCCAATAACGCATTGACACGTGGCATAGGCTTTGGATATGTGAAAACATACTTTAGAGGGACTAAAGTTGACAAACAGTGAAACTATGGAAATATAAGGATCCAAAGTGTCAACAATGAAAAAATAGGCTCTACAATAACCCTACACGGTGTTTATAATCCTAAACGGATATATCATGGATCATACAAAGCGAAAAATGAAAGAAAGTGAGGAATTGCAAACTACAGGGGCTAATTGTGTCAACATGTTGAATTTATACCTCTGAGTGATCTTTTGGCAAACCCGAAGCCTTGTAATGATAAATATACTCACTAGAATATGTGGTAAAAATTTCATGAAGTTTCGTTATCGTATGAGAAAGTTATGATCAAAACCGTGCACGAAGGGTTAAATGCGTCAACGTTGAATTTCGTGACTTTTCGGGTGAGCACAAAGTTAACCAAGGACTTTACCATGTTTGTAAATGTCCCAAGGTCCTTAAAAATCAAGTTTGAGGGTCTAATGAGCAAGATAATAGCCAAAACCACGTAACAAAGGACCAAGGACCAAAACGCAAACATTAAAAGAGTTTTTGTGGATCAGAAGAAGCCAGGCGGCCCGCCTGGGACCCTTAAGCGGGCCGCGTGACCTGCCCAGCGACAAAAACGCAGTGCCAGTTCAGGTCTGATTTCGGTTGTACAGCTGTTGCTCACTCCAAGACTCACCAATGTATTACATGCATTTAGGGGCACTTGGACACATCTTACAACATCCCTAGACTTTGTGGCAGCCTCACAATGAGATCAAAATCTGCATAAAAGGGTCTTGAAGTAGTAAACCATTCAACACTTGCATTTCAAAAATTCACAAGATCAAATCTGGAGCTCTCTGGTCACCAACAAGGGTTCATAGGGCTTTCTACTTGTTATTAGGACTCTTGTAAGTGTTCATACCCTTTTCTAATTCGTTCTAGTTTAGTTTATTAACCGAAAGTCAATCCGTCGTAAATTTAGTTTGACTTTGTGATTAAACGAAATGGCTCTGTCATTTCTCGAATTGAAAGTACCTACAAGTTGGTATTTATGTGGGTAACAAACCCTCAAAAGGGTATTTACAGATTCCCACTCTAAGCATGATGATTGTCGAGTCAAAGCTTTTCTTAAAAAGTCAACAGAATGTGTTTTTACAAAATTTAGCATAAATAGCAATGTAGGTCACATGCAACCTGTTTGATCATCAAAATAACTTTGTAATGAATGTAAGAACATGTTTCATCATGATCAACTCGACAATTTTCAGTCCAAACCCGGATCGGAACCGAAAGTCTCATAAATTGACTTTTTCTTTGACTCTCAATTCTGATCCGTGCATGCATGTTTGAGATCTGACTTAGAGCTTATTGTGAACCAATTTCATATATGTACAACTCTCTGAGATTTTACAACTTGGTTCAATACTCATCCGATGCATATGCATGTTTCCGATTTATGTTTAAAAGTTGACTATTATGCCCTTTTTGCTATAAAACGCGATTTTTGAAAAAGTGAAAGAGTAGAAACGTTTGTTACTGATTTATAAGCATGCACTTAAAATTTGATATCAGTTTAAGGTCTAGATTAAGAGTTATGCTCAATATCGTAATTTGAAAGCTTTATGTTAAGTAAACGGCGTAATTAACGTATAGCCTATTTAAACCCACTTTTTAATATCAAACTTTTTACCCACTGATGTTATATAATATTTTGGGATTTTTGGAGATTTTTATTTAATTTTTGGCTGATCGTATCATAGGTCTCTAAGTTTAATTCGGTAAATACCGAATTTACCCTTTTAAGCCGTAAAATGAGTTTTATAAATCTTTTTGACCCCAAACCTTTTTCCACTGATTTCATTTGTTAAATAAATTATTTTGAGCATTCTGGAAATATAAAAATATCAGCCTTCTTTTGAAAATCCGGAAACGGCTCTAAATCGCCTATTTAAGCGTTTTCAACGCCTAGTATGCACTATAACCATATTAAACATATAAGGTTGATACCTACTGATATTCTTAGTATATTTTTATAAAATAACAGTAAGTATAAGTTTTTGAACTCAGGTTTCCAGTTTTGACACTTTTAGCCCTTGTGAAATTACCAAAATACCCCTAAGGTGCATAGTTTGATTTTAAATGATAAGTTTCATATATGGGACATACCCTACTGTTATAATATGTTAAATTAAGTATTTTTACTGTATAAATCAGACCTACAACTCAGATTACAAATTTAACTCTTTTATAATCTTTTAAATGACCAAAATGCCCTTATAAGGCATAAGTTGAGTTTAAATTCATTCGGGGCATAATAGAACATAACTTACTGATATTATGACATATTTAGAGCATATTATCTTAGGGAACTTGCATATGACTCTTATGGTTACCCGTAACGCTCTTTTAGCGTTCGGTTCGGTTTATGTAACTAGTTTGCATAAATTGACCGAAACGGGTCAAACATTATCATTTTTGTCTCAAAATCCAGAATGTATTTAGCATACCCATATTATACAAGTATTCAAACTTGTCGGGTCTAAATCACGTTCTACCCGGTCTTCGCTTAATTGTGCGTTTGAACCGTATCGTCCTTAAAACTAACCGGTCTAAGCTTAGGCTTAAATAAAGATCCGTTAGGAATCTAATAGGTTATTATAAACCTTTGTTCCAGAATAGAAGAACCAGTAAAAGCTACCTTCACTTGCTAGTTGTGATTTATACTTACCAAGGTAAATACTTTTAACTTATTTTCCCTATACGGGCTTGGGTAACGGTATATAGAATACCGCTTGATCGAGCATCAAATCTTACATCCTTGGGTGGTTAATTGAATAATTTGATCGGCTTGTTTAAACAGTCTTGTTTACTTTAAGCCATTGGGGGATTAATGACTATGTCCCGGATATCCTTGGCATCATCTTACGAGATGGCCACGACCAGAGCACGAGGTGTAGGCGTACACCTGTCAGTGTATAACTCATTATTGTGGTGTGTCTATTGATCTTTAACCCGGACAAGATCCGGGCTACTGAATGCACAAGTAACATGTAATTCGTTCACAAGATTATAATAAATAATTATCCCAAGTTATAAAAACGTTTTGTGCCTTGAGCATTCAAATCAATTTTCAACCTTTTCAAAATGAGTCAGTTAAATTGTATTTACCAGGGTAAACTGACGTATTTTTCCCAAAAGGTTAAGTGCAGGTACTACACGTAATAGGCTGGCTGTCTTCTAGAGCGTCCACAATAAGTCTCGCAAGCTTGGATGACAATAAATCTGTTGAACAATATCTTATTTTATTTTGATCCGCCTGTGGATCCATTTCAACTATTAGTGATATTTGATATTACACCTTATTAAAGTTGAAATGCATCTATCTTTACTTTCGCTGTGCATTTATTTATATTGTGTTGTTGTCTATGATGATGCCAACTACGTCACTATACTCCCCACCGGGCCCACCGGTGACACGTGGAAATTAGGGGTGTGACACGGTGATACTCCGTAGGTGGATTTTGGGGGTGTGACAGATTGGTATCAGAGCCATTGGTTATAGAGAACTCGGTTTTAATATGGGAAAACGTTTTTATTAAAACCAGACTATAACCAGAACAGTGCTCTCAACGATCCACAACGACGCTTCGCTCCACGTGCAAGACTCAACATACTAGGTAATAAGGTTTATGTTTATTGCCTACTTGCTAGAATTACATAGAACTTTGCTCGTGGTATGCTTAGATTACATTGCTCACTACTTGTTATTATTGCTTGAGAAAATTTGTGTGCTTACACTCTTCTGTCATCGCACTATTCGCGAACCTTTCTCACTTATGTTGCCTTTGATGTGAAGATCAATGGCCGGACGTATTAACTTGACAGAAGCCCAGTTGACGGCTCTTATCAATGAACAAGTTGCTGCGGCACTTGCAGCTGCAAACGCAGGAGGTATACCCTGCAGTCGTAACTCATCCTAGGATCTTTAGATCCTACGTTCCTAAACAACTCTTATGTTTAACCTCATTCTGTTCTTACACATTAGGTCAACCCGCTTATCAGCCTGTATGTACTTTCAAGAACTTCATGGACTGTCGTCCAAGCACGTTCAGTGGCACGGAGGGAGCAGTTGGACTCCTCCATTGGTTCGAAAAGCTAGAGTCTGTGTTTGAAATGTGTGAATGCCCTGAGGCTCGCAGGGTGAAATATGCCACTGGTACTTTAGAGAGGATTGCTCTAACTTGGTGGAACGCACAAGTACAGATCTTAGGGTTGGCAGCTGCTAACGCCACCCCTTGGAATGATTTCAAGGAACTGATCAAAAGGGAATACTGCACACGGGAAGACATTCATAAGCTAGAAGATGAGCTTTATCATTTGAAAATGACTGGGTCGGAAATCGAAGCTTATACCAAAAGGTCAAATGAACTGGCCGTGCTGTGTCCAACTATGGTGGACCCTCCAATCAAGCGCATTGAGTTGTATCTCAAAGGGTTAGCGCCAGAAATCCAGAGCCATGTGACATCGGCTAAGCTTGACAACATCCAGGCCATTCAACGCCTCGCTCATCGTCTCACAGACCAGGCAGTGGAACAGAACAGACTGCCTAAACGTATCAGCGCTACTGCTACCGTTACTACTTCTACTACACTTGCTACTCCTAGTGACAACAAGAGAAAATGGGATGGGGATTCTAGCAAGGGATCAACTTCAGTTCAGTCACAGGTTCAGCAATGAAAGACTGACAGTTATCAGAGTCCCAGTCAGCACTCTTCAGGCAGCCACAGGCAGGGCGGATATCAAGGGAACCTCCCAAAGTGTAACAACTGCAACAGACACCACAGTGGCCAGTGTAACAAGGGTCGCTGTCAAAGATGCCTCAAGATGGGTCATGAGGCCAAGGATTGTAGAAGCCCTCGGCCTGCGAATCAGAATCAGCAGCAGCCACCAGCACAGCAGAATCAGCAACAGGGCAACAGGGGATGTTTCCATTGTGGTGCTGAAGGTCACTTCAAAAGGCACTGTCCTCAGCTAAATAGGAACCAGAACAACAACAACAACAATAACAACAATCAGGGCAATGGCAACAACAACAACAACGGTGGGAACAACAACGGCAATGAAGCAAGGGGTCGTGCATTTGTGTTGGGGCAGGGTGATGCCAGAAATGATCCCAACGTAGTCATGGGTAAGTTTCTTCTTGACGACTTTTATGTTACTGTATTGTTTGATTCGGGTGCGGATACAAGTTACGTGTCATTGAAAGTTAGCCAAATGTTAAAACGTGCACCAACTCCCCTAAACACCAAACATGTCGTAGAGTTAGCTAATGGTAAAAGTCTAAAAGCTACACATATAGTTCAGGGTTGTAATCTTATCCTCGCTGGTCAGACTTTCTCAATCGATCTTATTCCTATAGTTTTGGGTAGTTTCGACATCGTCATCGGCATGGATTGGTTATCCAAGCAGCAGGCAGAGATCCTATGTAAGGAGAAGATCATTCGTATTCCTCGTTCGGGTAAGGAACCTCTCGAAGTCCAAGGCAACAAGAGTGGTGTTGTGGTTGGCATCATCTCTTTCTTAAAGGCTCAGAAATGTTTACGAAAGGGTCACACTGCCATTTTGGCACTAGTTACTGATGCATCGACGAAGGAGAAAAGGATAGAGGATATTCCAGTTGTACGTGATTTTCCTCAAGTGTTTCCAGAAGATTTACCTGGTCTACCGCCTCATCGTCAAGTCGAATTTCAAGTCGAGTTAGCTCCAGGAGCAGCACCTATAGCTCGCGCACCGTATCGTTTAGCTCCAACAGAACTGGAAGAACTGTCTAAGCAACTACAAGAGCTCTTGGATAAGGGCTTCATTCGTCCAAGCTCTTCGCCTTGGGGAGCTCCAGTTTTATTCGTGAAAAAGAAGGATGGCACTTTCAGGATGTGCATTGATTACCGCGAACTGAACAAGGTCACAGTGAAGAACCATTATCCTCTTCCTCGTATTGACGACTTATTCGACCAGTTGCAAGGGTCGAGTTACTACTCCAAGATCGACCTAAGGTCAGGTTACCATCAGCTGAGAGTCCGGGATGAGGACGTCTCTAAGACAGCATTCAGAACCCGCTACGGTCATTACGAGTTTCTAGTTATGCCATTCGGGCTTACGAACGCGCCTGCAGTTTTCATGGACCTTATGAACAGGGTGTGCAAACCCTATCTAGACAAATTCGTCATCGTTTTCATTGACGACATCCTGATCTATTCCAAGAGTCAGGAGGAACACGAGCAGCACTTACGTCTTATCTTGGAACTTCTTCGAAAGGAGCAACTGTACGCCAAGTTTTCAAAATGCGACTTCTGGCTTCGTGAAGTCCACTTTCTAGGCCATGTGGTGAACAGGGATGGGATTCATGTCGATCCATCCAAGGTAGATTCGATCAGGAACTGGCCTGCACCGCGTACGCCAACGGAAATACGCCAGTTCTTGGGTTTGGCGGGGTATTACAGACGATTCATCAAAGACTTTTCAAAGATCGCACAGCCGCTTACAATGCTCACACAGAAAGGTGTTACCTATCGCTGGGGTAATACACAGGAAACTGCTTTTCAGTACCTAAAGGATAGGCTTTGCAGCGCGCCAATTCTCTCATTGCCGGAGGGCACTGATGACTTCGTGGTTTATTGTGACGCATCTATACAGGGTCTTGGTTGTGTATTGGTGCAGCGGGATAAAGTTATAGCTTACGCCTCTCGTCAACTCAAGGTTCATGAACGGAATTACACGACGCACGATTTAGAGCTGGGAGCTGTTGTTTTCGCACTCAAGATATGGCGACACTACCTGTACGGTACCAAGTGCACTATTTACACCGATCACAGGAGTCTCGAGCATATCTTCAAGCAGAAGGAATTGAACATGCGTCAACGACGATAGGTCGAGTTACTCAACGATTACGAATGCGCCATCAAGTACCATCCAGGCAAAGCCAATGTTGTGGCTGACGCTCTCAGTCGAAAAGACACTCTACCTAGGCGTGTACGAGCTTTGCAGCTCACCATTCAGTCTAGTCTTCCTGCACAGATACGAGATGCTCAGGTGGAAGCATTGAAACCAGAAAACGTCAGGGCTGAAGCCTTACGCGGCTCAAGGCAACAATTAGAACAAAAGGAAGACGGCGCCTACTATGTAACAGGGCGTATTTGGGTACCACTATACGGCGGTTTACGAGAACTTGTGATGGATGAAGCTCACAAGCCTCGCTACTCGGTACATCCAGGGTCGGATAAAATGTACCACGATCTCAAAACAACATATTGGTGGCCTAGCATGAAAGCCCACATCGCGACTTAAGTCGGCAAGTGTTTGACATGTGCAAAAGTCAAAGTGGAGTATCAGAAACCAGCGGGCCTACTTCAGCAACCCAAGATACCACAATGGAAATGGGAAGAAATTTCCATTGATTTTGTTACAGACCTACCCAGATCTCAGCGTGGGAATGATACAATATGGGTGATCGTGGATCGACTCACCAAGTCTGCTCATTTCTTGGCTATTAAGGAAACGGATAAGTTCTCCACTCTCGCAGACGTTTATCTTAAAGAAGTTGTTTCGAGGCACGGGGTGCCCACTTCCATCATTTCGGATCGGGACGCACGATTCACGTCAGAGCTATGGCAAGCGATGCACAAATCTTTTGGCTCACGGTTAGACATGAGCACAGCATATCATCCTCAGACGGATTGGCAGTCTGAGCGCACGATCCAGACTCTCGAAGACATGCTTCGAGCTTGCGTTATCGACTTCGGCAACGGCTGGGAAAAGCATCTCCCTTTGGTGGAGTTTTCGTATAACAACAGCTATCACACCAGCATTCAAGCCGCTCCATTTGAGGCATTGTACGGGCGTAAATGCCGGTCACCTCTCTGTTGGGCAGAGGTGGGGGATAGTCAGATCACGGGTCCAGAGATTGTAGTGGACGCCACGGAAAAGATTGCACAGATATGGCAACGCATGGCGGCAGCTCGTGACCGTCAGAAAAGCTACGCGGATAAGCGTAGGAAACCGTTGGAATTTCAGGTCGGGGACCGGGTTTTACTAAAAGTCTCACCCTGGAAGGGTGTGGTTCGTTTTGGTAAACGGGGCAAACTAAATCCGCGGTATGTCGGACCGTTCGAAATCATTGAGAAAATAGGCAAAGTGGCCTACAAGCTAAACCTACCAGCTGAACTCGGTGCAGTTCACAACGTTTTCCACGTGTCGAATCTGAAGAAGTGTCTGTCAGATGAGACCCTCGTAGTTCCTTTGAAGGAACTCACTATCGACGAGCAGTTGCATTTCGTCGAGGAACCGGTTGAAATCACGGACCGGGATGTTAAGGTCCTCAAGAACACTAGGATACCTCTTGTTCGAGTTCGTTGGAACTCCCGTCGTGGCCCATAGTTCACCTGGGAACGAGAAGACCAAATGGAACTCAAGTATCCCCAGTTATTCGAAAACCGTGCAACCACTACTGAGGCTGAAGCTACTACTACAGAATTTCGGGACGAAATTCCAAATCAACGGGGGGATGATGTGACACCCCAGGAAAACCAGTAAATGATACAACTTACCTAGCTTCCTCAGTAACCGCATGCTAAATTTCGGGACGAAATTTCTTTCAAGTTGGGGATAATGTGACAACTCGAGTTTCCGACTTTCACTTTCACATTTATTGCACGTTGACTTTGACTGTTTAGTTGTTTGACTTGTTGGACTTGTAATTGTACGCGTTGTGTTTTATGGAAACGTGTTGTCATTGTGCATACATGTGATTACTTGTTGTTGTAAAATATAACATTAGAATTATTATAAAACACTTAACTGATTAAATCACGTAATGCCCGACGAATCGAGATGTGATTCATCATCAAACAAACTAGACGAAACAGAGTTTTATTCGCCATCACCAACTCGACGAAACATAAGTGTTTCGCCGAGCCCAGATTCGCCAAAGCCCAGTACGGCCCAAACTTGTATGCGTAAAAATATATATATGATTAGGAGAACGGTTATCAAAATACTGAAACCCTAGACTTCTTCCCTACTAGCGGCAGCCGTGAGACTCGAGACCCTCAAAGAGCGACCAAATTACTTCTTTGTTCTTGTGGTTAGTGCATATTATTATTATCCGATTATGTGTTAAAACGTTTATTTGAATATTATTCATGCTTGTGTCTATGATGATAAATGATATGATAAGTGGTGGCTACTGTTGATTTCTGTTCGGTCCAATAACATCTCTCGTATTGTTTTATATCATATTTGTCCTCTACTATATTTCTTGGTACCATTATTGTGTGTAAGAAATCAAACCCCACCGATTTGTTTGGCCAATAGCACCAAGCGGTAGTCATAAGAATGGCCGACCATCATGCTTAGTATTACACGTGATATGTCAGTTCATATGTGATTTAAAATAGGAGTCAATATTGATTGAATGATTGAGTGCCATTGGTTAAATTGTTGGCTGGTTAAATGTTGGTCCAATCGAAATTAAGGGCATATTACACACTCAAATACATTAAAGGTCTAAGGTGCAGTGCATGTGTTTGTCGGCCAACATGTGCATGTGATTTGACGGCTGGCAACCTATCTAGTGGTGTAGGGTTCAAGTTCATAAGTCAGTAGGTTGCAAAAAGGGGGGGTCATGTTGAGATAGTTGATTAGTGGGGTTGGGCGGTCAACCGAAAGCCCTTGGCTGTGGGCTTCGGCCCAATAATGCTAAGGAAACCAGATCATAAGAGTGGCGGCTATCTTGCACGTGATCATCTCACCGGCTAATATTTTGCGGTCCAATGAGGGTTGGCGGTGGGGGGAATAGGTGTCGGCCACTAGGGCATTTAGGTTGATGTGATATTGTTTGTTACTTACTGAAACAAGTTATGTTTTGACGAAACAAAAATTATACCGACGAATCACCGGTTGACGAAACCGAATTGGCGAAACAAAGGTGTTTCGCCAAGACCCATTGCGACTGAACAACTTTGGCGAAATAGAAGTGTTTCGTCGGAGTGGGGTCACGGCGAAACAGGGGGCATTTCGCCGATTGGTTAA
The DNA here is from genome assembly GCF_002127325.2 of Helianthus annuus. Lineage (NCBI taxonomy): Eukaryota > Viridiplantae > Streptophyta > Magnoliopsida > Asterales > Asteraceae > Helianthus > Helianthus annuus. Next base: position 102,280,304 of record NC_035445.2, read on the forward strand.
TCTGCACTGTAACTTGGTTAGTTTCTGTCAAAAGTTAACTGGAATTATTAACAACAGTTAGCTGATACGTATGACTTATATGATTCAGAATACTTGCTATGTGCTACTTGGTAGTTGTTATGTGTTATTTCATACGATGGTATGTGCATGCATGAACTTCGAGAATATAAACTGATTACTGTATACGTGCATACTTTAGGACGTGATTGATTCACTTTGAGCACTTACTTAGTATACCGAGCAAACCAAGGTGAGTTCACACTCTTACTAAGGCATGGGATTCCCGGGACATGGGAATTGGGATTGAAGGAATAAGGTTGAATAGATTCGCACTGACACTGTTACTAGACTACCATACCATCGTCCTCGGTTGTGCAGGACACATACGTAAAACCTACGTATACTTATGCTACTCACTGTCCTCATGTTGCGAAGGACACTCACGTAAAACCTACGTGAACTTATACTCACTACTGCCTCGGTTGTGTCGGGCACTTACGTAAAACCTACGTAAACCCCCGCGTACCCCTATCCTCGGTTGTGAAGGATACTTACGTAAAACCTACGTAAACTTGTACGTATTACTGTTCTCGGGATATGTAGAACACTTATGGTTACAAATAGTCTAGTGGTTATACAACATGGGAAGCCCCCACCAACAGAACGTACTATCGGCCCAGTAGAGCCACATGTTACAAACGAACTTACTATTACGCATTTACTTTCTGTGAACTCGCTCAACTAGTTGTTGATCCTCTGTTACATGCCTTGCAGGTCGTTAGATACATGGAGCTTGCACAGGGAGGAGCTGGTCGTTGTGGGCTTGGATCGTGATTGTTTCATTAAACACTTATGACATTTCATACTTTATTATGTTGGGTTTTATTTATACGCTTCCGCTAAACAGTGATAACATACTTATGTTTTGGAACACCTTTCATATTGGTGGTTGAATGGCACTTACTTTTATATATTAATTACATGTTCAATATGATTGGTGGTTTGATCCTGGTCAGTCACGCTCCCAAGCGGTGATACTCCGCAGGTGGATTTTGGGGGTGTGACATAGCATGTCTTCCAACGTTTGAATAGTACGCTCACTCTGACCGTCTGTCTGAGGATGGTAAGTGATGCGTGTGTAGTGTAATATATTTTTAATATATAATTAAGCCCTTTTTACACCTTTAGCCAAGTTTTAAATTTATAAAACACGATATTTACTAACACTAAACACACATATGGGCAAGGGCACCCATCGTGGACGTAGTATAGTGTTGGTAAGATACCGAGGTCGTCCAAGGACACAAGAGCTTTTAATACCGGTTTATCCTCAACGTCTAATCAAATCAAAAAGTTAGAGAAAATGATTTTAAACTAAGAAAATAAAAACTAACTAAATGCTGAAATATAAAAATAAAATAAAAACAGATAGACAAGATAAATCACTTGGATCCGACTCGTGTATTAGTATAACCTTTGATTATTTTCGCACTTTTGCACTTATTTAAGAGATTATCTTAGTTATTGTAGTAGGCCCCTCTTTTGAAGGCGACGTTACCCTCAACCCAGTAGTTTGAGTCAGCAAGGATACAATCCTAAAGGGTTGGATTATTGGAAGATAATGAATTAAGTTATTAATGCAAATTATGGTAGGCCCCGCTTTTGGCGGTGACGTTACCCTCGACTAAGTAGTCTGAGTCAGCAGGGATACAGTCCTAAATAGCCGGGTTATAGTATTAATAGTAGTTAACTTATGAGGGGGTCAAAGAGTTTGGATCCCCGCCATCCAATACCTATGGGCATTGAAGGAGATCCTACTAAATTTGACCCAGGTCCCTTGCAGGACCTCTAAACGCTGAACAAGGGCAAGACCCTTACCAAACCGTTCCCTTAACCCCAGACCAGGTAGCCAACATACCTCCATATAGACCGTGGAGATATGAATGGTGAAAATCTTTTATTTTATATAGACAGTAAAATAATGCCAAGACACCACGGACAAACGATAAGGAAAGATCACCTTCAACATAAGCAACTAGTTATTAAAGTCATTAATACAAAACCAAATAAAAAGTGCAAAATATTAAAAATAAAAAGTATTATACTAAACACTTGTCTTCACCAAGTGATGTAAGAGACTTAGGCAAACATGGCCTTGATTGTCAAGAACTCTTACGATCAATCTTGGATCCCGAGACGACTCACACACTCTACGATGGACAATGGTGGTGGATGATGGTGTTATGGTGGTGGTGGGTGGTGGATGAAGTGTGAGAGAGGTGGTGTGCCAAGGGATGGATTGGAATGAAGCCAAGCACTCCTATATATAGGCTGAACAGAAGGCTGGACACGGCCCCGTGCCCGTCTGACACTCTCTCTCTTCATTAATTGTAATTCGCAATTACAATTAATGCGCCTGCTGTACTTTCGCCACGCCCCCGTGCTCACTGGACACGGCCCCGTGGTGGGCAATAGAAGCTTCTACAGGTTTGTCTTTTCTGCTGCTTCTTGGGCACGGCCCCGTGCTGGCTGAGCACGGGGCATGTTCAGGCTTTTGTTTTCTCTTCTTTGCTTGGGGAGATGCCGTTGAGGGTTCAGGCAGTCTACTTTTTTTCCTTTTCTTGTATTTGTGTTAGAATTTGCTGTCTTTTTGCTTCTTTTGTGAATTTGAGCTCATTTCATCCTGAAAATACAAAAGAAAGACAAAAACACTATTTTTCCAACATTAGTACTTAAAAAGGGTTAGTTTTATGCCTTATTTGATGTAATTTATATGTTGCATTTTACACACATCAAATACCCCCACACTTGAACTTTTGCTTGTCCTCAAGCAAAACTCTTTAAATGTGGCTTACACTCCCAAATGGAATAGGTAGAAGAGAAGGTTTTTGGCTTGTCATAGAGTGTCGGGAATCCAAGATCTTTTTGGGTTTTATTTTTATTTATTTACAATCCTATTTGTTATGACTTATTTAGAACGTTTCATAGGATAAATTACTTATTTGGGCATAACATGCCTTTTTAAAATTTTATTTATATACAAGTTCACATACCTCACGGGAGAAATCACTCAACACTCGGCCGAAGGTGTAATTTTTTTAGTGAATCACTCGAGAGCGGCATGGAGCTTACGCCTTCCATAGGCTTGCCAAGCAATCAATCCTCCTCCTTTTTTAACTTTATACCTTTGTAAATATCAAGAGGACTTTTTGGGTGAAGGGTTAGGCTTGGGCTAAAGGTGGGTGGTTGGGTTAGTGGTTAGTAAAAGGGCGAAAAGCGTAAAAAGCGTCGGTTTTCGTAACATAAATTTTTTAGTGACTTTTTATTTTGAAGTATTTCTCCAAACAAGCTTTTGTTTGTATAGCTTTGTTTGTTTTTAACTTCATCATATATATATATATATATATATATATATATATATATATATATATATATTTAGTCACATAAAAGAACGAGCTTGCGAAAAACCGAGCTTTGTTACTAAAATAAGGGGTGAAAAATAAAATGGGTTTTTGGTGGGTAAAAAGGGTTTAGGGTAAAGAAACGAAAGGTTTAGGCTCAATGGGGTTAACTAGGGGGATTTTGGGTAGGTGGTAAAAAAATGAAAAATAATGGTGTAGAAAGAAAAATGGTTAGTCCTAATGCCTCCATCATTTACTTACTTGGGTTTAAGTTGGTAAGGACCGGGAATGAATCGTCGTGGCAAGTTCTAGAGTTGTAAGAACCAAGCGGCTATTCACACAAGAAACGAAAAATGAGCATCTAGTCTAAAGATGTAAATTTGTATGCTCAATAAAGGCTCAAAACTCACTTTTGTGGGAATGGGTTTTTAATGTGATCAAGTATATATAATTAAATTTTAACTAGACTTGTTATGCCGTTTCATAATTTTCTTATGTTGGTTATTGTTATCACGACGCTTTCGGTTGTAAATTTTATAAAAATATAACCTTATTAATCTTGTGATTCCCAACTTAAACTTTAGACAAGTAAGAAAAAAAATGAAAATTTTTTTTTTTTTGAAAAAATTTGGAGTGTTTAGCGGTTCCAATAGAGTTTTGTGTAAGGCTTGTTGTTAGGACTTGCAAAATTTCAAGGTGTTAGCTTCCCCCCACACTTAAATTACACATTGTCCTTAATGTGTCCCAAAATAAATTTTTAGGTTGATTGGATGTGTAATGTGGTGTTAAAAAGCAAAGATTTATGTTACTGGCAGTCTGGACACGGCCCCGTGTTCGCTGGACACGACCCCGTGTTGAACTGCCAGTATCGAAAACTTACAGACGGTGAACACGGGGGCGTGTTGGTTAGACACGGCCCCGTGTCTGGCAAATAATTGCAGGTCAGTAACCAAACAGCAGGTCTGGGAGATGAACACGGGGGCGTGTCGGCTGGACACGTCCCCGTGTGGACAGTCTGTGAGCCTGAAAAACAGGTTTCGTCTCCCGGTTTCTCCATTTTGGGCCTGTAAGTGCTAAGGTTTAGCACTCTAACCCTTGCATTGTACCTGTTTCATCACTCAATACCACACCAAGCAAACATAAAACATCCTACATTACCACAGTTAATTGTCTCCAAACATAAAGTAGAAAAATAAAACGGAAATAAAAAGTAGTTAAGGAAAGTAAATTGTTCAACAAGTGGCACGCAGGCCATAAATTGTTCGATAGAAAAGGGTACTTAAACCTGTGGGCTCACCATCAACCCGCCCCTTATCTCTTCAAACGTCCATGTCTTCATCGCTATCATCACATCCATCCCCATGCCCCGCCATGTACTCCCGGATGCTACCGATATCATCTTGTATATCGTTGATGTTGCGCTCAATAGCTCCAACCCGGCGGTATGTGTTGTTGGCGAGGTTGTAGGTGTTCCTGGTACACATGAGGTTTTCTTGCAAAAGATCATGTAAGCTTTGAAAGTTAGGAAAACCGCCTCCTTGTGAGGAGGATTGACCCGGATCACCATGGGGTTGGTACTGGTAGTGGGGAGGTGGTGCGTGGAGAACTAGGGCCTCCTGTGGGTTCCATGCATAGCCTTGTGTCCTTTGGAAGCTCACCGTCCCGTCTTCCGCCTCATAAAGTAAGTTCATGGCTCGGCAAATGTGGTAGTCAACTCGTCCCGACCATGGACTCTTTTCAAAGGACCTTGAAATTCTCGTGAAATGCTTGAAAAGACGGTATACCCATCCCCCGAAGAAGATAGGCGTTGGAGCGTGAGCAAGGCGATTGAGGTGCATGTTTCGTAACAAGAGATATGGAACATCGAGAGGCTTCCGGTTGTGGATGCAGTGAAGGACAACCAAATCTTTCAACCCTACAACGCCACTACTGTCGTGACGCTGGTTTAGCGAGTAGGTGAGGAGCCTGTGAATGTAGCGGTAGAGCGGGTCCCTCAGTTTGGTACTCTTGGTGCTACTAGGGTTGTAGATTCCTTCACCGATTTGAGCCCATGCGGCTTGACGTTCATTTACATCCAAGTCTCGTAATCCCCCGGTATTTTCCTCATTCCCCGATTCCTCTTCCCCGTACAGTCCTATTACAGCTCCAAACTGTGCCATGGAGATCGAGTACCTTGTCCCGCCACACCGAAATGCAACCCCTTCAATGTCAAACGGGTCACACCTCGAGGTGAAAGTGAAAGTACTGTAGAACTCCATGGTGCATTGATGCACCGACCGAAGCCGAGTGTTCAATGCAACTGCTAGTGGCCCTGTCACGATGTTGTTGAATCGGTCTAGCTGGTTCACCATGGTTAACAGGTCCGTGCATGCTCGCCTAGGGTACTCCTCGGGTCTTGTTTGGAGTATCTCATATCGTGCCCTAGCATCGAGTTCGCTTGCGTTGAACCTTGTGAACTTTGACATCTGAAAGAATACACCAAAAGTTAGTACGAAACAAAGAAATTTTAAAAGAAACTGCAAACAGTGGGCTGGACACGGCCCCGTGTTCAGTGGGCACGGCCCTGTGTCCAGGCGTCTGTAACCCAAAAACTTCATTTTTCGTCCCGGTTCCGAACCTGAAAATTTTTAGCTCAATAGTTGCGGTTTCCCCCGAAAATGAAACCCTAAGTGTCGTTTTTCCCAAAACAAACCGTTTACCCTTCTAATTTCGTCTTTTTCGGTTCAAAAACAAGGATTTGGGGTTTTAGTAGGAAATCGAACGAATCTATCAACAATACATGTTTATTTACTTTCTACTACACTAATCTAAACTACTACTAACAGATTGCATCAAAAATTTGAAGTTCGATCCAGATGAACACGAAGAACCCTAGATTTTTCCCCAATTTTTGATGTTTTAACTACATGCAAGTAACTAATCTAACTACTAAAGATGATAGAATCATACCTTGATGTTGTTAAACGTGGTAGTGACGTCGGAAATCTGCGGAAAATCGCCTGGAACCAGAGCGTTTTCGGCAAAACGGGGCGTGTGGAATGAGGTAACTGTTGTGAAAAGAGGGTTTTATCCCGACAGTCGCCTTGACACGGCCCCGTGTCCAGCGGACACGGCCTCGTGCCGAGCAAAGTTTTTAAATTTGTTTTTTGTGCTCGTGTGCATGCCCCTTTTTCCGAAAATGGTTAGAAGACTTACCGGTTGTTTTTGACGTACACTTGCCTGTTCGTAACATGTCAGGTACGATGTTGAGTTTATTCGTTAACCGTTTGAAGCGAGATATCCTCTTCCTCATCCTCAATGGATCCTCGGTAGAGTTTTAGCCGTTGGCCATTGACTTTAAATGGTATCCCATTTCGAGCTTTAATTTCTACTGCACCGTGAGGAAAAACATGGGTGACGGAAAAAGGCCCTGACCACCTAGATTTTAGTTTACCAGGAAATAATCGAAGTCGTGAATTAAACAATAGAATTGGATCTCCTACCCGAAATTCATTAGTCTTAATATATTTATCATGTAAATTCTTCATTCTTTCCTTATAAATTTCAGAGTTAGAATATGCATAATTCCTTAGTTTGTCTAATTCATTCATTTGACAAAATCGATTTTTACCGGCAATTTCTAAGTCTAAGTTTACATTTTTTCTTGCCCAGTAGGCTCTGTGAGCTATTTCTACTGGCAAGTGACAACTCTTTCCATAGACGAGCTTATATGGGGTCGTGCCTATAGTGGTTTTATACGCAGTTCGAAAGGCCCATAAAGCATCATCTAATTTGTCGGCCCATTCCTTTTTATTTAGTCCTACGGTTTTTTCAAGTATTCGTTTTAAACCTCGATTAGTCACTTCGGCTTGCCCATTTGTTTGAGGGTGATATGCTGTAGAGACCCGGTGATAGACCTCATACCTTGTTAATATTTTTTCAAGTTGATGATTGCAAAAATGGGTGCCCCTATCACTTATCAAAGCTTTTGGTGTTCCGAAACGAGAAAATAATTTTTTCAGAAATTTTACAACTACTATTCCATCATTTGTTGGAAGAGCTTCGGCCTCCGCCCATTTAGACAAATAATCGACTGCCACAAGTATATATTTGTTTCCTTTTGACGGTGGGAAAGGTCCCATGAAATCGAGTCCCCACACATCAAAGATTTCACAAACGAGAATGCCATTTTAGGGCATTTCGTTTTTGGAAGAAATATTACCTGATCTTTGGCAAGCATCACATGTCTTTACAAGGTTTTGTGCATCCTTGTAAATGGTTGGCCAATAAAACCCTGAATCAAATACCTTTCGTGCGGTACTCGCGGCACCATGATGTCCTCCGTATGGACCTTCATGACAGTGACAGAGAATTCTTCGTGCTTCATTACCATGTACACACCTTCGGATGAGCTGGTCGGCACACATTTTGAAAAGATAAGGATCCTCCCAAAAGTAATGCTTTACATCAGCAAAGAATTTCTTTCTTTGATGATGCGGCCATCCTTTTGTGACTATACCGCTAGCTAGATAATTAGCATAGTCGGCATACCATGGCTCTTGTCTACTCTCCATCATCTCCAAGGATTCGGTGGGAAATTTTTCGTTGATTTGTTCGTCCCTGGTCGCTTCCAAAGCTGGGTCTTCTAGGCGCGAGAGATGATCTGCAGCAGTGTTTTCTGCTCCTCTTTTGTCCTTGATTTCGTTGTCGAATTCTTGGAGGAGTAGAATCCATCTGATCAAACGGGGTTTTGCATCTTGTTTCTTGAAGAGGTACCTGATGGCTGCATGGTCTGTATAGACTACAGTTTTAGAAAGAACAAGGTAAGAACGGAATTTATCAAAAGCAAACACCACTGCTAGTAATTCTTTTTCTGTTGTTGTATAATTTTCTTGTGCATCATTAAGCGTTTTACTAGCATAATAGATTGGGTGGAAATGCTTTTCTTTTCTTTGTCCCAAGACTGCTCTAACGGCAAAGTCACTTGCATCACACATGATTTCGAAAGGGAATTTCCAATCGGGTGCTATCATGATAGGTGCATTGACTAGCATTTCTTTGAGGGTTAGAAATGCTTGATTGCATTCCTTGTCAAAGATGAAAGGCGCATCTTTTTCAAGTAATTTTGTTAGAGGCCTTGAAATTTTTGAAAAGTCCTTGATAAACCTTCTATAAAATCCGGCATGCCCTAAGAAACTTCTGATTGCTCTTACGGAGGATGGTGGAGGTAATCGAGAATAGTTTCTATTTTTGCTCGATCAACTTCCATTCCTTCGCTTGAGATTTTGTGACCGAGTACTATTCCCTTTGTTACCATGAAATGGCATTTTTCCCAGTTAAGGGCGAGGTTAGTTTCCTCACATCAGGATAGCATTCGTTCAAGATTATCGAGGCATTGGTCATATGAGTCTCCAAAGATGGAAAAGTCGTCCATGAAGACTTCCATTGTCTTTTCTATCATATCATGGAAAATGGCTACCATACAACGTTGGAATGTTGCAGGTGCATTACATAGACCGAATGGCATGCGTCGATATGCGAAAGTTCCGTAGGGGCATGTGAAAGTTGTTTTCTCTTGGTCTTCTGATGCTATCGGTATTTGAAAGTAACCTGAAAAACCATCTAAGAAACAATAAAATTTATGACCGGATAGTCGTTCCAACATTTGATCAATGAAAGGCAAAGGAAAGTGGTCTTTCCTTGTTGCTTCATTTAATCGCCTATAATCTATACAAACTCTCCATCCTGTGACGGTTCTTGTTGGTATTAATTCATTTTTCTCATTAGTTATTACCGTCATACCTCCTTTCTTTGGGACTACTTGGACGGGACTTACCCACGGACTATCGGAGATAGGGTAGATTAGTCCGGCGTCAAGTAGCTTGATGACTTCATTTTTAACCACTTCTTGAACATTAGGATTCACTTTTCGTTGTGGTTGAATCACTGTTTTGTAGTCATCATTCATTAAAATTTTGTGCGTGCACATGGAAGGGCTTATTCCTTTAATATCTACAAGCTTCCAAGCGATCGCATTTTTGTGTTTTTTAAGTAGATTAACTAATTTCTCTTTTTCTATGTTACTTAATTTAGAAGAAATAATTACAGGTAAACCACCATCTTTGTCTAGAAAAGCATATTCCAAACCTTTAGGAAGTTCTTTGAGCTCAATGGGTGGGTCTTTAGAAGACACCTTATTTTGTGGCTCATCTAGATCAAGAACCTTAAAGGTTTGTTCTATGGCGATCTCTTCTTCAACAAAGTGGTCGTCTTCTTTAGTTGTATCGGGTGGTTCTGCTTCATCTTCAATTAGGGGGTCATTATTGCCGAAAGGATATTTCATTGAACGCTCAAGATCTATGCTCCTTTTGAATGCCCCTAACTGAAGAGGTAGATTGTTGAATTTCCGATTTTTCAAAGCCTTATGAGTTTGTACAAAAGGTTTTCCCAAGACTAGAGGGGCGTCATCAAGGATGACAAAGTCGGTTGGGATTACCATTTGATTTGTTTGAACCAAAACATCTTCAACTACACCGATTGATCTTATCACTTTTCGATCGGATAGAAAAATGGGTATTCGAAGTGGAGTAAAATCACTAATACTTAATTTTTCAAAAATGTAGTTAGGCATTATGTTAACACAAAGATCTTTGTCAATGGTCACATTACTAATTAATGAATTTTGAAAGAAACACGGAACCGGTGTAATGTTAATTTCAAAAGGATCTTCTTTTATTAGCGAAGTTTGATCATTAGTTAACTTAACACTCACTATTTCTTTGATTTTAGCACTAGTGTTTAACTCTTTTAAAAACTTGGCATGAGGGTTACTAAACAATGATTTTCGAAAGTAGGTGACAAGAGATTAATTTCTTCAAAATTAGACTCTTCTTGTAATTTAACGTTATCGGACTCACCTTTTTCATTGTTTAACTCATGTGTCGGTTTTTCACTTTCTTGTTCTTCCATTTTTATATTTTCAATTATCTCTACGTTATTATTACAATTTAATTCTTCTCTTGCGCGGGACTCCTCTTCCCTTGCGCGAGATTCTTTCATGTAACGTTCGATAGTTTTAATGTGTTCTAATATCCTATTGGTTACTTCGGTTGAGAGAAAAAGAATTTGGATCCTCTAAGCTTGAATCCGGTTGTTCGATCCTTGGCTCCTCATAGTACTCATATGAAGTAGATGGTTCACACCATTGTTCTTCATTGTAAGTATATGATGGATAAGGGTCGAAATTTTGTTCTTCATAGACTCATATGAGGTGGGTTGTTCACGCCATGGTTCCTCATAATAAGAGTATGAAGGTGGTGGTTCATTTCTTGAATCTTCAAAGTATGAGTATGAGGGCTCATACCTTGGTTCATCAAATATGAGTATGAGGGAGGAGGTTCATACCTTTGGTCTTCATAGGATGTGTATGAAGTTGATGGCTCGTACCTAGGCTCCTCATAGTGGTTGTATGAATTGGATGGTTGATATGAGTTATTATATTGAACCGAGCGTGCGTTACGACAATTAGTGCAATAATTACCCTATAATCATCCTCATCATAGGTGTAGTTGTATCCTCTTGAGTATTGATCCATAAGAATCACTCAACGGACTACAACTGAGTCTCGGGACCAGAAAACAAAATAAAGACGAAACAGAAGCTGGACACGGCCCCGTGTTGGGTGAACATGGCCCCGTGTTCAGGGTCTGTATCTGGGCGTTTAATTAAAGTTACTGGTCACGTTGAACCGGGGGCGGTGGTGGTGGCGTAATGGCCACAAACCGTGAATCCTCAGAAGGATCCTGTTGTTGCTGTTGATCATGAGGCGAGTAATGATGTGAAGGTGTAAAGTACCAATTACATTGGTCGAACCTCGCCTGGTAACTATCGGAACCTTGATAGGGTGTTCCATGGAAGGATGACCCATCGGAGATCTCGATTGGATGATTGGGAGTACCCCTTGCAGGCTCGACGGGGTCTGTATCCTCGTCCATATCCACTGCATTATCTTCAGAAAAGTGATCCTCTGGTCCTAGAGGGTTATACCCTATTGGCTCTTGGACAAAATCCGCCAGGTTAAACTGTCCAACGAAGAAAGGTGAAGGATCGCCATAAGATCGGTGCGAAGCGGATCGCTGAAGAGGTATAAAGGATGGTTGAGGGTTATTTGGATTGTTTTCCGAATCTGGTCCAAATGAATGGCGGTATGAGGGTGTTGAGCTATGCGAGGTAGAATGTCTCGCAGGTTCAAAAAGGTTTCTTCTTTGTCTTTGTGGTTCCTCACTTCTTGTACTGGAAGGAGCTCGCGTGTTCGAAGGTCCAGCTTCGTGATCATTGTGAGTAATGATCGTTCCTCTGCCTCTTCCTCCTCTTCCTCGTCTGATTGCAGGTGGCATATTTCCTGCTTTCAAAACTTTAAATAATAATAAACAATAAATAGACAAACTTGGAATAACAATTCGAATTTGTCCTATGTTCTTGTCTAGACTCAAGTATGTGCAATTGTGTAACTGAGATTAAACACAAAGGCTAGTGTTTAATTCACTCAGTGTGGGCTCTGATACCAACCTGTCACACCCCGATTTCCACGTGTCTCACCGGTGGGCCCGGTGGGGGATAACCGTGACGTAGTTGGCAACATTATAGTCAAACCACACAATATATATGAATGCACAGCGGAAGCATAAAAATAAATATATTTCAACATTAAGTGTAATATCAATGTATCACCATTGTTGAAATAATAATCCACAGGGGATCTAATAATAATAACAAAAGTATTGTTCAACAGACTTCAGGCATCTTAAGCTTGCGAGACTTCTAGTGATGCTAAGGAGAAATCCCAGCTAATTACGCATAGTACCTGCATTTAGTCTTTTTGGGGAAAATACGTCAGTTTACACTGGTAAATACATTCAACTGACACTTTTGTAAAATGTTTAATAAAATTGGTTTAAATGCACAAGGCACAAACTCTTTATAACTTGGGATAATTTATAATCAAATCTTGTAAAGAATTACATGTTACTATGCGTTCGGTCGCCCGAGTCGTGCCGGGTTAAAGTTTAATAGACACACCACATAGTATAAAACCGTGGCGGGTAACCAACGGCTACACTTTTATAGTCATAGACATAATGCCGGGTGTACGCCTACACCGGGATGTCAAGGTCGTGGCCATTCGTAAATGCTGCCAAGGATATCTGGGACATGGTCATTAAGCCCCCAAAGGCGTTAAGCCAACAAAACAAGTTTTTAAACGGGTCACATTGATAATACCCAACTACAAATGAGTTGGGGTCAATTGCCCGACCAAGCGGTATTTTAGATACCGTAACCCAAGCCCGTATAACGGAAAATAAGTTAAAGTATTTACCTTTGCAAGTATAATCCTTAATTGAATAAATCACAGATAGCTTTTACTGGTCTCCTATTCTGGAACGAAGGTTTAAAATAACCTATTAGAATCCTAACGGGTCTTTATATTTGCCGTAGCTTAGACCGGTCGGTTTCAGAGGATAGTTACGGTTTAATCGCGTGAAAGGTGAAAACCGTGAATGGAGTGTGATTTTGACCCAACAAGTTTGAAGACTTGTTTTATATGGGCATAATAATCATACTCTGGATTTTGGGGTCAAAACAATATGGTTTGATCCGTTTCGGCTAACTTATGTAAACTAGTTACATAAGCCGAACCGTGCGCGCTAAAGGCGCAACGGGTAACCGTAGGAGTCCTACACTGTTTTCCTAAGTCAATATGCTTTAAAGAGGTTGTGGTATCAGTAGGATACCTTCCATAATGCCCGTAACGAGTTTAAGTTCATAATATGCCCCGTAGGTGTATTTCGGTCTTTTTAAAGATTATAAAAGAGGTTTATGAGTTCTACCGGAAATCTGAGTTTCCCGAATAGTTTATAAAGTCTAAAATACTTTATTTATTAATTAAAATTAGTAGCCACTGGAATCGGTTCAAAAGACCTTGTAGAACTCAAGTTATGGTCGAAAAGGGTATATTCGGTATTTACCGAACCGTTGCCATAACCGCAGGTTATGAGCAGGTTAAAAATGATTGAAAATCTTTAAAAATCCCAAAATATTATTTTACATCAGTGAGTAAAAGGTTTGGTGTCGAAATCCGGGTTTAGATAGGCGTTATGCTAATTGCGCTATTTAATTACTAAAGTTTCGCAATTTGCGCTACTTAGCATAACTCCTATTCTGGACCTCGGATTGACGTGAAATTTTAGGGACATGCTTAGAAATCAGTAACCAAGGTTATGATCCGTTAACGTGTCCGAAATTCTTGTTTTAATTTAAAAAGGGCGTTACGGTCAACTTTTAAGCGTTTAACGGAAATGTGTAAAAGACTCGGACAAACAACGAACCGGTCACAGAGGGTTATACCATCATGTAACCTGGTCCTAAGAGATTTCTAAGGCATATCTAAATCAAACTTTAACGGATCAGAACTGAAGTCAATGCAAAAGTCAAACTTTTGCGACTTTCGGCTCCGAACCGGGTCAAAACAGAAAATGGTCGGATCAAACAAGCTTAGACTAGTTTATATATTTGTTATCATGTTTTATGAGTGTTCAAACAGGTTACATATCATCTACATTACAGATTATGCAAGAAATCGTAAAATGACATTTCTGTTGACTTTTTCTAAGCACGTTTGACTCGATATTTGAACTAGTTAGAGTGGGAATCAGAGGGTGCCCTTTTAGGGGTTTAATGCCCACATGATTACCATCATATAACTATCTTTGATTTGACAAATCACTGGACCATTCGTGATTTATCGCAAAGTCAATCGTTAATTACGACGGATTGACTTTTAGGCTAAAACTATGGAAAAACGAAACCACAAAGGGTTAGGCAACTTACAGAAGCTTGGTGCACGACTAAGAATGATAGAGGAAAGCTTGAGAGCTCCAAGAATGATCAGAAGGCAGGTTTTGAGGTGTGATTCAATTGTGCACAAGGCATTGGCTTTTATAGTGAAAAATGAGGCTTAGGATCATCACAACTCACCCTACAATGGAGCATGGATGATCAGCAAGTGGCCCTGGGTGCTAGGGGGCATGTAGAGGGCGCCCATGCTTCATTTATTGCACATATGATCGTTCACAACTTCAAACAGCAAGTCTGTCCAAGAATTCTGCATCTGGGACTTGTACGCGGCCCGCATTAGATTTAGGCCGTATGCACGCGGGCCGCCTGGATCTTCATGTCAGGAAACGTATCTACAGGTGGCTCGCGGCCCGCATTGACTTGCTTGTTTCACTCAGGCGGGCCGCCTGAGGCCTAAATTCAAAGATTTTCAAATCTTTTGTAATCATTAACCTGACCTTTCGGTTTCGAAGGGGTAACTTTGCGATTTGGCCCTCGATTATCTACGATTAAGGGCCTCGTGCCTTTTACCCGCACTGTTAAGTCCCCGGTTAGTTTAATTACTATCCGAAAAGCCTTAACTTTTATTGTTGACGCTTTTAACCCCTCTCGTACGAATTTGATCATAACTTTCTCGTTTTAAAACGGAACTTCGCGAAATTTATATAGTACATTCTAGTGAGCGTATTTTACTGTTACAAGGCCTCGGGTTCATCAAAGGGTCACTCAGAGGTATAATTAAACATGTTGACACAGTTAACCCCTGTAGCTTTGTAATCTCTCACTTTCTTCCGCGTTTCGCTCCGTACGATCCATGATTTATTCGTTTGAAGGTACGAGCATCGTTTAGGGTTACTATACAGTATATTTACCCTTTGTTGACATTTATAACCCTCGAATTTACATACTTTCAAGTTTTGTCAACTTTAGTCCTTTATTTAATATTTGATGCCACGTGTAAACTCATGACACGTGTTAACACATTATTGGACACAAAATTTCGAGGTGTTACACCTCTGCCGAAGGATCTTGATGCCGCAATTGAAGACGTTGTTCCTACTCTGTCCGCAGCCAAAACCGTTCAGTGGAAACGGATGTGCGAGAATCCAACGAGGACATTTACTTTTTCTGAAGGGATGCTTGCCATGGGAGGGTTGAGCCCCTCTTATCCGGTTCGTCCGAGGGCTTTCTTCGGCAAAAAGGGTACTTCTTTGTTCCTGATTTGTCACTTATGGTTACTCCTTTTTTATGTTTTTAGAGGTCATGCAGTCATCTTTAGTGTCCCTTTCTTTTGTGTAGAGATAACTTTGTGGAGGCTACTTCAGGGTGATTCCGAAGATGTTAAGTATGTGGTTGACAACGAGATTGATCCTAGGTTGAATGCGGAGGTGCAGGTTACTGGGGGATCCATTCAGGCCGGGGGTTCTACTGCAGTGGGTGGTGATGAAGAGAATCCCTCTGATGAGGAGGAAAGTTCTCCTGACTTTCCTCCTGTTCATCCTTCTGGCCAAAGCGATGATGAAGATGTGGAAATCCAGCTAGTTCGTAAGAGAAGATCTGCCAATCCTCAGCCAACCCCTGCTCCCCGTAACATCCGTCAAAGACTTCGGAGTGCCAGTGGTCAAAAACCTCCTCCTTCATCGAAAGCTGCTTCTGATCTCCCCCCTGCTGGGGTCAAAGGTTCCCTGTTTAAGCACTTGAGGTCTTCTAGCCTAGTGAGTGCTCCTTTGTCGGTAGGCTTTATCTTTTATTTTATTTTTTCTGTTCTTTGCCTTGCCTCTGATGTTCTTTTTCTTACTTCTCAGGGGAGTTCCCGGGAGCCCATTGAGATTCCTACTGGTCCCTCTTCTCCCCGTGTTCGGGATAAGACCTCTGAGGTGGGCGTAGCTCGTTTTTCCTCGGCTTTCGAGCTTTCGCCGTCCCGTGCTACTGGGACCAGTAAACCCACCCTCCTCGAAGGTCTTGCTCAATGATCTCCTCTTGCCCCTTTGTTTGCCGATGCCATCCCTTCTGTTTATGTTCCAAAATGGAAGGTGACTAGCTCCTCCGTGATAGGGACTCCTGAAGCTTCCAGGGATTTCCTGAACCATGTCGTCCCTCCTTCACATAAATTTGCAACCTCTGCTCTGAGGGACGATCTCTTCGAGGATCAATACAGCATGTCCCTGTGTGAAAGCTTCTTTAGGGGTGCTGGGATGTTGCAGAGAATCGACGATCTGAGGAGGGCAAATGAAGGGCTTAAGGCTGAGCTTAAGGCTTCCCAGTCAGTTGCTGCTGGGCTTAGGTGCCAAGTGGTTGATGCCAAAAGGAAGCTGCAGGAGGAGAAGGTACATAGTCTTCCCCCCCCCCTTTTATTTTTTTTATACTTACTGATCTTTTATCTAGGGGGCTGGAGCTATGCTTGAGAGGAAAGAACGGGCTTGGGAGCGGGAGATGGCAGCGTTGGTTGAAGAGAAAGAAGAGCTTGCTGCTGAGCTGAAGCATTTGAAGGAAGTTGGCTCTGTTTCCCAGGAGCAACTTAATACCATGTATGCAGATTATGGGATAACTTTCGATGACAACCAACGATTGGCGGGGGAGAAGCATTGGCTGATTACCGAGGGCTTTGGGGCTTTTCTTGCTGCTGTTGCTCAGTCGGAGGACTTCAAGAGTGGCTTGGAGGAGGTGTACAGGGCATACAGGGATGTCGGCTACCAGTCGGGATTAAAGGATGGCTATGCCTATTCTGCTCAAGGCCTAGGCAGAAAGGAGACTCCACTTTACAATTCTAAAGCAAAGAAGAGGTTGTCCAAGCTGAATGAGGAGTTTGGGCGTAAAACCCCGGCCATCCTTGGGAAAATCCTGGAGCATCCCCTGATCTCTATTGATGAATTGAAAGCCCTGTTCTCCTCTGCCGGTCCTTCGTCTCCACCATCTCTTTCCGGGGGTGATCCCCAATGAATTCCAAACACTTAATACATTTCGATATGGTTGTAATAACTTTTACTTGCCCTAGGATACTTTTGCGTTTTGCTTGACT
The DNA here is from genome assembly GCF_002127325.2 of Helianthus annuus. Lineage (NCBI taxonomy): Eukaryota > Viridiplantae > Streptophyta > Magnoliopsida > Asterales > Asteraceae > Helianthus > Helianthus annuus. The sequence continues at coordinate 102,297,596 of NC_035445.2, forward strand.
GCTTGGGAGGGGTCCTTTGTGTCGGGGACCACCTCAACTTTTAATCGTATGGGTTATGATTGTATATTGCTTCTTTGCTTTGCTGCCTGTTTCTTGCCGTGGTTGTTTGTCTTGCAGGGGTTCTTGTCGAAGGTCAGTTTGGTGCTTCCACGGAGATTTTTAGACCGTTTGGCGAGGAGTCGTGTCTTTATTTTATCTTGTTGTATTTGTAATTTTGCATGTTGCTTATTCTTGCCAAAGTTATTGAGGCCTTCCTATGTATATGTACTTTGTATTAATAAAGCGGATTCCCTTTCGTGGTCTTGTATGTAAGAGTGTATTTGTATTTTTTGTTTGTTTGTTAAACTATAATTGTTTGTTCGAGGCCAATTGGTGGACAAGTTTATAATGTGGCATTATCTTTTTAACTTGTTCTGTCCGTTTTGGGTTAGCTAGACCCTTATCAGCCCCACGGCCAGGCTTTTGGCATGTTTTGTATGCCTTGTACACGTGTGTTCGTTTGTTCTAGTTTAGATTTAATGGTGTTCCTGGGCACATCTGCCTAGGTACAATGTCCATTGTTTTTTCAAAAGGGGACGTGTTCCGTCCGTTCTTCATTTAATCTTTAGGAGGTTTACATTTCCCGTCGTAGATTGTTACAAAAGGCCTGTCTTTGGGGGATCCCCAGACTAATAGTTAGTTGTTACAAAATTAGCTCTTGGCCGTTTTCTTTGGGGGTGAACCCCTTACACGTAATACTTCCTAAGCTGCATGAGATTCCAGGTCCTGGGGACCTCCTTGCCTTCAAGCGTTTCCAACTTGCAAGTTCTCTTGCCATTTGCCCATGTGACTCGGTAGGGCCCCTCCCAGTTGGGGCCTAACTTTCCAGTGTTTTCTTGTAAGCTGGCTTCATTGGCTCTAAGGAATAGATCCCCCGGGACGAGGTTGAGCTTCTTCATCCTGGTGTTGTAATAACTTTCCAGTAGCTTTTTGTATTTGGCTTCCCTGACTGCTGCTATCTCCCTACTTTCTTCCAACAGGTTTAAGTTCATTCTAAGGTCCTGTTCGTTTTCTTCATCTCGAAGCTTCATCCGGGCAGTCGGGGATCCTATCTCGGTGGGGATGACAGCTTCCGTCCCGTAGGTAAGGCTGAACGGGGTCTCCCCATTGCAACTTTTGGGAGTGGTTCTGTATGCCCATAGCACAAATGGAAGTTCTTCCAGCCAGCCTTTTTGTTTTCTTCCAAGCCTTCCTTTCATTCCCTTGATGACGCTTTGGTTAGCTCTCTCCACCAATCCGTTACTCTGGGCATAGGTGATGGAGGTAAACACTTGTTGAATCCGCATCTGCTCGCACCATGGTTTGAAAGGCCTTCCGGCAAATTGGACCCCGTTATCGCTCACCAGCTCCTTTGGGACCCCATACCTGCATATGATGTTATCCAATACGAACCTCCTCATCTGTTCTCCAGTAATCTTTGCCAGGGGCTTCGCTTCGATCCATTTGGTGAAATAGTCGATGGCTACCACCACGTATTTGACCCCCCCGGGCCCTCCGGGAAAGGCCCAATTATGTCGATGGCCCATTTTTGGAATGGCCAGGATGTTGATACCGGTACCATGGGGTGTTTGTGCCGGTGGGTCATTGGTGCATGTACTTGGCAGTTATCACATTTCTTGATTTCCTCATATGTTGTTTCGTACATTCGTGGCCAGTAAAATCCTGCATTCATTGCCTTTCTCACTATCGTCCTTGGCCCCGAGTGCATTCCGTAAATCCCCTCATGCATTTCTCTAACCACATATTCAGCCTCTTCCATGTCAACACACTTCAGGGACGGGCCCAGATATGATCTTCGATACAGCTCCCCCTCGATTAGTTCATATTGCAGGGCTCTGACCCTTATCTTTCTGGCTGCCCATTCCCCCTCGGGTAGAATTCCGTCCCGGAGGAACTTAATGATTGGGGTCATCCATGTTTCCTGAGTACCCTCAATCGCAGCAACCTCCTTTGCGTTAAGGGAAAGAAATGTCAGGACCTCCACCTTGATTTCTTTCGCGAGATGGTCGAATGCTACCGAGGCCAGCTTACTGAGGGCATCAAATTTCCTGTTTCTTCCATGGGGGATATACTCCAGTTTGAAAGTTTTGAATGCCTTAGCCATCTCCCTTACTTTCGCCACGTATTGGGCCATGGTGCCATCTTTGGCTTCATATTCTCCTTGGTATTGTTTCACTACCAGTTGTGAATCAGTGCTAGCCTCTACGTGTCTTGCTTTCATTTTTTTGTGCCAGCCTCATCCCCGCTAGGAGGGCCTCATACTCTGCAGTATTGTTGGTGTTCTCGAAATCCAACCTTATGGCATACGTCAGCTCGACCCCCTCGGGGCTTACCAGTGTGATTCCTGCCCCACTCCCTTCTTCACTGGATGCTCCGTCGGTGAGTAACTTCCACACCGCCCCGTCTTCCTTCTCTCTTTCTTCTTTCTCTAAGGCTTCCCATTTTAACAGTTCCTTCTCTTCGTCCTCAGGGACCTCTGCTAAGAAGTCGGCCAGTATCTGTCCCTTCATGGCCGTCCTGGGCTTAAACTCCAGAGAGTGTTCCCCTAACTCCACAGCCCATTTAGCCAACCGTCCTGACAGCTCCGGCCTCCTGAGTACCTTCTGAAGGGGTTGATCGGTCATCAAGGTAACCTTGTGCCCTTGGAAATACCTCCGGAGTCTTCGGGACGCGAAGATAAGAGCTAATGTGAGTTTCTCCAGGGGCATGTATCGTTCCTCGGGCCCCTTAAGCGTTCTGCTGATGAAATATATGGGGATCTGTCTCCCCTCCCGTTCTACCATCATAACCGCACTTATGGTCGTTTTCGAGGCGGATAGATACAAGAGCAACAGGTCCCCGGGTACCGGGGTGGCCAACGTCGGGAGCTAGCAGATGTAAGCTTTCATTTCTTGGAAGGCAGTCTCAGCCTCTGTGGTCCAGTTGAATTTGTTTGTCTGGAGGCAGTCTTTCAACACTTTCATGAATGGAAGGGTCTTGTCGGCTACTTTAGACAAAAAACGGTTTAACGCTATGAGTCTCCCGTTTAGCTTCTGGATATCCTTTAGGGACCTGGGAGATCGCATTTCGGCTACAACCTGGGTTTTTTCCGGGTTAGCTTTGATTCCTCCTTTGGTGACCACTACTCCCAGGAAACTCCCTTCCTCTACCCCGAAACAGCACTTTCCGGGGTTTAGCTTCATGTTCACATCTTGCATAGTGTTGAGAGTTTCGGCTATGTCATATACCCTGGCCATCTCCGTCAAGCTTTTGATAACAATATCATCGACGTACACTTCTAAGTTCCTTCCTCGTTGCTCCTTAAACAAGGTGTTCATGAACCTCTGATATGTGGCCCCAGCATTCTTGAGGCCGAAGGGCATCTTGGTATAGCAGAATGTCCGTTCATCTGTGATGAAGGCGCTTTTTTCTTCGTCTTCTATTGACATCTGGATTTGGTGGTACCCCTTGTAGGCGTCCAGGAAGCACTTCAGGGGGTATTGGGACAAAGAGTCCACCTGGGTGTCTATCTCCGGGAGGGGATAACAGTCCTTAGGGCATGCTTTGTTTAGGTCTTGAAAATCGATGCACATCCTCCACCCCTCGTCCTTCTTCTGCACCATAATAGGATTGGCGATCCAGGACGGGTACTTCACCTCCCTGACTATCCCTGCCCTGAGCAGCTTTCGGGTCTCTTCACAAGCAGCCCTTCTTTTATTAGGTCTCATGCTCCGCTTTTTCTGCTTTACCGGCTTCGCCCATGTGTAAGTGTTGAGCCGGTGTTCAGTTAGGCTCCGGGGGACTCCCGTCATGTCCCCATGTTGAAACGCAAACACATCTATGTTATGGAGGAGCAACTCCTTCAGGGCACTCTTGCATTTGTCACTTAAGTGGCTCCCCACTTTGACTGTTTGTTCTGGGAACCTGTCACAGAGGACCCATTCCTCTACTCCCTTCCCCTAGGATTTTTCTGGTGCTTCTTCTTTGGATACGGAAGAGACTACTTCATAAGCGGATTAAACCCACGCAAGACCCTTTGGTGTTTGAAATACTAAAGCCCCGTGGGGGGTGGATGCATGTGCCTGCAAGTCTCCAATTCCGGGTCTTCCTAAGATCGCATTGTACTTTGAGGGTGCCCTGACCACTGTGAAGGTCAGATTTATCGTTCGGACTCGATCCCCTACCCCGACTGTGAATGGGAGCCTGATCTTCCCAAGGGGTGTGACACACTGTTGTTGAATCCCACTAAGGGGATGGAATCTTCTTCCAACCTGTCTCTTACATCCCTGTTGAATCTGAGGAAACAATGCTCATATATTACCTCGACACCTGACCCTCCGTCCACATGTATTCGAGACACCTTGTGCCCAGCTATTATGGCTGAGATGTTCAGGGGGAGTCGTTGCATCTCATTTTCTTCTAGGTACGGCACAAGGATGGGAGCTTTCATGCAGTTCGGGGAACCTAGGATCCTGGCCTTTACACTTCGGGTGGTATCGAATTCGTTCCTCCTTCTAATCATATCAACATCTGCCCTCCCCGGCTCCCTTGCATCTCTTCCCTTGCGATCCCCTCCCCCCTCCTTGATTTCCTTGACCAAGTGGGCTAACCTCCCTGTTTTCACCGCAGTTTCTATTTCCCTTTTTAGGTACATGCAGTCATCGGTTTTATGCCCAAAACCTTTGTGAAAATCACAATACTCGTTTGGTTGTGCTTTCGGTCCCGGTTTTATGGGTGGTGGCCTCGGGAAGGAGTTCTTTATCCTTTCCGTGGCCAGTATCTAGCTTGGGGTCTTGGTGAGAGGGGTGAAGCTGTCGGAGTAAGGAGGGAGACCCCTCCCTCGGGGTCTATATGGGGAGTATGAGGGCCTTGTTCTGTCGTGTAACATTCTATCAAAGGCAGGTTTTCGGGAATAAGGTGTACCTTTATCAGGGGGCCTTGCAGCTGGGGTGGCCCTCCGAGGGGTGACATCCGTCTCCTTCGCTTTGCTGACTGTGTCTTTTCCCCTGACAAAGGCCCTGACCCTGTCCATAAGATTGTCAAATGAGTGGGGGAACTCCTCCCCCAGCTTTTCACACAGCTGTGCATGCTTCAACCCGTTTATGAAACTGCTGATCTTCATGATCTCCGGGACGTCTTTAATGTTCATGCTTTCCTTGACAAACCTCTCCATGTATTGGTCTATTCGCTCGTTATCCCTTTGTCTGATGTGAAGGATCTCGTTCGGATTTTTAACCACTTTTCTCTGTTGGCCAAAGTTCCTGAGGAACTTCTCGCTTAGCTCTTCATAACTATCTATTCTCCCCGGGGGAAGGTTGTCAAACCAAAGCCGAGCTCCCTCTGTCAGGGTTTGCACAAACATGTGGCACCATACTGGCATGGGCCATCTTCCTAGTTGTCCCGCTCCCCGGAAGGCATGCAGGTGGTCCTTGGGGTCTCTTGTTCCATCATAACGGTCAAAGCCCGGGGGTAACTTCGTCTTGGGGGGCATGGGTGCTTCTGCGATTCTTCGTGTGAACTTTGAGACCTCGGCTAAGTCTCGTGGTAGATATGGCTGATCCAAGCCACTATCACCAAAGTTGTCTTTCCCCCTCCCTTTCTCTTTGGACTTCTGGCCTGTGATAAGATCCTCTCTTTCTTCTGAGGACATCTGCCTCAGGGCAGTCATAAATGTTTCCAGCTGGTCACCATTGTTGTTCTTGTTTTAAAGATTCTTTCCTTCTTGGCTGGAGGGTGTGTCAAAAGAAAGTCTAGCCTAAGGTTGTCGAGCTTTTCCTGTCTCTTTAAATCTTCAAGGCACTTTGTTAACTTCTCCCTGTGCATGGCCACAAAGTCCGGAGTGATATGCTCTGCATTTTCCGGGTTCTCTACCTGGTTCTCGTTACCCTCTTCATGGGTAATATCTTCTACAGTGACTTTGTCCAAATCGTTTTGTGCCGTCTGAGTGACTCGTGAGTTATGTGGGGTTGCCATGTTGTTCTTGGTGGGATAAGTTGCTCTTTAGACGTCGAGTTTTGATGTGGGAACACTGAGCAGGCTGATGTCCCACGGATAGCGCCAATGTCGAATACCCAACTCCCGGATGACGTTAGATGGATCTTCGCTGACGTCAAGAGCCTTTATCTTCGTTACTACAAAAGAGTAAACCGTTAGCCTCGCCACGGAGGACCCTGGGAGGGGGATCCGTGACCAAGCTCCGGCGTGAGAGTAAGTAAACTTGCCGGAAAATGAGAGGAGTTTCCTCCGATGAGTATAATCACCAGAAGGTTTCCTCTTTGGTGTGAATCTAATTAATATGTGTGTGTATTAATTATGGGGGAATGTTGGTGGGAAGTTAATGAGAGATGAGTAAATGAGGGTGTAGTAAATGAGAGGGTGCCGGAGATGATACCTCCCCTGGCTCCTTTATGCCTTCTCTTATATAATAGCCAGTTCTTATCTCATCAGAGATCTCCCACACGTGATCTAACGGTTTCTGGTAGTTCTCGGGGGGTGCAGACACGTGTCTGGCCCCCAACGGTGAGATGCCCCCCTTAATTAATGCCCAGCCGGAGAAGTACAGTAATTCAGACGAGATCCTTTTCTTATCGAGCATTAAATGAGTTCTGTTCCTTTTGCTAGTTGTTTCCCGCCCGTTACAAAAGAAGAGAAACCTTAATGGACAACGCAGCTCTATCTTGTGGGCTGACACGTAATTGGGCTTTCAGAAAAATAGTCCAAAGCGGGTAAAGTGGGCTTCCCCACTGGCCCGTCGTCAGAAACTAATAAAGATAAATGTATAATTTGCAATTTCACATATAGTTAAAGGACATAATTTGTAATTTACTTTATACATTATGAAAACGTATATATGTTGTACTTAGTATGTTTTCTCTCCAACAACGACCCACTTGAGAATCGAAGTGGCTTGCAACTTGTAATCTCTATAAGGGTTCTCTTTCTTGTGGAGTTAAAAACTAAACTCTTTTCATCCTAATTTCCAGTTAATTTAACATTCACTCTCGTTAAATTACATGTTTCAATCGGGCTATGTGTAGGATCGTTCCGATGACCTTAAACGTCAGTAGAAGTAGTTCATCTCAGTTTACAAAGGCGGAAACAGAGCAAACCAAGTCAAAACAACATGTTTCTTCCAATTTCTCTTTCTATTACTGATTGCGAGTCTTTACAATGATTCTGATACAAATCCGACAGCACCTCGACTCACAAACACACACATACACACCTGTTCGTTTGAAATGAACACATCACTATTTATAGTGCCAGGCTGTCCGTTTGAACGAGACACAACATGTTCAAACGGACATGCTTCAAACGGCCAGGGTTCAAACGACCAGAACAAGTTCAAACGGCCAGGACCATTTCAAACGGCCAGGTATCCTAAAACCTATACAAACCCTAATTTAATCTCGTTTATGCACCCATTTAACCTATCTAGACACAAGACTCAATAAGACGTAGTCAGCAGACATTTCGTGCACCAACAGACTCCCCCTTGGATGTTGACGTAGTCTTCAGCGCCTGAGTCTTTAGTCTTGGTCTTTTCTCCAACTTTGTCTCTTCATTATAACAACTCAATCTTCACAAATTTTAAATCACAATCTGACTCCATCTTCAGACTCCCCTTTGAATGTTGATCCAGACTCCCCCTTTCACAGACTCCCCCTCTCAGTATGCTGGGATCTGAGGTCTTGTTCTGGTTCAAGCTTTGACAATTAGCTTCCGTGGGTATAATGAAGTCTCCAAACCTGTTACTCAACCAATAACATTAGACTTTATCTTTTCAAACAATAAACACAAATTCAATCAGCTCTAGAAATCCACTCAAGTATTCAAGTTCAAGTTAATGACCCTGATTACTTGATTTATCTACCAAGTTCAATTTAATGACCCTGGTTGATCTTTTAACGAATCCAACTGATTTTAGTAACATCATTTTTTTTCAAATTTTCTGAAAATAACAAGTATCAAGTTAATGAACTTGTTTTTGCCTTTGAAACAATTCAACTTCCAACAATGTAAGCTCTCCTCATTCTTCAGCTCAGAATCTCCTGCATCTGCTTCATCTTTCTAGAATCCGACAATCAACTTTCCACTCTGGTTTGTCTAAAATAAAGCAGAAATAAAATCTTTTTGGATTTTTAATGTGATCTAAACTAAGAAATGAAATAACAGAAAACTTAAATTGCAGAAAATAAACTATTTACAAAATTTATTTTTGGCGAGCGTGTCAGGAAATCATATCAGCTTTTCAGACAAATTACTAGTACCGTTAAGCTGCATTACATACTCAGACTTAAACAATTCACCTCGATTGTCGATATACTGATCCATCTTAAATTTTCATACAAACTTCAATGTATTCAGGATACTGTTTAAGTGTCTTAGAACTTAGATCAATTCATGTGTCCCACCTCTTGAATATACTCCCGTATCCAGAATCTCAATATTCAGTCTTACAGGCAAGAATACTACAATGATATCTGTACATAAATTAGGGGTTAAATGCGAGAACTGAGGGATCTCAGGTCAGAACTTCCGTTCAGCAGAGAGATATCAGTTTCGACTTTGCAGTATGTCCCCTTTAGAGGATCTTTTCAGCTACAACAGATGATTATCAATTTTATTGTCTAATCAGCTGAGGGCTTTATGCTATATTTCAAGCATTTTGGATAAAGTATTAGCCAAGGACTAGGTCAGAACTACCGTTCAGCAGAAGTCCCGGAATAATACCCCAAACATCATAGAGTATAAACACCTAGTATATCAGAATACGAGACCTTTCAAACGAGATTTCAGGGGTTACCTATATATCCAAGTAGTGTTCCCCACGAATTTCACAAGTTTGAAATTTTAGGTTTATATCCCGAATAAATTTACTAAATGTACGAAAACCTATCGACACATCGTTAGTGAGATTGTTTAACTCATTTTGTCTTTCCAAATCTTTAGCATACTGTAATTGTCTAGCTGATGTACTATCATTTTCCCTATATACACAAGCTCTTTTTCAGATTTTATCATGTTTTTGTATTTTTGCATTTTTTACTGTTTTTGTATTTTTCTGAAAATAAACTTTGTACAACTATCTATCTCCCCCTAAATACCAAAACACGTAAAAAATCGACAAACCATCGCAGATTGTCTCTCGTCTTCATCGCAACAGTACTCTCATCAACGCTCACAACCCCATCCGACACCGAAAGCAATTTCATACCATTAAGTTTTAACAAATATTGAAACCGATTTTTATCAAAAGCTTTGGTATGCAAATCAGCTTTTTGTTCGTCAGTGTGGATTTTCTCAATTCGTATCAACTTTTTCTCGAAGCAATCGCGAATAAAGTGATGACGAATTTCTATATGTTTAGTTTTAGCGTGATGTACTGGATTTTTAGTAATGTTAATTGCGGCCTCATTATCAACAAACAGAGGTGTGTTAAGAAACTGCAAACCGTAGTCGCGCATCTGTTGTTGTATCCACAGGATCTGAGAGCAGCAACTGCTAGCAGAAACGTACTCCGCTTCACATGTAGATAGCGCCACAGATGTTTGTTTCTTACACTGCCAAGTAACCAATCTCGGACCAAAGAACTGGCATCCTGCAGTTGTTGATTTCGCGTTGATTTTGCAGCATCCGAAATCCGAATCGGAATACCCTTCGAGCGTAAAATCGCCTTTTCTAGGATACCATAACCCCAATGACGGATTACCTTTCAGGTAACGTAATATCCTCTTGACAATAATCATGTGCGATGCTCTCGGGTTAGACTGAAATCTTGCTGCGAGGCACGTTGGGTACATAATATCAGGACGTGAAGCAGTCAGATACATCAAAGAACCTATCATGGAACGGTAGAACGTTTCATCAGCCCTGTCTCCGGTGAGATCTGGGTGAATCCCATGATTAGTCGCAAGTGGGGTAGCAGCTGGAGTAGAACTTGACATTCCAAATTTCTCTAGAATATCATGCACGTACTTCGTTTGATGAATGAAAATTCCCTCAGGAAGTTGTTCAACTTGTAGACCCAGAAAGAATTTCATCTCCCCCATTGATGACATTTCGAATTTCTGCTTCATCACCTGTTCGAAATCTTTGCACAATTTCTCATTTGTTGACCCAAAAATTATATCGTCCACATAAATTCGTACTATCAGAAGATGACCATCAACGACTTTAGTGAAGAGAGTGGCATCCACTTTTCCACGTATGAACTGGTTAGCGAGTAGGTGTTGAGACAAAGTCTCGTACCAGGCTCTCGGCGCCTGATGTAGACCATACAATGCTTTGTCCAGTAGATAAACTTTGTTCTTGTGGATTGGGTCAGTAAAGCCGGCGGCTGACCAACATAAACCTCCTCTTTGACCTTCCCATAAAGAAACGCTGACTTTACATCCAACTGATATACTTTAAAATTCTTCCAAGACGCAAATGCTAGGAAAATTCTGATAGCCTCTAGTCGAGCTACAGGAGCATAGACTTCGGTAAAATCAATCCCCTCCTGTTGACTAAAGCCCTGAACAACGAGTCGAGCTTTGTTCCTTACAACCACTCCTCTGTCGTCCCTCTTACATTTGAAAACCCATTTTGTATTGATTTTCCTTTGACCCTCCGGCAAATCCACTAACTTCCATACACCCAACTTTTCAAACTGACTTAACTCTTCTTGCATCGCTATGACCCAAGAGTCTTCAGTAAGCGCCTCTTTGTAAGTTCTCGGTTCGACCTGCGAGATAAAACAACTTAATGAAAATTCAGTTTGTAAAGGTGCTATTGTAGAATAAAAACATGTTAAGCCCTGATCAATTTGACGTCTCGTGCGAACGCCCGATTGCAATTCTCCTATGATCAACTCCTCTGGATGATAAGAAAGAGTTCGCGGCATCACTTCGCATGGAACATCTACATTTCCCTCCAGATTAGTAACATTCTGCTCTGCATCTTGTTCACCAACTTGGTTTGTTTGACTTGATAACTGGATCTGCTCCCCCTCAAGATCTGAATCACCATGGTCAAATACTGGCATGTTATCAGCTTCTTGATCATCATTCACCTCCGACTGATTACCAGGAGCAACTTCATCATCATGTTCACCAGCATTACTAGGACCTGCTTCATCATCATTTGAAGTTTCCCGAGGTCTTCTAGAATACTCCGCTGGGAACCTGAGCTGCAACTCATACTCTCGCAAAATATCCAGCTCATCAAAGAAATCTTCCTCTTCCTTAGATTCTTCCCTCATGTCAAACGAATCCCAAAGTTTGTCATAATGATATCGCCATGAATCACCAGGATTCTGTGGCGGCATAGTGTAACCTTGACATTTAACATTCGCTGCATCAATAATCCGCTTCTCGCTTGGAACAAAGACACGCCGTGTAGGACTTGAATATCCAACAAAGATTCCCTCAATGCTCTTTGAACCAAACTTGCCATTAGGCTCTATCACCGTACAGGGCGACCCAAACGGTTCTAGATACTTCAAATTCGGCTTGCGTTTATTGATTAGCTCAAAACACGTCTTGTCGAACTTCTTTACAGTAAAAACTATGTTGAGAGTATAGCATGCAGCAGAAACAGCTTCAGCCCAGAAATTAATTGGTAACTTAGAATCTGCAAGCATTGTTCCGGCTGTCTCGATTAGCGTCCGGTTTTTGCGTTCTGCAACTCCATTCTGCTGCGGAGTGTACGGAGCACTAAACTCATGCAGTATACCTCTTTCATCACAAAATTCTTCCATCTTACTGTTTTTGAACTCAGTACCATTATCACTGCGAATTCTACATATAGGCCTCTGGTACAGATTCTCAATTCTTTTAAACAACGCCATCAGGCTGTCAAACGTTTCGTCTTTGGATTTCAAAAACATAACCCAAGAAAATCTGGAATAATCATCAGTCACGACCAAACAGTAGGAATCTCCTGTTATACTCTTGACATTCACTGGACCAAACAAATCCATGTGAAGTCTTTCCAAAGGTCTTGAAACTGAATTGACTTGCTTTGTAGGGTGTGACTTTTTCTTCTGTTTGCCTTTAACACAACTTATGCACTCCCCTTCCAGATGAAAACCTTTGACATGCACTCCTGTGACCAAGTCGTTATGCACCAAGTGATTCATTTTCCTTAAGTGAATATGCCCCATCTTTCGGTGCCATAACCTTGATTCTTTCTCCGTTGCTCTGGACACAAAACAATGAGCCTGACCCGTGGTTGTAGTGGCGACGCTCATGTCCAACACGTACAGATCATTGACTCTTGGTGCCCTCATGATGATCCATTCTTCAGGTATCACAAATCCCGGTTTCAAGATCAAACATTCTTTGTCGGTGAAATGAGTAGTATACATCCTGTCACAGATCTGGGAGATACTCAGCAGGTTGTTCTCCAACTCAGCGATGTAGTTAACTCTCTCAAACGTTATAATGCCATTCGATAACGTTCCTTCACCTATGATCCTTCCTCCTTGATTACCCGCAAAACCCACGTAACCACCGTTAATGTTATTCACATCATACAGCAACGCAGTCTTCCCTGTCATATGTCTCGATGCTCCACTATCCATGATCCACCTGGATACAAGTTTTGGAAGATCCTGCACATAACAAATCATCATTTAAACAACTTCAAGAAAGATGCCGATTCATGCTTCGCAATCCAGGAAGCTCCGGCAATTCAAACTGTTTAGTCAAACATCGAGTCCACCCAGGCCTCATCAGCCTTAGGTGCAACCTTGACTCTCGCAATTTGAATTTTGAAATTTTCAGCCTTGAGAGGTGGAAAATTTGCATCATAATCAACCGTACTTGATTCTTCAGCCTTTTTCACCTCAGAAGTTGAAACTTTCTTCTCAACTTTTGATTCAATTTTTGGTTTCCATGCCTGTTGAGTTACTGCAACCCTTTTGTAAAATTTACCATTTTGAGTTACCAACTTCTTTACGGGTTCATTTTTCACTTTGATGTTATCAATTTTAACATTCTTCTTCTCAAGAACCTTCTTCTCAACAAACATCGGTGCTTTACCCTTCACATCAACCTTTTTCTGTTGAAGTTTCACAGCTTCAGTCTTAGGCAACACATATGTACACTTCCGTGCAATATGACCAACCTGATCGCATCTGAAACAAGTACGAGTATCAGCTACTCGACTCGTGCCTTCAGACTGAGCCTGTGAAGCTCTCTTCTCAAAAAATTCTTTGTTAGATTTTGAAAAAAATTCTTTTTCTTCATCAGCAAGTGAACTTGAACTGTTCACAAACACTTTATTTTTAGCAAACTTCTTGTTTGGAACATTCTTTTTCTGATACGGTTTACCCCCTGATAACCACCCGACCAGCTGTTTCTGTTGTTATTGTAAAAACGCGGTGGATTAACAGATTTCTTGTTATAAACCCTATCTTTCTTTCGACTCAAATTATTCACTGCTGACAACTCGACTTCAACCAGTTTGAAAACATTTGTCAATTTGTTCAAGTTTACATTCTCTATCGGAAACTCTGAATCCGAAAACAACTTATCCGAACCCATCATCTTGTACATGACAAGGTTTGATTCTTCATCTAAGTTGTTCTTGGACTTTTGTTTCGGAATGTATTTATCCAAGAAATACCCATCCTCCTTTGAAGTGTCACAATCCGGTTTAAGCACTTTGTCTACCACACTTTTCACCACATCATTTTGGACACCCTCGTCATTTGAAGACGTGAACGTGACATCAATGTTCTCAGGAAGTTTAACATCACTTTCTTCCTCAATTTCCACCAAACTAGACTGCTTTTTCGTGTAGTTGTCTAAAATTGGCGGTGGAACTTTGTGAAACCCTACACCCGTTCCATCAGAAAACACATCCTCGCCAGCTTTGTTTTTCCCTATAGGTTTAGGAACAATATGCTGCAAAACAAAGCTTGCTGAGCTATAGCTGTTTAACTTCAACTGAATTCTTTCATTTTCAATTTCAGCTTCTTGAACTTTAAGTTTCAGTTTAGCAATTTCATCTAGTTGATTGTTAATTGATTCTTCTTTTATTCTCACCACAGCTCTTAGATGTTCATTTTCTTTAAACGTTTTGCCATTACGATCATCACTATCTTTCACAATAGTCTTAAGTTTTTCAAACTTTTCTGAAATCTGACGGCGTTCAAGAATTAACTTTTCATTTTCACACTTTATTTTCTCATGTTCAGTTTTATCAAGTTCAATTTGAGCCGTTAATTCTTTGATCCGTTCGGTTGAAGCTTTTACAGTTTTGTCACGACCGAGAATCTGATCCTCAACACTTTTAACTTTTGTTGCTAGATTCTTGATTTTCTCATTGTTAAGATACGTGACAGTGCTACAAAAATTGCATTGTTTGGTGCAATTTTTGCAGTTAGTATTTCCATCAATCTTGTTACCTGACGCATTTGTTGACACAATTTGACTGACCAGCCCCTTTGACTCAGTAACAGAATTAGGATCTACCTCAAGCGCTTTTGCAGCCAGCACCTTGTCAGCCATCTTTCCCAGGTTCTCATCTGCCAACTCCTGCGTAGTATCAATCAAGCCTGTATCAACCTGCTTTATTTTCTCAATTTCTTCTTTTTCTTTCTTCTCTTTCTCTTTTTCTTCTTCAATCATCTTCTCAGTTGGCGTTCCCCACCACTTGTGCTGCCAGTATTCGTCTTCTTCTTTGTACTCCTTGATGATGGCTTCGATATCTAGCGTTTTATCATCAATCGCTATGTTGCCATACCTATCAAGGTAGCATTCTCTGTCTGGATCCCATCTATTCGCTCTTCTAGCTTCCAGAAAGATACCAGAAAGTCTGATAATCTTGTTTTCAGCAATCATCTTCCGATATTTATACTTCTGCTCTTCAGTACGATCATCTTTCCACGGAATCGGTTCATCGTTACTTGCCATGAATGCGTAACCCACCGGATCTTCTTCCGGTAGAACTTCCTTACTCCAATCGTACCCCTCATCATCGTAAATCACAGCCAGAGCCCTTGATTTGTCTCTGTTATCTTCAGACTGCTTCAATCTAGGCGGCTCGGATTTATTTTGATGGTAGATTGCCTTTTTGTAATAATCGTCTCTAAACGGATTCTCTGACTCATCAGCGTACGCGTTTCTGCATTCCCGCTTGAAGTGACCCTTCTGCTTAGACTTAAAGCACGTCACCTTGGATTTGTCGAATCCCAACTTTGTAGACGGACCACCGATCGTCTTTCTCCCGGTAATTTCCATGAAACGCTGAGCACGTCGAACATCACTTGCCATCGCCCAACGAATGTCGATAAGCTCCATTTCTTCGGGGTCTATCTGATCGTAATCTTCTTTTGTCAGATTTGTATTCCCGATCTTACCAGCCACCAACCCTTCGTAGGATTCCAACACCGACGCCAAAAAGACCATTTGTTGCTTAGCCGACTCCTCATCAAAATTCTGTGCGTTCTTCAAATCTATCGCGATATTGCAAGAAAACTTCGCATCAGAACGATTTGCAGAAGACGTAGATCCACTGTGAACACCACTGTAACTTCCGCTGCTTGGATTGCTTTGACTTTCTTTGCTTGCTGAAGATACATTCTCAGCTGAAAATGCAGTCTTTGGAGAAGTTGCTTTTGGCATCATGCTTTTTGGATAATAGAGATCCAAATTCTGCTGAGAAGAAGAGTGATTGACTTTGTAAGTTTTCTTCAGTTCCAGCTCGTGACTTTCAAGTCTCTCAATCACCAAATCTGGAGTCAAATCTTTAGGAGCAATAGTGTTCTTCAACATAAGCGCATAATATCTCCAATCAACCTCATCTGGTAATGAATCGAACAGTTTGTCAACTAGTTCTTCATCAGAAAACTTGATTTCATGTCTTGCTAATTCTAGTTTCAGATGACCGAACCTCTCTATCATTTTACACACCGATTCATTCTTTAGACAACCAAAAAGATCAAATTCTTTTCTAAGAAGCTTTCGTTTGTTCTTTACAATCTCTTTGCTTCCAAGACACTTCTTTCCGAGTTTATCCCACAAATCTTTAGCATTGGAGTAATCTATCAGCGAAATGATGTCTTCCCGCACCGACTGAAACAATAATGCCACACACTTTTGCTCGGCCACAAAACTTTCAATCTCTTCAGCTGATCTCAGTACTTCACCATTCTTCTTTCCCTCGGCATAACCATTCTTCATACTCTTCCAGCTGGGAAAAGCGAATGCCATCAACCAGTCTTCGAACTTTGTTGCCCACCTGCTGTAATCTTCTATAGCCATCAGCTTAGGAGGTTTGTTAAATGTTCCAAATGCGCTTTCGGACTCCCAAGCTTCCTTCTTTCTTTCTTTCGGTGGACTCTTGTTTGCATTGCTTGAAGAGGTGTCATTGTTTCCAAAACTCCCTGTGAAAGCATACATGTCGCTGAAGGGATTCATGAAAATATCGTCCATCGTGAATGTACCTGTAAAATCAGACAACACTTAGAAAACTTTTGGTTTTTGAAAATATCAGATTCAAACGGAACTGTTCAAACGGAAAGTATTCAAACGGTATAGTTTCAAACGACAGTTTTTCAAACGACCACTTTCAAACGGAATGGACTCAAACGGTCACGCTTCAAACGATATGGTCCTAATTCAAACGACAATTTCAAACGGTCTTCGTTTTTCAAACGATCAGTATGTTTTCAAACGATAGGACTTGTTTTCAAACGATACGTTCAAACGAACTGTGCCTTTTCAAACGGATGACGTCATTTTACTCGAACAGTTTCAAACGGACACGACTATTTCGATTAGTTTTAGATCAAATTTTGGTTCCAAATTGTCAAGGCTTAGTTAAAAGTAAATTTCGTTTGATATGTGAACATTTCAAGCCATTTTAACCGTGACAACTATTCAAAATCAGAAAAGAAAGGTAGAAATGAGATAATCCGGAGATTTCAAGCTGTATTTGGTATGAACTCCTCGTCCTGAGCTCTGATACCACTTGTAGGATCGTTCCGATGACCTTAAA
The DNA here is from genome assembly GCF_002127325.2 of Helianthus annuus. Classification (NCBI taxonomy): domain Eukaryota; kingdom Viridiplantae; phylum Streptophyta; class Magnoliopsida; order Asterales; family Asteraceae; genus Helianthus; species Helianthus annuus. Next base: position 102,314,603 of record NC_035445.2, read on the forward strand.
CGTCAGTAGAAGTAGTTCATCTCAGTTTACAAAGGCGGAAACAGAGCAAACCAAGTCAAAACAGCATGTTTCTTCCAATTTCTCTTTCTATTACTGATTGCGAGTCTTTACAATGATTCTGATACAAATCCGACAGCACCTCGACTCACAAACACACACATACACACCTGTTCGTTTGAAATGAACACATCACTATTTATAGTGCCAGGCTGTCCGTTTGAACGAGACACAACATGTTCAAAGGTGGAACGACGCATAAACAAGGGGGACATGGGGTTTACTATTTTATTTGTTTAGGTAATGAGATAACAAGAATTAAAGAATATAAAAAGTTTAGATAAATACAAAAAAAAAATAATGAACATAAACAAATGAACATGAACGAATGTTCACAAACACATTACCGAACGTTCATGAACACAATTGAACGAACGAAACATTTATTTATGTTCATTCATTTAACTAACATAATGAAACTTTTTGTTCATGTTTGTTCATTAATTAAGCGAATAAACGTAAAACACACGTGATAGGTTCACGGTTCAAGATTAATATTTAGGCTTAGGTCGATATGCCATTTCTCCCAATGGGCCTAACCTAGCCGACACTCCACTCGTGAGTAAGGAGGCCTAACCCTCTCATTTGAGAGACTTCAATTCTACCACTCCCTCACTACTTCACCAACATATCTCTAAATATTCTCGATACATATGTACACAATTGATATACGTTTATATATATTGATACTGACGTGACTGCAAAGGGTGGTCCAAAGAGCCAATCTTTGACCCTTCTAACGAGTTTCCTTTATGATGCACTTCTACGTTAGAATCAAGAAGGGTTAATTCTAGCTCACACGACTCCAATGCCCAACCTCGACAACCGATGCTTCAACATATATGAAAGAAAGAATGTATTATGAGTGCAACTTTTATTAGGAGTGAGTGTAACTTTTATTAGGAGTGATTCAAAGAAAGAACGTATAAACAAGTCAACCCGTTTTGACCCATGACCCGAGCCGACCCGAACCGACCCGTTTGCCAGGTCTAGCAATGACAATATCCATCTAGTAATAAGCCAAACCCATCAATTTTACGTCCGCCGCTAAATTGCAACTTTTCATGATCTACTCCATAGAAGATAATAAGTACATATATAGTGAAAATGTATGTTCTTTGAGTAAAAGGTTATATCAAGTCCAAACATTAATATGAGCAAACTTATGTTGTTATAATTGCTATGTTGTGATGCTTATGGATAGAGTATACAATTTATTTTTCAATTGACTTTCTTTCAGGCCGGTCTAACGTTTTTAGAGGTCTTAAGCGAACTACAAAGTCAGAACCTTATTAAATTGGTATAAAGAAATCAAGATTGAGATTTGACACATTGAATAACCATAACAGTGAGTTTTCTTAATGTCGGCCCTAATTTTGCCCAATCCATAGTCAGTTTCGTATTGGTTACTCAAAAGACGCAGCAAGTAACAAGGGTTGATGTGTTGCGGCACTGCTTTTGGATTCTGGAATGAAACGTGCGCGGACAGTATGGACTCCTAAAGCAATATCCTAAATCTTGAGCCTACAAACATTGTTTAAATGGACCAAAAACAAGTCTGGTATATGAAAAGAAAAAGATTGAGACCCTTATTTTTTGGTGACCCTAGATCTTAGCCTAGGTTGATAAGCCCAACGAGCGGGCGTGCTTTCTTTTCTAAAAAGAAGATGTTGCATTAATGGTTGAACAAGTTGAAAATGGTATGAAGAGTCTCCATTTGATATAAAACTGTTGTACTAGTATATCACTACAGAGACAGACCAATAAAACCGTTGGCCCAAAACCCTTCAATCAATCAAAAAACTTACTTACCCCAAAAAAAAAAAAAAAGAAAAAGAAAAAGAAAAGGATCAATTATAGTCTAGTGGTTGGAAAGACTTGGATTATCCTTGGAGAATCAAGTTTAATCCTCCTAGTGTCATATTTGGTGGATAAAGACAATGAAGGCTAGTTCTCCTAGACCTTAGGTCAAGAGTTCGAGCCAGAGCCACCCCGGGTTTTAGTCCACAGTGCGTTATGCTAGAGAGATTCTCTCTTGTGGCGGCGCAAGCCCCTGCTACCGGCAGCGGGTGGTTTGGTTTCCCGGGAAACGCCGTTAGCCAAACTCTGACGCCAGCGTGGGCCCGGTTAAGACAACATAGTCTGGCCAGGGTGCGGTTAGGGCCCTCTGTTTAGGAGGGTGTGAGATCTCTCTCTCAACTGTTAAAGATTCTCACCGTTCAAAAAAAAAAAAAACCTATATGATATCAAACTTACTTGAGTCTTAGATGTTATAATATAAATGATATAAGGTACTACATCATCATCATAATACTCAGTAAATCCCACCAATAGCAAAGCTAAGGTAGGGTCTGAGGAGAGTAAGATGTAGACAACGTTACCTCTACCCTGTAGGAATAGAGAGACTGCTTCCGGTAAGACCCCCGGCTCGATGATAGTTTTGTATCAAGCCATGGACATAAGACACATAACACTCGACAATTAAGACAAAGGCCAATTAGTGCATATACTCCCTTGTCTTTCGGCTATCAACGCCACCGCATGATGCATGATTAACCATCCCCCTCTTTTAACATTATTTTTCATGAAATTAGTAAAATAACGTTAAAATTAGTGCACTTTCACTTTTGCCCCCCGAGCACCCATACATATATACATTATATGCGCATACCGCAAATGGGACGTAGATATAAGGTACGATATCACATAATAAAAACTTATGATGTCTCAAATTATTATAGTAACGTATCAATAATCTCCCATAGTTGTTAAACGGGTCGTAATCAACTCTTGATGTGTCAAAATCGACACGAACCTAAAAATATATTACACACATAAACCCGAACATAATATGTGTATTTGTGGGTTGACATGAACATGAGCCGTTTGACTTTATATATTATTACTTTTAAATTTAAATTATAAAATTACATTGTTTTTTATTTTTGCAAACAACTGTGTTTAGATTGACACTTCATTTCTTAGTTTTTCTACTTTCGCATAACATACCCATATAGTTCAATGGAATAAACGGGTCAATCTGAAACTAACCTATACCCGTTTAAATTAAACCCAAACACGTGATTTTGTATTAGGTTAATGTCGTGTTAGAAATTATGTTTAGCGTCTTTCTAAAGTCAACCTAAGTAAAAATCTTTGCTTCAGGAAGAGCCAAGTAAAATAGAGAAAAAACGGCCGTTAACACCATCTTTTTTAGATCACCAACAAATGTCTTGTATCTATGAGGAAAGATTTATCCTTGATTCCATCTTCTTCTAATTGAGTATTAGTACCGAAAATACTCGACGCTGTACATGTAACCGTACAATACAGTATGAAGATAAAATCGATAAAATATTGATACCGCACCTAACCGAAAGTATCGATCCTGAAAATGCCAAAAAGTGAATACCGAAAAAAATTCAGTACGAGAAATTTAGTACCGGTACAGGTTCGATTTCAGAATTTGGTACCATTTGCTCGTTAATAAAATAACAAGGGGTTAAACACGCAAACTAAAAAGCACGAGGGGTCTATTTTACACTATGCCAATTCTCCTAAAACCTCTCTTTTTGTATTCAATCAAACCTAAAACCCTAGAACCCCAAAACCCACCATTTTTGAAGCCTCTGTGCTCGAATCAACTATGCCTTCGAAGAGCAAAAAGAGCTCAAAATCAAAGAACTTCACCAATTCAGACGCAACACCACAATCTCCACTATCCAATTCATCATCATACTCAAATCTAAACCCTAATTTTAACGAAGAAGACGACGAACACTCACTATTACGCTCACTCGAACATGTTTCCACCATTTGTCCTTCGTTTATCGGTACTTCTGCTTTGATTTGCCGTGTGGTTGAAGATGCTTCTGGTGGAATTGAATCCAGAGGGTGTAAAGTGTGGGTTTCGGAATCGGTTATGATTGGTTCTTCGATTACGCCTGGTTCTGCTGTTTCGGTAAGTTGTTTATGTTGTTTCGATTACGCCCAGTGTTGTAAGTATCTTAGGCGCTAGTTAGGTACAACTAGAGATTAATGGGGATTAATAGGGATTAATTGGAATTAATCTGATTGGAATTTTATATGTAATTTATACATATTTAATTAAACTTAAAAAATTCAACATATGTTGACCAATTTTGACTGAAATTTGACCAATTCTGACTGGATTTCGACCGCCTTTGACCAATTGCCGATTAATACCTCCTATTAGGTGAAATCGAAGAGGTCGACCTCAGATGACCGATTCTTTGCGATTTTTACAACCTTTAGATCAGTTTTGTAATGTTGGTGTTATAGCATATGGGTTCAAGTTATGGTACTTAATTGTGCATTGTTATATGGAATAACTAGAATTGGATAATTAGATCGGTTGCAGATGAAACAAATGGCGCACAGTAGATAGAGATTGGATGTAGTAGGGGTTGAAAGTTGATGCGTGAATAATATATGATACGATACAAACCTAACACAAAACTCGCAGGTTTGGTGTTAGTCTAAATGGTTCAGGTTAGTTTCGAGTTGACATGTGAACATGTATAGTTAAAGGGGTCTTGTTAGTGTCTGCCTGCGAATACATGCGTCACACTGTTTGTTGGTTCATGTAATGTTTTTGTGTCTGTGTCGGTTTAATGCTTCAACCCACGAGCACGGTCCGTTTAGCAGACCTAGTTCATGGATCTGTCCGGTTCAGCCGGCTTTGACGAAAAATTTGGGCCGAATCACTAAATACGGTTTTGGAAAAAGACAAATGGAATTGGCCGGTTTTATGGTTTTGCGGCTTGATCATTCGGTTTTGGCAGTTTGGTGGCTTAAGACACTTTCAATCATTATTTTATTTCAAAAGCATATTTTTGTGTTATGTTTTGAAAATTGATAAAGATTGTTCTTCTAAGTTCTCTCTCTCTCTATATATATATATATGTGTGTGTGTGTGTGTGTGTGTGTATAAAACTTTTATCCCTAAAATGAAAAGAGAAAGAATTAAGCATACGACCAGTTCTAAGTTCCAAACTTTTACACCGTTAAAGCTGAACCCGCGAACCGTGAATCAGACATTATATATATTTCAAACATGCAGACTTTTTTCTGTTGGGTGGTTTGGTCAGTTTCGACCGTTTATGGACACTCTTAGGATGTACATGTTCAGCCTTTTTGAGTATTTGACAAGTTCGGATTATTTAATGACTTAACAAGTTGATACCGAAACTGATCAATAATTGATTATCCCTTTTGGATAAGCTACTCTCAAACTGATTATATGTCCGTTGAATAACCAGATAATCAAAATCAGATTGCTGATTTGCTTCCATCCAACACTTAAAAGCGATCGTGTAATTTGAAACCCAATAATCAGATAACCCGTTGGTAAATTCAATCCCAAACACCCACCAAACAAAGAACACAGACGTGAACCGCGTTATGGTTGTTATATAATATATTAATAAAATGGATATATAATCAACCATAATGCAGTTCACTCGGGTTCAACTTATATGAATAGGCATCAATATTAGCATGTCATGTTATAATACCCTTTTTTGTGATAAACTTAATTCTCCATATTTTTAATTTTGTCGGTAATTTATTAATAGGTATCACTTGCATCTATAAGGAAAGATGTCCCGGGTTACCCTCTTAGCTCATTGATGGATGAATGTGCCAGACACTACGGGTTCAATCGAAAAACCGTTAACGAAACAGGAAATCACTTCATTCTAGCTACCGTTTTCCCTTCTTGTAAGGTTTGAAAACAATCATTTGAAACCCGCAAATCTTAAAATTTCATGAATCCATACAAAAAATTTCTTATTTTTTTATATTTCAGGTCACGAAAAACGGCGTGCGATTATCTTCAACCCTGGCCTCTGCAATGGGGTATCCGAGTTCCGGCAGGATAGTTTTCGTTTACCCTGTAAACATTGGGGGTAACAATAGTTCAATTACGATACGGAAATGTAAAGACCTACATCTATCTTTGGTTTCTTCAAAGAGTTCGATTAGTAATAATAATAATAAAAATAATAAAACATCTCAAGCTGATTTTCCATCCGAAAACGGATATCTTTCATCTCCAAAGACACCATCTTTGACCAAGTCAAACCTTAGTTCTCCCTGCTCTAGCGCGCCAACTTCACCAAGACATAGTCAAACTCGGTTTGACCCGTATTTAGATTCTTGTAATATTAAAGAAATTTTGGAGGACGAAATGGGAAAAAAGCTTCTTCAGACATGCACCATGTCGATCTTAAATTCCCGTCATTTAATTTCCGGAAACGTTGTAGTAATCCCGATACTTTCAGAGCTTTGTCTTTTCAAGGTTGTCGGTGTAGAAAACGTATACGAGCATGGCAATGATAATAGAAACAATGGTTTGTTTGATCAATCTTCGAATATATCGGGACACGCTAATGTTTTGTTAGTGGATCATGGAACAAAAGTTCATTTGTTTTCAGAGAAAACAAATTTTGATATATGTAGTGAGGACAGCGTAGATAAGATATCTAATGAAATTCCTAAATTGGGAGGCTTGTCAAAGGAGTATTCGGTTTTAAAAGATATTATTGCATCGTCAAAAACCAACACTCTTGAACGGTACATTTTGTTTTGTTTCTGCATTTTATTTGCTGGAAATGCTGATTATGTTCTTTTTTTTTTCTGTACTGTTATTTCTGCATCAAAACACCATCATTGGTTGCACCCCCTAAAAGATGTACATTTTTTAGAGTAAAATATCATTTTCGTCCCTGAGGTTTGGCTGGTTTTGCGGCTTTCGTCCAAAGGTTTGTTTTTCCGCGTCTGGATCCAAAAGGTTTGAAATCTTGCCCTTTTATCCGGCTCGTTAACTCCATCCATTTTTCTCCGTTAAGTCAGGAGTATTTCCGTCTTTTTTTATTAACTTAAAGGGCATTTCGGTCTTTTTCAGTGGTGTTCGGTCCTTTTACATAAGGTGAAAAGACCGAATTGCCCTTTAGATTAACAAAAAAGACGGAAATACCCCTGACTTAACGGAGAAAAATGGATGGAGTTAACGAGCCCGATGAAAATGGCAAGATTTCAAACCTTTTGGATCCAGATGCGGAAAAACAAACCTTTGGATGAAAGTCGCAAAACTGGCCAAACCTCAGGGACGAAAATGACATTTTACTCTTTTTTTATTACAACTAATTAGTTGATTCTGATTATCCAATATCACATAATCGCTTTCAAAACAAATATTCAAGCACCCTGTAAAAGATATACATTTTTTTCTTAACCATTAAAACAGTTTTTGATTGCTTTTTTTTACAGGATGGGTTTGAGTGCAACAAAAGGAGTGCTACTTCACGGTCCACCTGGCACAGGGAAGACTTCATTGGCCCGATTGTGTGCCAACGATGCTGGTGTTGAACTATTCCTTATAAATGGACCGGAAATAGTGAGTCAATTTTACGGTGAAAGTGAACAAGCTCTGCATGCAGTCTTTGATTCTGCTATTAAAGCTGCACCTGCTGTGGTAATTTATTTGTTTTTCTATTTTCCATCGTACTTTTATAATCCTTTTTTACATACTTTGTTTATTGGTGACTTGATGTTACTCTTAATGGATGTTTTCTAAAAGGATAAAAGAATTAGAGGTGGCAATTTTGACCCATTTACCAATGAAGGGGCTGTTTCAGGTTCTCAGCAGTTAATGCGGTAAAAAATTGGATATCGGTCAAGGACCGATATTTGAGATATAGGTTATCGCGGTGGGATATCGGTAATTATAATACCATGCCAAATTTAGATATATAGCAATTTAACACGAACAATTCAGTATACTCTTGACTCTTACCATTAACAAATTAACCTTTTGCAATTTGCAAAACACTAACAATTTTAGAAAGTAGGAACTGATTAAGACTTAAAAACACTAATATTAAACACTAACAATTAAGAATTAAGACCTAAAAAACTAATAAGGGCAATAAGAAGATAGCCGAATGGTAGAACTAAGAAGAAAGGTATTGATATCTAGAAATTCGGTGATATATTGGTCAAATATCGTTCAATGTCGCTGATAATATCGGTACCGATATTCTGACCGATAGTTGACTCCGATATTTTTCATAGGGACCGATAACATAGTTATCAAAGGCGCGAGGCGCACTCAAGGCGCTCAGGCACCGCCTGTGGCCTAGGCGAGAAGCGCAAAAAAAGCGCGGGCCTGAGAAAAAAAAGCGGTAATAAAAAAACCATGAAAAATAATATTATGTTTTGAAAAATAACAATTTGTTCAAGTACCAAAATTATTCCAATATCATAAACATTATATTAAGTATCAAAAGCATGTCTAATACCAAAATAACCCAATATCAAATGGTTAAATACTTGAAAACAAAAAAAAGTTCAAAAAGTAAAATCTGCAGATTTGATTTATATTATAGATATTGATATTGATTTATTGGCATTTTAATCTTTCTCTACTTGTTTTACATTTATTAGATGTAGTTTGATAAATCGATATGTTGTAATTTTTAAATATGATAAGAGATTTGTATATATCTTTAAAGTATTAAAATATTTGTTATATTTAAAACCTTCTCCCTAAAATATTGGTACAAATTTGTATGCAATTTTGATAAAATATACACTTGCGATTGTTAAAACAAAAGCTGCTCGTGCCTTTTTTTTTTAATCTAGGAGAGAAAAGCGGTAGTAGGTGGACTTGAGGAATTTGATCGCCTAGGCGCACTAGGCAATGACTTTTAACAACTATGACCGATAGCCGATATATCACATTATCACCGTATTAACTGCATAGAATTTATGGCACAAGGAATGTTAAAAAAAATAAACCCGAAGTTTAAGTTTTATAAAGGGAATCATTAACCTAAATGAGAAGACTATACAATTATTAAAATCACTATCCGTTCCTATGATCATTTTGTTTAAGTTTTCACTTTTGTGTGCCCCTTTTCATCATGTGAAGATATATGAATTTGTGGCACACAATTAGTGGATGAAATTGTTAACAAAGGAAAACATTTTTTTAGGTATTCATAGATGAATTGGATGCCATTGCACCATCTCGGAAAGAAGGCGGTGAAGAACTTTCAGGAAGAATTGTTGCAACTTTACTAAATTTGATGGATGGAATTGATAGAACCGAAGGCCTAATTGTTATTGCTGCAACCAATAGGCCCGATAGTATTGACCCCGCAGTCAGACGGCACGGAAGACTTGGTAGAGAAATCGAGATAGGTAAAACAATTATTTAAAAAAAAATCCACAACCGGTTTGCTTATAAACGGGTCAATTTTTTGTTATGCTTACTTCCAACGGGTCAAGCTGGGTAATTTTTGAAAAATGGCTTAAAGGAAACGTTCAAATGAGTCGAAAGTTTTAATGCATAAAACTTTTTTAAATTGTTTAAATCAAAAAGTTTTATTATTTTTAGGGTACATTACACTTTTCGTCATTTATGTTTTTACCAAATTTCAGTGGATGTCCTTTACCTATAAAAATGTCGCGAATCATCATTTATGTTTTTAAAACCTTGCACGGTTTGTGCTTTGAGAGTAACCAGGTTAAAATTTGCAGTAAAGTTTGGGCAATTTAGTTATTTTAGCCATTTATTTAAAAAGGTATATTAAAAATAGAACAAAAAGAATAAAAAATAAGAGATATAAACACCCCTTCTCTCTCTTAACACCATAAAAAAGACTAAACTACCCTTATGTCACTAGACTTAACTGAAAATCTTAACTGGGTTAGTGTCAAAGGACAGACCGTGCAAGGTTTTTAAAATGTGAAGGATGATTCCTGACATTTTAAAAGGTAAAGGACATCCACTGAAAGTTGGTATAAACACAAAGGACGAAAAGTGTAATTTACACTTTTTTGTTTAATACTATACTATTTGTAATCCTAGTTGACATATTAATTAACCGTTAAAAATTATTTTTTTTTGACAAAAAGTGTTTCTCAAGGTCATGCATATATGTGTGTGTGTACGTGCTCAAAACGTATCCACTTAAGTGAATGTTCTTTACTATGTAATAATAAAATAAATTTTAATAGTTTGTTGAGTGAATTGCAAGTTTTGTCCTTTATGTTTAAATTTGACGAGTTTTGTTCTTTATGTTTGAAAATCAAGCACGTTTTACCCTTTGGGGCAAAACGTGCTTGATTTTTAAGGACAAAACTTGCTTGATTTTTTAAACATAAAGGACAAAACGTGCTTGATTTTTAAACATAAAGGACAAAACGTGCTTGATTTTTAAGGCCCAAAGGGTAAAACGTGCTTGATTTTCAAACATAAAGGACAAAACTCGTCAAATTTAAACATAAAGGACAAAACTTGCAAAATGGCCTAAAGATAAAGGATAAAACTTGCAATTCACTCTAGTTTGTTTGAATTATATGCAGGTGTACCATCTCCTAGTCAACGTTATGAAATATTACTTACTTTACTTAGTGAAAAACAACACTGTCTTTCTAATACCGAAATTCATCATTTGGCTACGACAACCCACGGGTTTGTGGGTGCGGACTTGGCGTCCCTCTGCAACGAAGCTGCATTTGTTTGTCTTAGACGATGCGTTGGCAAGGTTCACAATGAATCATTTTCAGATGATATGAAGGGCTTGAATTTTGGAGATAGTTTGATTTTATCTGGTTCGGAGTTGGATTCCGGTAGCGTTGAAAGTGATCGTATTGGCGGAAATTTGAGTGTGTCGTTTGAAGATTTTGAGAAAGCCAGGATTAAAGTGAGACCAAGTGCAATGAGAGAGGTATTTGAATATTTTCAAAATGTACGCATCTATGTAGCATGGGAACGGGTACGGGACTGGGGTACGGGGACGATACGAGTACGGGGAACGGTAAAACTCAAAAATTCAAGATACGGGTACGGCAAACGTACGTCAAAAAAATAAAAATATATTAAACAAAATCCAAAATAGATATAACAAAAATAACAGACATAACAAATAAAACTATATAAATTTAATACTAAATTAAAGAAAGTAATGAAGAAAAGTTGAAGTTACACAGCGATATGTTAACAAATATTCTTTTGAATTGGGCCAAAAAAATTACAGAAAGCCCAGTTTTAAAGAGTAAAATAGGGCATACGTTAATTTTTAGTTCATCTTCAACAATGACCTAATAACCGCTCTGCAGAAGTCAGAACTGCCGTTGCACTCACCGGAGAAAAACATCATGGTCACCTTACCTTCTTGGCTTATTCTATTCCATTTTCCTGGAATAACAGGAAACGTCCCCGAAACGTGTAGTCGTCGTCCCCATTTTCCCGTAATCTTTTATTCGCCGTCCCCATTTTCCCAGAAACGTTTAGGGAACGTCCCCATGGCTTTTCCGTCCCCAAAACGTCCCCGGGACGGGTACTCCATGCTTCTTGGCTTCATAGGTATATTTACAAATCGAGTAAAGTACACGGATGGTCCATGCGGTTTATTAAAATTTTGGATTTGGTCCCTAGCTTTTCAAAAGTACACGGTTAGTCCCTGTGGTTTGCACTTTGTAACGCATTTAGTCCCCAACTAAGAAATCTAAAGGTTTTAGCATGTCCAAGTTACGGACTAAATGCGTTACAAAGTGCAAGCTACAGGGACCATTTGTGTACTTTTAGAAAACTAGGAACCAAATCCAAAATTTGGGTAAACCACCGGGACCATCCCTGTACTTTACTCTTTACAAATCTATAGTAGATTGGGAAAAACTCACTTACATTTAACAGTCTGGAATAAACGATGATAACATTATGCGCTCAGAAAATTCATAGTAATAATGTTGTTTTACTTTATGTTTATTGAATCTGACTGTTATAAGTAACTTATATAATTTTATTTATTATGAAATGTGTATATGATATTTTTAGTGTTTTGAAGGGACAGATACAATATTATGAATTCTAAAAGATTTTGTGTCAGGGTTCGTTTAAAAAAACAGGTTCTGGTAATTTTTGGGTATTGGTTGAACGGTGTTTCATGTTGGGTTGAGGTAAAACACTTTTTTTTGTAGAATTTCTTTTATAAATAATTAGTGTCAAGTAAGATTTACAAAAGTTGGATTATTTTAGTAATGGTATAATTTTTTTTTTTGTAAAAATGATTAGAAATTTTTAAACGTTAAAATGCACTTTGGGTGACTTTCACCCAGTTTGATCTGTTTGACCCATTTGACATGTTTTCTTGTTAGCTATTTTTTTTGTTATTTTACCTGTTTGTTCCCTTAACCTAACCTGAAGTGACTGGTTCATAAGAACGGGCCGAAATTGCTATCTTTAATGCATATAAGCAAACATTTTTTTAACACGTTTACCATTTATGAACAATTTAACAGTAACAGATTAAATGTGTAATTTCTTGGTACGGAACGGGTTGGGTAGTGTTCTCCCAAACCCTATCTATCTATCCATATATATGTATATATGTAAGTAAGAAAAAGATTTAAAAAGTTTTCTTGGTTGATAGTGATTCTCTCGGTTCCCAAATCTCACTGTGGTTTTCATCTGATCCTAATCCTATAGGGATCCTAGGGGAAGAATCGAATACAAAACAATCTTAACCTAGGAAGTGTAGGAAACCGGGTCAAACGAACTCCCATTGACCTCATTCCAGCGGCTTTGGAATCCTCTCGTCGAATCCTATTCAAATATAGGTTTAACTTTAGATATTAGCTTTAGGGTTTAGCATTAGTATTAAGGGTTTAGCTTTAGGGTTTAGTTTTTAGGTTTTATAGTTTAGATTTTAGGGTGTGGAATCAGGGTTTAAAGTTAAGGGGTTAGGGTTTCTGGTTAGGTTTCGACGAGTAGGTTCCAACGTCGCTGGAATGAGCTCAATCGGAGTTTGTTTGACCCGGTTTCCTACACTTTCTAGGTTAAGGACATTTTGTACCGGATCTTTACCCAGGGATCCTAATCCTATATATATATTTTATAAATGTGTCAACTATGATTACGACACTATATTGTTTCAGTAATCTTTTTGATCATTTTTACTTTTCCGTTCTAAATATCTTTACGTTTTTTAATCTATAATCAGGTAATACTCGAGGTTCCAAAGGTTAGCTGGAAAGACGTCGGCGGTCAACACGAAGCCAAACAACAGTTAATGGAAGCCGTAGAATGGCCTCAAAAACACCAAGACGCTTTCAACAATATCGGTACCAGCCCACCAACAGGAGTCTTATTGTTCGGCCCACCGGGCTGCAGTAAAACCCTTTTGGCCCGTGCAGTAGCCTCCGAGGCTAAACTCAATTTTCTCGCAGTAAAGGGCCCTGAACTTTATAGCAAATGGGTCGGTGAATCAGAAAAGGCTGTTAAATCTTTGTTTGCAAAAGCACGGGCTAATGCCCCTTCGATTGTGTTTTTTGATGAGTTAGATGGGCTTGCTAATATACGTGGGAAGGAAAATGATGGCGTTTCGGTTGCTGACCGGGTTATGAGTCAACTACTTGTTGAGTTAGACGGTAATATGCTCGTTATCACATTTAACGTTTGGATAAGAAGTTTTTGATTATCTTATTCTTTACGGGTTTAACAATGGTTTGATTACACCTAAATGTAACATAATTTCATCGTTTTGGCATCGTATGTAAGAAAAAATAATTCTTTTATCATATTACATGACAGAGTAAAATGCCATTGTCGTCCCTGAGGTTTGGCCAGTTTCGCGACTTTCATCCAAAGGTTTGTTCTTCCACATCTGGATCGAAAAGGTTTGAAATCTTTCCATTTTCATCCGGCTTGTTAACTCCATCCATTTTCTCCGTTAAGAAGTCAGGAGTATTTCCGTTTTTTTTGTTAACTTAAAGGGCAATTCGGTTTTTTTCACTTTATGTAAAAAGACCGAATACCCCTGAAAAAAGTTAACAAAAAAGACGGAATACCCCTGACTTAACAGAGAAAAAATGGAGTTAATGAGCCGGATGAAAATACCAAGATTTTAAATGGCCAAACCTTAGGGACGAAATTGACATTTTACTCCTAATTTTTTGTAGTTTATTGCAAGTAACCTTCTGTTTTGTTTTTGCGACATATTGTTTGATTTAGGTTTGAAACAGAGGGTTAATGTCACCGTCATTGCTGCTACAAATCGACCCGATAAGATCGATACCGCGCTTTTAAGACCAGGTATTATTAACTTAACTTTATCTAACGTATCTACTTTCGAGATCGCTTCTTTCCCTTTTCTGGGATTTTTTTAGCTAAAAATTTATATTAATAAAAATTTGACACTTGACAGGACGTTTTGATAGGCTTGTGTATGTGGGCCCGCCTAATGAAAAAGACCGTATTGAGATTTTCCGTATCCGTTTGAATAAAATGAGTTGCAGTTCGGATGTATGCGTTGAGGAGTTGGCCCGTCTTACTGAAGGCTGTACCGGAGCTGACATTTCTCTAATCTGCCGTGAAGCTGCCATGGCAGCTATCGAGGTGTGTAAATATTAAATAAATAAAATAATGACCGGGTTGGGTAACAAGGCGAAACAGGTAGTTTTTATACGGTTCGGGTTGGATTGACACCAAAACACTTTCTTGCTTAAGTTTACACATTCTTGTCATTACTAATATAACATAACCTCTATTTTTTTATTGTTTTTCTTTGCCAAATTTACAACAACGCCATGCCATCCAACCCATGGTTTATTTTTCTTTTTGCGTATTCAACCCTTCAACTTTTAGCATTGCCACATACACCCCCTCAGGTTTTTAATAACTTTGTAAAATGTCATTTTGACCCCCTTGAGTTTACGTGCTTATTTTTATGTATGCGGGTCAAATATACTACGTTTTCACTAGGCGGTATAAATTCGAGTTACTTTACTTTTCGACTCCGCTGCAACGCGTGGTACCATTTTTTAATGTAAAAAACACTATTTTCTTACGTGCTTATTTTTAAGTACGTTTTGTTATAAATCCAAGTTGGTTCACGTTTCGATGTAAATTTTCTTGGTGATGAGTCAGGTCAAATATAATACGTTTTCGTGCTTATTTTCATGTGCGTTTTCAGTTGGTCTACGTTTTGACGTAAATTTGGTTTGAAAACAAGTCAGGTCAAATATGTGACCTTGGTTTAAAAAAGGGAGCTTAAAGCGTGAGGCGATGAAGCGCTAGGGTTGTCGCTTTTTTTGCTCTAAGCGACAAATCACGTGAAGCGTGCTTTAAGCCCGAAGCGCCATTGGTTTGAAGCGACGTTTCAGCCCAATCAGGTCAGATTTAGGAACCAAAACGCTTCGGAGCGCCTCGCGCTTTTTTAAACCAAGTATGTGACGGCATTAAATAAACACTTTGGGTGTGTTTAACCCACGTTTTTATTTAAGCTTCTATTCAAACCCGTTTGACCTATTAGAGGTAAAACAACACCCGATCCGACCGGTTCATAAGTAAATAGATCGAAGTTGCCATCTCTATTTATTTTTTTGCTTAACATAGTTGTTTATTATTTCAGGAGAACATTGATGCATCAGAAGTAAGAATGGAACATTTGCGATCCGCAATTGAACAAGTGCAACCATCAGATGTGGATTCTTATGAAGAATTGACTCAAAAGTTTCAGAGACTTGTCGTACAAGCTACCCCAAAAGATGATTAGTCTCTAAACCGTCCACAAAAAAGGTAAAGAATTTATAAAAAAAGATTAATTGTTGAGACATATGTATAATTATAAATACTACATAAAGACTAATTATTCAAATCCATAAATCATTCCAAATCGTCTTTTTTGAATTTGTAATTTTAGGGTAGTAATAATGTAATATAATCTTGTTTTCTTATCTTAATAGTGATAATATGTAAGTTTTAGAAAGATAAGTTTACTACTGAGATATATGTAGAATTATATACTTACCCCTGTAGGCCTGTAATCATGTAATAACATCTGTTTTCTGTGAATACAGGGGTGTATTAAATCCATTTCGTCGATTATTTCTCGCTGAATAGATTCTATCTTTGATCAAGAGACAAAAGTACTTTTGACTATGCGACACCCAAAGGTGCGGATCTACATGACTTATTTTGCGTAATTTGAGCGTTTTATTGTTTTAAATCGATGTTTATAAGTATGTTTTTTGCCGAGAAGAACGTTGATATATTTTGTTAGATTAAATCTACGTGGTACATGCAAAACGCCTTGTGGGTAAAATTGTACAATAACACTAATTAAACTTTATATTTTGTTACTCATTTTTTACAACTAGTATATTATTTCCAGATTTTTTTGTTTGTTGGTTAAAGTTTGCAGGAACTTTTAAAAATAGAGTTAAATGCCATTTTAGTCCCTGTGGTTTGGGCCATTTTGTCAGTTTAGTCCAAATGTTTCATTTTTCGCCCGTGGGTCCAAAAAGGTTTCATCGTTGCCATTTTAGTACACTGGGTTAACTTCATCCATTATTTCTGCTAACGAGAAGGTGCCCTTCTAGTTAACATAATTAATTACATATAAAATGACTGAATTGCCCTTCTGGTTAACAGAAAAATGGATGAAGTTAATCCAGTGGACTAAAATGGCAACGGTGAAACCTTTTTGGACTCATAGGCGAAAAATGAAACATTTGGACTAAACTGACAAATTGGCCTAAACCACAAGGACTAAAATGGCATTTAACTCTTATAAATATATCATGACTAGCAAATTTTTAACGGGTTTATGGATTTGCTATGAAGTTGGTTTGGGAAATGCCCCTAATTTGTTTAAAACAATTAAAAGTACCTTTTCACTACTATAAGGGCATACAAGTAAATTTACAAAACACATAATTTATGTAACATGATTAAGCTTTAAGAATAAAATATGTATGTACAGAGTAGTATGAGGGATCTGTGGGGGCATCCACTAATTGATGTTGGATTAAATAGTGAAAGTAATGTCTCCTAGTTTAAGGGCCATATGAACCAAGTTTAGGGCAATCATATACTTGTTTAATAAAGTAACTCTAGATCTAACAAAACCCATGTGGGAGATTCTACAAACTTTATGTGTCTTTATAGTGTTAAAAGTCAATTCTAGATATACTCATCCATCCCATCTATTATTTTCTATTATTCATTGCAACCCCACATCTATATAGTACTTGTAGGGTACCTTACTATTCCTACAACTTTTATTTTTTGTTTGTAGTTTTATATACCTAACACTTGTTATTGGACAAGATATCTTTTCAAAGTTTCTTTTTTGATGTTAAACACATTATCATATGATTTTGGTTGTGTGTAAAGATATCTTGTCGTCATTGTTCTCTGAACGGACCGAATGGTTTACCGTTTAGAGTATTCTTGACTTGTTTTTGTTTCATCCCTCTGTTTGCACTAGCGAACCATATCGGTGGTAACACTGGATTTCCAAAATTAATACATTTTTTCTTATTTTTTTTCCTTACAAAATCTTATTTGCTCTTTAGGCTTCATAATCTGTTTATTTCGGTCTTCATAATATGTAAATATTGCAAAATAACATTAAAAGATGAAATAGTTTTGTATCTTCATATTGTTTATTACTATCTAGTTTTTTATTCGCCCCGTTGGATAAACAATCTGGTTATAAGCATATTCCATATCTTATAGGGAGATTGAAATTAAATTTGTATTTTTAAATATGTTCATATGCATCAAAATATCATTACTGAAAATAGTACTTATTTTAAAAGATTAGAATCCAAGTTTTTATGTTTCAACAATTTTGATATTGTAAATCAACTAAAATCAAGCTTTTTTTGGTATTATAAATCAACTAAAATCAAGCTTTATGTTTTCCTCAAATTAGAAACCAATCCTTAAAGTAAAATATGTTTATCTTTAAAGCTCACCCCAAACACATCTTAAAAGTCCCCACAAATGACCTAACTTTGCATTTGTTTTTTATTCTCTCAAAATCCTTTACACACTACTATGGTCCTTTTTTTATTGGATACACCGCTAATATATTTTATTAACTTATAAATTAAATTGACACATAAAAAGAGTGAATTTTATATTTTAAAACAGTCTTTTTTTTTTCTTCAATAAATATCTTTTAGTTTGGATAAAAACATTTTGTTTGATTGGTGCCAACACATTTTTGTCTCTTTTTTTAGAAACAATTTTTGTGCCAAGTTAGATTTAGGAATTTATTGTCTTGTTCTAAGCATTCAATGACTTGGGAACTACAAATGTAAGTCACCAAACAAACGGAAACATCTCACGTGGCAAGAGACCTAAAATCTTGATGGTTCATAATAAAGTTGAAGATACTCCAACAATATTAACAATATTAAAATAGGTTGATCAAACGTACCCTCATGTATAGAATGTACCCCGTTATGTGAGAAAGATATTACTTTTTTAATAGTATAGGACCCACAAAGTGTGTGAGACTGCGAGAGAAATGAAGTATATTTAGCAGCACTCGATAAAAAATTCTTTTAATTTCGACTTCATTTCTTCTTTTTCTTCTACGCCTTCAAGTCAAATCTTTCAATTCCTCTAGGGATTTTGATGTTTTCATGGTAGAGATGCCGATAAAGCGCCCATGGGGATTTGGTGCTATCATGATAGGGCTAACGACATGATACGAAATGGCTCATGATAGTGCTAGATGAAACATACGTATTGAATACATTTAGTTTTGTTTGTAAATATAACTAGTTACTTTCTGGCCGCGCGTTGCGGCGGGACCCAATGACTACAAAAGGCGTGTCAGCAACGACAAACATATACCGAATATCAAATCATAAATAAAATGACGTGGTAAGGATAGTCACTCCGTCATAAAAAAACGATTTTAAATAACCTAATATATAATAATAGGACCCACACGTCCTACACGTTGGAAATTCGGTTGTTTTCAGTTCAGTTATTACGGTGCTAACACGTTAAAATATGGATGAGCTCGGTACCGGTAACGGCAGCGAAAGTACCGATCCGGAAAATCATCGAAATTAGGTACCGGCATCGAAAATGCTCGGTACAATACGGTATGGTATTTGAAGGTAAAAATTAAATAAATACATGATGGTGCTAGACCGGTGTCGAACCGAAAGTAACGATTCTGAAAACGCCAAAAGGTGGGTACCAAATTGGTACCGGAAATGATTTGGTATAGTAAATTTGGTACCGATACGATATCGGTTTGTTTACAGGATTTGATACGATTTGCTCATCAATATTCTAAATATCCAAGTTAATTTTACATGCTACAATTCATTCATTACAAAAAAAGACAAAAAAGAAAGCAAAATAAGTTGTTGTGTATATAAAACCTCATTCAAACGAAATACAGTTTACTTACTGTGTGTGTGAAAAGTAATCTAAACGGTGTAATTACTTGCATTGCTGCGTTGCTACAGGTGATGAGCTCGGTACCAACCGGTACCGAAAATACCGTTACCGAAATCCCCAAAAGTGGGTACCGGTACCGAATATACCTAGCATGGTACGGTTCGGTACCGGTCGGTACTGGTACGGCACTAGTATTTGAGGGTAAAAATCGGTGAATACCTGTGCAGAACCGGTACCGAAAATACACGTGTTTGATAAATTTAAGACCGGTACCTATACCCGATACCATTTGATCATCTCTTAATGATGTTACTATTAATTTCATTCTAATTTTAATTTAAAAAATAAACAATCGAATCACTGTTCATTGAGTTTCTTTTTTATCATATATAAACTAGTTGTTTACCATGCGCGCGCGTTGCGGCGCGCTAAACCAAATCGTTCTATAAGAATGACAAAACATGTCAAATAACAAAAAGTAACTCAAACTAAAACGTCACGTATTTTCGGTACCGGTTCAGCACCGGTATTCACCGATTTTTACCCTCGAATACAACCCCCGCCCAAGGGGCCACGCCGAAACCCAAGCCCACCCGGGGTGGTGACTTGGGCGTTTGTACTCAACCCACGACACAACCCCCGCCCCATACCCCATGTTCTAATATTTCCTAGATCTTTTTTTTAAACACATAGCCGTTGGCCAACAGCTAGCCTAAACGGCTACTTGTCTTGGCCAATGAGATCCCGCAATGTCATCTTGATAGCCCCGCTCAACGCCCGGGCTGAAACCCCCGCCCAAGGGGCCACGCCGAAACCCAACCCACCCGGGGTGGTGAATTGGGCATTTGTACCCAACCCACGCCACAACCCCCGCCCCATACCCCATACCCCATATTCTAATATTTCCTAAATCTTTTTTTAAACACATAGCTGTTGGCAAACGGCTAACCCAAACGGCTACTTGTCTTGGCCAATGAGATCCAACCATGTCATTTTGATAGCCCCGCCCAACGCCCGAGCTGAAACCCCCGCCCAAGGGGCCACGCCGAAACCCAAGCTCACCCGGGGTGGTGACTTGGGCGTTTGTACCCAACCCACGACACAACCCCCGCCCCATACCACATATTCTAATATTTCATAGATTTTTTTAAACACATAGTCGTTGGCAAACGGCTAGCCCAAACGGCTACTTGTCTTGGCCAATGAGATCACGCCATGTCATCTTGATAGCCCCGCCCAACGCCCGGGCTGAAACCCCCGCCTAAGGGGCCACGCCGAAACCCAAGCCCACCCGAGGTGGTGACTTGGGCGTTTATACCTAACTCACGTCACAACCCCGTCCCATACCCCATATTTTTATGTTTCCTAAATCACTATTTAATTAATATATGTTCACTGTTCATTCAGTTCAATTTTTATTAGTATATAATATATGTTCACTGTTCATTCAGTTCAATTTTTATTAGTATATAATATAATATAATTTAGGTTATGTTATTTCCCTTTATTTATTAAGGTTCATGATATTTACTACACAAGAAAACAAATGTTATATAAATAAAATTTTGAATGATGAAGTTCAAAGTTAAGAAAAAGTTACATTCAAACTCATACCTATGAATAAGTCATCTTGGAATTTCTCTTTCTCATTAATATTATCTTCAACCTTCTTTAATAATCATAAAAGAGTTGAAGTTGCACCAAGTCTAGGTTTGCTTGTCTTTGTCAATCATGAAAATTCAGTTTGTATGTATATTCTTTTATGAACTAAGTTCCTTGTTAAAGAAAAAAAAATCATTTTACATTGATGAAGGCACTGGAAAATGTATTGGTGAAGATTAGGTAGAATATCAGTTAGACTTTGCCTGGTAGATCAGATTTATGGTAATAATCTTTAGAGTTAATTACACAGATGGACCCTATGGTTTATAACTCGTTTCGTCTTTAGGTACTAACTTTTTTTTAACAGGTTCAGGTTTCATAGTTTCAATTTTGTAACACCTTTAGGTACTAACACAAAACTTAGTTAATTTTTCTGTTAATTCTCAATATAATGACTAAAATACCATTCCATATTCCAAAGGCCATTTATATCATTATTCTATTTTAATTTTAAGGACCATTTATCTCATTATTATTAATCTATTTAAAAGAAAACTTGTTATTGTAAATAACTAAACTATTATTTCATTAAGCTATAATATATACTATAAAAATTTAACCAGGGAACGTTACAATTCTGATGAAACAGTGGTTAACTAAGAGAGGTTAATTCACTAGTCTCGTCAAGTAAGGTTAATCCCTTATTTTCGAGGATCGGTGGCTAGACCGTTAGCTGGGCTGTCTCCTGCACAAGGAAAACACACTGTGACTCGTAACAAGGAGGAAGGGGTGGGGGTGCTCCTTGTTACCACTCTCCGGCGTGAGAATCAGTAATTTGCTTGAGAAGCAAAGTGTGTGATAGTAGTAGTTGTGAGAGAGTTGAGAAGCGATACCTCAAACCTGGTTTGGGATGGGTATTTATAGCCGAGAGGAGTGAAGGAGGGTGGTTGAGCTGACAGACTGACGACGCGCCGCCCTTATGCAGGTGTGTCAGGCTTGTCGGTTGTGGAGGTGAAGCCACGTCCTATTGCGGTGTCAGTCTGTTGCTTACGTATGGGCTGACAGGCGACTGTCACTGGTGCCACTTGCCCTGTGGTGTCAGTCCCACTTGCCTTGTGGGCAGGATGCGGTGTCGCGCCGCATCGCAGCCTGCGGTAAATACCGTTGTTTCCGCGTTCTTATTCTGGCGACGACTGTAGGATGCGGTGCTAGGCCGCATCGCCACTTGTGGTGACTGTTGCTGTTGTCCAGATCCCTTGTCATGACGAAAATGTTCATAGGATGCGGTGCTAGGCCGCATCGCTATGCGTACACCCGTTTTCATACACAAGGTAAGTCTTCCTATCTCTTGACCGATTGGATTCGACTGCTGTGTTCGCGCGTGCCCGCACGGACACAGATAGGTTCTTGCTGGTGGGGTTTTTTGATAAGGGTAATGGTCACTCGCGGTCATGCTAACGCGAGATCTGGGACCATACCCCTTTAAGTCCCCCCAGTCTAGTGTTGCTTCCTAATGCAAGTTGCAGTGGGAGGATACTGGACTATGGTGTCTAGAAGGTAGTTTGGAGTCTGGAGAAGATTCTAGGCCATGTAGATGGCTCCCGCTTTTCCTAAATCAAGCTGGGGATCTGGTAGAGTCGTGTGACGTCTCTTCCGTACCGGTGAGCAAGTTTCGTCTGATGCGAAATTCTCAGCGTAGGGTTTTGATCCGGTAGTATGGTCTACGTTTTTCTGATGTCATCAGGTTGGTTGCCACATGTTGGTGTGTCGAACCAACATCTGAGATCGTGATTGAAGATGTCGGCTGGCTTCGAACCAACCTTTGAGATGGTGACGGGAGGAGTTCGCGTCCGCAACTCTAGTTGTAACCTCTGCGGTGGCTGATGCAATGCTGTAAGTGCTTTGCTCAAGCTCTATGTTCAGCAACTGGACATGTAACGATGATCCCTATTTTGCGGGGTGTTCATGTTCTTCCAGTTAGCTCTCAA
This sequence comes from Helianthus annuus, assembly GCF_002127325.2. Classification (NCBI taxonomy): domain Eukaryota; kingdom Viridiplantae; phylum Streptophyta; class Magnoliopsida; order Asterales; family Asteraceae; genus Helianthus; species Helianthus annuus. Next base: position 102,337,496 of record NC_035445.2, read on the forward strand.
GTAACCGCACGTCCTTTGTGGTTACCTCGTTCCCTTGCATTGCTGGCCATGTTTGGCCGAACAATGTGGGGTACTTGCGTCATTGTTGGCCGTGTTTGGTCGAACAATGTGAATCTGGATAGTGGTCAAATAAACATGGTCATAGGCATGATTATGCCCACCATTGTTTATTCTATCCAGTTCATAAGTGGGCAAACAAAGTCATAAGCAGACTTGTTACCACTGTTGCTTGGCTTGTTGCTCAAGGAGATCACCTTAGATACTTTGGAATCTTGGTGAAACTCGTCCGCATCCGTTTTGTAGCCACTTTCCTTCATGCTTCGTTGGAAAGTAGTTCAGTTTTCCTGGAAGTAGATTTTCTCAACCGCATGATGGCTTAGTTGTGGCTCTTCCGTAGCTACCGTTCCCGTAGTTGCGTTCCGCCGCAGCTACTCATGAGTGTCTGCGGTTTGCAGCAGAAGACTCGCTTTAAAAGAGGAATTCTCTTTGATGTGGCTCTTGAAGGATCAGGAGTCCGGGTTACTGATGTGCGGTCGCTCATCATACTTATCCTTTTCCCTAATGAGAAGCTGTTTGCGCACCATATGTGGTTGTGAACCGGACACGAGGGATTTGAAGCTTAAAGAACTTCAAGGTGATGCGGTTTGTTGTTCCTGAGAAGCGGTTTTCGCAGTCCAAAGAACAACGCTGGTTCTGAGTATCTGACACACCTGTACGGGCTCGTGTGTGTCATATCTGCATATTCCGCGTGTGCTCGTGGGTATATGCGGATATTGATCTATCCCCTTTACATAGTGTAAATATAGTTTTTCTATTTTTTGAGGGGATGTAAAAAACGACATGCGGTCTAAGTTATGGTTTGGGAAACCATAAAAAACCGCATGCCGCGTACATGAGAGTTATCTTCATTAGTAGCTTTTTGCAAACGTTATAGACCGCACGTGCGAGTTGGTGGAAGTTGGTGAGATTTGCCTGACATGTGCTGAAATGAAAGGACATTTGCAATGCTCGAGACAATCGCTGCACTGTAGCAGGAGTGTAAAAGTCTCTTTTGTCAGGCGCGTGGACGGCCACTCGCGCGTGGTAACCGTCAGCGGAACCGTCGCTGTACACGTGTCGCTGCATGGTTTGTTCTTTTCTCCCACGACCTTTCGGTTTCTGTTCCGCATTTATTGCAGTGACTATAAAAGGGGAAACCGTTTGTGGTTTCCCCTCACTTCTTCAAAATTTCAAAAAATTTCCGGTGAGAGAAAGAAAGCTTCCTTTGTCTTCTCCGATAAACTTGTTTGATATTCCGGTGAGGTTTCTGAGTTTCTTTTGAACTCGTTCTACACTTTCTGTCTTCGACATTGCAATGGCTGAACCATTTAATCCCCATGGTGCTGAGGGTGAAAATCCAGACCTTTCGTCGCCGGCGGCGGCGGCGGAGGAGGAAGGTGGTGGTGCCCCCGGCGGGGGCTTGCCGGTGTTGAAGTGGTCTAAGGGTCAGTTTGATACCCTGATGACTAGTATTCAGATACCCTAATAGTATGGGTTTATCTACCAACAGGAAGGTGACACCGGTGCCGATGCTCCGGCGGGATACGTCACCATGTGGGTTGACTTCTTTCTTGATGGCAACCTCCGACTGCCGTTAACGGTATTCGTCGCCGAAGTTTTGGAGTGGTACAAGATCCACATTTCCCAACTGAGCCCGTTCGAGATGATTCGGGTTCGAAACTTTGAGTACACTTTTTGTGCTCTTGTAATGGAACCTGTCGTTGAAGACTTCTGGCGGTTTTACCAGTTGAAAGTGAACACTGGTTTCTTTTCTTTCGGTCAGCGACATGGTAGCACCAAGCTGATGACCCCTCCCAAGGGTATTACGAAGTGGAAAACCAAATTCTTCTACATTAAGGCTGCCGCGATCGTTGCCAAGATGACTTTTCGGAATGTGAATGAGACGATCTTAGCGGAGAGCATTGACGTCCCCAGGGCTGATACAGTGGACTGGTTCCCAAGGTTGCGAACCACTGAGTTCAAGAAGCTGGACAACTCACAGTTGTGGGTGCTGCGGATGATGCTGGGGAGGACGGGCAGGAAGGCGAGGCACGTTGTGCGGGAGAAAAGTGGTGTTAAGTACTTTTCATTCTTGTGCGGTTTTCTTACTTCCTTATCTGTATTACTAATTTGTAAGTGTATTATCAGAGGATACTGCCCTGTGGAGGATATTTGATCCGGACTTCAAGGGCAAGGTTGAGACACTTGCGTGTGCGGAGGGTGAAAAAGGTTTTAACTTGACCATCCGTGACAACTTTCGCATTCCTGATCGCGATGCGATGAAGGCACCACTGCCGCAAGGCAAAGGTATAGTAGATTATTTCCTTACTAGCTTTGTAAAGAAAATAGACTAGCTGATTTGCTTGTTTGATGATTTAAACGTAGGTAATCTTGGGGCTTTGTGAGATTTTGACGTGAAGGGTGCTCCCAAGAAGCAGGTGGAGAAAACTGTGCGGGGTCGCCAGAGGAAAAAGCATGAACCCGCAGTTGTTCCTCCTTTGGTGCTGCAGGGGGCAGGTATCTCTCCTACTTGTTTCCGCAGATACACTGATTACGTGTTAGTGTCTGACACCCTTGAGGGTTTGGGTGTTCCAGGTGGTGGTGCGGCTGTAGGTGGATCCTCTGCGTGTTCCAAACCTGCTGGTGAGAAGAAGAAGAGGAAAGTGGAGGAGAAGGCTGCTGGTGCCGGTGAGCAAAAACGTCCGAGGTTGCAAACGAAATGGACAACTGCTGTCTCGCAGCCGAAGCCTGCGGTTGTGGCTGGTAAGTGAATCATAACTTTACAAATGTTTGCTATTGTAAGCTTGTAACTTATAGTTGTTTTCGATTTATTCGCAGAACCGCAAGATGGAGGTTTCTCCTTGTTTGATGCTCCCACTTCCCCCGCGCATGACGCGCCTGCGGATGCGGGGGTTAATAAAGAGTTTACAAAAAGCCCTTCTTTTGAAGCGGTTACTGATCCTTCTGTGCAAGCAGAGGATGTTGGGGATAAGACCGCAGATCAAATCTTTGATACGGTGGATTCTCATGATAATTTGATCCCCACAAAGGATAATCTGAATCTAAAGTTTGCTGATGCTGAAAAGCAGAAATCTCTTGCCGCCAAGAAGGCTTCCGGTTCTACCTCTGGGGGTATGGGTTTTGAAGAACCATCCATTCAGTCTGGTGAGTCTGAATTGGAGTTCTACTACCGTACTTATACGGAAAACCGGGGTGTGAACTATCATCGTCCTCCTTGGAATGTTATGCAAGGAGATGATATATCAAATGATCCCTCCGCTTGCAAGGAGATTTTGGTTTGTTTGGGCACCCCGTTTGAGTTTCTTCGGGCCCGCGGTTTGCCCTGTGTGCACCGGATCAACCAACTCTCCTCCATGCTTGTTGGGAGTTCCATAATTGCGAATGACATTATGGAAGACTACAAGGTGCTGGGACTCAAGGAGGAGGAAAATACTCGCTTGTGGGCTGAGGCTGAGGCGTTGGTGAAAACTGCTCAGGAGGGTGCGGAGCAGCTTGAAAAGGAGAAAGCTGCTTTTGAGCAGTAAAGCAGACTGAGGAGTGGGCTGCAACTGCCGGCCTTAAACAGGTTCATACTCTTGCAAAATTGCTTTCTGATGAGCGCAAGAGTTGGAAAGAATCTTGGGCAAAACAGAATGAAAAGTTGTTTCGTGTTCGTCAGGAGCTGACTAATGTTAAGGCAGCGAATGATGCTTTGGTCAAGGAGAAGGCCGCAGCTGAGGCGGTTGCCAAAGAGGCCCAGGAGGCGGAGGCCCGCGCTGCCAAGGGTTTTGAAGAGGCGAATGTTGACCGCACCAATTTAAACAAGACTGTTGAGGGCCTCAAGGTATGAGTTGCTTTTGCTCTTGAGTTTGTTCCTCTGTTTCACAAGTATATTGGAGTGTCATTCTATATTTGTGTTTCCTTTGTTGTTGATAGGCTGAAGTGCAGAGCCAAGTGACTATTCTTGAGAATGTTACTGCCCGCGCGGCTGAAGCTGAAGCGGGCAAGGGAGGTTGCCGAGGCTAGGGATAGCATGGTTTCTTCATTTGATCAGCTTAAGGCAGATCGCGATTGGATGCGTGATCACGGTATCGGGCATGTAAGTACCCGGTGTTTTTGTTGCCTTTAGGTTTTGCTTTTGTTTGCTTTTGTTACTTGTGTGTTTGCAGATTGTTAGTACCATTCTTGACGCGCCCGAGAACACAGCTGCGGTAAATAAGCTTAGGGAGCGCGCGTGTGAGGCGGGTTTCAAGGCTGGTTACGCTCGATGCATTAGTCACATGAACCCCTTGTAACAAAGCAAATTTACTGATGAACAGTCTGGGTTCCATGGCGTAGATACTGAAGCGCGGCTTACAACGACTTGTCCATTTCCGCCATTGAGGAAATTAATAAATGCTTGGAGGCGGAAGATTATGTGGACCGCTTGCGGTTGTTGTATGGTGATCCTGAAGAGGAAGAGGAGGAAGAGACCGCTGGCAGTGGCAAGGGTGATGCGGGTACCAATGGTACAAAGAAGGATTAGGTTGGCCTGCGTGCCCTTTTTGATTTCTTCTTTGATGTAAATGTTAGAAAACTTTATGTAAATCTCTTGTGCACCGCGTAGGTGTAGAATTTTTTTGAATACAAAGTTGCATGTTTGAACGTGTATTAGTTAATGTTATTGTGAATAACATTAAGTCTGAATTTGCCTTTTGCATATCTAAGTGATATGCATGTGCGGCTCAAAGTGTGTAAAAAATATTTACTTTGTCTTTGGGTGAGCACATACTTGGAGAACTCTGTTGGCTGTAAAGCGCAGTTGAGTATACTCTATACCTTTGTCGTATGAGTATTAGTTAATTCCTATTTTTATCCTGCTAGTGTTTAAGAATTGTGTAGGTTTTGCAAAAAAAAAAAAAAAAACGTAAGTGTGTATCCAGTCGGATATACATTTAATTTTTGCCTTTGCTGGCCTATTACAATATTTGTGTGTAGTCACCACTTTGTGTGGGTATCGCGAATGAAGATTTTGCCAATCTGTTTTTGCATATACCGCAAAGTGGAACATGCATTTGTAATAGAAGGAAATAAACAATATTGCATTGAATCGTTCATTTATTTATTTGCAAATGGCCTGCGGCCCGATAGGTTACATGGAAAATGTAAAAGCATGGCTTACATGTAACAACGTCATAGCTGTTGTGCATTCTATGTGCGTGCGATAGGTTCGCCTTCTATTGTTTGTAGTCTATACGCGCCTTTGCTCAGGACCTCTTGGATGAGGTAGGGTCCTTTCCATTTGGGGGCAAGTTTCCCTGAGCGTTCTGCGTTAGACGCTTCATTATCGCGAAGGACGTAGTCTCCCGGGTTGAAGGTACAAATGCGAACGCGTGCATTGTAGTACTTTTCAAGTTTGCTTTTATACTTGGCCTCGTTGGTTGCTGCCTTTTCAAGCCTTTCCTCTACGAGGTCCAAGTCAACCCTGCGTTCAACGCCATTGTCTATCTTGTTGATAGCCAACATTCGGGGTGAAGGGAGACCTACTTCAGCGGGGATCACCGCCTCAGAGCCATAGACCAGGATGAAGGGTGTCTCGCCGTTACTTGTCTTTGGCTGGTCCTGTGAGCCCATAAGATACTAGGGAGTTAATCGACCCAGCCGCGTCTGGCTGTTCCCAATCGTGCCTTGATGCCTTCGACTAGGCTTTTATTGATGCTCTCTACTTGGCCATTCCCTTGCGGATGCGCCACTGAGGAGAATATGTGTTAATGTTTAGTTCCTTTAGCCAATTTTGAAAGTATTCGGCAGCGAAATTGGTGCCGTTGTCGGTAACGATGCAAATTGGTAAACCAAAACGACAGATGATGTGTTCCCAAACAAATTTTCTTGTTATCATAGCGGTTGTGGAGGCGAGCGGTTTTGCTTCCACCCATTTTGTGAAATAGTCGACAGCCATTATGATAAACTTCACCGCACCTGGTGCATCTGGAAATGGTCCCACCATATCGATTGCCCATTTTTGGAATGGCCATGCGGTGGTGACAGGGATCAGGTTGTTCTTGAGGCGCAAGGTTTTGGGAGCGTGCCGCTGACAATTGAAACACTTGCGCAAGACCCTGACCGCGTCTAGGTGCATGCCAGACCAGTAGTATCCGACATTCATGATTTTGGCCACCACCATGCGTGGGCCCGCGTGTATGCCGCATATTCCGTCGTGTATCTCTCTGATTAGGTACGTGGCATCTTGGGGGTCGACGCATCGTAGGAGTGGCCCAGGTATGATTTACGGTATAAAATACCGTCTCCAATTTGATAATGGCACACTTTGTATTGCAACTTGCGTGCCTCTGCCTTGCTTTCGGGAGTAACACCTACTTGCAAGTATGCAATGATTGGTGTCATCCAGGATGTTGTATCGTACTGGATGACGTTGACTTGGCGCAGGGGTACTGAGGGATTTTGAAGAATCTCGATGCGTATCTCCTTTGTCAGGTGTTAGAAGCTGGTGGATGCGAGTTTTGAGAGTGTACCCGCAGGTTTGTTTTCACTCCGGTTGATATAGCGGATATTGAAGGAAGTGAACTTTGCTTTAAGTTGCAGGGCTTGTTCGAGATAGAGGATCATGATATCCCCTTTTGCGGCATAGTCGCCGCGCCCTTGGCCTGCAACGAGTAGTGAATCGACGTGTGCCTCCAAGTGTTGGACGCCGAGTTTAACTGCCAGACGCAACCCTGCCAGTAGAGCCTCATACTCTGCCTCGTTATTTGTGCTTTTGAAATCGAGGCGAATCGCAAAGGTGAGCTCTTGTCTATCGGGGCTGATGTGACAACTCGAACTTTAGACTTGCTTAGATGTAACGTTATGTGTGCTTATATGACACTTTGAGTTAACGAATGTTATGATGTTACGTACTATGTGAACTTGATTATATAATTATGTGAGTACGTGTGTCAATATGTGCGTTGTGTGATATATGTTTGCATGTTAATCGAGCCAAACCCAAACCGCACATTATAACCGGTCACACAAGCCCTTTGGGCCACACCTTGTTCACGGATCCATTAGGCAGCCGAGTGGGCTCGGCCCACTCCCCACTCGCAAACACCAAAACCAAGAGTAGGGGCTTGATTTCATTGTTTTTGCAAAACACATAACACACACAAACCCTACTTGCTCTCTCTCTTTCGGCTTGCCTAGAACCCGACGGCGAACAACTCAGAGGATCGGAGATCTTGCTCTTCCATTCGGCTCACTTTTCTTGTGTTTGATCCTATCTTCCGGTTAGTATGTTATCCATTGATGTGTGTTGTATATGCTCGGTATGTTGATGATGATTTGGTATGATGTTATGACTCAATGCTTACTATGTTTTGTTCTGGATTAGTGGTGGTAATGGTTAGGGTTAAATGGACATGTTTCGGACTGGTGTAGATGTTAATCGGCTGGATTGTTACACAACTTGGATGAATCAATTTACTTGTTCGGATTGTTTGTATGATTGTATGATAATCGGTTAGGTTGCATGCTAGTCCGATGATATGATTATGACTCGGTGTAGATTTGTGTGCTAATCCGATTAGTTGTTTTGATGCTGTTATGAACATGCTAATGATGATGATTGTGAAGGTGATTGAATGCTGAATAAACGTTGTTTGATCTGATTTCCGAAACTGCCTTTGATGTTTGCTAAAATCACGGGTAAAGCATTGCATGAATTATGGAAATCAGTTACACACACACGGTTGCGACTCGGTATCACCACATTGCGACTCGAAACCTCACACCAGCAACAGCACGAACCGCAACCACGGTTGCGAGTCATATCGCGACTCGTATCCAGACCATGATGAGCCGTGACCATCTGTTGCGACTCGTAACCGGCTGTTGCGACTCGTAACCGGCTGTTGCGACTCGTAACCCAGTTGCGACTCGAGATCATTAGTTGCGACTCGAGGCCTGTTATGCCCGCACACACTGGTTGGACCTTGCACTACCACGGGCCCAATAGATTGGGCCAATCAATTGGATTGCTTTCACAATTGATGTTTGGGCTGCTATGATTACTTGGGGCCGGGTAATATTGAGCCTACCTGTTTAAACCGTACGAGTTGTATTGCTTGACTGTTAAAGTATTGGGCCATAAGTATATTCGGTTGGACTACTATATCGTCGGGCCAGGTACTGTTGGGCTTATTAGAACCGTACAAGTATATGTGTTGTGATTGTTACTTGTATTGCTCAACTGTCAAACATTGCCATGATTTACATGTGATAGTAACGTGTTAGTTTATGTGATGCATACGTGTACTACCTTAGTCAAAACCTGACTTGATTAATAACCATGATAGGACGTGGTTGACCATTTACTAGCTTACCTATACTCTTTGTGTATCTGCCGAGCAAACCAAGGTGAGTTCACACAGCCAAGGCATGGGATTCCCGGGTTGGGAATTGGGTTGGATATGTTGATATGGAATGATTATTCGTACTTGCGCATTCACTAGACTATAGACCATCGTCCTCAGGATAGTCAGGACACGTTACCTAAAGCCTACGTAACCCAGTATTTGCCATTTGTCTCCCGGGTCGGGAGGACACGTTACGTAAAGCCTACGTAACCCAATTCCTTCTACAGTCTTCCGGGTCGGAAGGACACGCTGCGTAAAGCCTACGTAGCCCCCACGCGTACCACTGTCCTCGGGGAAGGGCACGTCACGTAAAGCCTACGTGACCCAGTACGTATTCCTGTTCTCGGTAAAGAAGAACACATGGTTGGAAGTTAGTCTAGTACGTACCACTAATGAGAAGCCCTCATTAGTAAGGATAAACGTGGGAAGCCCCCACCGATAATATAAACACAAGGTTTGGGAAGCCCCCACCTTTAGTACACACTAGTATGGGAAGCCCCCTCTAGTATACTTATGCACTATGTTTTGAACTTATTTTTCTGTGAACTCGCTCAACTAGTTTGTTGATTATTTGCTGCATGCCTTGCAGGACCTTAGGTATACTTGGAGCTTGCACCAGAGGAGAAGCGGGTCGTTGTGGACAAGAACACGTGAATGCTTATTAAACGCTTTTACATTCACACATTGATACTTATGTTTTGGGTTTTACATTGAATGCTTCCGCTACACATATAACGTTTGGTTTTGAACATCAGTCGTATCTACTATTGTTATCTAATGCTATGTTTGATATGATTGATGGCTTGATCCTGGTCAGTCACGCCTCCAAGCGGTGGTACTCCGCGTGTGGGATTTTGGGGGTGTGACAGATTGGTATCAGAGCGATAGACTTTGCAGCGCACCTATCCTCTCATTGCCAGAGGGCACAGATGACTTCGTGGTATATTGTGATGCATCCATTTGGGGACTTGGATGTGTGTTAATGCAGCGCGATAAGGTTATTGCTTACGCCTCTCGTCAACTCAAGGTTCATGAACGCAACTACACGACGCACGATTTAGAGCTGGGAGCTGTCGTTTTCGCGCTTAAGATATGGCGACACTATCTGTACGGTACCAGGTGCACGATTTACACCGATCACAGGAGTCTCGAGCATATTCTTAAGCAGAAGGATTTGAACATGCGTCAACGAAGATGGGTTGAATTACTGAATGACTATGAATGCGCCATCAAGTACCATCCAGGCAAAGCCAGTGTTGTGGCTGACGCCCTTAGTCGAAAGGACACCTTACCGAAGCGCGTGCGAGCGCTACAGCTTACGATTCAGTCTAGCCTTCCTGCCCAGATACGAGCTGCTCAGACAGAAGCATTGAAGCCCGAAAACGTCAAGGCTGAAGCCTTACGCGGCTCACGACAACAGATGGAACAGAAGGCAGACGGCGCCTACTATGTAACAGGGCGTATTTGGGTCCCACTCTATGGCGGTCTACGCGAACTTGTAATGGAAGAAGCTCACAAGTCTCGCTACTCGGTACATCCAGGGTCGGATAAAATGTACCACGACATCAGCACTACTTATTGGTGGCCTAGTATGAAGGCCCACATCGCTACGTACGTTGGAAAATGCTTGACCTGTGCGAGGGTCAAGGTTGAATATCAGAAACCAGCTGGCCTACTTCAGCAGCCTAAGATACCGCAATGGAAATGGGAAGAAATTTCCATGGATTTCGTTACAGGCCTACCTAGATCCCAGCGTGGGAATGATACCATATGGGTGATCGTGGATCGACTCACCAAGTCTGCACACTTCCTGGCTATAAAGGAAACGGACAAGTTCTCCACTCTCGCAGACGTATATCTTAAAGAAGTTGTTTCGAAGCACGGGGTGCCCACATCCATCATTTCGGATCGCGATGCACGATTCACGTCAGAGCTTTGGCAAGCAATGCACAAATCTTTTGGCTCAAGGTTAGACATGAGCACAGCATATCATCCTCAGACGGATGGGCAGTCTGAGCGAACGATCCAAACTCTAGAAGACATGCTTAGGGCATGCGTTATTGATTTCGGCAACGGCTGGGAAAAGCACCTCCCTTTGGTGGAGTTCTCGTATAATAACAGTTATCACACCAGCATCCAAGCCGCTCCATTCGAGGCATTGTACGGGCGTAAATGCCGGTCACCTCTCTGTTGGGCAGAGGTGGGGGATAGTCAGATCACGGGTCCAGAGATTGTAGTGGACGCCACAGAAAAGATTGCACAAATAAGACAACGCATGGCGGCAGCACGCGACCATCAGAAAGCCTACGCGGACAAGCGTAGAAAACCTTTGGAATTTCAGGTCGGGGACCGGGTTTTATTGAAAGTCTCACCCTGGAAGGGTGTGGTACGTTTTGGCAAACGGGGAAAACTGAATCCGCGGTACGTCGGACCATTCGAAATCATAGAAAAGATTGGCAAAGTAGCATACAAGTTAAACCTACCAGCTGAACTCGGGGCAGTTCACAATGTCTTTCATGTATCGAACTTAAAGAAGTGCCTATCAGATGAAAATCTCATCATTCCTTTTAAGGAACTCACTATCGACGAGCGGTTGCAGTTCGTCGAGGAACCAGTTGAAATCACGGACCGGGATATGAAGGTCCTCAAAAACAAGAGAATCCCTCTTGTTCGAGTTCGTTGGAACTCCAAACGTGGTCCAGAGTACACCTGGGAACGCGAAGACAGGATGACAGAAAAGTACCCCCAGTTATTCGAAACCAATGCAACCACTACTAAGGCTGAAGCTACTACTTCGGAATTTCGGGACGAAATTCCAGATCAACGGGGGGAGGATGTGACACCCCAGGAAAATCAGTGAACAATACAGTTTACCTAGCTTCCTCAGTGAGTGCATACCAAATTTCGGGACGAAATTTCCAATTAGTTGGGGATAATGTGACAACTCGAACTTTAGACTTGCTTAGATGTAACGTTATGTGTGCTTATATGACACTTTGAGTTAACGAATGTTATGATGTTACGTACTATGTGAACTTGATTATATAATTATGTGAGTACGTGTGTCAATATGTGCGTTGTGTGATATATGTTTGCATGTTAATCGAGCCAAACCCAAACCGCACATTATAACCGGTCACACAAGCCCTTTGGGCCACACCTTGTTCACGGATCCATTAGGCAGCCGAGTGGGCTCGGCCCACTCCCCACTCGCAAACACCAAAACCAAGAGTAGGGGCTTGATTTCATTGTTTTTGCAAAACACATAACACACACAAACCCTACTTGCTCTCTCTCTTTCGGCTTGCCTAGAACCCGACGGCGAACAACTCAAAGGATCGGAGATCTTGCTCTTCCATTCGGCTCACTTTTCTTGTGTTTGATCCTATCTTCCGGTTAGTATGTTATCCATTGATGTGTGTTGTATATGCTCGGTATGTTGATGATGATTTGGTATGATGTTATGACTCAATGCTTACTATGTTTTGTTCCGGATTAGTGGTGGTAATGGTTAGGGTTAAATGGACATGTTTCGGACTGGTGTAGATGTTAATCGGCTGGATTGTTACACAACTTGGATGAATCAGTTTACTTGTTCGGATTGTTTGTATGATTGTATGATAATCGGTTAGGTTGCATGCTAGTCCGATGATATGATTATGACTCGGTGTAGATTTGTGTGCTAATCCGATTAGTTGTTTTGATGCTGTTATGAACATGCTAATGATGATGATTGTGAAGGTGATTGAATGCTGAATAAACGTTGTTTGATCTGATTTCCGAAACTGCCTTTGATGTTTGCTAAAATCACGGGTAAAGCATTGCATGAATTATGGAAATCAGTTACACACACACGGTTGCGACTCGGTATCACCACATTGCGACTCGAAACCTCACACCAGCAATAGCACGAACCGCAACCACGGTTGCGAGTCATATCGCGACTCGTATCCAGACCATGATGAGCCGTGACCATCTGTTGCGACTCGTAACCGGCTGTTGCGACTCGTAACCGGCTGTTGCGACTCGTAACCCAGTTGCGACTCGAGATCATTAGTTGCGACTCGAGGCCTGTTATGCCCGCACACACTGGTTGGACCTTGCACTACCACGGGCCCAATAGATTGGGCCAATCAATTGGACTGCTTTCACAATTGATGTTTGGGCTGCTATGATTACTTGGGGCCGGGTAATATTGAGCCTACCTGTTTAAACCGTACGAGTTGTATTGCTTGACTGTTAAAGTATTGGGCCATAAGTATATTCGGTTGGACTGCTATATCGTCGGGCCGGGTACTGTTGGGCTTATTAGAACCGTACAAGTATATGTGTTGTGATTGTTACTTGTATTGCTCAACTGTCAAACATTGCCATGATTTACATGTGATAGTAACGTGTTAGTTTATGTGATGCATACGTGTACTACCTTAGTCAAAACCTGACTTGATTAATAACCATGATAGGACGTGGTTGACCATTTACTAGCTTACCTATACTCTTTGTGTATCTGCCGAGCAAACCAAGGTGAGTTCACACAGCCAAGGCATGGGATTCCCGGGTTGGGAATTGGGTTGGATATGTTGATATGGAATGATTATTCGTACTTGCGCATTCACTAGACTATAGACCATCGTCCTCAGGATAGTCAGGACACGTTACCTAAAGCCTACGTAACCCAGTATTTGCCATTTGTCTCCCGGGTCGGGAGGACACGTTACGTAAAGCCTACGTAACCCAATTCCTTCTACAGTCTTCCGGGTCGGAAGGACACGCTGCGTAAAGCCTACGTAGCCCCCACGCGTACCACTGTCCTCGGGGAAGGGCACGTCACGTAAAGCCTACGTGACCCAGTACGTATTCCTGTTCTCGGTAAAGAAGAACACATGGTTGGAAGTTAGTCTAGTACGTACCACTAATGAGAAGCCCTCATTAGTAAGGATAAACGTGGGAAGCCCCCACCGATAATATAAACACAAGGTTTGGGAAGCCCCCACCTTTAGTACACACTAGTATGGGAAGCCCCCTCTAGTATACTTATGCACTATGTTTTGAACTTATTTTTCTGTGAACTCACTCAACTAGTTTGTTGATTATTTACTGCATGCCTTGCAGGACCTTAGGTATACTTGGAGCTTGCACCAGAGGAGAAGCGGGTCGTTGTGGACAAGAACACGTGAATGCTTATTAAACGCTTTTACATTCACACATTGATACTTATGTTTTGGGTTTTACATTGAATGCTTCCGCTACACATATAACGTTTGGTTTTGAACATCAGTCGTATCTACTATTGTTATCTAATGCTATGTTTGATATGATTGATGGCTTGATCCTGGTCAGTCACGCCTCCAAGCGGTGGTACTCCGCGTGTGGGATTTTGGGGGGTGTGACAGCTGACGAGTCGCAGACCCGCACCTGCACCATCCTCGTTGGATGCACCATCGGTAAATAGTGTCCCAGTATCTGTTGTGGATGGTGGTGGTGTGGGGTTTTGTTCTTCTTCGCATTCTTGGATGCGATTCGCCGGTACTTCGGCAACGAAGTCAGCTAGAACTTCGCGTTTGATCGCGGGACGCGGTTTGTAGATCAATGTGTGCGCGCCTAGTTCAATGGCCCATTTTGACAATCTACCAGAGATGTCGGGCTTGGAGAGGATCGACCCGATCCTGTAATTGGTTAATACAGTGAAAACGTGATTTGCAAAGTAATGTCGTAACCTTCTTGATGCGTGCACCAATGCGAGTACCAATTTCTCCATGATGGAGTACCTTGTCTTTGGGTCGTTGAGCATTTTGCTGATGTAGTAGATGGGTGTTTGAACTCCCTCTCGCTCCATGATGAGTACCGCGCCTACCGCGTTGTCTGCGACCGATAGGTACAAGATAAGTGGTTCTTTCTTGCATGGTGCTGTTAGAGTTGGGAGTTGGATCAGACACTCTTTCATCTTCCGAAAAGCGTTTTCAGCCTCTGCAGTCCACTGGAACTGTTCCTTTTTTAAGCAGTTCCGCAGAGTTTTGATGAAAGGGTAAGATTTAGCTGCGTGATTGGCTAAGAATCTGTTCAGTGCGGCTAGCCTGCTAGCTAGTCGTTTCATTTCTTTCATCGTAGAAGGCGATGGCATGCGCTCGATCGCCTGAACTTTTTCCAGGTTCACCTTAAATCCATCTTTAGTTACGAGGAATCCAAGGAATTTGCCTTCTTCCATTTCAAACGAGCATTTCCCTGAATTGAGCTTAATGTTGATGCTACGCAGAGTCTGGAATGTTCTTTCAATATCAGTGAGCATGGTATCCTCTTCCATGCTTATGACGACCAGGTCGTCCACGCAGATCTCGACACTTTTCCTGATTTGATCACCAAAAGTGTCGTTCATCAACTTTTGATAGGTTGCGCCTGCGTTGCGCAACCCAAACGACATTTTTGTATAACAGCAATTCCTGGTAGGTGTGCGGAATGCCGTTTTATCTTCGTCCTCGATTGCCATTTGTACTTGGTGATAGCCTTTGTAGCAATCGAGTAAGCACTTCCATCGACACAGGGCGAGGTTATCGACTTTTTCGTCGATCTTGGGAAGTGCGTAACAATCTTCGGGCAGGCTTTGTTGAGATCTTTATAATTGACGCAAATGAGCTAGCCCCCGTTTGGTTTTTCTACCATGACTGGGTTGGATAACCAAGTCTGGTATTTAACTTCCCGCAGGATGCCTGTGGAGAGCAGTTCTTTGACCTACTCGTTCTTTGCGGATCCAAGGTGGCGTTGGCCTTGGATCACTGGCTTGATACCTGTTAAGGTATTTAAGATATGTTGCGCGACTTCGCGTGGCACCCCTGTCATGTCTGCGGGTGTACATGCGAAAATATCTTGATTCCTGAAGACGAGCTGCTTCAGGCGTGCTCTGATGTTGTTGGACAAGGCATGACCCAACGTGACCGTTTGTTTTGGGTGTCTTGCGTTAAGAACCCATTTCTCTGGTTGGGTGCTGGGAGTGGGCCTCGCCATCTTGGTTGGACGCAGCTCGGCCGTGGTCATAAATTCTCTGCGGGCGTATATTATTGCAACCCCCGTCTCGGTTAGGAAACCGATGGCAGAGTGGGCGACGGATGTAATCATGTTGAAATTGCCTTGAGACTCCATCCCGAGAAGTACGTCGTATTTGGTGGTGTGGGGTAAAACCATGAATTTTACCTCCTCCGTTCGCGTGTGCCTTCCGTTGGTAAGGCGCACGGAAAAAGTGATTTGGCCTAGGGGAATACGGTTTCCCCTGCGAACCCGGCGAAGGGATAGTCTACCGGCTGCAACCGATCTTTGTCTTCTTAATCGAACCGGTTGAAGCACTGCTCGTATATGATGTCAGATGTACTGCCCGGGTCGATGAATAATCGCTCCGTACAGTAATGAGCTAAGTAGCCTGTAATGACGACGGCGCGCCTGTCGCGTGTTCCGACTCGGACTTTTGGAAAAACGACTTGTTCGTCTTTCTAGTCACTGTCCGGTCTTCTTGCCGACTTGTGCGGCTTTCCACGTCCTCCGTTGATCATGTGGGTTGAAGCCAAATGCATGGTCCGTTTACCCGCGGAGGTACCCTCGTTGTGGGGGGTGATGCACTTGATTTTCTTTTGCGCGGCTACCAACAAATGTTGCAGCTTCCCGTCTTTCAGAGCTCGCTCAATCTCCAGTCGGAGACTAATGCAGTTGTTTGTTGTGAGGCCCGAGTCCTTGTGATACTCACAGTAAAGTGTTAGATCCAGATTCTTTTTAGACTTTATCGGTTGGGCTGGTCGCAAGAATTGCGCATCCATGAGTAGGACGTCGGTTGGCGACTGGTTAATCTCGGTCCAGTTACGGTCCCGGGATTCCTTCTTTGATGCCCGGTTTTCGCGTTGAGCATTGATTGTTGCCCTTGCGTCGGGCTGGTGACTACGCGGGACGTAAGGTTTTGAATCGCTGCCGCGATTCCACGTGTCACGGTTGCGCTTGTTGTTGCGCTTGGGGTCCTGGCGGGAGTATTGGCCTGTCGCTTGGGCTGTGCCTTAGTAGTGTGCGGTTTGAGATACCGCTGAGTTTGGGCGTACGTCTTGACCGCGGCAATGACGTCATCCCATTTTTCTGGCAAGCCCTCCTTGCCTGAGATGGTCATAACCATTTCTTCATCCTTGACGGCTCGAATGAAATGGTTGCGTGCCATCTGGTCTGTAACACCGCCTATCTCCAGACACTCTTTATTGTAGCGGACGATAAACGATTCCAGAGTTTCGTTGTCTCCGCGCCAGATGTTCATAACGTCCATAGAGTCACGTTTGTGACGTCGCTACTGGCTAAAATGTGCGAGGAACCTTGCTTGCAGGTCCTCAAATGAAGCTAGTGATCCAACTGGCAAAGAATCGAACCAAGCCCTCGCCAGACCAGGAAGGATCTGGGGGAAAAATGACACCAAGTGGCCTCGTCCCACTTGCCATTGCACCCGGCATCGGTGAAGATGTTCATGTGATCGTCCGGGTCGGATGAACCACTATATTTCCCAATCGTTAGTGGGAATTTAGTCGTGGTGACATCAGCGCGGGCAATCTTCGGGACGAATTTAGAGTTTTCGGCCGCGGATTTGGGTCTGTAGGGTTGGCTCTGGTTGCGCTTTGCAGCGCGGAGGTATGTTGTGCGAGGTTCAGTGGGAGGAACATAATTGTGTCCTCCCGGTCTGCTATTGGTTGTGTGGGACTCCCCGCAATATGTATGGTCGTCCGGGTCGGTACGATTATACCCTTCGTTGTGGGATTGGGGTCACAGGCGGCTATGGATGCCAGAGCCGCGGTGAGCTGTAGATTGCCGCCTATTTTCGCCATGAGGGCCCAGGCGGCTTTGTATCGGGGCCCTACGGTGGGACCCGTGCGAGGAATCGTCCTCATCAATTGTGCGGACGTCGCAGTAAGAGGAACCGCGGTTCTCGTGCCTACTGCGAGAGGCTGGGTATGTGGGGACCCTGCCGTCGTATTGCAAGATACGACCCGCAGGTGTATGTGGTGCGGAGGTGGGACCGCCAAGAATTTGCGATTCAGCGCAAGTTTTATTGTATGCTGCGGCCAGCATAACTTGTTGTTGGAAATAACAGGCATGAAGGTCCATGCCTGGAGGTATCACAGAAGCATATTGTGAAAGATCTGGTGTGACTGCGGGGGAAGTGCCCCCTGCTGCGGATGTGCTTATGTGGCCAACATTTTGGGCTGGGGGAGCAGTCCCCGCAGGCCCTGGGTTTGCGGGGTTTAGATTTTCCCCGGTTGCATTATTTGGACGATCAGACATGATCTCAAGAAAGAAAGAGATGCGAAAAAGTGCTAAGGGTAGCGATGGGCGCCAATGATGAAACAGTGGTTAACCAAGAGAGGTTAATTCACTGGTCTCGTCAAGTAAGGTTAATCCCTTCTTTCCGAGGATCGGTGGCTAGACCGTCAGCTGGGCTGTCTCCTGCACAAGGAAAACACACCGTGACTCGTAACAAGGAGGAAGGGGTGGGGGGGGGGTGCTCCTTGTTACCACTCTCCGGCGTGAGAATCAGTAATTTGCTTGAGAAGCAAAGTGTGTGATAGTAGTAGTTGTGAGAGAGTTGAGAAGCGATACCTCAAACCTGGTTTGGGATGGGTATTTATAGCCGAGGAGTGAAGGAGGGTGGTTGAGCTGACAGACTGACGACGCGCCGCCCTTATGCAGGTGTGTCAGGCTTGTCGGCTGTAGAGGTGAAGCCACGTCCTACTGCGGTGTCAGTCTGTTGCTTACGTATGGGCTGACAGGCGACTGTCACTGGTGCCACTTGCCATGTGGTGTCAGTCCCACTTGCCTTGTGGGCAGGATGCGGTGCCGCACCGCATCGCTGCCTGCGGTAACTACCGTTTTTTCCGCGTTCTCATTCTGGCGACGACTGTAGGATGTGGTGCCAGGCCGCATCGCCACTTGTGGTGACTGTTGCTGTTGTCCAGATCCCTTGTCATGACGAAAATGTTCATAGGATGCGGTGCTAGGCCGCATCGCTATGCGTACACCCGTTTTCATACACAAGGTAAGTCTTCCTATCTCTTGACCGATTGGATTCGACTGCTGTGTTCACGCGTGCCCGCACGGACATAGATAGGTTTTTGCTGGTGGGGGTTTTTGATAAAGGTAATGGTCACTTGCGGTCATGATGACGCGAGATCTGGGACCATACCCCTTCAAATTCCTTACTTTATTATAATTATATTACTTATGAAATTTACATGAATCGTCCAACCTACATATAGATTTATTTGAATATTTTAAAGACAATACATAAACATTTTAACTAAAGATAATAGTTTTTATTTAAACTTTAATAAACATTTGACAATCAAGAATTTATTCTTATCTAGTATTATCAAAGTAGAAATTTAATGTTTCTGAAAAGTAATAAAACCTATATTTTTTTTAACAGCATCTCGATCATCGCTATATATGATCAAAGCTCGATTGAAGTGGGATTCGAACCTGAGCACTCCCGGGCAGGAACCCACAAGGTGGTAAACCTTCCTACCTCCATTGCAACCACTAGGCTACAATTTTTTTTTTGAAAATTAACTTTCATTCAACAAAAAGGCGAACATGATGCTTCCAAGACGGAAACAACACGCCCCCCAAAACCAAACAATTACATCAATTCAAACCTACATCATTCTTCCCAATCAACCTCGTAACCTTTACATCTATTTCTAAACCAAGGGAAACCCAAAGCCTTCACGTCCGACACGATGTCCATCACCTTCGTGCTTTTGTTAGAAAAGATTTTATTGTTGCGCGCCTTCCAAATCCTCCAACAGACAATGATCACCACGCCATAAAACGCCTTCTTTTTTTGCAATCGTCCCACTTATATTACTCCTCAGTTCAAGTAGATCGTTGAAAGTAAATGCAAATATTTGAGGAACTTTACACCAGTTAGAAACAACACTCCAAACGCCACATGAAACACTACACGCTGTGAACAAATGATCCACCGTTTCGACCCCTTCTCCGCATAAAGAACAGCCCATATCTTCCACATTAATGCTCCTCCGCCGTAAAGCAAGTTTAGTTGGTAATCTATCTAATTCTGCGCGCCACATAAAAATTGTTACATTTATTAGGGACCCATTTACACCAATTGTATATGAACCGGCCATCACTCAGGTTCCTAATACCCACTTCGCTGCGCAGCCTTTTTTCGCCTCGCCAACTGAAAACGAATTATCAGCGCTAATAGTCCATTGCCACTGATCTGGGCGAGAGAGCAGCTGCACGTTCTGTAACATACCTTCACAAACTGACCTCTCCTGGACCTCCACATTAGTGCTGGGAATTTTGTTCCACGACCAGCAGACTACTATGTCTGCTCCTGTTCTTCTACATCTATCAGCAACATAACATGATTTATCCTTCTCCAGCCTAAAGATATTTGGAAATATATCTTTCAGAATATTGCCATTCAACCATGGATCATACCAAAATCATTGGCAATAAAAATAAAACCTATATTTATCTTACTGGTTAATTTAGTTCAACTAGTTTTTTTTTTTTTTTTTTTTCAACCAACGATTCTAAAATCTAATAATATTTCGTTTATATATAATCTCTTTATGTATATATTATTTTAATAGTTTTTATTTAAATATATCAACTATTTATAATGAAACTTTGGAATATTTAACTATTAATATATTTTGTATTAAAAATTCGGGTATTACAATAACAAGTAAGTTCTCTTTTAAATAGATTAATAATAATAATAATAATAATAATAATAATAATAATAATAATAATAATAATAATAATAAACTTAAATGGTCCTCGGAATTAAAATAGAATAATGACATAAATGGTCCTTTAAAAATGAAAGGATATTTAGTCATTATATTGAGAATTAACAGAAAAATTAACTAAGTTTGGTATTAGTACCAAAGGTGTTACAAATTGAAACCATGAAACTTGAACATGTTAAAAAAAAGTTAGTACACAAAGACGAAATTAGCTATAAACCATAGGGTCCATATGTGTAATTAACTCTAATCTTTACCATAATTAGGAGTTACGCATCGCTTAGACTGCAGGGAGTGGGAGACTTGGGTTGGGGGCTTTTCATAACACATGCACTTGTGGGCTCCACCACTCCACACAAAAAAAGTGGGGTGTGGAAGGGGCGTGAGTTAGCGGCGTGGGGGTGCCATGTGGATAGATTTTAAATTTTTTTATATTAATCATAGAATTCAAATAAATAATTAAATTTTAAAAAACTACAATAAAATAATATATTACAACAAAAAAAATCAGTCAATCATCTTCAACAATAGCTTTCACGACCGTCGCCACTGTTGATGATAATATTTCCGCTTCGTCGTCGGATGAGGATGACAAAACAAATTTATCATACGAATCGCTTGAACTTGAAGAATCCATTGGAGGTTGGTAGTGGTTTTTGAATTTTTTAATAGTAAAAATGGTAAGTATTGTTTGATATGTATAGATTATAAATAAAAGATTTTCTTTTTTGTCCCATGATTCCAGCTCAGCAGGTTGAGGATGTGAGGGTTTACTCCTTAGGGAGGTTCCCGCACGGACCAGGTTCCGAGTTCGAGCGTCAGTGGTGGCATTTGTCCCATGTGAGGGTGGCCTTGGATGTGTTATTCCAGCTCTGCTTCGGTGGGGTGCCAGATTCGAACTCGGGTGGCTTGACTTCCATAATCCGGTTGAAGCAAGCTAGTTAGTGGGTTTTCCATCTGATCTACGCCTTCCAAAAAAAATAAAAGATTTTTTTTTTAAATAGCCGTTGGCTAACGACAATGCCAAACGGCTAGCCCAACGGTCATATGCCACAACCAATAGTAGCCAGCCAAGTCAGCTCTCTCTCCCACCCCACGCCGAGCTTCATAGAGACGCTGGCTGGGCAACACCAAAGCCGACGCTGCCACGGAGTGGGTTAGCCAACGTTGGCTGGCTTCCCCCGCCCCACAAACGTCCCCACTCCCCACATTCTTACTAAATAATTACTTAATCAACAATACATAAGGGTATACGGTGTGGGGAAAGTTCACCGACGGCAAACCATTTTCACCGAACGGTAAACCACTGCCAATGTGGTTACCGATTTCATTTTACCGAAAAAGGGGGGAAATCGGTGATGCATTACCGACGGGGGGAAGGAGGGAGGAGAGAGAGAGAGGGGGGGGGGTGCGGGGTGGGGTCCATTCCAATCTCAACCAATCACATCTTTTTTTCTTTTTTTTATTTAAAAAGTTTACCACTTCACCAAATGTCTAAACCATTGCCAACACTTTTCACCAAAGTTTAAACACTTTTCACTGATTGACGTGGCACACTCTCATTGGTTGATTTTTTAGTTTGCCACTCTCAAGTGTTTAACCACTCCTTACACCCTAATATCTTATACATTTTTCATTATTCTATAGACTATTAATTACTTAATCAACAATACATAATATCTTATACATTTTTCATTATTCTATAGACTACAGACTATTAGAGCCTCGTGGTTCTTTACTAGAATTACTAAGTTGCAACAAAGTATCCTTAACGCGAAGATGACCCATAATTAGCGTACACCATGCTATAAACCTAATTCGCAACATTATAGAGCAACGAATGTATGGAAATTTGACTAGATCGTAAATAAGCAAGATGTATCATCTTTAAGCTTGAACAAATGGAGGCCGAACTCAAGAAAATCATGGAGGGGGTGGGGGAGGCAATACGTATATACAACTTTCGAAAGAAATACGTGTAAATTTACATTATTGAGAAAAAAACCCAGAAGGGGGGGGGGGTAAAGCTTCGCCCATGCTTATACATAACTCATGATTCTCATATCCACCCTGGGAAGCACAACCTTCATAAACAAATTTTTTTGTTACATATTAGTAATTATATTTTCACACCTATCTTTGGAAGGAGATATTTAGATAAAATAGTACCGTCTCATACTCTCTCTCTTTTTTTTTTGGCAAACAAGCGTACTCTTTGATAAATACGTCTAAAAATTCACTTTTTAGCACTTGAATTCACACCACTTTGGTATGAATAGATATCCAATGTCACTAGGTCAAGATATCAACGACTATTCCATCTTATTTATAGTAAAGATATCGAACATAGTTTATGACAAATAGTTGAAATGTAAAATAATCTAAAAAACATTAAATGATTATTTGATTATGCAAACAAAAAGACAAAATTACTTAAGAATCATTCATAGAATTTAAGAAATTACAAATCATCAAGACTGTGGGATATGGTGGGGCTTGGGTTGGGGGGCATGAGTTGACACGTGGAGTTGGACCCCCCCTCCACCGGTGAGTGACGTGTCCGTGAGGTATGACGGGGCTTGGGTTGGGGGTGTGGCTTGTCAGTTTATTAAAAAAAAATTACAAACACCCGCTATGACATGGCGGTGGACAGTGAATAGGAGGCCTCCACATCGGATCTCAAGCCCGCCCCATGCCCGGCGTGAAACCCAAGCCCCAAGGGCCACGCCCCAACCCAAGCCCACCCGGGGTGGTAGCTTGGGCAGGCGTTTTCCCCCAACCCACGCCCCAACCCAAGCCCCATACCCCATATTCTAAAAACTTACATGTAAGGGTTTATGACAATACCACTCTTGAACTAACAAACATAAACTAATTATTTCATTTTATATTTAAAAATATTATATAAGTGATCAAATAAAAGATAAACTGTAAACATAATCATAAACTTTAAAACAAAAAGATTTTAAAAAGTCAAATATACACTAAAACCATAGTTTAAAAACAAAAAATTCCCCAAAAAGAAAAAGAGAATCAAAAACAGTAATCATAATAACAATAAAACCTGAAAATATGTACAAAAATATAAAAAAAACAAGATCCACCTCGAACACCCACACCCATCACCCCCTTCTTTCTCTCTCTAAAAAAATCGAATCTTTTTAAGATTGATAGTCTCCGATCCAACATCTACTGATTTCAATGTAAATTCCCCAATTGGGTCTTCAATTTCACCCCCAAATTTGCTCAATTTTCACTTAAAAATATGAAAGAAGATGAATCCAATTGGTTCTCAAAGTGGGAAGATGAGCTACCGTTGCCGGAGGATCTTATGCCGTTATCCCAAACTCTAATCACCCCTGATCTCGCAATCGCGTTCGATATCCGAACGCCGAATACCCACCAGCCCCTGCCGCTTAACCACCAGCAAGAACTGGCGCCGGTTACAATTTCGACGCCGAGTTCCCAGCCTAATTCCGGCGAATTTGATTCGCCGGAATTAGGTGGGGGCGGGGGAGATGAGCCTGCGCGGACACTTAAGCGTCCGCGCCTGGTATGGACCCCGCAGCTCCACAAAAGGTTTGTGGATGCTGTGGCCCACTTGGGGATCAAGAACGCGGTCCCCAAGACAATAATGCAGCTCATGAGTGTTGATGGGTTGACTCGCGAAAATGTCGCGAGTCATCTCCAGAAGTACAGGCTTTATTTAAAGCGGATGCAGGGTCTGTCGTCCGGCGGACCCGCTGGGTCCGTCGGAGACTCTGCGACCGATCATTTGTTCGCGAGTTCTCCGGTCCCGGCGCATTTTCTGCACCAGGGCCGGCCGAACTCAGAACATTATTTGCCGTATGTTCCCGTCGCTGCGCTGCAACAGCAGCAGATGGCGGCGGTTGCTGGGCATCATGCTCAGTTGCAGCCGCGGTTTGGGCAAATTGGGCATTTTGGGTCGCCGAGAAACGGGCAGTTTGAGCACCCGTTTCTGAACCGACAGAACCCGCAAGCGGTTCATCGGGTGGGGACACCGGTTCATAGTTCTGTGCCAGCATCTTATGTGGATGATGTTGATTCTGCAAATGGTAGAAAGGTTCTGACTTTGTTTCCAACTGGAGATGATTGATTTTGGGTAATTCACTTGCTATATATAGCCTTTTTACTTTAGTATGTTTAGTTTGTGTAATTGAGATTAACATTCAAGATGTTGATCTAGTTTATAAATTTGGTAGAGTTGCAAATAATAATCATAGGTTTTTACTTTAATCTATCTAGCTATGATCTTGGTTTAAAAAGGCGCACCTGAAAACACATAATAGGCAAAAAGGCGCGCCTGAAAACACATAATAGGCATAAAGGCGCGCCTTGTGTAGTTTTGACTCAAATTTGGTCAAAGTTAGCACCTCGTGTAGTTCTGGGTCAAACTTGGTCAAATTTAGCACCTCGTGTAGTTTCGGGTCAAATTTGGTCAAAGTTAGCACTTCATGTAGTTCTGGGTCAAATTTGGTCAGAGTTAGCACCTCATAACTCAAATTTGGCCAAAGTTAGCACTTCATGTAGTTTCGGGTCAAATTTGGTCAAAGTTAGCACTTCATGTAGTTCTGGGTCAAATTTGGTCAGAGTTAGCACCTTGTGTAGTTTTGGGTCAAATTTGGTCAAAGCTAGCACCTCGTATAGTTCTAACTCAAATTTGGTCGAAGTTAGCATCTCATGTCGTTTTGGGTCAAATTTGGTCAAAGCATGCACCTCTTGTAGTTCTGAGTCAAATTTGGTCAAAGTTAGCACCTCATGTAGTTCTAACTCAAATTTGGCCAAAGTTAGCACCTTGATAAATAGGTTTATATGTAAACTATACGAGAGATATGCAGCTTGTGGTTGTAAATAACGTTTATCTGGTTGTATATAGACGTGCGCCTCACGTACATGATGCAATGCATCACGCGCTTTGGCTTTTAGAGACCAAGTGATGTTTGCATGTGCATTTCAAATTTGAGGGGGTGTTTGGGATTTGCGTATTTCACCCTAAAATACGCAGATAAAGATGAACACTGTTCATCATCCAAACACTCACAAGCGGTTATCTACTTCTAGAAAAGTTGTTTAAATCGAATCGTGCATTATTGATTATAGGGATGACGGTGAAGGCAAATGATGATATATTGGGCTGCATCATGAGGAGGACTAACAGCAAAAAGAATCGGTGAAATTATGTTCAAAGGTAAATTGCATACTAAACTTGCGCGGTAAATTATGTTTTTATTCTGCAAGCATTCTACTTTTTATTTCTAGTTAGCCGTGTAGAGATCAGTTCGGGTTTGTTGTAAATTGTTGTTTTCTAATATATTTCAAAACTTGTTATATTGGCGGGTCGCTTCAGGAGATAATAAACTTGATTCTAGTTTTATAATATATTCTTATTGTTTTATAAATGTTTTGGAGCTTTATTATTGACAAATCTATAGTTTTCAGACCATAATTGATCCGAGTATTCGAGTTCTTGTTTTATAACATAATAACTTGTTTGATAATATTGTCTAATGTCTTTATCAAAAGTTGGTTAATATGTAGGGGTGTTTGGGATTGCTTGTTAACTGTTTGTGTGATTATTGTTTTTAGAAATGTTGTTTGTAATAAATGACTTGAAAATACTTATTTCACTCACAAATAACTTATTGATGTATCGAAACGCAATAGTTATATCGTATTATGTCTTCGGATGGATTCATACGCTTCCCAGATGACTAAAAGGCATGAGCAAAAAATAAAAGTGGACACGTTATGAACTCATTGCACTGCCACCGATGGTGTCATGCCATTATTTACAGTGGCGAAGCTTGAAAATTTCCACCGGGGGGTTGAAAACGTATATACCTAAAAAATTCTATACGAAATGTACATACATAACACTACTGAGCAAAAAGTTCGAGGGGTCCCCTCCCACTTGAAAGCTACGCCCCTGATTATTTAGGATTATGACGACATGAGTGTACATAAGTGAACATATATAATCCTCTTTCACACCAATTTTTGTTCATGGTCAAATGATGGTATACAAGTGAATTCATAAAGTTTCTAAATTTATAATTTAAGCTAGGTTTTTTTCAAAAAAAAAAAAATAATTTAATAATTGTGAATTGAGTAAAATGCACAGATAGTCCTCGTGGTTTGGTGAAATTTCACCTTTAGTCCCCAACTTTTCAAAATTACACTCTTAGTCCCTGTGGTTTGACAAGTTGTTACTCGGATAGTCCCCAAAGCGGATGAAGGTTACTCGGATAGTCCCTGTGGTTTGACAAGTTGTTACTCGGATAGTCCCTGTGGTTTGACAAGTTGTTACTCGGATAGTCCTTGTCATTTCACACCCACTTAACCAGAAAAACTAACCTACATCCGCTTTGGGGACTATCCGAGTAACAACTTACCAAACCATAGGGACTAAGAGTGTAATTTTGAAAAATTGGGGACTAAAGGTGAAATTTCACCAAACCATAGGGACTATCCATGCATTTTACTCTTGTGAATTATTACATTAGGACTAAATACAAATCTAACATAGCAACTTGTTATGGTTGCAAAAGTCGCTAGGCACTCCGTAGTCGGTCGATTACGGAGTTGAGGGTACTCGGACTAGATGAAGAATACCCAGACATGTTAAATTACGAAGAAATTAGTTTTCTGGAAATTATATATATGTTAAATATCATAAATTTACTAATATTTATAACAAAATACGTGTATATCAATACAAATTAAAAAAATACATGTTCAAATAATAAAGTGGAGACCGGCCGCACTTGTTAGTGATGCTCAAAACCGGACCGACTGAACTTAGGACCGAATTAGAGGGAAAGTTGAGACCGAAGACCGCACTTGTTATGGTTGGTTGGTTCTGGCTCCAAAGAGATATCGGCCTGGACCGCTTTAAAATAATTGGGCTGATCCAAAGAACACAATATGCAAAGAATAACATAGTAAACAAACATGACCAATGGGATGGTGGTCCATTGGTAAAGGCAAAATTTTTAAACATTTTAGGAGAGAGAGGTCTTGAGTTTAAGTCCCACAAACACCACGAAATAAAAGAAATTTGCGGTTAAAAAAAGGGGTAACTTCGTAGAAATGTAACCAAGTTTGACATTTGTTTCAATCAAGTCACTGAAACTTTTTTTGTCTATCTAAAATCACCAAAGTTTCATTTGTTGTTCTAATGCTATGCAATTATCAGGTTATCAGGTTACCAATGATGATGTGTCAGGTTTTCTTAATTTTTAAACCTTAAATATGATGTGGAAAATATAGATAATGACATAGAATTTTCAATAAAAATTCACATTTTTATTCTAAAATTTTAAAAATAGTTATGTTTAAATTTGCAAAATATATATTTTTTAATCTTTCAAATCATAAAATGGAATCCGAACTACAGGAGTGTCTTTAAGATAGTTCCAAGATGGAGCAGTGGTTCAAAAAGTCACATTTTTTAATCTTTAAATCACAAAAAGAAGAAATTGTAGTGATTCCAATGATATTGCATAGAAGATAAAGACAACCGGAACATAAACCAGAATTTAAGAAGCCATAGTTATCACATCAAAGTAAATCAAATCCACTAAATAAAAACCAAATTTTCTTTCCAAAAGCTCCATGAATCCTCAATGAGAATCAAAACTCACCCATTAGAAATCGGAAATGCAAATCTGAACAGGGGAAGCAGAATGTTCGAAAGTTCAAAGATCATCGAAGTCTTGCATAGGTTGAAGGTGATGTTTCATTCACATTCACACACAATTCGATTGATAATGGAGATTAAAATGTTGAAGGTTCCATGGTTGCTGGGTTTTTTTGAAGGTTTAAAATATGTTCTGATTTTAAAAAAAAATCCACCTACCTTTAATAATATCTATATAGCAGGAAAAAAGAAAAAAAAGCAATGGTAACCTCATGACCTGGTAATTACACAAAATTAGAACAATAAATTAAAATTTAATTACTTTAGGGAGATAAAAAAAGTTTGAATGATTTAATTAGAACAGTTGAGAAACCTGGTTACATTTCTATGACATTTTCCCTTAAAAAAAACAAACTAGGGGTTCAAATTTGTAGAATCAATGGTATTGGGCCATAATAAAACTCCGAAGTGAACATGTGACATGCAAATTCATGGGATATTATTTTAATAGAGTTAATTACACATATAGGTTATCTGGTTTATATTTAGTTTCGTCTTTAGGTACTAATTTTTTCTTAACAGGTTTAGGTTTTATGGTTTCAATTTTGTAACACCTTTGTGTACTAACACCAAAATTATCAATATAATGACTAAAATAGCCTTCTATTCTTTTTAATTTTATCAATGTAACACATTTGGGTACTAAGACCTAATTTTATATAAGTTTAAATCAATTTTACAATTTTTTTTTATTTTCATCTTTTTATTATATCTCTTAATTAACATAAAATCTATTTATTTTTTTATAAGTAAATATTTATATATAATTTTTTAAGAAATGATAAATAATTTAGCACGATATAAGTTGCTCAAAATCTTAAATAATTTAAAAATTCAATAGGTATAATAATAGTTGGTAATGTGCAAATAAATTATTATTAAGATATTAGGTTAAAACTCCATATATTACACTTGTTTAATGTATAAAACTTAGTTTAATTTTTGTAATTTTAAATATATGGGATTAAATAATATAAAACCAATAACAATAATAATAAAAGACTGTATCTTATCGGAACTAAAGTGTTTCCTAAGCACATAGATACACAAATAAAATAGAGACGTCATGGTTTAATCACACCGTCTCAAAATGTGCCAAGTAATTGATCGTGACAAACAAATCAGATTAGATTATACGTTTTTACGATTTTACTACAAAATATATTAAATTAGTTGTAGTTATTTTTAAACAGTTTTTCTCGATTATATTCGTGTGTTTTCAAGATTGCTATGGATTTTAATAGATACTTATTATATCATTTGTTTCATTATTTAATTTATATTTTAAAGAGTTTTTATATATTCGTAATATTAGTAAGATATTTATATAGTATTATTTAGTAATATTATTAATAAATAAAAAATGGAGCAGACGTTTTCTGACTTTTTTAATTTATATTTATAAATAAAAAAATAAATAGATTTTATGTTAATTAAGAGATATAATAAAAAGATGATAATAAAAAAATAGATTTTGTAAAATTGATTTAAACTTAAATAAAATTAGGTGTTAGTACCCAAAGGTGTTACATTGATAAAATTAAAAAGAATAGAAGAGTATATAAGTCATTATATTGATAATTTTGGTGTTAGTACCAAAAGGTGTTACAAAATTGAAACCATAAAACCTAAACCTGTTAAAAAAGAAGTTAGTATCCAAAGACGAAACTATAGGTATAAACCAATGCACCCATTTGTGTAATTAACTCATTTTAATATCAAACCTATCATGGCATGCACAAAACGGATCAAAGCATCACCAATATCATTGTTGTAGCACCTATGTGCACAAAATAACATGTTAATTAATCGTAACCGGTTAATAACTGTTTAAGGAATAACCGATTAGTAGTTATTTTTAACTGCAGTTTAGTAATCGGTTAGAGATATTTAGTATAGGAACCGGAAAAAAAACCCGAAAAATGGCAAAAAAAAAAAACCCGGGTAATTAACCGAACCGGTGGAAGTAATTAATCGAACCAGTTAAAAAAATAACCGGTTAAAATATTAATCGTCAAAAAGTTAAATTAACCGATATAACTGGTTAACCGAACCAGTTATTGAAATTAACCGGTTTATGCACCTCTAGTTGTAGTTGTTAACAAATTTTAATTTCCTTGGATAGACAATTTTCTTTTCAATATTACATTAAACTAAAAGCAACAGACACCAATATATGAGCTATGACCTCTTACAGAATCAACTGGAATGGATCCACAAACCTCAACAAAACTTCAGCTCACAATAGGACTCTCCACTCATCAATAACCAGGAAGCAACTGGAAAACTCCCCTGCTGTTGGTGAACTTAGAAAAAGTTGATCTTGGAGCCTAGTTGAAAACTTATTCAGCTTGCATAATGTTGGTCAGGTTAACCAAAATGGTTAAAGAATCCACCATTTGTGGCCTAGTCATAAAAAGGGTTGGGTTCTCCAACGGAGATCCAAGTTCAATCCCCACTTGTGTCACTTTGGTGGATTAGGCAATGATAGATAAAGCCTAGCATCCTTGCGGAGGTGCTAGCCTCTATCTTGAGCCTACCTGGGATTTCGTCCCACCGTGTGTTACGCCAAAGAGTTATGCTCTTGTGGTGGCATAACGACTGTCAAGTGGCAGCCGACGGTATGGTTTCTTGGGGGAACCCCCAAGCCAAACTTTGAAGCCAGCGTGAGCCCGGTTAAGACAACATGGTCTGGCTGGAGCGGGACAATGGGACTCTCCAATTTAAAAAGTGCGATAGCCTAATACAAGAAATTCGCCTTTAAAAAAAACCAAAATGGTTAAAGAAGCAAATAAAGAAACAAGAATGAAAATGTGATCAAGAAGCTAGAACTAGTTTCTGGAAGACTGAACCTACTTTGACTCTCACAGAGCAGTTTAATTTGTGACATTGAAGCAGGGCCGGCTCTAGGTCTGGCAAACTCGTATCAACGCCCAAGGCCCAAAATTTCAAAGGGCCCGAAAAGTATTTATAAGCTTGTATATATTTATTAAATTATATATTTAGTATATTCATCCATATATTATGTAAAAAAATATTGGTAGTGTAGTGGCAAAAACCATCTCAAAATAATTTAATGATCTCAAGTTCAAGTCTTTGCTCCATCACTAAGTTTTTATTTTTGTAATTCATTCACCTTAACCATAATTTTGGGCCCAATTCTTTTCGTCACCCGAGGCCTAAATTTTTTCAAGAGTTTCCGGGGACGGCTCTACATTGAACCATTAAGTTTTCTTTGCTATCATGTGCATGAAGCTTGTGTTTATGCTGGCGGACCCATAAATTTCAAATACATTACAAAAGGAAATACGGCAATTAAATTTCAATTACATTATAAAAAGATGAAATCAAATTAAATTTCAATTACATTATAAAAAATACGGCAATCGTCATTCTAAATTCACAAGAAATACGATATCTTTGTTGGTAATTTTAGTGTTATTAATGGATTTTAGAGTATTGGATTAACTTGTCTATCGATGAAATAATCTTAGAGATTAAACGAGTTAAGGTGACGCGAGAGTGCGAGCTCGATTAAATCCTGATATTATTCGAATTTATCATGTAAATAATTACATGGCCCTTTATGTTGTATATGGACTTAATATAATTCTATAATAAATATTGTTGTTTTATAAAAATTCCTATTAAACTATTAACTCTAATAGTTCCTTTGTCCACTAAAGTGTTTAGTCCATGAATTTGAAAAAAACAAAGTCCATTACGAGACTTTAGTTTTATTGGGCCAGTGATGGGCAAAAGTCCATGAGGATTTGTTGAGACTTCATTTGAAAAAGTCCATTTTTTGAAATTAAAAAGGGCAGAAGAAGTTCTCATACGATTCAGAGATTAATCCAAATTTACAGAATCACAGAAAAAGAAAAAGAAAGAACACGACGGTTACTGAGTGAATTTCAATATCACTGAATCATCCAAATTCAATTCCAACACGAGTGATCTCTGTCTAATCCAATAAATCATTGCGTGTAACCCGCAAATAGGTTTATCTGACAGTTCTCATACGATTCAGAGATTAATCCAAGTTTCATCATAATTTTTGCAATTTCAATTCGGGTTCCAGGTTTGTTAATTTCTTTGAAATTACTTGTTCTAGACCAGTTATACAACAAAGATAAACCTATTTTATGGTTCAATTTGGTCATTGGTTATGATTTCAAGTTTGAAAATATTGTACAGTGAATATTTTTCTGTTTTGTAGTTTGTGAATTAACCCTAATTCATATGTTCTAGTGATTAATTTGGGTTTGTTTATCTTGATATCATAAGTTTTAATTTTAGAACTCTAGTTTCATAAGTTTTGATTTTTTGGCAGGGAATTTTAGTGATTTTCTGTGAACCCTAATTTACAAAGTTTGACTTTTAATAATTAAATCATTATTTATTTTGGGGATTGAATCTATTGCTTTATATTAAAAATTGAATTTTGGTTGCAAAAGTTTTAAAATCGCATTGGATTTTGGAATTCAACCAAGGCTCACGTTTGGGTTTGGAATTAAAAAAAATGAGTTTTGAGAATTTGGAATACATGGATTAAATTATAGAGATTGCTATGGAATAAATTATTAAGATTAGCAGATCTATTAGTTTTATTGGTTTTCTTAAATTGCTCTTGAGTTAAGAGTTTACATTTGATTCATCATCTTTTTATCACTATCTAATTGAAAACCAATTATTGATGCATATGGCTAGTGGTGAATCTATTAATCATATGTCTAGTAAATTTGTTAAGTTAGAAAAGTTTAAGGGCAATAAAAGAAAGCTTGACCGGGACACTAATAATTCTAACAAGAAACCAAAAGGGGGTTGTTGGAGATGTGGAAAATCCGGGCATTTTAGGAAAAATTGTCGCGTGAAGCTTGCGGTTGGAAACGAGGCTAACATAGCGGGTCCAAGTGGGTCAAAAGATCCAAATGCTTCACAAGGTACGCATACTGATTCCACTTTAAGTTTGACAAAACCTACGAGTTTTGTAGTTGATTCAATTAGTCATTCGGGACACGGTAATTATTTACAAAACACAAAAATTGGATTTGATTTAAAGAAACAAAATTTATTTTGTGATTTGAATAATAAAGAAATAAAACGTAATATTTTTGAACCAAACAAATTCAATATAAAGGTGCAGCCTACTAGCTGTGATGGTACAAACATAAGAAGTGTATAAGTCGGAAAAATCCCATTGAGGTATGAAATAAATGAAACCCAGTCTTCGGGTTTGTTATTGGACTCAAAAGGTCCAATCGTTTATAAACATAAATCGGTTGAGAATTATTTATCGTTTATTTCTGAATCCTTTTATGTACAAGATGACATGCTTGCATGGTGGGTAGACTCGGGTGCTACGAGTCACGTTTGCAAGGATCTCAAATGGTTTGAGGAATTCAAACCAATTGAAGATGGATCTGTACTAAGGATGGGAAATGTAGCAACCGAGCCCATTAAAGGAGTTGGAAAAGTTAGACTTGTATTTACTTCTGGAAAACATCTATTATTAGATAACGTGTTGTATGTACCAGGGATTCGAAAGAATCTCTTATCTGGAATTGTATTAAACAATTGTGGTTATAAACAGGTCATTGAGTCGGGCAAGTTTATTTTATCTCGACATAGAACCTTTGTTGGATTTGGATATTTGTGTAATGGAATGTTTATTCTTAATATTAATGTCTTGTTTGCTATTGAATCTATATGTATGACATCTACATCTTCTAGTAATGTTGAGAATGATTCACGTTTATGGCATGCTAGATTAGGTCATGTTAATTATTACAGAATGAAAGATATGTCTAAAATGAGCCTAATACCTACCTTTGACATGCAAAACTCTAGTAAATGCCATACCTGTAAGTTAACTAAAATTACTAGGAAACCGTTTAAAGATGTTAAAAGGGATTCTAAGGTATTAGAATTTATTCATTCTGATTTATGTGACTTTCATAGTACACCCTTACTTGGAAATAAAAAGTATGTGGTTACTTTTATTGATGATGCCTCTAGGTTTTGTTATGTCTATTTGTTGCATTCAAAAGATGAAGCTCTAGATAAATTCAAAATTTATAAATAAGAGGTTGAGCGACATTAAAGTTGTTTGATAAAGAACCTTTGTACTGATAGAGGTGGAGAGTATTATGATCCAGTTTACTTTCAGTCTACTGGTATAATACATCAAACCACTGCTCCCTATACACCACAACAAAATGGTGTATTAGAGAGGAAGAATAGGACTTTGAAAGAAATGGTTAATTCCATGTTATCCTATTCTGGGTTAAGTGACGGTTTCTGGGGCGAGGCTATGTTAACAGCCTGTTATTTGTTGAATAGAGTTCCTAATAAAAAGTCTAAAGTAACCCCACATGAACTCTTGTACAAAAAGGCACCAAACTTAAGTCATCTTAGAGTTTGGGGTTGTAGAGCTGTTGTAAAGCATACTCAACCAAAATTGAGAAACATAGGTGAAAGAGGCATTGATTGCATCTTTATTAGGTATGGTGAGCATTCCCCTGTTCATAGGTTCTATATTACAGAACCGAATGACTATGTTTCTGTTCACACTGTGATTGAGTCAAGAACTGCTGATTTGGGCAATGAGGATAGATTTTCTTCTATGCCTAGACTAAAGGATATGCCTTATAGTTTGAAAACATCAGCTGTAACTGAGTTTGGTAGTAACTCTGTTGGTACTAAAGATGTACCATCTACTAGTACCGAACCTAGGAAGGGTACTAGGGTTAGGAAAGCAAGTCTTTTGGCTCTGACTTTCATCTTTATTTGGTGGAAGGAACCAGGAATGGGGTTGAACATCAATATCAATATTGTTTCAACATTGAGGAGGTTGAGGAGGATCCTAAGACGTACAGTCAGGCAATGGCATCTAGGGATGTTGCTTTCTGGAAAGAAGCCATCCAAGATGAGATGGATTTTATCATGCATAATAATACTTGGAAATTGACTGATTTGCCTCCTGGTTGCAAACCTTTGGGTTGCAAATGGATTTTTAAAAGAAAGATGAAAGTTGATGGTAGCACAGATAAGTTTAAAGCCAGGTTGGTTATCCAAGGCTTTAGACAAAAGGAAGGAATAGATTTCTTTGATACCTATGCTCCTGTTGCAAGAAATTCCACCATAAGGCTTCTTTTAGCTCTTGCTTCAATTCATAACTTGGTAATTAACCAAATGGATGTCAAGACCGCGTTCTTGAATGGTGAATTGGATGAAGAGGTATACATGAAACAACCTGAGGGTTTTGTATTACCTTGACAAGAGCACAAGGTGTGTAAACTCATCAAATCATTATATGGTTTGAAACAAGCACCTGAGCAATGGCATCAAAAAATTGATGAGGTGATCTTATCTCATGGTTTTCTTCTAAACTAGGCTGATAAGTGTGTCTACAGTAGATTTGAATATTCTGATAAAGGAGTGATTATTTGTCTATATGTAGATGATATGTTGATCTTTGGCACTGACCAAGATCAGGTGGATACGACAAAGAAACTGTTGTCTTCGAATTTTGAAATGAAGGATATGGGAGAGGCGGATGTGATCCTTGGAATAAAGATTAAAAGGAGTAACAATGGTATAACCATGACACAGTCTCATTACATTGAGAAAGTGTTGAAGAAATTCAATCATTATAATTGTTCTCCTGTTAGCACTCCTCTAGATCCTAGCATCCGGTTAATGCCTAATTCTGGTGATTCAGTCTCACAATTAGAGTATTTTAAGGTCATTGGATGCTTGATGTATGCTATGATTAGCACAAGGCCTGACATGTGACAACCCGCATAATTGCAGGTACTGTACAAATTAATTAACCCTAATTATGTGCTTAATGACTGTGCTTGATTACATCTGACGCTTTAAACTGCTTACTGATTTATTTTATATACATACATGTGCATTCTTTACATACAGTCACTCCAATTATTTCATACAGACTCTTAGTGACAGACCTGATGCACAAAGCACAGTTAGCACAGTAAGCGGATAACTCTGACACATGCTGACAATGCCAGCACTTAGACAGATACTATTTTTAGGCCAGTATGGGCCAGAGATAAAACACTACACCAGTATGGAGTGTAGGGAAGTGAAGACCATAAGACTATGTCACTAGGTGATAGTTTGAGTGCCGGAAAGTGCCTAAAACGCAATTTAATTACAGAATTCCGCAATTTTAGTAACAATCTATACAGAGTATTGACTAAATGGTCCTGGACACTTTCCTAAGTGTTGGAATTAATTTCGTTACAAAAAGATGCACAAAAGACGCTATACGGTACAATTAAACGCTTTAACGGAACGATACGAAACCGAACAACCAGACAATACCCGGGACACGAAAATATTGTCAGAAATATTATTTTATCATTTTTAATTAATTATGGTCACAAAAATCCCCATACACCATGTAAACATGACATACACCCACTATACTTGAAAATACCCTTAACCTTCTAACTTAATACCTACTAGTTACCAAAAATTTACATTTTACCCCCCCCCCCCAACCGAAAATCTGCCATAATTATCAAAAATATTTTGTTTAGATATTGTGTAAAGTGAATCCTTGTTCTATTGGCCAAGAGTTATTGGGTATGATTACCCTAGGAACTAGAATTGCATGTTTCCAAGATTATTCATCATTTCCTCTAAACACTACACTCAACCTCCTCCCTCCTCCCTCTTATTTTCGGCACACACCCCCCTCTCCATAACCGATTTCATCACCACCACCTCTCACATCCTCCATTTTCTTCACTAAAAGCTCTCATTCAAGTTTGAGGTTCCTCCATAGAAGTGCAAGATTGAAGGGTTCTCGAGGAAGCTCGATTCAAGCCTTTGTCACTAACATTTCACCATCATCTTTGTCCAAAGATTACTACCCTAGCCTTGTGCTAGTAGTAAGTCCCTTCACACCCTTGTTCCATCTTGTTCTTGTTATGTTTTGTTTGAATGTTCATGACACACACAAAAGCTAAAACACTAAAATGTTGAACTTAAAATTCTGCATAAAAACCATATATAAAAAGGTTGTATGGAGTTGAAATCTGGATGGTTTAGGGTTGGTTAAAGCATGATTGAAGTTTTAACATTTGTTCATCGATAAACCATGGTTAGGGTCTTTGTCTATGCATTTTTAGTCACTTCTACAATGTAAACAGCTTGCTGAGTTGGATTTTCAGCCAACTTCAACAGGCTGTAACAGGATCATTTTAAATCGAAAAACGGATTTTCTGAAGCCTAAAATGTCTATTTTGGAATAACTAAACAAATGGCACTGGAATCGTAATTTTTCGAAACCGTTTACTATTTTTAAAAGACTATTTTTGGACAGCAGCTCAAGATGCATTTTTACTGCAGAAAAAGTGTGTTGTTTTCGAAGTCATAACCTGAAACCTGAGTGAAACCGACTCATGGAATTTTACAGTAGTTGGTCACCGTTGTCAGGATGACCCTCCAACTGGAATTTCGTCAAACGGACTTACGGTTAATTTTTAGTGAATATTTCCGTAAACTGCAATCAGAAAGTAATAAATCTGATTGCAGTCGAGAAAATGATTTTCTATAAAATATGGGTAACGAACTGAACTCTGATATTTTTACATAAAAAATTTTGGAACATATAGAACCTTCTGTAAAAATTTGAGAATTTTTGGAAAAGGATAACTATTTTTTAAAAATCCTCGAAAACAGTTCGGTTTTGAGTAATGAAGCTGAAATAAAGTATGTAACGTTTTGTATGTCTATATGTCGATTTGGTTATTGAAAATGAACTATTGGATATATGTAAAAGAAAATGATATGCTAATTAAGCATGGACACCTCTATTTACAGAGGAGACTCTGCCGAAATTTTCTGAGAATCCGAACACTTAGTAAAATATTCGAGAAAATTTGATACGAAATAGTTGTCTAACTATTTTTCTAAGAACGATAGTTAAGTTAAAATAATTATTATTATTTTAACAAAATAATACCTAAGTAACGCAAATCAAAACACTAAACTCTAAGCCAAGGCACGGCTCGTTCGTCTAATAGACATTAGTACGTTGCAGGTTGTCGTGTAGCGGAAAGAGTTAAGATTCGAGTCAAGACGCACTACGGTGAGTTCATGACCCCCCCTATTCCTTTACTGTTTTCGGTTTTATACTTCGGGGGTGGAATACATGTTTACAAATTATTTCAGACATTTTATACATGGTATTGTTAGCTTAAGGAGGGTTTTTATTACGTGATCAAGTGAGTGGTGGGCATGACACTTAAGGCCATTAATCCTCATTGTAGGACCACGGGATATGAGTGATAGATCTATTTGGGTGTAGCGAGCCCACACCCATGAGGCCGGGGGCCCATAGTGGTGACTATGTCTTCATACCGGAGACAAATTTGCTAGGTTTGAGTCTTCCTGCATCATTCACATATACTATTGGATTTGCAATCCAATGGTGATCAGTTTTTTTCCTTATTGTTACATACCAGGGACTATTTTATTTACAGACATACTAAAAGGTTTTATATACACAGACTTACACATGAACTCGCTCAACTTTTTGTTGACTTTTTAAACTACATGTATTTCAGGGAATTAATTTGGATCTGGCAAGTGATGCATGATTAGCTGCGTACTTAATAAGGATGTCATCCAAAGTTGTAGGGTTTGGGAAGTGCAACTCTTTCCTGGACAAGTTGCATGTCTCTTATCCTTGTTTTGTTGTTTAGCCTTCCGTTGAGTCTTACGAACTCGTTTTAAACAAGTAATGTTTTGCAACGCTTTTTGTGGTTGATGTGTTAAGACAATATGTTATGCATTTTTAACTATTTTAATGGATGAACATCATATGTTTTTATCATATAGCATGTTGTGATTGTTGCTATGGTATTAAGAAGTCACACCAATTAAACCCACGCTTGACTGCAATCATATTTTATAGAAAATCATTTACTGTCACACCCTGGCTTTTGCGGAAGCGTGGGTTTAATTGGTGTGACTTCTTAATACCATAGCAACAATCACAACATGCTATATGATAAAAACATATGATGTTCATCCATTAAAATAGTTAAAAATGCATAACATATTGTCTTAACACATCAACCACAAAAAGCGTTGCAAAACATTACTTGTTTAAAACGAGTTCGTAAGACTCAACGGAAGGCTAAACAACAAAACAAGGATAAGAGACATGCAACTTGTCCAGGAAAGAGTTGCACTTCCCAAACCCTACAACTTTGGATGACATCCTTATTAAGTACGCAGCTAATCATGCATCACTTGCCAGATCAAAATTAATTCCCTGAAATACATGTAGTTTAAAAAGTCAACAAAAAGTTGAGCGAGTTCATGTGTAAGTCTGTGTATATAAAACCTTTTAGTATGTCTGTAAATAAAATAGTCCCTGGTATGTAGCAATAAGGAAAAAAACTGATCACCATTGGGTTGCAAATCCAATAGTATATGTGAATGATGCAGGAAGACTCAAACCTAGCAAATTTGTCTCCGGTATGAAGACATAGTCACCACTATGGGCCCCCGGCCTCATGGGTGTGGGCTCGCTACACCCAAATAGATCTATCACTCATATCCCGTGGTCCTACAATGAGGATTAATGGCCTTAAGTGTCATGCCCACCACTCACTTGATCGCGTAATAAAAACCCTCCTTAAGCTAACAATACCATGTATAAAATGTCTGAAATAATTTGTAAACATGTATTCCACCCCCGAAGTATAAAACCGAAAACAGTAAGGGTCTGTTTGGTATGGGGTAATGGAATAGGCGAAGGAATGGAATGGACGAGGTAATGGAATGAACGAGGGAATGCATTTGATCATTACCATTCCATGTCTTATTTGGTTACCATGTGAATGAAATGAATTATTATTGTGTATTGTTCGGTAGGCAAGAAAAACGGAGTAATAAAATTAGCGGTAAGTGGTGGTGGTGGTCAGCGGTAGTGATTGTGGGTGTTTATAGGTAGCGGTGGTGGGTGTTGGCGGCGGCTACGGGTGGTGGTGGTGGCGGCGAGTGGCAGTGCGGCGGTGACGACAAGGTGGCCGTTGGTGGTTGGTGGCAGCAAAGGTGGCGGTTGGTGGCGGCGGTGGTGGCGTCGACGATGGTGGTGGGCAGCGGCAGCGAGTGGCGTTGGCGGTTGGTCACAGCTGTGGGTGATAACGGTGGCAAGTGGGTGGCGGCGGCGACGGTGGCGGTGGCTGTCGGGTGAGGTGGTGGCGGGTGGCGGCGATGGCGTCGGTGGTGGGTGGTGGTGGTGGTGGGTTGTGGTGGTGGTGGGTTGTGGTGGTGGTGGGTTGTGTCGAAGGTTATGGGTTGTGGTGTTGTTGAATGGTGCAAGAGGAGATGGAATGGAAAAAAAACACAGGGGGTGGAAGGAATGATTTTGAGGGAATGGAATGCCTTTTGGAATGGGTGATTCCATTCCATTGACCAACCAAACACTCTTTTATCCATTCCCTCGTAATCACTCATTCCATTCCACCTCTCATTCCTGCATACCAAACACTACCTAAAGGAATAGGGGGGTCATGAACTCACCGTAGTGCGTCTTGACTCGAATCTTAACTCTTTCCGCTACACGACAACCTGCAACGTACTAATGTCTATTAGACGAACGAGCCGTGCCTTGGCTTAGAGTTTAGTGTTTTGATTTGCGTTACTTAGGTATTATTTTGTTAAAATAATAATAATTATTTTAACTTAACTATCGTTCTTAGAAAAATAGTTAGACAACTATTTCGTATCAAATTTTCTCGAATATTTTACTAAGTGTTCGGATTCTCAGAAAATTTCGGCAGAGTCTCCTCTGTAAATAGAGGTGTCCATGCTTAATTAGCATATCATTTTCTTTTACATATATCCAATAGTTCATTTTCAATAACCAAATCGACATATAGACATACAAAACGTTACATACTTTATTTCAGCTTCATTACTCAAAACCGAACTGTTTTCGAGGATTTTTAAAAAATAGTTATCCTTTTCCAAAAATTCTCAAATTTTTACAGAAGGTTCTATATGTTCCAAAATTTTTTATGTAAAAATATCAGAGTTCAGTTCGTTACCCATATTTTATAGAAAATCATTTTCTCGACTGCAATCAGATTTATTACTTTCTGATTGCAGTTTACAGAAATATTCACTAAAAATTAACCGTAAGTCCGTTTGACGAAATTCCAGTTGGAGGGTCATCCTGACAACGGTGACCAACTACTGTAAAAATTCCATGAGTCGGTTTCACTCAGGTTTCAGGTTATGACTTTGAAAACAACACACTTTTTCTGCAGTAAAAATGCAGCTTGAGCTGCTGTCCAAAAATAGTCTTTTAAAAATAGTAAACGGTTTCGAAAAATTACGATTCTAGTGCCATTTGTTTAGTTATTCCAAAATAGACATTTTAGGCTTCAGAAAATCCGTTTTTCGATTTAAAATGATCCCGTTACAGCCTGTTGAAGTTGGCTGAAAATCCAACTCAGCAAGCTGTTTACATTGTAGAAGTGACTAAAAATGCATAGATAAAGACCCTAACCATGGTTTATCGATGAACAAATGTTAAAACTTCAATCATGCTTTAACCAACCCTAAACCATCCAGATTTCAACTCCATACAACCTTTTTATATATGGTTTTTATGCAGAATTTTAAGTTCAACATTTTAGTGTTTTAGCTTTTGTGTGTGTCATGAACATTCAAACAAAACATAACAAGAACAAGATGGAACAAGGGTGTGAAGGGACTTACTACTAGCACATGGCTAGGGTAATAATCTTTGGACAAAGATGATGGTGAAATGTTAGTGACAAAGGCTTGAATCGAGCTTCCTCGAGAACCCTTCAATCTTGCACTTCTATGGAGGAACCTCAAACTTGAATGAGAGCTTTTAGTGAAGAAAATGGAGGATGTGAGAGGTGGTGGTGATGAAATCGGTTATGGAGAGGGGGGGGTATGCCGAAAATAAGAGGGAGGAGGGAGGAGGTTGAGTGTAGTGTTTAGAGGAAATGATGAACAATCTTGGAAACATGCAATTCTAGTTCCTAGGGTAATCATACCCAATAACTCTTGGCCAATAGAACAAGGATTCACTTTACACAATATCTAAACAAAATATTTTTGATAATTATGGCAGATTTTCGGTTGGGGGGGGGGGGGTAAAATGTAAATTTTTGGTAACTAGTAGGTATTAAGTTAGAAGGTTAAGGGTATTTTCAAGTATAGTGGGTGTATGTCATGTTTAAATGGTGTATGGGGATTTTTGTGACCATAATTAATTAAAAATGATAAAATAATATTTCTGACAATATTTTCGTGTCCCGGGTATTGTCTGGTTGTTCGGTTTCGTATCGTTCCGTTAAAGCGTTTAATTGTACCGTATAGCGTCTTTTGTCCATCTTTTTGTAACGAAATTAATTCCAACACTTAGGAAAGTGTCCAGGACCATTTAGTCAATACTCTGTATAGATTGTTACTAAAAATGCGGAATTCTGTAATTAAATTGCGTTTTAGGCACTTTCCGGCACTCAAACTATCACCTAGTGACATAGTCTTATGGTCTTCACTTCCCTACACTCCATACTGGTGTAGTGTTTTATCTCTGGCCCATACTGGCCTAAAAATAGTATCTGTCTAAGTGCTGGCATTGTCAGCATGTGTCTGAGTTATCCGCTTACTGTGCTAACTGTGCTTTGTGCATCAGGTCTATCACTAAGAGTCTGTATGAAATAATTGGAGTGACTGTATGTAAAGAATGCACATGTATGTATATAAAATAAATCAGTAAGCAGTTTAAAGTGTCAGATGTAATCAAGCACAGTCATTAAGCACATAATTAGGGTTAATTAATTTGTACAGTACCTGCAATTATGCGGGTTGTCACATTCTCCCCCCGTTAAGAAAATTTCGTCCCGAAATTTTAAGTTCTACTTCTAGTTGCAGGGGTCTTGGGGAATAAATGTGGGTATGATGTGTGTAAAATGCAACATATAAATCACATCAATTAAGGCATAAAACTAACCCTTTTTAAGTACTAATGTTGGAAAAAGAGTGTTTTTGTCTTCCTTTTGTATTTTCAGGATGAAATGAGCTCAAAATCACAAAAGAAGCAAAAAGACCACTAATTCTACCATAAATACAAGAAAAGGAACAAAAGTAGACTGCCCGGACCCTCAACGGCACCTCCCAAAGCAAAAAGGAAGAAACAGAGTCTGAACACGCCCCGTGTCCAGCGAACACGGGGGCGTGCCCAGGAAGCAGCAGAAAAGACAAACCAGTAGAAGCTTCCATTGCCCACCACGGGGCCGTGTCCAGCGAGCACGGGGGCGTGGTGAAAGTACAGCAGGCGCATTAATTGTAATTCGCAATTACAATTAATGAGGAGAGAGAGTGTCAGGCGGGCACAGGGCCGTGTCCAGCGGACACGGGGCCGTGTCCAGCCTTCTGTTCAGCCTATAAATAGAGGAGCTTGGCTTCATTCTCTCTCATCCCTTGGCACACCACCTCTCTCAAACTTCATCCACCACCCACCACCACCATAACACCATCATCCACCACCATCATCCATTGTCCATCATAGAGTGTGTGAGTCGTCTCGGGATCCAAGATTGATCGTAAGAGTTCTTGACAATCAAGGCCATGTTTGCCTAAGTCTCTTACATCACTTGGTGAAGACAAGTGTTTAGTATAATACTTTTTATTTTTAATCTTTTGCACTTTTTATTTGGTTTTGTATTAATGACTTTAATAACTAGTTACTTATGTTGAAGGTGATCTTTCCTTATCGTTTGTCCGTGGTGTCTTGGCGTTATTTTACTGTCTATATAAAATAAAAGATTTTCACCATTCATATCTCCACGGTCTATATGGAGGTATGTTGGCTACCTGGTCGGGGGTTAAGGGAACGGTTTGGTAAGGGTCTTGCCCTTGTTCAGCGTTTAGAGGTCCTGCTTGGGACCTGGGTCAAATTTAGTAGGATCTCCTTCAATGCCCATAGGTATTGGATGGCGGGGATCCAAACTCTTTGACCCCCTCATAAGTTAACTACTATTAATACTATAACCCGGTTATTTAGGACTGTATCCCTGCTGACTCAGACTACTTAGCCGAGGGTAACGTCACCGCCAGAAGCGGGGCCTACCACAATTTGCATTAATAACTTAATTCATTATCTTTCAATAATCCGACCCTTTAGGATTGTATCCTTGCTGACTCAAACTACTGGGTTGAGGGTAACGTCGCCTTCAAAAGAGGGGCCTACTACAATAACTAAGATAATCTCTTAAACAAGTGCAAAAGTGCGAAAATAATCAAAGGTTATACTAATACACGTGTCGGATCCAAGTGATTCATCTTGTCTATCTGTTTTTATTTTATTTTTATTTTCAGCATTTAGTTAGTTTTTATTTTTCT
The DNA here is from genome assembly GCF_002127325.2 of Helianthus annuus. NCBI lineage: Eukaryota > Viridiplantae > Streptophyta > Magnoliopsida > Asterales > Asteraceae > Helianthus > Helianthus annuus. The sequence continues at coordinate 102,381,874 of NC_035445.2, forward strand.
TAGTTTAAAACATTTTTCTAACTTTTTGATTTGATTAGACGTTGAGGATAAACCGGTATTAAAAGCTCTTGTGTCCTTGGACGACCTCGGTATCTTACCAACACTATACTACGTCCACGATGGGTGCACTTGCCCATATGTGTGTTTAGTGTTAGTAAATATCGTGTTTTATAAATTTAAAACTTGGCTAAAAGTGTAAAAAGGGCTTAAATATACATCAAAATTATATACACACCGACACACATCAGGGTACTTGGCCTTCATACGATCCTCACGTTCCCACGTGAACTCTGGGCCGTGTCGTGCATTCCATCGAACTTTAACGAGTTTAACACTACTCCGGCGTGTCTTGTTAACCTTCCAATCCGTAACCTCAACCGGTTCCTCAACAAAGTGGAGTGTGTCGTCAATATGGACCTAGTCAGCATGAATGACAACTGTCTCTTGAGTTGGACTCTTCTTCAGGTTCGATACATGGAATGTATCATGAACGCCATTAAGTTCAGCGGGTAAGTCCAATTTGTATGCTACAAGCCCAATCCTTTGCAGGATTCCCGAAAGGACCAATGTAACGGGGATTCAACTTCCCACGCTTTCCAAAGCGTGCCACACCCTTCCAGGGTGAAACCTTTAACAAAACCATATCCCCAACTTGAAACTCTAAAGGTTTCCTCCTTTGGTTTGCATAACCTTTCTGTCTGTCGCGAGTTGCCTCGATGCGTTTTCGAATTTGAAAGATCTTGTCTGTTGTTTCTTGAACCATTTCAAGGCCAACAAGATGCCTATCTCCCGCATCGGCCCAACATAGGGGTGATCGACACTTTCGTCCATAAAGAGCTTCAAATGGTGCTGCTCCAATGCTGGTGTGGTAGCTGTTGTTGTACGAAAATTCGACCAAGGGTAAGTGTTTGTCCCAGCTACCACCCAGGTCCATTACACATGCTCTCAGCATATCTTCCAATGTTTGAATTGTTCGCTCACTCTGGCCATCCGTTTGTGGGTGAAACGCTGTACTCAGGTTTAACTAAGAACCAAATGCTTCTTGGAAGGACTGCCAAATCCTTGATACGAAGCGTCCATCTCTATCAGAGATAATCGAGAGAGGCACTCCATGGCGTGCAACAATCTCCCTCATGTATATTTCAACAAGTTTACTCGTGTTGTCCTTTTCCTTGATCGGCAGGAAGTGCGCAGACTTTGTCAGTCGGTCTACAATTACCCAAATTGTATCATGGCCCTTGGGCGTCTTTGGCAATTTCGTTATGAAGTCCATGGAAATCTGTTCCCTTTTCCATTGGGGTATTACAGGTTGTTGCAGGAGACCTGAAGGCTTCTGGTACTCGGCTTTAACCTTGGCGCAAGTTAAACATTTGCCAACATATACTGCGACATCGCCTTTCATCCTAGGCCACCAGTAAAAATCCTTAAGATTTTGGTACATTTTATCTGTTCCTAGATGAATCGAGTATCGTGACTTGTGAGCCTCATCGAATATAACCGTTCTCAATCCTCCAAACAGAGGAACCCAAATTCGATTCATGAAACACAATGTTCCTTCCTTGTTTGGCACTAACTGTTTCTCCATCCCACGGAGATACTTATCCTCGATATTCCTTTCTTTCAAGGCCTCTCTCTGCGCGGCACGAATGCGCAACGAGAGGTCCGTCTGAACAATCATTTCTAAAGCCCTAACCCTTATGGGCTTAATCCTTTCTTTTCAACTTAGGGCGTCAGCAACTACATTCGCCTTTCCTGGGTGATACTTGATTTCACAGTCGTAGTCGTTCAACAGCTCAACCCAGCGTCTCTGTCTCATGTTAAGTTCCTTTTGATCAAAAATGTGCTGTAGACTCTTGTGATCAGTGAAGATTGTACATCTCGTCCCATACAAATAGTGTCGCCAGATCTTCAATGCGAACACTACGACGCCTAACTCCAAGTCATGCGTGGTGTAATTCTTCTCATGAACCTTCAGCTGGCGTGAGGCATAGGCTATGACTTTCTGTCGCTGCATCAATACGCAGCCTAAACCCTGACGCGAGGCGTCACAATACACCACAAAGTCGTCTATGCCTTCGGGTAGAGCTAAAATCGGTGCGTTACAAAGCTTGTTTTTTCAATAAATGAAACGCTTCTTCTTGTTTATCGCCCCAATCAAACTTCTTGTCTTTCTATGTGAGTGCGGTCAGAGGTTGAGCGATTTTAGAGAAATCCTCAATGAACCGTCGATAATACCCAACCAAACCTAAGAATTGCCGAATCTCGGTTGGCGTCTTTGGAGTCTCCCAATTCTTGATCGCCTCGATCTTTGTGGGATCCACATGGATTCCATTTCCATTAACTACATGTCCAAGAAACTGGACTTCGCGTAACCAAAACTCACATTTCGAGAACTTAGCGTACAACTTCTCCTTCTTAAGCAGCTCTAGAATAGCTCTTAAGTGTTGCTCGTGTTCTTCCTTCGTCTTCGAGTAGATCAAAATATCATCAATGAATACGATTACGAACTTGTCGAGGTACGGCTTGCAGACTCGGTTCATCAAATCCATGAAAACTGCTGGAGCGTTTGTCAATCCAAACGGCATCACCAGAAACTCGTAATGTCCATATCGAGTTCTAAAAGCAGTCTTGGGAATACTTTCCTCTTGTATTCTCAACTGGTGATAACCTGATCGTAGATCGATCTTTGAGTAAAAACTCGAACCTTGTAGTTGATCGAACAGGTCATCGATCCTTGGCAAAGGGTATCTGTTCTTGACAGTCAACTTGTTTAGCTCGCGGTAGTCTATACACAAACGAAAACTACCATCCTTCTTCTTAACGAACAAAACTGGAGCTCCCCAAGGTGAGAAGCTTGGTCTGATGAATCCCTTGTCTAACAATTCTTGGAGTTGTGTCGACAACTCTTGCATCTCTGAAGGTGCAAGTCGATAAGGTGCCTTAGCCACAGGCGCGGCGCCTGGAACTAAGTCAATGTGAAATTCGACTTGTCTTGTAGGCGGCAATCCTGGCAAGTCTTCTGGAAAGACTTCAGGATATTCTCTTACGACAGGAATGTCTTCGATCTTTGGCTCAGCGGCCTCCTTATCAACGATATGTGCCAAGAAGGCAACACATCCTTTCTTCAAACACTTCCTAGATTTTAAGCAGCTAATGATCCTCAATGGCGTATCGCGCTTTTCTCCATGAACTACAATCGTCTCTCCATCGGCCATTGGGATGCGGATGGTCTTTTCATGACAAACCACCTCGGCCTTGTTGCTAGACAGCCAATCCATCCCTATTACCACGTCGAAGCTTCCAACTCGACTGGCAGTAGGTCTAGCGTAAATTCTTGTCCTCCCAGTTCTATCATGCATCCCCTGATAACTTCACCCGTTTCCACTAGTTTCCCATTCGCCAATTCAATCGAGTACGGAATGTCTAACTTACTAGCAGCTAACCCAAGCATATTCTTAAATTCTAACGATACGAAACTATAATCGGCACCAGTATCAAAAAGAACAGAAGCATAGCGTTGATTTACAGGGAACATACCAGTGACAACATTCGTATCTTGGCGCGCTTCCCTCGCACCAATGTTAAAAACCCGGCCTTGCGCTTGATTTAGCTTTGGGCATTCCCTTTTGAAGTGCCCAACGTCCCCGCAGTTGAAGCATCCTGGCCCTCGGCTGTTCCCATTACCATTTCCGTTTCGATTTCCGTTTCCCCCGTTATTTCCTTGCGGCCTGTTTCCATTACCACGGTTGTTGTTATTGTAACCCCTTTAACCACCTTGGCCTGATCCAACCCAACACGTCTCCTTTGAATGGCCTGTCTTCCCGCAAGATTCGCATTTCCTGAGTCGGCACGGGCCGGGATGATGGAACTGACATGTACCACACTTGGGCAGAGTGCCCATGTAACCCTTTCCTCTGTTTTCATCACCAGTCTTGGCCCTGGTCGGTGTGTTAGATTCACTTTTCTTGCTACTGCTGCTGGTTCCTTGCTTGAAGTTGGAAAACTTCCGTTTGTTTTCCCTCGACGACTCCACATGAGTGTCTTTCTTTTTCTGATCATCATTTGAAAACTTGTTTAGCCTGATGGCTTCTTCAGTCAGTGAGATGCTCAAGTCGATGGAATGGTTGCCTGTTTAGACGTTGTGGCCATGCTCATAATCTGAGGTGCTAACCCCCAGATGAAACGTTCCACGCGCTTGAATTCGGGCGTGACCATGTACAGCACCACATGGGACAGATCATGAAACCTTTGAGCATACTCCGCAATTTTTGGTCCTTCCATCCTTAGGTTCCAAAATTCGGTTTCCAATCTCTGGATCTCAGCTCTGGAGCAATACTTCTTGCGCATCAGCTCTTTCAATTCAGCCCAAGTCATGGCGTATGCTGCAGCCTCTCCTAGTGTTTGAACTTGAAGATTCCACCATGATAGGGCACCATCAGTAAAGTGCCCAGTGATGTATGTAACTTGTTGTCCCGGTGCGCATTTGCTCATTCTTATTGTCGTCTCCGTCTTTTCAGTCCAACGAGTGAAAGCTACGGCACCTCCAGTGCCATCAAAGTTTTGCGGCTTGCAATCTAAGAATTGCTTGAAAGTACACCCATTCGGAGGGTTGTTGTTGTTGTTCGAAATGTTTCCGCTTGAGTCTCCTTGAGAAGCAGCATATTGTGCAATTGCGGCAGTGATGATTCCTTGCAGTTCTGCCTGGTTAGTCGGCATGCGTGTGTCGCGTCGTGGAGGCATTTTCTAGAGGATGTTCCATATTGGTCAGGTCATAGTAAGTATGATAATCATACGTATATGTAGTAACATTCATCATTCACATAACATCTCACGTCATAATCATAACAAATAATCAACAATGCATGGATTTAAAAGACTTGCGATTCAAGTTTCATAAACAAACCACCAATACAGTTTCACAATTTCACCATATGTCAAAATATACTAAGGGCTACATCACCCTTGTCTGAGTACAATAACAAATAAATCAAAAACCAAAATCGTGGTCTCAAAAAGGTCTTCATAATCATGGCTCTAGCGCTGTCTTCCCACTAAGAGTAGCCAGTCTGTAGAAGATCTGAAATCCCTGTTGCCCCGAGTATCCCTAAGCTGACGGTGGAGGAGGAGGTGGAAAACGAGAGAAAATCAGACGGCGCAACTACACTAAGTCCTCCTCAAGTGCATAGGCAAAGCGCAACACGAAAGCAACCTGTCGATCGAGAGGGAGGAAATGAACGTCTGAATCCTGAGATGATGGAAAGGAAGTGTGCGATGCTGAAAGCAGAGTCTGACAGGGACAGTGAGGATGTGGAGCTCTCTCCAACCGCTGGACACATCGTCTCAAGGCGTCCCGCTGTAACTGCAGTGACGTGAGCGTGTCCTCTACAGAGTATCCGTCATGGAATGGATGATAAGGGTCGGATACAGGCATGACATGGGGTGCTGACCATAGGGATGGTTCACCCATCGGGGCTGAAACCGGAAGTGTAATGTGTGGGGTAAATGTAAATTGTGAAGTGATATGGGGAAACTGGGTCACGAAAGGTGTAGAAAATGACACTGGTGGAACAAAATCTGAATAAGGGACCTGCGGTAAGAACTGGCTATCCTCTGGCATGAATGGGGCGTGGCCGAAGGGCTGACTCGACGATCCCTCCCCAGGTTGGGGCGGAGGAATGTCCTGAAGGAAAGTGATAGGAAGGTCAGTACCATGGGTACCAGATGTGGATGGAGGAAACAAGGGAGCATCGAGTGGTACAGCGATGGGTGCGGGAGGGGGAGTGACTGGGACTACGTACGGAGGGTAGTCATCCTCCTCAATCCACCCATTGCTGGAGTTAGCGTACCTCTGGTCAATGTGGGTAGCAAACGGTGCCAGGTCATCAAAAAATCGCCATGGGATCGGGTATGGGTGCTACATCTGGTATCTCAACGGCTGGTGGTGCAACAACGGGTGTATCAGTGACAGTAACAGGGTCAATGGCAAGAACGGGCTCGGAAGTGACTGGAGCGGGCTGATAATCAGCAAGCATGGCAGGAATCGGATCATCTGGATGAACAGGAGCCTCTGCAGGCTGCTCCAACTCCATCTCCTCATCAGCGTCCATGCGAGGAATGTAACCGAGTCCCAACGATGGGATATGAGAAGCTATCGACTCAAAGGAACCTGAAGCGGACGAATCAGACTGAACCTCCATATCAGGAAGCTCGACCATGGGAACAATAGGATCAACAACTGGGACATCAACAAGTGGAACACCGTCCTCCACCGGGGCCCCACCATCCTGGTCTCCCTCCGGGGGACCCTCGATGAGTAGGTCGATGTCACCATCGGGTAACGCGTTGATAGGCTGTTCCTCAAAGGGAACTGCAGCGAAGGGGAGAGGGGCAGGGATTGGAACAAGGGGTAGGTCCTCTCCTGGTGGGCCGTCAGCTAAGGGTACATCATCTCCGAAGATCGGTAGGGCAAAAGGCTGAAAGTCGTCTTCATCGGTACTCGTGGTGTCTGAGGTGTAAACTCCCGAATCGGTAGCCATCTCGTCTTTAGAGGTAAAAGCCCTCGGGTCACTCGCGTTGGATACTCCACTACCAGATGATGCCATGGTGTCTGTAACACAACCACAACATATGCACACAAATAAGGTAAGCATGTAAACAAATAACAATGAAATCATGTATGCATCCTAGTCTTCCCAGACTATCCCACCCAATCTCTAAGACTGAATTCCCTAGTCTCTCAGACTAACTCCCTGGCCTCCAAGACCAACCTCCCAGTCTCTAAGACTAATTCCCTGACCTCTAAGACCAACCTCCCAGTCTCTAAGACTCAAATTTTCCCCAGCCTCTAAGGCTAAACATCCCCAATCTCTAAGATTGAATCCCTCAGTCTCTAAGACTGAAATCTCCCTCAGTCTTTAAAACTGATGCAAAAATTTTGAAAAAAAGAATTTGTGACCTTTTGTTTGTAAAAATGTTTGTGCCTTGGATCTGGACTTCTAGTGTATGCAAATATAAAAACGTTTGAAAACATTTTCGTGAGAGCCCTAGTGATCATAGTCTAGACTCGAGAAGGAATCCTAGTTCGCTATGATCGAGGCTCTGATACCAAGCTGTCACACCCACGCTTCCGCAAAAGCCAGGGTGTGACATGACATAGCTTATGTTGTGGTAAGTTGAGCAGATTTACTAGTAATCCTAGTGCTCAACATTGGCAAGTAGTGAATAGACTGCTTAAGTACCTAAAAGGAACCATGCACTTTGGTTTATGCTATTCCAGTTTCCTTCAGTTATAGAAGGGTATTCTGATGTAAGTTGGATAAACAATAAGGAAGATCATTCCTCCACAAGTGGATGGGTGTTCTTACTTGGTGGGGGTGCTATCTCCTGGGCTTCAAAGAAACAAACTTGCATCACTGACTCAACTATGGAATCTGAGTTTGTGTCTTTAGCTGCAACTGGTAAAGAAGCGGAGTGGCCCAGAAATTTGATCTATGAGATTCCATTATGGTCGAAACCAATATCACCAATCTCTATCAGGTGCGATAGTGCAACTACATTGGCTAAGGCATATAGTCATGTGTACAATGGGAAGTCTAGACACTTAGGTGTTAGACATAATATGATTAGAGAATTAATCATGAATGGGGTGATATCCGTTGAGTTTGTTAGATCTGAGCTTAATTTAGCTGATCATCTAACCAAAGGCTTAGGAAGAGATCTCGTGAAGAAATCAGCTAAAGGGATGGGGTTAAAGTCCATTTTAAACATCTTATGTCAAGACACCCAATTCCCATTTAATACTACGTTAGTTGCAGAATTCAATGCAGAAAGCTTGTCATAACGATATTGGAACACATTAGCAAATCATTCCAAGGTATGTGTTCAGACTACAAGATAAAGTAGGTTAAGTTGAACTTCTTAATAGTTCATTGATAAATTGCAGTGCATGTGCAAGAGTAATGAACTACCTATAAGATTGTGAAGTTTAGCCGCTTCAAGAAGCTTTGGACTTGAGCTTTGATGTATTCTTTGAAGGATTAGGACACAGGCTAGTAAAACATTGTGTCAAGTGGAATTTGGATTTGTAAACGTGTGTGTATGTTACCTACATGTATTTAAATGGATAACATGGGTTCAATCCTTAGAAACACCTTGTTATTCTAATATTTGTAACGTGTAATATACTAAGTGAAAATTCAATCCTCAGGACATTTTCATTATGCATGCGTTTGTGATTCTGTGAAGATGGTTAAGTTAATCATGGATACCACTAAAAATGGGGGGAGAGGAATGTTGGTAATTTTAGTGTTATCAATGGATTTTAGAGTATTTAAATTTATCATGTAAATAATTACATGACCCTTTATGTTGTATATGGACTTGATATAATTACTATTATTATTATATATAACAATTACCGTAGGGTCTTGTCTATAGTAAACCCTGAAATTACACTTATACCCTTGGTCCAACCTTGATATTACTTATACTACACTTGGTCCAAAAACACAGATTTTACCATTCTCTGAATCATCCAAACATTTTTTTGAATGTCACGGTTGTTTCACCACCACCGCACCGGCACCGCTACAGGGTTCAAGGGGGTGTTTGGCCTAGCTTTTTTAACAAAGCTTATAGCTTTTTTAGCTTTTTTTACAAAATAAGCTTCATTTGGTGTTTGTTTTAGCTTTTTAAACTTATGCTTATTAGCTTATATAAGCTAATTTGAATAAGCTTATTTGAACATGGTTTTTAAGCTTATTTGAAGAATGATAGAAAATAAGCTATAAGCTAATCCAAACACTTAAAAAGAGCTTATCAAATGATAGAAAACAAGCTATAAGCTACTTTAAAATATAAGTATAAGCCAAAAAATAAAAGCTAGGCCAAACACCCCCCAATATTGGTTTACCGGAGCTTCGCCTGAACTGACCAGAACTCTAGCCGCCCTCGCCGGAGACTGCGGCTAGGTCTCTGGATCACCGCCATCTTCTACGTCTCCACCTCCTCTTATCACAATCTCTACATTTTTTTCACAGATCGGGTAGAAGACAATCTTTACATCAGTCCAATCTGTCACCGCCAATGGGTTTCTCAGCTTCATATTAGGGGTCGGAGGTGAAGCACGCGCCGGAAGGGGCGTAGCCGCCGCAGCGCCCCAGCGACTCCGCCAGGGTTGCTGGACCGGATTTAATATCTCTGTCTCTCTGGATCTCTCTCTCTTCTTTGTATCCAGAGCGCTCTCTCTCTAGACTCTTCCTATCTCTATGAACGGATTTGTCAGGATTGAAATGGGAAAATTATGGGTTTGTGTGTATGTATACCAGGTTCTGTAATGGTTGTTTTCAGCTCAAATGGTTTTAAAGCAGGGTAAAGAAAATGTAAAAAGTTTTTATTACTGCAAATCCATTCGTTGAACAATATAACTTTACCTTAGATTTAAACTAGGTTATAACCCCGTGTATTACACGGGTTGAATAATTGAATGTTGTATACTAATTGATAAAACAAAATATATACTATGGTAAAAGTTTAAAGTTTATTAGAGATAATTACATCATCGAAAAGACTAAGAGCAAATTTGTATATATTACAAATAAAAAGTAGGTGTCTGTCATATTATATAGAAAATCAAATAAATAATATTATAAATGAGAAATATACGTTAAATTTAAACTAATAGTTAAGTAGAAGAGATTAAATAAAATAAATATTTAGTAGAAGATTATTTATAATTAATTATAAGATATTAAACTAAATAATAATTATCCATAAGATATTAAACTAAATAATATTTTGTAGGAGAGTTACAGAATGTCCCCCTTGTTGGGTTAGGCTAAAGGAAAACTGTTTCGGCTTGCAAGATTGTGTTGAAGGCAAAATCAAAGAAAGTTTCTAAGCATGAAAAAGCTTGTGTTGAAGATAGGCAAGGGAAATAAAGTTTTGTTTTCAATAGAATTGGATTTGCTATTAAAAAAGGAGTTACGGCGCCGATTGTTGCATGTCTACATGCCATTCTTTTGTTATTTTCTGTATCTATATAAAATTATTCCTTATCGGTGAATCAAATAGTTAATTTTAAAATAAAGAAAAAATAAATTATTATAACTTTTATATTAATTTACTGTTGTAAAGATTAATAATATTGTGTTTTTAAATACATATTTAAAACTAATATTATCATACATCTTATCTAAAATCTAAATCTATTATTAAGTTAAAAGATATATTACGTAATATCTTAAGTTGATTAATATCAAAACTTAATAATATTGCTTTTTTAGATACATATTTAAAAAATAGATTAAATTAAAATAGTTATCCATAAGATATTCTAATATGATGACACGTGTCCTTTAAATGGTTTCTTTTATTAATAATAAAAATTTGTATTAAATTAGATTAAGTATTATTATTATTATTACTATTATTAATATTTTTAATCAATTAAATGAGAGAATGACAAGTGTCCCAAAATAGGTTTCTTTTATTATATAGTATAGATTTCTAGGCATGTATATTATTTCTAATATAAATTTGAGACTTTTTTTTTATAAATCGAATACCTTTTTTTAATGAAACGAATTAGCATGTTATCCCTTTTTCTATATAAATTATTTCCTTTTACGTTTGAAAACTAAACAGAATCTAACTTATTTTAGCTTATGTATATCTATCAAGTAACAATAATATTAGCTCCATTTTGAAACCCAAATTAAAAACTTAGGTTGGAGGGGTGCTCACCCTAAGATTTTTATATATGTTTTTATACTTTAATTTTATTTCGAACGATCTAATACACGTGTTTATATTTTTTAAGCCGTGTCATGACTATTTTTTTTTGGGTTTTTGGCTTTCGCTTTTGATTGTTATATCAAGTATTGGTACCGTGTTGATACCGTTACGAATCGATTCTATACCGACCAAATTCCCGCGTAACGCGCGGGAAACTTTTACTAGTTCTATAATAAATATTGTTGTTTTATAAAAGTTCCTATTAAACTATTAACTCTAATAGTTCCTTTGTCCACTAAAGTGTCTAGTCCATGAATTTGAAAAAAAAAGTTCATTACGAGACTTTAGTTTTATTGGGCCAGTAATGGCCAAAAGTACATGAGGATTTGTTAAGACTTCATTTGAAAAAGTCCATTACGTGAAATCAAAAAGGGCAGAAGAAGTTTAGGAGTACACTTTTCGTCCTTTATGTTTGTACCGGATTGCAATGGATAGCCTTTAACTTTAATAATTACAGTCACAATCCTTTATTTGCAAAACTCATTACATATTTCGTTCTTTTGTACTAACCAAGTTAAAATTTTATGTTAAGTCAGATCATGTGCACCTCATGTGAGGGCATTTATGTCATTTTACCCATATCCATCTCAACTAGCTCTCCCTCTCTCCCTCCAACCAACCACCAAATCCACCCCCAAATTTAACTTGGTTAGTTGCACATGATCTGACTTAACATATAATTTTAACTTGGTTAGTGCAAAAGGACGAAATGTGTAATGAGTTTTGCAAATAAAGGATTGTGATTGTAATTATTAAAATTAAAGGTTATCCATTGCAATCCGGTACAAACATAAAGAATGAAAAGTGTATTTTACCGTATTTATAACCTAGCCATTATATACTTTCGGTATTTTTGTCAAGCGTTATTTAAAAAAAATATCCTCATAATAAAGAATACAAAATTTTAAATAACCTTATAAAAATTAAATAACTAAAAAGTGATAAGTTGGGTTAGGAGTGTGAATTTCTGACACGACCCGAAAACACGATACATACCTAACACGGAATTCGTGGGTTTGTGTTTGGTCTAAACGAGTTCTGGTCAGTTTTAGGTTGAACCCGTGAACCTGTTTAGCTAAACAGGTCAGATTCAGGTCAACCCGGTCGGGTTGGCGGGTTGACCCATTTAACCTGTTTATATTAAATTATATTTTATAAGATTTTTATGTTATAAATTAAACTGAGTGTGTATCTTATGCTATAATTATAACTAAAAAAAGAAATTTATAAAATTGTATAATTTAAATGTTAATTGTATTATATAGATTTGTTTTTTTTTCAGTAAATTTTAATTTTACTATTTTAATTTGTGGAAATAAAATAAAAAAATTCGGGTTAAACGGGTCGTGTTCGAGTTCACATGTATGATACGATTTTCGAGTTCGGTTCCTCTGTAATTTCTGGGTTTAGGTCGGGTTAAACCCACCAACCTAGCAACCCGACTCGTTTAGCACCCCTAAGTTGGGTAAAATAAAAAAAATTGTTGTTGTTATTATGTCTTTCAAATTAATTGATAATTCATCTGGTGCTTTCTTCTCTATTAAAAGTTCTTTTTTTTTTTTTTTTTTTTTTTTTTTTACGGCTAGATCATCTGGTTAGCCTTTTGGTCTTTGATCACATAGGTTATGAATAGAAATCCAGCAGTTGGCATATTATTGTCAGTTTGAACCGGTGCCACAGTTCGCCCCCACAAGATCCGACCCTGAGACATTCCGAGCAGGAACCCCATATTTTATTATCTATGTAGATAAGAAAAAAATAGAAATGACTGTGTCTCTGTACCGACTGAACCAAGTGGCAGGGGTGTTCAAAAATATCTGTATCTGAAAATCCGATCCGAATTATCCGATATCCGAATCCGAAATAACCAAAAATTCGGATATCCGAAATTTCGGATAATGATTTTTAAAATTTTTGGATATTTCGGATATACAAAATATCCGAAAATCCGAAAAATATCCGAAACTATCCGAAATATCCAAAAATTTATTTTTGGATATCTAAAACTATCCGGAATATCCTGTTCGGAATATTAAAAAAATAATAAAAAATAAAAATTAAATAACAAATGGATATTCGGATATCCGATTCACTATCCGATCAGATATCCGAAATTCGGATAGTGAAATCAGATATTCGAAAATTTCGGATATCTGAATTTTCAGTTATCCAGTTTTGAACACCCCTAATAAGTGGGTGAACCTTCCCACCTCCTTCAAACCAATTGCTCTGCGGATCATTCGCTTTTAAAAGTCCTTTTATGATTTTGTTTTAATGAAAGCAAAATTCAAAGACAAATTTATTTGAAAAGTGAGAGGTGCACGTGTCACCGTCTGCTTTGTAACATACTTTTTAGTAGACCAAAGAATTACAAAAATATCCTTATTTAAACAAATATTAAGGATATCATCTTCTTCAAAAATCGCACATTTGCACCAAAACGTTTTTTTTTTCGGTGAACACTGTTTTCCCTTTATTTTTCAATCAAAATTTGCTAAAACAATTATTCTCTTATCAATTTCATGAGTTTTACAGGGGCCGTTTGAGATTTTCACGTATGCGTAACACTAAAAAAAAATCAAGGTGGGCGGTCTCCCGTAAGGGGTGGGCCCACCCTTGTATACAGGTCTCATCACAAATATAACAAGTATGTAATTCGTACAAACCCATAACCACTGTTAACTATCTAATTGTTATGTAAGTTTATATCATAATATGAAAGATATGATAGGTGTTGTTAGGATCATAAATGCTAGTCAGGCAACTAAGATGAACTAAATGGTGGGATAAAAAAGAAATACATGTCTATCATCTAAGTCCGACCAAAGCGAGTTCCCAAGGGGTCTTATATGCTTTATATCCAAGCAATGACCAACTAGACTCGGTATCATTCGAAGAAGTCATGACGTATATATTCATCCTCTTGTACCTTGCCTCTTCAGGTGGAAACATGTTGCCGCTGCAACAAGCTCCATTATGTATGACCTGTATTAATTAACTTACTGGGATCCGATAGTTACTAAATCCTCAACATAAAGACACATGTGTGAAATGGAATGTCTGTGTTTCAATCCATTTTTAATAATTGTGAAGGATAGGTCATGTTGTATATGATTGATTACAAACTTGGATCAATTGAGTATGCACGGATTGTGATGGACTCACGAAACATGGACAAGAGATTCTATGAGGGTTGTTGATCACCCAATATTAGAACTTCTTGGCGAGTGCCCCCCACCAAGCAAGTGCTACCATAGTCAACGGAGTGTCAAGAGAGCTCTAAAATGATCGAATATAAACTCCATTCATCAATAGTGATGGTTACATAACCAAAACTCACGCTAATCAACTTCACATCAACGAAGGGTGAAGGAGATGAGGAGGTTAGGTGCAGCGGTCTGTGGTGGTTCTGTTTGGTACTGAAGGGTGATGTTCGGCTAAAAGAATCAAAGAACAAATTAGGCCTATTTTCATGGATGTAGGATTACAGGAGTCACTGTTTTTTAGGTCTAAATGTTGCAAGTTTTAGACAATCTGGACTCATATTAGCCACACCACCTACTTCAACCAGCCCTTCTAATTGTTCCTCTTGATTAACAACATTTATGCAATTCGAATCACTATTGCTCTCAAAAGTTGTAAGACAAACCATGACTGCAATTCACCAAACAACAACAAATTAGGGCAAATTATGAACAAACATGTAAAATCCATAGATTCAATTTGAGATTGTGAAACATATAAACAAAATCAACAGTCATTGAATCGAAATTCAATGAACTTGTAACAAAAACAACAAATCAACAAAGATTAGAATTGAATAAACAATAATCGAAAACCTGAGTTCATACCTACAAATCACTGAGAAATCGATGATGAATATAGCTTCAGAACAGAACTTGATTGAATATTAAAAAGCCCTAAAATCGTTGAATTAATCAAATGATTGAAGAAGTCACGGAGGATTTCAGATTTGCGACTGAGATTTCTTCATCTTCTTGATTTGGTAAGTGGGTGATTTCATCTTATGATTTCAGATCTGGGTTTGTTTAGATACAACTAGTACAATATAAGAGAATTGTATTTTTACTAAATTACCCTTTTCATTAAAACACAAGGGATAAAGATGAGTGGCTAAGATATATATATATATATATATATTAAATCTTCACTGTATATGTTTAAAGTCGTATTATGTAATGGATGGTTAACTAATTTATGTCGTGGATCTAAAATTAACATTTATACTTAACACAGCCCAATTTGTACTCACCAAAATCACAATCTTTTACCCCATATATCTCTCACAACAAGTTTGTGATGAGGAAATCATAATTTTTTCACAAGATTTTATTTTTCCAACGGACGTATTAGTGTATAACACATTGGTTTCAACTTTCAGTTCGACAGATGTTCATGTGTTTTCAATACAAACCGAGGACCGAGTGAAATACATGCTTTTGCCTTTCCGATTTGGCAACTATCCGGTAAAGAAATACATGTCACTTGGTCCTTTCGGCAAGCCCGGAAATCACTCACCTCTATTTACAAGAATTAGCATTTATAAACAAAAGAACACAAGGATTAGAAGCAAATTTAATCCACTCATAGTTTTCTGAACTTAAAATAACTAGTTTTTTTATATCGCGCGTTGCGGCGAAACCGAGCAAATGATAATGTAAAACAAACGTGACAAATGTGATTGGAAAATAAAGTATGTTGTTTAGACAGTCAAACCATTAGAACAATTTAGTTTTTTATCGTATCGTTTTATAATACCAAATAAATACTTTATTTTGAGTATAACCTCGTTTTAACAAAACTTATAACAGAATGTCAGGGAAAGAAATCAAGCACAACTACGTACTTAAGTTTTAGAAAAAAAGTTATAAACGTAACTTATTAAAGAAGTATGACATCAATCGATAAATTAATATATGTTCAAAAAAGAAAAAAAATTATTAAAAAAAGGTAAAGGAAATAGATGTTTAAAAAAAAAAGAAAAATATGTTATTAAAAGTAAATATAATAATAAACTATTATAATATATTAAATAATAAAATAATAAAAAACTATATATTATTATAAAAATAAAGTTACTATTCATCATCCCTCAAAATCAATATATATAATATAATATAATACTCACATCTCTAAAGCTAAAAAACATGTCATGTTGATAGCTGATTTGAGTGTGTGTCGTTCAACAAGACACCATTGAAGGTTTGCTCTACGTATCCTAATAAACCTCATCCTTGTTGAAGAATTTGTATAAACAACTTACAAGGTAACTAGAGATTAGAAGTCAAGTGACAAAGTTGCTGAATTTACTTGTTTTTGTTCTTAAGGAGGAGGAAGATATATATAGATCATAAACCGGTGATGCGTAGTGGGTTCCAGCAAAAAATCCGGGATCCTTCACGTATAGTCACTTTCATTGCAGGTCTATTTTAAAGAAGGGATCAGTAAAAAACACACACACATCTGTACTATAACAACACGTGTTTGCTACAGTACCTTTTGTCTTTTTCTGGTTTTTTTGTTCTTTTATGTTTTTGTCTTTTGTGTTTTTTTAAGGTTTAATTTTCACACTTATATTTTAAATAAGGGGAAATGGACTGTATCACCCTAAACTATGCAAAATTGGCCAATACCACGCCCAACTTTCAAGTTGTCTCCCACCACCCTCTACTCGACATTTAGGTGGCAGTGTCACCCCTTCGTTAAATAATCACTAACTCTGTTTGTTTTTAATCCTACGTGGCAAGAGGATGACGAGATGGACAGCCTACGTGGACTCGCCCATTAAATACCCATTAAATAACCTCTGTATTAGTTTAGTTTCCAAAAATTGATTGATGAACTAATATCCCAATACCCTATTACAAATTACATCTGTAAACCCATTAAATCCATCACAATTACACATTTCACCCTCACATCGCAAAACCCCCAAATCCTCCACGAGATCTACCTTCTTCGATCCAAATCTCCAATCATGGCGGCATCATGGCGGCTCCGGGACCTCCAATCGCAACCAGGCAACAAAATTTGCGTCGATCCAGATCTTCATGCGTCTATAATGTTCCGGCAAGCACAGCGGCCTCGGCGTTCACATCTCGTTTGTCAGATCTGTCACTACGGTAAATCAACTGAATTCAGATCTGAAATGATGCTCGGTTCATGATGTTTCGAAAATGATTCAAAGTTTTGATTTTGTTTAGTACATCAAAACAATCTATGAACAAACTGAAATCGAATCGAAATGTATCGAATTATATCAAAACTTGTTTAAACATATCAATGTGAAGAGGAAAGGGAGCCGGATTTGATGCCAAATTAAAGAGATTCGGTGGATCAGGATGTGTTTTTGGTGATCGGTATGGTTACGGTTGGAAGACTGCCGGCGACGTCGATTGTGACCTCGCCGGTGGTGGAGGAGGTGGAGTCGTCGGAAACGGCGTTGACGTCTTCTACGTTATCGTCGTCGATTGAAACGACGTCGTTTTCTTCGTCGATGTTTTGTTGTTGTCGTAGGCGGTGGTGGTGTGTTGTTCGTCGTCGGAAGCCATGGTGATCGGTTGGTTGTTAGCTACAGTTTGGTGATGAACAGAGGGTGTGTGGGTGTTGGTGTTGGTGTGGAGTGTGGAAATGCAAGTGGTTTAGGGTTTTTATCAAGTGTTGTAAGGGGTGAGTCCAGTAGGCACGCCAGGTCACAACTTATTTGCCACGTAGGATTAAAAACCTAACTGAGTTAATGATTATTTAACGAAGGGGTGACACTGCCACCTAAATGTCGAGTAGAGGGTGGTGGGAGCCAACTTGAAAGTTGGGCATGGTATTGGCCAATTTTGTATAGTTTAGGGTGATACAGTCCATTTCCCCTTTAAATAACTTGTGTTTGATAATTATACAGATTGCCAATATAATATATAACAAACAAAACGAATCGGATCGATGCCGACTGAAGTCAGTACTGCTGTCGGTGTTCATTTTTATTGTTTTTAGTCAATGTAAAACATGTCTCAATATCATTTTGGTCAAATCACGACTTTTTTGTTTCTCTTTTGGTTGTTATAATGAGTTTTGGTACCGTGAAAAACTGAACCAATACCCATAGAATTCTTGCGGCATAGATATACAAATTTTTAAAGCTTTAGTTTTAAGTATATTTTAATTTTTATAACTTTAAATATACGATGTTTAATGAAATTATAAGTATATTGTTGTGGCATGACTATTTTTCCATATAATTATTTCCCAAAACCGTGTTGTAAGTAGTAATGTACAAGTAATCAAAACACTTACATAAATGTTATCAAAGTGACCTCACATTTTTTTATAAATAATTTAGCAGCATTGTTATTCTAATAGTATAATATAATGTTCTATGAAGTTCTAAATATATAGTTGAAACATGCTTATTTTTATTCACGTATAGAGTTTCTTGAAAATTAAATTTTATTTGCAATCGAGTATTATTTTTCTCATATCGTAAGCCATAGTGAGTGCCATCACAATATCCGTATCAGTACTATCAGAACCGCGTGACTGATATTTATTTTTTGTTGTTTCCGACTAATGTAAAACACGTGTCGACTTTCTTGAGGCTTATCGCGACTTTATTTTTTAAATTTTCTTAAATGAGTGCTATATCGAATGTTGGTATCATATCAATACCATTATTATCAACTAAATCAATATCAATTTTTTTTTTGCCATTAACCTTATTTTACTATTAAGTGTACGTTGCCATTTAAATTTTATTAAAAAAACGGGGTCGCTTCCACCATGGAGCGCGAGTGGAACCCACTAATATGTATTATTTTGTATTTGTTTATTTTATTTTTGATGAAACACAGGTTAACACTGAGGTTAATCTGTGGGGTTATTTCTTCTGTGGGTTCAATCTCCTTTCTTACTCGCTGAAATGACCTAGATCCTGCAAAACAGCAACACCGTTAGTCTCGTTAAGAGGGGAATATAGGGTTTCCCTCTTAACCAGGCTCCGGCGTGAGAATAAGTACTGTTCTGAGGGAGAATAAACAGTGTGTGTTTAGTGTGTGAGAATAGAGAGCCAAAAGATCCTCAACCTGAATGATAAAGGGTCCTATTTATAGACGGAGGGTGAAGGAGGGAGGAGCAGCTGTGCTAGCTGTGGATGCGCGCCAGCTGTCCGACCAAGGGGAATATCCTCTTGGTCTGCTCTGCCACGGCCGGTGTAGTGGTACACGTGGCGCGCTTACGTTTGTCCATGCTGGAAACCTTGTACTGGCGTTGTCAGCTCTGCCCCCTGATTTGTCACAGGCCTATGTGGCGTTCTGCGACTGGTGACACGTGTTGTCCTTTTTGTCGGGTAGAGCATCTTTGGTGCCACCTGCAGATCTTCCAGAAGTTTCTAGAAGCTTCTGGATCGTTTTGCTGATGTAGGCGCCATGTATGCTCAAAAAGTGGTGTGATCCCTGCCATGTAGGCATGGAATTGGGACCATACCTCTTCAAGTCCCCCCCAGTCCAGTGTGCCTTCTAGTTGAGTTGATCGTCTAGGAGGGATTCTGGACTTATAAGGGTAGTGGTTTTTATTGCAGTTCGTATGGCGTGTTAAGTTTGGAGATTTAAAAAAGTGAGCCAGATGGACGCATCGCGCATTGGTTTTGGCACTTTGTAAAAAGTGAGCCAGATGGACGCATGGCGCGTGGGTTTTGGCACTTTGTAAAAAGTGAGCCAAATGGACGCATGGCGCGTGGGTTTTGGCACTTTGTAAAAAGTGAGCCAAATGGACGCATCGCGCATGGGTTTTGGCACTTTGTAAAAAGTGAGCCAAATGGACGCATCGCGCATGGGTTTTGGCACTTTTGTAAAAAGTGAGCCAAATGGACGCATGGCGCATGGGTTTTGGCACTTGTAAAAAGTGAGCCAAATGGACGCATCGTGCATGGGTTTTGGCACTTTTGTAAAAAGTGAGCCAAATGGACGCATGGCGCATGGGTTTTGGCATTTGGTAAAAAGTGACCCAAATGGACGCATGGCAGTTATTGTTTCCTTCTGATGGAAGCTTTGTTGTCTTGGGGAGGATATTGATGTGACTGTCTGATGTCCCTGTCTTATCGGAGGTGAACAGGTGCCTTTTCAGTTCCCGTCAGTTACTTTCTGTCACGTCGTCATGCCCTGTTACCCATGCTTCACGAAAAAAGATGTGACGTCTTCTCTCTCTTCTGACGTGTCCTCTCCCTATTGCTTGCTTTTCCTGGGCTCCGACGGCCCACTACCCATCGCATTAAATGCGATGGGTATAAATAGTAGGCGGTTAACTTCTTTCTCTTCACTTTTCAAATTTGAAGTGTGATTTTCTCTATCTCCTTCATTCGTTCTCCTTTGTTTGAATACCTTGTTTAACTTCTCATTGTCTTCATCATGTCTGGTGCGAATCCTTCTCAGAGAAAGAGGAAAACTAAAGGGAAAGCTCCTCCTAGCCCTGATCAAGCAGTTATTGGGTGGAAAGAAGAAGAATTCCACAACCTTGTTCAAGGTATGTGTTTTCGCCCTGAATGGGGGGCTCAATACCCAACTGCTGGTTCCACCGCCGTGGACGCACCTCCGGGTTACATGACTTTGTATGCTGCATTCTTCCGGGAGGGTAACTTTAGGCTTCCGATTACTAAGTTCACTGCTTCTGTGTTGAGGAATTATGGGCTCCACATTTCTCAAATCAACGCGATTGGGCTTCTGCGTATTACTCATTTGTAGGTCCTACCGTATTGAGCCGACGTTTGAGATGTTCAACGTCTTTTACAGCGTTACTTATGCTAGTTGGTTTTATTCTTTCACCTCCCGGACGGGTGTTTCTCCGGTTTGTTCCGTTCCGTTGAAGAGCTTGCACGACTGGAAGCAGAAATTCTTCTACATTCGTCGTGGTGTGATTCCCATGGATATGCATTATCGGTTGGTGGGTGAAGGGATTCCAAAGGTGGATGTTATGGCAGATTATGCTGCAGAAGACTGGTATAAGAAGATAACAAACAAGGCAACTGCTATTTCTCAGTTGGAGGAGATGGCTCTGGTTGGTGCGGGAATGAGTTTGCTGTGGGCACCAAAGAATCCTTTGGGTGTTCCTGTTTACAGTTACCAAGGCAAATGTATGTGATTTTTATAAGATATCTCTGAATTATCTTGTATGTTTTTTTTTTCTTATTTCCTTTGTCTTTTGCAGTTGGTTATAGTTTGATAAACGCTTTGGACACTAAAGCTGCTGGTGCCATGGTTGAGGCTATCCAAGAAGATGGGACACCAATGTGGCTAGACCAAATTCGAGGCTGTTTGTTGCACCCTTCTGATGAAAGTTTCAGTAAATATGCCAATGTTGCCCTAGGTGAAGATGATCAAGATAACCCTCTTGATCCTATTCGAGAGGAAGTTGTTGTTCTCTCGAGTGGGAGTTCTGACGAATCCCCTAAAGGTCTAACTTCTCATTGCGCGCGTGCAGGTACTGCGCAGGGTGGTGTTGATGAACCCATTCATGAGGTTGTTGGTGATGATGCAGAGATGCCCGTTGATCATTCTGCACGATTGGAGACAAGGAAGAAAGCAAAAACTGATAAGTCTGTGAGAGGGGAGAAGAAGGTGGAGGGCAAAACGGCTGATACTTCTCGTAAGCGACCCTCTACTCTTCCTTGTCTAGATTATGTGGTTGTCTCTGATACGTTGTCTAGTCTAGGAGTTAGTGAGAGGATTCGAGAGTCTGACCCAGACGACAGTGCTATATTGACCGAGCATATGAGGAAGAAAGCTCTCGAGGATCATAAACGCAAACTTGATGAGCAGTCCGCTGCTCTTCTTGCTGCGAAAAAAGCTAAGCTCCATAAGGAAGCCCCTCCCGCGCCTTCCGAGTCTGAGATAGATATGGGTGTTTTTAGTGGAGGTCGCGGGAATCTCGTGGAGGAGATATTTGCTGCTTCTGCCCCTCCTGGTAATGGTTCTTATAGTTGCATATTTCTTTCATGTTTTGTTGAGTTACTTTTCATTGTTGTGTTTGCTTCATGACAGAAGTCAAGTCTGGCAAGAAGCCCCCTAAGGTGGATATTTCACAGATCACTCCCCCTGCTTCTCCTCCTTCGAGGACGATTAGCTTGACCCCTCCTCGGGATGGTTCTGAGAAGGAGAAGAAAGAAGATGAAACTGTAGCCGGGAACGTGGGTGAGGGTGGCGGTGATACCGCAGGTGGTGCGGGTGTTGATGATAGGGGTAAGGGTATTGAGGCTGAGGTGGAGTCCAGTGAGGCCACTCCCCATTAGACCATTTATACTAAGCGCCCTTCAAGTGGTGGTGGTGCTACTTCTGGTGCGGTTCGTAGTCCGCAATTTACGAATGTGCGTGCTGATTCGTTGGATACTCACAATCCTGCTTGTGACGACTTGCCGCACGCGCCTCGCTAGAATCTTACTCAAGGTTCCCGAATGAATGATTTGGGTAACTGTCATGACTTCTTCTCTATGTCTCTTCCGACCGCTGAAAGGATGTTTCAGAAGCGACGCAATCGCTTTGAGTTATTAGATGATCATGTTCGCGCCGGAGTTAACTTCTTTGCCTCTGCTCAAGAAATTGTCCGGGATTGGAAATCTATGGGGGAGGAGACAGCTGAGTTTGAGGATGTGAAGAGAGCGTTGGCTGAGGAAAGAGAGAAATTTAATGCTGAAAAGAAGGGTTTGCAATGGAGGGTCTCCGATGCTGAGCAGAAGCTTGAGGAACAGAAGCGAATTAACCTTCAAAAGCAGAAAGATTGGGAAACTGCTTGTGAATGCACCAATGCTGAGATGCAATCGCAGCGCGATGGGATTGTTCGATCATCTAATGAGAAGAAAAAGCTAGCAGATGAAGCCCATCAGGCGCGCCTTGCGTCTGAGAAAAAGGAGAAGGAGTATGTCGATCGTATCGACAAGTTGGAACTCCTTGTGAAGCAGAAAGCTTCTGAGTGTGAGGCTACTGAAAAACTTCTTGCGGAAAAAACTTCTGAATGTGCGGCCTCTGATGGCCTTGTCGAGGAGGCATCTGCCGATTGCAGATGGTTGCTTTCGCGCGCGGTGCCTTTGGTAACTTCTTCGTTTGTTTTTGTTCCTTTTTTCGTATGTTTTGTCGACTCCTCTTATGTTGTTGTTTGTTTGTTTGCAGCTAGCTGACCGTATTGTGAATTCCCCTCAACTTGCCATGTATATGTATGAATTGGGTCAGGTGGGGTACGATAGTGGTCGGAAGTATGGTTACTCTGAAGGTAAGGCTGCGGCTATTAATAAGGAGAAGGACCACTATTTTGAGCTTTACGCAGAGGATTGTGATGGTAGGTATGCTGCAAAACGCAAGGAGTTTTCCTCCTTGGAATTTGCCATTGTTAAAGCTGCTGAGAAGCTGGCTAGGAAGATTGATGGTGTTGCCTTGTTAAAGAAGGCCCTTGGGGATGAAGCAAGTGCGGCGGGAGGCGCTGGTACTAGCCACTCTTGATTGGTGGATTCCGGCCTGCGAGCCGCGTATGGCCTTGGGCGGCCTTGTAATTTTGATGACTTGTTTAAACAATTTTATTTTGTTTTACCTTGTATGTGTGTGGACGCTGATCAAGTTTGATGTTTTAATATTTGCCTTTGTGTTTATGCGAATTTTGTTATCGTCATAATATGTGCATGTGGAATTACTTTGATTAGGTGTCACGACTGAATGATTGCACTGACAGGTTATGTTGTGTTAACTACAACGTTTGTTCTGTCGAATTTGTGCGCGAGTAGGTTCGTGACTATGAAGTGATCGAGTTGCAGGTTATTGTGTGAGCTCAGCTGTGTTCAGCTTTGGGAGCATTACAATGTTTATTTACCTTGCAATCGATATTTTCGTGTTTATGTGGGCACGAAGTTTTGTTTTGGCGTTTTATAGGCTTTGGTTGTGTTTTTGACCCTGCTGTGCACTTGGTTGTGACGAGCCTTGGAGGTCTACAACTGTGACAACCCTCACAATTACAGGTACTGTACAATTACTTAATTCTAAATATGTGCTTAATGACTGTGCTTGATAACAACTGACACTTTAAACTGCTTACTGATTTATGTTACAAACATACATGTGCATCACTTTACATACAGTCACTCCATTTATTTCAAACAGACTCTTAGTGACAAACCTGATGCACAAAGCACAGTTAGCACAGTGAGCGGATAACTCAGACACATGCTGACATTGCCAGCACATAGACAGACACTACATTGAGGCCAGTATGAGCCAGGGATAGAGTACTACACCAGTATGGAGTGTAGGGAAGTGAGGACCATAAGACTGTGTCACTAGGTGATAGTTTGAGTGCCGGAAAGTGCCTAAAACTCATTTTTAGTACAGAACTCTGCATTTTCAGTAACAATTCAGCTTTTAACACACTCGTATTATACAAAGAATTGACTAAATGGTCCTGAACGCTTTCCTAAGTGTTGGAATTAAAATTCGTTACAAAAAGATGCATAAAAGACACTATGCGGTACAACTAAACGCTTTAACGGAACGATACGTAACCGACCAACCAGACATTACCCGGGACACCAAAATTTTGTTAGAAATATTATTTTATCATTCTTAATTATTTACGGTCACAAAAATCCCCACACACAATATAAACATGACATACACTCACTATTCTAGAAAATACCCGTAACCTCTTAATTATCTACCCATTAGCTATCAAAATTTTACAAATTACCCCCCCCCAACCGAATTTCAGCCCCATCATTACAATATCTTTTATTCAGATTTTATTTTTATTTTCCTTAATTTTGGTTGGCCAAAAGCTTAGCTAATCATGTCCCTAGGATGATTAGGGTGGCCATGTGAGTTCCCAATGCCTCTATATCATCACCATATTCATCCCCCCTCTCACCTCACACCTCTCTCTCTCATTTTCGGTTCCCCCTAGCTGAATTCACCATCACCACCACTTAAACATCACTAACTTCTTCATACTCAAGCTCCATTCAAGCCTTGAAGGTGATCCATGAAGGTTGCAAGTTGAGAAGCATTCAAGGAAGCTTTGATCTAATCTTGTCACCATACTTTTCTCACCATCATCTTCACTAGATTTCTACCCTAGCCTTGTGCTAGTAGTAAGTCCTCGATCTAGCTCACGAATCATTTTTACGTTGATTGTTCGAAACATTGTTGTTTGAAGTTTAAAATAAGAACACAAAGAGAAAGTGAACAAGGAACCTAAACACAAACTTATATAATGATAAAATCTGGTTAGATTATGTTGGTATAAGTATGCATGTTGTTTGATCATTGATTTCTCGATAAACCCGTTGTTAGAACAATCATTGACGCGTTTTTAGTAACTTTTACATCGTAAAAAGCATGTTGATTGGTATTTCCAGCCAACTTCAACAGGCTGTAACTGGACCATTTTAAATCGAAAAACTGATTTTCTAAAGCCTAAATTATGTATTTTTGAAAAACCAAACAAATGGCACTGGAATCATAATTTTTTGAGGCCGTTTACTATTTTTAAAGGACTATTTTTGGACAGCAGCTCAAGCTGTGTTTTTACTGCAGAAAAAGTGTGTTGTATTCGGAGTCATAACTTGAAACCTGAGTAGAATCAACTATGGAATTTTTACAGTAGATGGTCACCGTTGTCACGATGATCCTCCAACTGGAATTTCGTCAATCGGACTTACGATTAATTTTTAGTGAATTATTCCGTAAACTGCAATCAGAAAGTAACAAATCTGATTGCAGTTGGGAAAATGATTTTTTTTATAAAATATGGGTGATGAACTGGACCCCAATATTTTTACATAATAGAATTTGGATTGTGTGAGACATTTTGTAAAAAATTAGGAATTTTTGGAAAAGGTTAACTATTTTATAAAAATCCTCGAAAACAGTCTAGTTTTGGGTACTGAAGCTGAAATAAAGTAAGTAATGCTTTGTATGTCTAAATGTCGGTTTGATTATTGAGAACGATCTACGGGGTATATGTAAAAGAAAATGATATGCTATGAAGCATGGACACCTCTATTTACAAAGGAGACTATGGCGAAATTTTCCTGAAAATCCTAACACTTAGTAAATATTTTCGAGACGGGTGTTTACTAGTATATTTAAGATTTCGTTTTCAAAGATAAAACTCGTCATAATATTATCACAAAATACAAAATATCGGAGGTTGGTTTATACATAAAAGTGGTTAAATATATACTCTTTAGTAAGGACTTAAAAATATATTTCCGACATCCCATCTTTGGGAAGGAAGCACGAAGCTAAAATACTTGAGAAGTATTAATACAGAAATATTGTATAAATAATTATTCCGAAGCTAAATACAATTATTATAACTTGGAATAATACCAGAAACGTAACTCAAAACGTAAATACAAAGGCAAGGCACGGCCCGTTCGTCTAATAGACCATAGTACATTGTAGGGAGTCGTGTATGCTGAAGAGATTTGGGTTACAAGTACCGAAGACGCAATACTGTGAGTTCATGTCCCCCCTTTCTCTTTAACTGTTTTCAGTTTTATACTTGGGGGGTGAAATACATGTTACACTTTTACAGACGCTTTTATAAATGGTATGGTTAGCTTAAGGAGGGTTTAGACGCTTAGAGCAAGTGAGTGGTGGGCATGACACTTAAGGCCATTAATCCTCGTTGTAGGACCGAGGGACATTAGTGATAGATCTATTCGGGTGTAGCGAGCCCCACTCCTGAGTCCGCTGAGTGGACCATGAGGTGACTAAGTGCCCGACGCACAAATCCGCTAGGTTTGAGTCTTCCTGCATCACGTCACACATATCATTGGCTTTGCAACCCAATGATGATTTCTTTTTCCTTATTGCTACATACCAGGGATTTTCGTACATACAGACACATTACAAAGGTTTATACATACTCACTTACACATGAACTCGCTCAACTTTTGTTGATTTTTCAAACTACATGTATTTCAGGGAATTAGTAATTGGATCTGGCGGACGTTGGAGTTTTTAAGCTGCGTTGTGAATAAAGATGTCATCCAAGTCATTAGGGCTTAGGAGGCGTATCTTAATCCTGGACGAGATTCGTGGTCCTAAACTCGGGGTTGTTTTAAAATCTTTTGTTGAGTCTTTTTGAACTCCTGAAAACATGTTATGGTTTGTAACTTGAATTTGGTCTCGTCATTTCAGACAATTATATTGTACTACTTTTAAACTTAAATTAATGGATGTACATCTACTGGCTTTATCATATAGTGTTGTTATGATCATATGCAATGGTATTAAGAAGTCATACCAATAATCACGCTTCCGCAAAAGTCAGGGTGTGACCACTTGGTATCAGAGCTTCGATCGTAGCGAACTAGGATTCATTCTCGAGTCTAGACTACAATCAATAGGGCTCTCACAAAAACGCTTTTATAAACATGTTTTCATTGCATACACAAAACGCCCAGATCCAGCGAACAAACATTTTTACAAATAAAAGGCACAAATACACATTCCAAAATATATGTTTATAATTCAGCCTTAGAGGCTGAGGGAGGTTCAGTCTCAGAGACTGAGGGATGCAATCTTAGAGATTGAGGGAGGTTCAGCCTCAGAGGCTGGGGAGGTTCAATCTTAGAGACTGAGGGTTCAATCTTAGAGATTGGGGAGGTTCAGTCTTAGAGGCTGGGGAACAATTTAGTCTTAGAGACTGGGAGGTTTGGTCTTAGAGACCAGGGATTTAGTCTTAGAGACTGGGAGGTTTGGTCTTAGAGACCAGGGATTTAGTCCTAGAGACTAGGGAAGTTGGTCTTAGAGACCAGGGAGTTGGTCTTAGAGACCAGGGAGTTGGTCTTAGAGACCAGGGAGTTAGTCTGAGAGACTAGGGAGTTCGGTTTAAGAGACTGGGTGGGATAGTCTGGGGAACACTGGGATGATTACTTGCTTACATTGTTATCACATATATGCTTAATTGCTGATTATTGATAAACGTGCATATGTGGAAACTGTTTGCATACGCTAACTGATAGTGATTACTATGGAGATACATACTATGACTACCATGCACCGATACACATGTCGCCTTGATCAAAAAGCGGGTTGTCAAACATTGATGACCCTATGGCCGCCGCCACAAATAATATGACTGCACTTGCGCCGGAGACATTTACGTCAGACACCGAGAGTGACCCTGACACGCTGACCAAGGACTAGGACGACTCTCAACCGGCCGCGCTGCCAGACTTTGGCGATGAACTACCCCTACTGATGGCTTCTCCGACAGGAACTCCCCTGTCACTCTTGTTTCTGTCCATGACCACTTCATCACTGGACATTCTGATAGTGAACACACCATGGCTCCAATCCTTGACAATACGCATCATGTGGACCTTTCCTTCCAAAGGGTGGCTACTAGACGAATAGTCGATGACGTTGACATGACTATTGATGGTCCTCCTGACGACATCCATGGTGATGGAAAGTTAGACGAGAACGTTATTATAAATTTCACATCTGAGACCCCTGTTATCAGGCTATCCTCTGCGCCTAGAATACACTCGATTTCAGACTCCTTTGAGTCTGTGACATTTACAGCCTTATAGATTGCCGGATTACAACCTTCTACTACTGACACAGACGACGACGCCGTTATGACTGCTGCACTATCACTTGCTCGAGGCACCACACCGTTACACGACCCAGGGACTGCCCATGAGCTAGCCTCTGCACCTTTGTGGGACAGCTTGATGTTGCACCTGCTGGTCCTGCACCATTGCTTGATTTTGACCCTGCTTCTTTCGGTATACCAGACATTACACCTCTTATATCTGACCCAGTACCTGTGCCTGATGATCTCCTTATCGGTCGAGACATTTGTTCGCACACCTTCACCGCTGATATCGCTCCTATGAAGACAGACGTCCATTGCACTGGCATGGCTATCGCTTTCTCCTAGGACTTACCCGCACCCTGGAAAGGTACTCCAGGACGGCACTCGCGTAACGATCCCTATTGTTGCTGCAGCATTTGCTACGACCTCACAGGCCGCACCGCTTGCTACTTTCACCTCTACAGCGCCGGGCGGGCCATTTCGATGGTTCCTATCATACACCATGTTGAAATTAGACCCTTACATAATGGAGGCCACACACGGGATAAGTTGCTCCTGTAACATCAGCTACAGTTTGAAGATATGAGCCGCAGAACGTTGGAGCTTGAGCTGACACCACGTCCTCCACCCTGTCTATTGCCAGCATACTTTGATCCTCCATAGTTATCAAGGTTCCTTTGCGCTCACAACCGTCGCTATTACATTTTCCCAGGTTTCTGATGCTCGTTTCTTTACTGTCGAGCGACAGAGCAAATAATTACTTCGACGTACACACAAGCCCGAGGAGGAAGTCCACGCATGTCAATAGTTTACTTTTCTTTCCCCCTCCACCTCAGTCACCAATATAATTGATTTCTGGATTTTGCGGATTGCATTACAATTGGGTAAAGACACTAATGATAAGCTGGGATTATGGAGACTTTTAAAGACCACTTCAGACTACGTGATCTTGATACACTGATATACTTGTTGGGCAAGGGTAGGGTGACCCTGTTTCCCCCTTGATGTGATACATTTTGAAAGACGATACAATTATGGTCGGAGAATAATGAGAGCCCAACCATCATAAAACATGCGACAATACTTTGTGGCCAATGACCAGCGAAAGCTCAGACGCTATGTCTTCGTTAAGCACGTTATTGATCTATATGTGTGTGCTATAGTTTTAACGCTACGTGCTTACTTGCTATGCTCTCATTAAACATCATTACCAAATTGCTTGGTTATGCTATGATTATGTTACTGCTTGATTGGTTGGTATGATAACCTATTATGTGTATGTACGTATGACCACTAAACAACTAAACGCGTCCCCTGAACAAATATAACCTGACTTAACTAATCTTCTTCTGAGAAGATGTCGGCACAAGGGAACGTCGATGCCAACAACCTTCCGCCAACAACAGCGGCAGAACTACAAGTGCGCATCTCACGGGCCAAACCAATATGAAACATCCTCTAGAAAATGCCTCCACGACGCGAAGCACGCATGCCGACTACTCAGGCGGAATTGCAAGGGATCATCGTTGCCGCTATTACGCAATATGCTGCTTCTTAAGGAGAAACAAGCGGAAACATTTCGAACAACAACAATAACCCTCCGAATGGTAATGATCAGTCATAAGAGACACATTACACTATACTTGGATGGTTCTTGTGCGACTGCTAATAATTCCTAAATGACATTGCTTATACAGGGTGTACTTTCAAGCAATTCTTAGATTGCAAGCCGTAAAACTTTGATGGCACTGGAGGTGCCGTGGCTTTTACCCGTTGGACCGAGAAGACAGAAACGACGATAAGAATGAGCAAATGTGCGCCGGGACAACAAGTTACATATATCTCTGGGCTTTTTACTGATGGTGCCCTATCATGGTGGAATCTCCAAGTTCAAACCTTAGGAGAGGCTGCAGCGTACGCCATGACTTGGGCTGAATTGAAAGAGCTGATGCGCAAGAAGTATTGCTCCAGGGCTGAGATCCAGAGATTGGAAACCGAATTTTGGAACTTAAGGATGGAAGGTCCAAAAATCGCTGAGTACGTTCAAAGGTTTCATGATCTGTCCCATGTAGTGCCGTACATGGTCACGCCCGAATTCAAGCGCGTGGAACATTTCATCTGGGGGTTAGCACCTCAGATTATGAGTATGGTCACAACGTCGAAACCAACAACCATTACTGAAGCCATCGACTTGAGCATCTCACTGACTGAAGAAGCCATCAGGCTAAACAAGTTTTCGAATGATGATCAGAAAAAGAAAGAGACTCATGTAGAGTCGTCTGGTGAAAACAAACGAAAGTTTTCCAACTTCAAGCAAGGAACCAACAGCATGAGCAAGAAAGGTGAATCAGGCACACCAGCCAGGGCTAAAACCGGTGATGAAAACAAAGGAAAGGGTTACATGGGCACTCTGCCCAAGTGTGGTACATGTCAGTTCCATCACACCGGCCTGTGCCGACTCAGAAAATGCGAATCTTGCGGGAAGACGGGCCATTCAAAGGAGACGTGTTGGGTTGGATCAGGCCAAGGTGGCCAAAGGGGTTACAATAACAACAACCGTGGTAATGGAAACAGGCCGCAAGGGAATAATGGGGGAAACAGCAATCGTGGGAATGCCCCTAATCAAGCTGGTAACCGGGGAACAAACGGAAATTGAGGCGGGAATGGTAATGGGAATGGCCGAGGGCCAGGATGCTTCAACTGTGGGGACGTTGGGCACTTCAAAAGGGAATGCCCAAAGCTAAATCAAGCGCAAGGCCGAGTTTTTAACATTGGTGCGAGGGAAGCGCGCCAAGATCCGAATGTTGCAATTCCACCTGGCCATTGCACAACTCGAGGCCCTTCGCTCTGAACACAGCGAAGGCTGCACCTACAAGCAGTTCTTAGACCACAAACCTCGGGAATTTGACGGCACTGGGGGTGCCTTAGCCTTCGTACGCTGGGTTGAGAAAATGGATTCTGTCTTAAGATTGAGCAAATGTGCCCCAGGGCACCAGGTCACGTACATAGCTGGGCTATTTGTAAATGGGGCTCTGTCATGGTGGAACCTTCAGGTTCAGACAATGGCCGAGACTGCTGTGAACACTTTGACATGGGATGAACTGAAAGAACTAATGCGAAAAAGATATTGCTCGAGGGCAGAAGTCCAGAAGTTGGAGACGGAATTGTGGAACTTGAAAAGGGAAGGTCCAAAGATAGCCGAATATGTGCAGAGATTTGGCGAATTATCACAAGTTGCTTCGCGTTTGGTGGAACCGGAACCTAGGAAGATTGAACGTTTCATAGGGGGATTGGCACCTCAGATTCTAAACCTGGTAACAACATCTAAACCTTCAATGATCACCGAGGCTATCAACACAAGCATGGTGCTCACTGAAGAAGCGGTTAGACTAGGAAAATTCTCCACTACGGACGAGAAAAAGGAGACTCCTATAGGGTCATCCGGGGATAATAAGAGAAAGATCGCAAATTTCACGAAGATTACTCAGACAAGTAACAAGAAAAAGGCCAAAAAGGGAAAGGACTACATGGGTATTCTCCCTAAGTGCGACAATTGTCTACGCTATCATGTCGGGCGATGTAAATATGGGAAATGTGATAACTGTGGCAAGAGAGGGCATCCTAAGGAAACTTGTAGGCAAGTTACTGAAAGTAGGAATGGAGGCCAAGATGGAAGCAAGAATCACGGAGGGAACAACGACAGTGACGATTATCCAGGCAGGACAAGTGACAGACAGAAACGTGCTCAAGGTTGTCTTAACTGTGGGAGCAAGAAGCATTTCAGAAAATACTGCCCTAAGAAGAATCAGGCGCGAGGATAAAAGCTCAGTAGCAGAGCTAGGGGAGCACACCAGGAATCCAAGCATGGATATCGGTACGTTCCATATCACTCAATGTTATGCATCTGTGTTGCCAAATACTGTTGCAAATTTTTGGTTTCGCATCTCTAGAGTTCGAGAGTGTACTGATATAGTAGCACGTAAGTTAGATAACTTGCACTCGATGGGACTAGCTAGGTGAAGCTAGTGGAAGTCAACACAGTGACTAGAAACGGCAAGATAGAACCCGGAGAGCGTGAACTTACGCTTGATCTACTGCCAGTTGAGTTGGAAAGCTTCGACAAGGTAATTGAGATGGATCAACTGCCGAGTGTTCGAGCGGAGATTGATGACCGCATCACAATGGCAAATGAAGAAACGACCGTGGCTCATGAAGCAGGATACGCCCCTACAAATTACTAATTGCGGGGAGGCACAAAAGTTGTTGCGTAAAGGATGTGTTGTTTTCTTGGCTCATGTCAGGGACAAGGGAGCCGAAGAACCAAAACTCGAAGATATTCATGTGATAAGGAAATATCCTGAAGTCTTCCCTGAAGACTTGCCAGAATTATCCCCTCCACGACAAGACGAATCTTCGCATCGATTTGATTCCAGGAGTCGCGCCTGTAGTCGATGCACTTTAGCGACTTACACCTTCGGAGATACAAGAATTGGCAGTGCAACCTCAGAAGTTGATAGAGAAGGAAGATAACAGACCAAAAATTCCATGTTGGGTAACCCAAATTCTGCGCGCCAAGAAGGAGGACGATGATTTTTAAATAAGCATCAACTACTAGGAGCCGAACAAGCTAACCCACAAGAGTCAGTAACTCTTGCTGAGAATTAACGAATTACTTACTTGACTAACTGTGAGGATCTGACTACTATTGCATGACTGATCGACGATCGAGAGTCATTAGCTGCGTATTCAGGAAGAAAGCATACCGGGGAATTGTGGGACAATAACTTGTTTTTAAACGTACACAAAGATGGTGCTACCTACACAATGCACAAAATCGAGTTACACAGAATACGAAACCTTAAGGATCTAGAAAACATATGCTTAGGACCCTTGGGAACCCAGGTCCAAACTTGTAAAGGTTGTTACTTAGACACCATATCTGTTAACTCAATCGAACACCATTAACCTGAAATATATGCCATTTCAGTTAGCAAAACAGAAAGCACTTGAAATTCTTTCGCTAGAATCTTCACTTTTGCTTCTAGCCGAGTAGATGTTTGCATCTCTACTCCCCTTGAAGTAGTTGCATCGCTTTGATTTTCTTCGCTAAGAGCAAACACACATTTGCTTCGATACTTGGTCATTACCTCATACTCATTGTTTCATCACTTGGAAACTCACATGTTACGCGTGCACCATCTGCTACGCATACGGTTTCATTTCGAACGCTTCATTGAAATTCGAATATTATGTTGCTAAATCTAACTACTGGTTTGTGATTCGAATGGCTTACATTATTGTAACGGTTGACTCTTTGCTATCAGGTCAACACACCTTCTCGAAAACTTCTTTTGTTTCAAGATACATTCATGGTTTATTTTTGTAACCATGCTGGGATTTCCCTTGTTGATACATACGTTCATTGGTGAGTTACACTAAAACTAAGTTCAATTGTTTGAACTTATCCATTTCACATGTTTGATTTGAGACACAATATGATGTATTAGGAGCATCATATTCAAATATTCTTGCAAAAGTCCTTTCATTACGGGTCGTAGTAGATTTGGTTGGTCTACGACTCCACTAAATCGTTTGATTAGTTTCAATACCTTGTGGTGATATCTTCACAAAATTGAGCTTGCGCTAAGTTGGTTACTCACTTCATATACGGATTTAAATTATTTATTTGCTCTAAATCCGTCTCGTTTATCACAATTAAAGCAGTCTCAACACGATTGTGTGTTAAGGCAGTGGTACATAGATTCATTTCATAAGCCCAATGTACCTCCTAACGATACTTTCATTGTCAATCGAATACCTTGCGGTACTTAATACTTTTCACGTTCGATCAAAAACAGCGGCTCTTCAATATTTCATATTCAACTGGAAACTTTACGACATTGTGTAAATCAAATCTTCAGATAGTCTCGGTACACGTTCATTTGATTTCAAGCACGGTAAACTTGTTCAGTCATCATTATTATTGAATCTCGTCATTATGACACCTTGTGGTGTCATTAGCTTGTACTAATCATGGCCAACTGTTTCACACAAAACTACATATACTTTTGACAACTGGTCATTTAAACATTTCTGATGCAACTACGAATTAAAACAATGGTACACCAGATTCGCTTTTACCTCACTTGGTGTATTTTCGCAATTCGAGAATGTCAGCACACAAATTCTTATCATTTACTCATTCGAAAGTTGACAGGTCATTTTCATCTCCAAGTTGTAGATTTTGAGTTCATGTAGCGGGTGCTATGGTTTGTGAAAATTTGCATACTATGACCAATCATTTGAGAATCCTATTGGACAAAACTCCTCTTTTGTGGAACCCCTGTAACTAGATTACACCAGACTATGCGTCAATACATCTTGTGTCTTAGACAGCAAATCCTGAAACACATACTTTTCAACCGCTGGGTTCTAATATTAATAAAACATCCTCGGATCCGTGTTGTTATATATTCTTGGACTCACCTGATGTGAATAAGGTTTGTTTCGGTTTGGTGACTATTTGCCTTGGTATTATTTGTATACATACACGCATAATGAAACCCTAAGGAGTTAAGGTAGTACAAATTTCGAGGACGAAATTTTCTTAACGGGGGGAGAATGTGACAACCCTCACAATTACAGGTACTGTACAATTAATTAATTCTAATTATGTGCTTAATGACTGTGCTTGATAACAACTGACACTTTAAACTGCTTACTGATTTATGTTACAAACATACATGTGCATCACTTTACATACAGTCACTCCATTTATTTCATACAGACTCTTAGTGACAAACCTGATGCACAAAGCACAGTTAGCACAGTGAGCGGATAACTCAGACACATGCTGACAATGCCAGCACATAGACAGACACTACATTGAGGCCAGTATGAGCCAGGGATAGAGTACTACACCAGTATGGAGTGTAGGGAAGTGAGGACCATAAGACTGTGTCACTAGGTGATAGTTTGAGTGCCGGAAAGTGCCTAAAACTCATTTTTAGTACAGAATTCTGCATTTTCAGTAACAATTCAGCTTTTAACACACTCGTATTATGCAGAGAATTGACTAAATAGTCCTGAACGCTTTCCTAAGTGTTGGAATTAAAATTCGTTACAAAAAGATGCATAAAAGACACTATGCGGTACAACTAAACGCTTTAACGGAACGATACGTAACCGACCAACCAGACATTACCCGGGACACCAAAATATTGTCAGAAATATTATTTTATCATTCTTAATTATTTACGGTCACAAAAATCCCCACACACTATATAAACATGACATACACTCACTATTCTAGAAAATACCCGTAACCTCTTAATTATCTACCCATTAGCTATCAAAATTTTACAAATTACCCCCCCCCAACCGAATTTCAGCCCCATCATTACAATATCTTTTATTCGGATTTTATTTTTATTTTCCTTATTTTTGGTTGGCCAAAAGCTTAGCTAATCATGTCCCTAGGATGATTAGGGTGGCCATGTGAGTTCCCAATGCCTCTATATCATCACCATCTTCATCCCCCCTCTCACCTCACACCTCTCTCTCTCATTTTCGGTTCCCCCTAGCAGAATTCACCATCACCACCACTTAAACATCACTAACTTCTTCATACTCAAGCTCCATTCAAGCCTTGAAGGTGATCCATGAAGGTTGCAAGTTGAGAAGCATTCAAGGAAGCTTTGATCTAATCTTGTCACCATACTTTTCTCACCATCATCTTCACTAGATTTCTACCCTAGCCTTGTGCTAGTAGTAAGTCTTCGATCTAGCTCACGAATCATTTTTACGCTGATTGTTCGAAACATTGTTGTTTGAAGTTTAAAATAAGAACACAAAGAGAAAGTGAACAAGGAACCTAAACACAAACTTATATAATGATAAAATCTGGTTGGATTATGTTGGTATAAGTATGCATGTTGTTTGATCATTGATTTCTCGATAAAACCGTTGTTAGAACAATCATTGACGCGTTTTTAGTAACTTTTACATCTTAAAAAGCATGCTGATCGGTATTTCCAGCCAACTTCAACAGGCTGTAACTGGACTATTTTAAATCGAAAAACTGATTTTCTGAAGCCTAAATTATGTATTTTTGAAAAACCGAACAAATGGCACTGGAATCATAATTTTTCGAGGCCGTTTACTATTTTTAAAGGACTATTATTGGACAGCAGCTCAAGCTGTGTTTTTACTGCAGAAAAAGTGTGTTGTATTCGGAGTCATAACTTGAAACCTGAGTAGAATCAACTCATGGAATTTTTACAGTAGATGGTCACCGTTGTCACGATGATCCTCCAACTGGAATTTCGTCAATTGGACTTACGATTAATTTTTAGTGAATTATTCCGTAAACTGCAATCAGAAAGTAACAAATCTGATTGCAGTTGGGAAAATGATTTTTTATAAAATATGGGTGATGAACTGGACCCCAATATTTTTACATAATAAAATTTGGATTGTGTGAGACATTCTGTAAAAAATTGGGAATTTTTGGAAAAGATTAACTATTTTATAAAAATCCTCGAAAACAGTCCAGTTTTGGGTAATGAAGCTGAAATAAAGTAAGTAATGCTTTGTATGTCTAAATGTCGGTTTGATTATTGAGAACGATCTACGGGGTATATGTAAAAGAAAATGATATGCTATGAAGCATGGACAACTCTATTTACAAAGGAGACTATGGCGAAATTTTCCCGAAAATCGTAACACTTAGTAAATATTTTCGAGACGGGTGTTTACTAGTATATTTTGTCACACCCCCAAAATCCACACGCGGAGTATCACCGCTTGGGAGCGTGACTGACCAGGATCAAGCCACCAATCATACAGAACATTGTATAAAGTAAAAGTAAATGCAATATAAACCAAACCAATTCCATATGAAAGGTGTTTCCAAAACATAAGTAAGTTGTCATTGTTTAGCGGAAGCGTATTATTGTAAAACCCATAGCAAATAAGTATCAAATATCAAAAGTGTTTAACAAGATGATCAAGATCCAAGCCCCACAACGACCAGCTCCTCCGTGTGCAAGCTCCAAGTACCTAACGATCTGCAAGGCATGTAACAGAATGATCAACAAACTAGTTGAGCGAGTTCATAGAAAGTAAATGCGTAATAGTAAGTTCGTTTGTAACAGGTGGCTCTACTGGGCCGTTTGTATGTTCTATTGGTGGTGGTGTTCCACGTTATTGGTGGTGGTGTTCCACGTTACTGGTGGTGGTGTTCCACGTTACTGGTGGTGGTGTTCCACGTTACTGGTGGTGGTGTTCCACGTTACTGGTGGTGGTGTTCCACGTTGTATAACCACTAGACTACTCGTAACTATAGGTATCCTTCACAACCGAGGATAGTAAAGTGGTAGTCTAGTCATAGTGTCAATAGAGTATCTAATCAACCTTTCAATCCCATTCCCAACACCCCGGGAATCCCATGCCTTGGTAAGAGTGTGAACTCACCTTGGTTTGCTCGGTATGCTAAGTTAAGCACTCACAAGTAATTAATCAAGTCCTATTGTTTGCACGTATAACAAATCAGTTCATGTTCGTAATGATACGCATGTAATCAAGTGTCACATAGAGTTTGACAGCCAATATCATGTATCGATTATGTATCACGTAACAGTTAACCCATTCATACAATTCACGTAATTCATATGAATACATACAGGACCATGCATCTCACAAAACTCAGACAAGTATGGGGGGGGTCTCCCCTGTTCAAAATTCGGATATCACATGTAATCATACAATAAACTCAGACTGTCATGATACACACACAAGCTTGGACCCTTGATACCTTCTTTAAACTCGGGCCCAATGTAATAACAAACTCGGTCCAAAGACAAACTATTATGCTCGGACCACACATGCTTATTAAACTCGGACAAGCAATTGAAGATTATACTCGGACCAAGTATACAAATTATACTCGGACCACTTCTCGGCCCAATTAAGTTCGGTCCAATTATCCACCTATTAAACTCGGACCATTGCCATTAATTAAACTCGGATCATTTCATAATTCATTATGTTCGGACATATACCTCATCAATTAAACTCGGACCATAGTTAAGTTGATTAAACTCGGACCATAGTTCAATTATTCTCGGACAATGATTGATCCAATTAAACTCGGACTATAACCAACCAAGTAAAGTCGGGCCAATTACACATCAATTAAACTCGGTCCACACTTGAAATATTTAAACTCGGACCAATATTCATCACTTATATTCGGACCATGATTCTTCCAATTAAACTCGGTCCACTAGTCTTGCAATTAAACTCGGACTACATGTCTTGCAATTAAATTCGGACTACATGTCTTGCAATTAAACTCGGACTTAGTTATAAGTTGATAAATTCGGACCTAGTTGTTTTAAACAAACTCAGACAATCAAAAATCATGAATTCCAATACAGGAGACAATCTAATCAGTTACGTTTTTCATTCAACAAACTCTAAATCAAAACATATGACGGCAGAATCATGATCAATCCATTCAAGCTCAACAACAATCAAACTATATCATTATAGGAACCATCTATCAATCATACGACTAATCATTATCATCAATAGTTCAGAATCAAACCAAAATCACAACCTATCACATGAAGAACTAGGGTTTTCAAAGAACACAAGAATCAAGAAATCAATCAACAATCAATCATGAACAATGATTAAACAATTACCTTGAATGATTCTAGAGAAATAGAAATCAAGTGTGATGATTATCTTGCCAATGATTTGGTGATGATGCTTGCTAGAGAATTAGAGAGGTGAAAGTATGTGTTCTAGTTTTGTGTGCAAATGATTAGAGAATTGAGATTAGGGTTAAGTATTTAGGATTTTCACTAATTATCATCTACATCCCTAAGTATTATAATTTACAAATGCACACCATCTAATATTTGACAAGTTTATTGTTTCATAGTTCCACCACCAAGTTTTACACATTAGACAAGTTTCACAAATAACCAACAACTTATACACAATCAAACAATCAAACATATATAATTTCATGGAATTCAATGGTGCACTTACATGAACGTGCAATAAATACGGAATAGAAATCTTAGAAATTCGAGTTGTCACATTATCCCCAACTTAAAAGAAATTTCGTCCCGAAATTTGGTACGCACTCACTGAGGAAGCTAGGTAAGTTACATCGTTTACCGGTTTTCCTGGGGTGTCACATCATCCCCCCGTTGATTTGGAATTTCGTCCCGAAATTCAGTAGTAGTAGCTTCAGTCTCAGTAGTGGATGCATTGGTTTCGAATAACTGGGGTACTTTTCTGTCATCTGATCTTCGCGTTCCTAGGTGTACTCTGGGCCACGTCGGGAGTTCCAACGAACTCGAACAAGAGGGATTCTCTTGTGTTTGAGGACCTTACATCCCGGTCCGTGATTTCAACTGGTTCCTCGACGAACTGCAACCGCTCGTCGATAGTGAGTTCCTTAAAAGGAACTATAAGGGTCTCATCTGACAGGCACTTCTTCAGATTCGACACATGAAATACATTGTGAACTGCACCGAGTTCAGCTGTTAGGTTCAGTCTGTAGGCTAATGGGCCTATTCTTTCAGTGATTTCGAACGGTCCAACATACCGTGGATTGAGTTTGCCTCGTTTACCTAAACGAACCACACCCTTCCAGGGTGAGACTTTTAATAAAACCCGGTCCCCGACCTGAAATTCCAAGGCATGCTACGCTTGCCCGCGTAGGCTTTCTGACGGTCGCGTGCTGCCGCCATGCGTTGTCGTATCTGTGCAATCTTTTCTGTGGCGTCCACTACGATCTCTGGACCCGTAATCTGTCTATCCCCCACCTCTACCCAACAGAGAGGTGACCGGCATTTACGTCCGTACAATGCCTCGAATGGAGCGGCTTGTATGCTGGTGTGATAGCTGTTATTGTACGAAAACTCCACTAAAGGGAGGTGTTTTTCCCAGCTGTTGCCGAAATCGATAACACATGCCCGAAGCATGTCTTCTAGGGTTTGTATCGTTCGCTCAAACTGCCCATCCGTCTGAGGATGATATGCTGTGCTCATGTCTAATCGTGAGCCAAAAGATTTGCGCATCGCTTGCCATAGCTCTGACGTGAATCGTGCATCCCGATCCGAAATGATGGAGATGGGCACCCCGTGCCTCGAAACAACTTCTTTAAGATAGATGTCTGCAAGAGTGGAGAACTTATCCGTTTCCTTTATCGCTTGGAAGTGTGCAGACTTGGTGAGTCGATCCATGATTACCCATATAGTATCATTCCCACGCTGGGATCTGGGTAGGCCTGTAACAAAATCCATGGAAATCTCTTCCCCTTTCCACTGTGGTATCCTGG
This sequence comes from Helianthus annuus, assembly GCF_002127325.2. NCBI lineage: Eukaryota > Viridiplantae > Streptophyta > Magnoliopsida > Asterales > Asteraceae > Helianthus > Helianthus annuus. The sequence continues at coordinate 102,422,621 of NC_035445.2, forward strand.
GTTGTTGCAGTAGACCCGCTGGTTTCTGATATTCAACCTTGACCCTCGCACAGGTCAAGCACTTGCCAACATAGGTGGCGATGTGGGCCTTCATACTAGGCCACCAATAAGTAGTACCGATGTCGTGGTACATTTTATCTGACCCTGGATGTACCGAGTAGCGAGACTTGTGCGCTTCGTCCATCACAAGCTCTCGTAAACCGCCATAAAGTGGAATCCAAATACGCCCCGTTACATAGTAGGCGCCGTCTTCCTTTTGTTCCATGCGTTGCCTTGAGCCGCGTAAGGCTTCAGCTTTGACGTTTTCGGGTTTCAGTGCTTCCAACTGAGCAGCTCGTATCTGTGCAGGAAGACTGGACCGGATAGTAAGCTGTAGCGCTCGCACGCGCTTCGGTAGAGTGTCTTTCCGACTGAGGGCGTCAGCCACAACGTTGGCCTTGCCTGGATGGTACTTGATAGCGCATTCGTAGTCGTTCAGAAGTTCAACCCATCTCCGTTGACGCATATTCAAATCCTTCTGCTTAAGGATATGCTCGAGACTCCTGTGATCGGTGTAAATTGTGCACTTGGTACCGTACAGGTAGTGTCGCCATATCTTAAGCGCGAAAACAACAGCTCCCAGCTCTAGATCGTGCGTCGTGTAGTTTCGTTCGTGAACCTTGAGTTGCCGAGAAGCGTAGGCTATCACTTTATCCCGCTGCATCAATACGCAACCAAGCCCCTGTATCGATGCGTCACAATAAACCACGAAGTCATCCGTGCCCTCGGGCAGTGAGAGAATAGGTGCGCTGCAAAGCCTATCCTTTAAGTACTGAAAAGCGGTCTCTTGCGTATTACCCCATCTGTAGACGACACCTTTCTGTGTTAACATAGTGAGCGGCTGCGCGATCTTTGAGAAGTCTTTAATAAATCGTCTGTAGTACCCCGCCAAACCCAATATTTGGCGTATTTCTGTCGGTGTGCGCGGTGCAGGCCAGTTCCTGATCGAATCTACCTTGGATGGATCAACATGGATCCCATCCCTGTTCACCACATGGCCTAAGAAGTGGACTTCATGAAGCCAGAAGTCGCATTTTGAAAACTTTGCGTACAGTTGCTCTTTTCGAAGAAGTTCCAAGATAAGATGTAGATGCTGCTCGTGCTCCTCCTGACTCTTGGAGTAGATCAAAATGTCGTCGATGAAAACGATAACAAACTTATCAAGATACGGTTTGCACACCCTGTTCATAAGATCCATGAAGACTGCAGGCGCGTTCGTAAACCCGAATGGCATGACAAGAAACTCGTAATGACCGTAGCGAGTTCTGAAAGCAGTTTTGGAGACGTCCTCATCCCGGACTCTCAGCCGATGATACCCTGACCTTAAATCAATCTTGGAATAGTAACACGACCCTTGCAACTGGTCGAATAAGTCATCTATACGCGGAAGAGGATAACGGTTCTTCACCGTCACCTTGTTGAGTTCGCGGTAGTCGATGCACATTCTGAACGTACCGTCTTTCTTCTTTACAAATAACACTGGAGCTCCCCAAGGCGAAGAGCTTGGGTCGGATAAATCCCTTATCCAAGATTTCTTGTAGCTGAGTCGATAGTTCTTCCGATTCTGGTGGAGCTAAGCGATACGGACTCGAGCTATGGGTGCTGCTTCTGGAGCGAGCTCGATTTGAAATTCGACCTGACGATGAGGCGGTAGACCAGGTAAATCTTTAGGAAACACCTGAGGAAAGTCGCGTACAGCTGGATGGTCTTCCAACTTCTTTTCTTTGCATGGGATTTCTGCTTGCTGTTGCTGCTGGCGATTCCGATTTGCAGGCCGTGGGCTCCTGAATCCTTAGCTTCATGGCCCATCTTGAGACACCTCTGGAAACGTCCCTCGTTGCACTAACCACCGTGGTGTCTGTTGCATTAGTCACACATTGGGTGAATTCCCCGATATCCACCCTGCCCCTGACCACCAGAAGTTGGCTGACTCGGCTCTGGTGATCACTATTCTTGCGCTGCTGCTGTGCTTGAGACTGAACGGTAGCTGAACCCTTGCTGGAATACCCATCCCATTTCCGCTTGCTGTCACTAGGAGTAGCGGGAGTAGCAGGAGTGGTAGCGGTAGTAATAGCGCTGATACAACTAGGCAGCCTGTTCTGTTCCACTGCCTGATCCGTGAGGCGATAAGCAAGACACTGAATGTCTTGAATGTTGTCGAGGTTAGCCGATGTAGCATAGCTCTGAATTTCTGAGGCTAGACCCTTGTGATACAATTCGATATGCTTGCTTGGAGGGTCCACCATGGTTGGACACAAGATGGCCAATTTGTTCGTCCGTTTCGTATAAGCATCAATTCCTGACCCCGTCATTTTCAAATGGTAAAGCTCCACTTCCAACTTGTGGATGTCATAACGCGTGCAGTGTTCCCTTTTAATGCGTTCTTTGAATTCGTTTCATGGGGTGGCGTTAGCAGTTGCCAACCCTAGTATCCGTACTTGCGCGTTCCACCAGATTAGCGCGATTTCTTCCAAAGTACCAGTGGCGTACTTGACCCTGCGAGCCTCAGGGCATTCACACATCTCGAATACCGACTCGAGCTTCCCAAACCAATGGAGTAGTCCAACTGCTCCTTCTGGGCCACTGAATGTGTTTGGACGACAGTCCATGAAGTTCTTGAATGTGCAGGCATGTTGCTATGCGTTCCGACCCGTTGCGCGAGAAGGATAGGTCAAGGTTAAGCGCGAGAGTTGGGTCACGAGAGTAGGATCTAACATCCTAGAATAGGTCTGGAATAGCAGGTTATACCTCCTGCTTGTGCGGCTGCAAGTGCCGCAGCAACTTGTTCGTTAATGAGAGCCGTCAACTGGGCTTGAGTCATGTCAACACGTCCAGACATGATCGAACAGTAAAGGTAGCATAAGTAAGAATGGTTCACGAGTAGTGCGATGACAGAAGAGTGTAAGCACGTATGTGTTCTCAAGCAATAACAAGTTGTGAGCAAAGTAATGTAAGCATACTACGAGCAAAGTTCTATGCAGTTCTAGCAAGCAGGTAACAAACATAAACCTTATTACCTAGGATGTCGAGTCTTGCACGTGGAGCGAAGCGTCGTTGTGGATCGTTGAGAGCACTGTTCTGGTTATAGTCTGGTTTTAATAAAAACGTTTTCCCATATTAAAACCAAGTTCTCTATAACCAATGGCTCTGATACCAATCTGTCACACCCCCAAAATCCACACGCGGAGTATCACCGCTTGGGAGCGTGACTGACCAGGATCAAGCCACCAATCATACAGAACATTGTATAAAGTAAAAGTAAATGCAATATAAACCAAACCAATTCCATATGAAAGGTGTTTCCAAAACATAAGTAAGTTGTCATTGTTTAGCGGAAGCGTATTATTGTAAAACCCATAGCAAATAAGTATCAAATATCAAAAGTGTTTAACAAGATGATCAAGATCCAAGCCCCACAACGACCAGCTCCTCCGTGTGCAAGCTCCAAGTACCTAACGATCTGCAAGGCATGTAACAGAATGATCAACAAACTAGTTGAGCGAGTTCACAGAAAGTAAATGCGTAATAGTAAGTTCGTTTGTAACAGGTGGCTCTACTGGGCCGTTTGTATGTTCTATTGGTGGTGGTGTTCCACGTTATTGGTGGTGGTGTTCCACGTTACTGGTGGTGGTGTTCCACGTTACTGGTGGTGGTGTTCCACGTTACTGGTGGTGGTGTTCCACGTTACTGGTGGTGGTGTTCCACGTTGTATAACCACTAGACTACTCGTAACTATAGGTATCCTTCACAACCGAGGATAGTAAAGTGGTAGTCTAGTCATAGTGTCAATAGAGTATCTAATCAACCTTTCAATCCCATTCCCAACACCCCGGGAATCCCATGCCTTGGTAAGAGTGTGAACTCACCTTGGTTTGCTCGGTATGCTAAGTTAAGCACTCACAAGTAATTAATCAAGTCCTATTGTTTGCACGTATAACAAATCAGTTCATGTTCGTAATGATACGCATGTAATCAAGTGTCACATAGAGTTTGACAGCCAATATCATGTATCGATTATGTATCACGTAACAGTTAACCCATTCATACAATTCACGTAATTCATATGAATACATACAGGACCATGCATCTCACAAAACTCAGACAAGTATGGGGGGGGGGGGGTCTCCCCTGTTCAAAATTCGGATATCACATGTAATCATACAATAAACTCAGACTGTCATGATACACACACAAGCTTGGACCCTTGATACCTTCTTTAAACTCGGGCCCAATGTAATAACAAACTCGGTCCAAAGACAAACTATTATGCTCGGACCACACATGCTTATTAAACTCGGACAAGCAATTGAAGATTATACTCGGACCAAGTATACAAATTATACTCGGACCACTTCTCGGCCCAATTAAGTTCGGTCCAATTATCCACCTATTAAACTCGGACCATTGCCATTAATTAAACTCGGATCATTTCATAATTCATTATGTTCGGACATATACCTCATCAATTAAACTCGGACCATAGTTAAGTTGATTAAACTCGGACCATAGTTCAATTATTCTCGGACAATGATTGATCCAATTAAACTCGGACTATAACCAACCAAGTAAAGTCGGGCCAATTACACATCAATTAAACTCGGTCCACACTTGAAATATTTAAACTCGGACCAATATTCATCACTTATATTCGGACCATGATTCTTCCAATTAAACTCGGTCCACTAGTCTTGCAATTAAACTCGGACTACATGTCTTGCAATTAAATTCGGACTACATGTCTTGCAATTAAACTCGGACTTAGTTATAAGTTGATAAATTCGGACCTAGTTGTTTTAAACAAACTCAGACAATCAAAAATCATGAATTCCAATACAGGAGACAATCTAATCAGTTACGTTTTTCATTCAACAAACTCTAAATCAAAACATATGACGGCAGAATCATGATCAATCCATTCAAGCTCAACAACAATCAAACTATATCATTATAGGAACCATCTATCAATCATACGACTAATCATTATCATCAATAGTTCAGAATCAAACCAAAATCACAACCTATCACATGAAGAACTAGGGTTTTCAAAGAACACAAGAATCAAGAAATCAATCAACAATCAATCATGAACAATGATTAAACAATTACCTTGAATGATTCTAGAGAAATAGAAATCAAGTGTGATGATTATCTTGCCAATGATTTGGTGATGATGCTTGCTAGAGAATTAGAGAGGTGAAAGTATGTGTTCTAGTTTTGTGTGCAAATGATTAGAGAATTGAGATTAGGGTTAAGTATTTAGGATTTTCACTAATTATCATCTACATCCCTAAGTATTATAATTTACAAATGCACACCATCTAATATTTGACAAGTTTATTGTTTCATAGTTCCACCACCAAGTTTTACACATTAGACAAGTTTCACAAATAACCAACAACTTATACACAATCAAACAATCAAACATATATAATTTCATGGAATTCAATGGTGCACTTACATGAACGTGCAATAAATACGGAATAGAAATCTTAGAAATTCGAGTTGTCACATATTTAAGATTTCGTTTTCAAAGATAAAACTCGTCATAATATTATCACAAAATACAAAATATCGGAGGTTGGTTTATACATAAAAGTGGTTAAATATATACTCTCTATTAAGGACTTAAAAATATATTTCCGACATTCCATCTTTGGGAAGGAAGCACGAAGCTAAAATACTTGAGAAGTATTAATACAGAAATATTGTATAAACAATTATTCCGAAGCTAAATACAATTATTATAACTTGGAATAATACCAGAAACGTAACTCAAAACGTAAATACAAAGGCAAGGCACAGCCCGTTCGTCTAATAGACCATAGTACATTGTAGGGAGTCGTGTATGCTGAAGAGATTTGGGTTACAAGTACCGAAGACGCAATATTGTGAGTTCATGTCCCCCCTTTTCTCTTTAACTGTTTTCAGTTTTATACTTCGGGGGTGAAATACATGTTACACTTTTACAGACGCTTTTATAAATGGTATGGTTAGCTTAAGGAGGGTTTAGACGCTTAGAGCAAGTGAGTGGTGGGCATGACACTTAAGGCCATTAATCCTCATTGTAGGACCGAGGGACATTAGTGATAGATCTATTCGGATGTAGTGAGCCCCACTCCTGAGTCCGCTGAGTGGACCATGAGGTGACTAAGTGCCCGACGCACAAATCCGCTAGGTTTGAGTCTTCCTGCATCACGTCACACGTATCATTGGCTTTGCAACCCAGTGATGATTTCTTTTTCCTTATTGCTACATACCAGGGATTTTCATACATACAGACACATTACAAAGGTTTATACATACTCACTTACACATGAACTCGCTCAACTTTTGTTGATTTTGCAAACTACATGTATTTCAGGGAATTAGTAAATGGATCTGGCGGACGTTGGAGTTTTTAAGCTGCGTTGTGAATAAAGATGTCATCCAAGTCATTAGGGCTTAGGAGGCGTATCTTAATCCTGGACGAGATACGTGGTCCTAAACTCGGGGTTGTTTTAAAATCTTTTGTTGAGTCTTTTTGAACTCCTTAAAACATGTTATGGCTTGTAACTTGAATTTGGTCTCGTCATTTCAGACAATTATGTTGTACTTCTTTTAAACTTAAATTAATGGATGTACATCTACTAGCTTTATCATATAGTGTTGTTATGATCATATGCAATGGTATTAAGAAGTCACACCAATAATCACGCTTCCGCAAAAGTCAGGGTGTGACAACAACGTTTCCTATGGTCGAGCCATTGGTGTTTTCGTGTACGCCCAAAGTAATATATGCAGTTGTGACAAAAAATTTGCATGAAATAAAAGTAGCCAAACACTTCTTGTATTATGATAAACGTGTTGACGGTTCGGCCTTTGCGGTTACATAGCTGTTTTACATATAACACTTCCTAAGCTGTTGAACGTTCCAAGTTCGTGGAACCTCCTTGTCGTCGATGGTGCGCAGTTTGTAAGCCCCTTTGCCGAGTACTGCATCGATAACATATGGGCCTTCCCACTTGGGAGCTAGTTTCCCAGGTTTTTCTGCGTTGGAAGCCTCATTGTCTCTTAAGACGTAGTCTCCTGGGTTGAACGTGCACACTCGGACTTTGGAGTTATAATATTTTTCTAACTTTGTTTTGTACTTTGCCTCATTGATTGCCGCCATTTCTCTTCTTTCTTCTAGGAGGTCCAGATCGATCCTCCTTTCTTCTTCGTTGTCGATTAAGTTCATGGACAGCATTCGTGGAGACGGCAATCCGATTTCTGCTGGTATTACTGCCTCGGACCCGTAAATTAGACTGAACGATGTTTCACCGTTGCTTGTCTTTGGCATTGTTCTATGGGCCCACAGTATGCTTGGCAGCTCATCAACCCAGCCCCTTCTTTTCTCGCCTAACCTTGCTTTGATACCATCGACAATGCTTTTATTAACTGCCTCTACTTGACCATTCCCTTGCGGGTGCGCAACCGAAGAGAAGGTGTGCTCGATGTGCAATTCTTTGAACCATCGTTCGAGGCCGTCTGCTGCGAAGTTCGTGCCGTTGTCAGTGATGATTCTGAGCGGTAGGCCGAAACGGCATATGATTTTTTCCCATATGAATCTCTTGACCACATTTGACGTGGTTGATGCAAGTGCCTTCGCCTCTACCCATTTGGTGAAATAGTCGACTGCGACTATTATGAATTTGACCGCTCCTGGGGCTTCTGGGAAGGGCCGACCATGTCTATGCCCCATTGCTGAAAAGGCCATGCGGTTGTGACTGGTAATAACTCATTTTTGGGGCGCATGTCTTTGGCATCCACTGCACTTCCTCAACTCCTTCACTGCGTCTAAGTGCATTCCGGGCCAGTAGTACCCGGCATTCATCACCTTTGCCACCACCATTCTTGGCCCGGCATGTATACCACAGATTCCTTCATGGACTTCTCTGATCAAATAGTTTGCGTCCTCAGCATCGACGCATCTCAACAGTGGACCAAGATATGACTTTCGGTATAGAATTCCATCGGCCATCTGATAATGCTCGGCCTTGTATTGGATTTTTCTCGCTCCGGCTTTGTTCTCGGGTAGTATCCCAGACTGAAGGTACATGATTATTGGAGTCATCCAAGACGTTGTCCCTGTCTGGGTGACGCATACTTCCCGAAATGGGACAGATGGGTTGCTTAAAACTTCTATGCGCACATCCTTTGCAAGGTGCTGAAAGCTTGTGGATGCGAGTTTACTCAGCGCGTCTGCTGGTTTATTCTCGCTCCTGTTTATGTGGTGCACTGTAACACCTTGAAAATTTGTGTCCAATAAAGTATAACCACGTGTCATAAGCTCTGAACGTGAGAAAGAATACTTTGGAGGGACTAAAGTTGACAAACAGGAAAACTATGTGAATATAAGGGTCCAAAGTGTCAACGATGGATAAATATATTCTAAAATAGCCCTACATAATGTTTATACCTTCCAACGAATAAATCATGGATCATACGAAGCGAAACATAAAGGAAAGTGAGGAATTACAAACTACAGGGGCTAAAAGTGTCAACATGTACAAAGTATACCTCTGAGTGACCTTTTGGCAGACCCGAAGCTTTGTAATGGTAAAATATACTCACTAGAATATGTGGTTAAAATTTCATAAAGTTCCGTTATCGTATGAGAAAGTTATGATCAAATTCGTGTCCGAGGGGTTAAAAGCGTCAACATTGAATTCTATGGCCTTATGAGTGGTTACAAGGTTGGCCAAGGACTTAACCAAGTTAGTAAATGTCCCAAGGCCCTTAAAAATCAAGTTTGGAGGCTGAAATGGCAAATTAGAAGCTCAAAACCACGTTACAAAGGACCAGGGACTGAAATTGCTAAGTTTGAAACTTGTTGACTGGACCAGACAGGTCAGGCGACCCGCGTAAGCCCCCCTTAAAAACTCACGTGGGCCGCGTCAGGGTGCCAGCGACAAAATTCACCTGCAGCTGCCTGTTTAAAGCTGTTAACCGACTTATGAACCTATGAAATGATACCAGGGGCTGTGCAAACTGGTTTTCATGCATTAGGGACATGTGGGATGATCCTACAACAAGTGTAGACTTGTTTGGCACCATCTTGTAAGATCAAATGTTGTATATAAGGAGCATGAGTTGTGAACCAAATGTTCACCCATTTGCAAAGTTCACAAGTATACTCTCTGGAGCTCTCTGGACAGCAAGCACTCTTCCTTAGCATCCCTAATCCTAATTAGGACTCTTGTAAGTGTCCTTAACCCTTCCTAATTCGTTTTAGCTTAGTTAATTAGCTAAAAGTCAAACCGTCGTAATTAAGGTTTGACTTCGTGATTAATTAAAATGTGCTCTGTCAAATCACGAATTAAAAGTACCTTTAAGTAGGTAATTATATGGGTAACAAACCCTTAAAAGGGCATTTCAAGTTTCCCACTCTAACTATGTTAATTGTCGAGTCAAAGCTTATTACAAAAAGTCAACAGAAAGGTTATTTGCGAATTAATACATAATTAGCAATGTAGGATGCATGCAACCTGTTTAATCATTAAAATAACTTGGTAATTAATGTAAGAACATGTTCCAACATGTTCAACTCGACAATTTTCAGTTTAGGCTCGGTTTGGAACCGAAAGTCGCAAAGTTTGACTTCTGCTTTGACTTTCAGTTCTGACCCGTTTAAGCCAAGATTAGGATTGCCTTAGAGCTTCTTTTGAACCTATTTACATGTTAGTATAACTCTCTGAGATTATACAACTTGGTTCATGAGATATCCTTTTCACATGCATGTTTCCGTTAATCGCTTATATGTTGACCATTATGCCCATTTGACCTTAAAACGTCATTTTTGAAAATGTAAAAGGGTAGGCACTTTAGCTACTGAATTATAAACTTGCACCCAAAATTTGAGGTCAGTTTGAGGTCTAGATTAAAAGTTATGCTCAATAGCGTAATTAAGAGTTTCTTTATTAATTAAATGGCGTAAATTACGTATAGCCTATCAAAACCCAAATTTTTATACCAAACTTTTTACCCACTATTATAAAATAATATTTTGGGATTTTTGGAGATTTTTATTTATTTTTAGGCTGAGCATAACTTAGGATTCTAAGATTAATTCGGTTTATGCCGGTTTTGCCCTTTTTAGCCATAAAATGAGTTCTGCAAATCCTTTTGACCTCAAACCAATTTCTACTGATTTGTTATGATAAATAAGTTATTTTGAGCCTTCTGGAATATTAAAAATATCAGCTTTTTACAGAAAATCCGGAAATGGCTCCAAATCGGCTTTTTAGGCATTTTTAACGCATAAGTGTGCACTAGAACCTTATTAAGCTTAAGGGATTGAACCTACTGATGTAATTAGTATATTTTTATATTTTAAACAGTAGGCAAATGTTTTGAACTCAGAATTCCAGAATTGACCTTTTAGGCACATGTGAAATTACCAAAATGCCCCTACGGTGCAAAGTAAGGTTAAAGATAATAAATTTCACATAAATTTGATGCCCTACAGTTATAACTTAGTAAATTAAGTATATTTACTAATTTAATTAGACCTGTAACTCAGGTTATCATTTTAACCCTTTTTTCACTTTATAAAATGACCAAAACGCCCTTATGAGGCATAGTTTTGGTTTAAAATCATTTGGGGCATAATGGAAGGTATCATTCTGATATCACAACATATTTTAAGCATATTGACTTCAGAAACTTGTATTTGACTCCTATGGTTACTCGTTACGCATTATACGCGTTCGGATCGGCTTATGCGACTAGCTTGGCCATTTTAGCCGAAACGGGTCAAACCATATCTTTTTGGTCTCAAAATTCAGAATGTGATTATGTTACCCATATAAAACAAGTGTGCAAGCTTGTTGGGACAAAACCACATTCTAAAACGGTCTTCGCCTTATTGTGCGTTTAAAACCGTAATCTTTATATAAAACTAACCGGTCTAAGCTTAAGACCCGTTAGGATTCTAATAGGTTATTAAAACCTTAATTTCCAGATCTAGGAGCCCAGTAAAAGCTACTTGCACTCGTTATATTTGGTTTATACTTTGCTCAGGTAAATACGTTTAACTTATTTTCCCTATACGGGTTTGGGATACGGTATATAAAATACCGCTTGGTCGGGAATTGACCTTAACCGGTCTTGGTTATGTGCAGTCAAATTAACCCGTTTGAAAATGCTGTTTTGTTTGTTTAACGCCTTTGGGGGCTTATTGACCATGTCCCGGATATCCTTGGCATCATTCAAAGAATGGCCACGACCTTAGCACTCGGGTGTAGGCGTACACCCGTAGTGTTGTACAACATGTATAATCGTCGGCACGAGAGAAGTCTCGCGGCGGAATTATATTAAGTGGTGTGTCTATTAAACTTTAACCCGGCATGACCCGGGCTACTGAACGCAGAACAAACATGTAATTCTTTTACAAGATTATTAAGCAAATAATTATCCCAAGTTATAAAAAGTTTTATGCCACGAGCATTTAAATCAATTTTAAACATTTTCAAAATGAGTCAGTTAAATTGTATTTACCAGTGTAAACTGACGTATTTTCCAAAAAGACTAAGTGCAGGTACTACGCGTAATAGGCTGGTCACTGCTTAAGCATCCATAGAAGTCTCGCAAGCTTAGGATGCATGAAGTCTGTTGAACAATATTTTATTTTATCTTGCGATCCGCCTGTGGACCTTTTACTTTCCGTTTGTAATACTTGGATATTACCTCATATCGGATTGTAATATATTTTGCTTCCGCTGTGCATTTAAATTGTGTGGTTTGACTATGATGATATCAACTACGTCACGGAACCCCCACCGGGACCACCGGTGACACGTGGTAAAAATTTTGTGATATTTGAATATTACAATAATTTAAGTTGAAATAAATATATCTTTGCTTCCGCTGTGCATTATAATTTGTGTTGTTTGACTATGATGATATCAACTACGTCACGTTAATCCCCCACCGGGCCCACTGGTGACACGTGGAAATTAGGGGTGTGACATGCACCTTGTAGGAATAGAAGGTTTGCAGCAGCGTCTTCGCTTGACTTAGATAGAGCGCCATTACTTCTCCCTTGGCTTCATACTGCCCGTTGATCTGGCCAGCCACTAGCATGGAGTCCACATGCGCTTCGATGTGTCGGACTCCTATTTTGATTGCCAACCTTAAGCCAACAAGGAAAGCTTCATACTCGGCTTCGTTGTTCGTACTTTTGAAATCCAGGCGTATGGCATATGTGAATTCATGCTTGTCAGGGCTTACCTGTCGAAGCCCTGCTCCTGCGCCATCTTCGTTAGACGCGTCATCTGTGTATAACAACCACGGTTCTTCTACTTGCTTCTTCTCAGCTTTCTCCATTGCTTTACATTCTCGGTCCTTATCGTCAGGTACCTCTGTCATGAAATCTGCTAGCACTTGCCCCTTGATGGCTGGTCTTGGTCTGAAAACCACATTGTGACCTCCGAGTTCTATCGCCCATTTGGCTAGCCTTCCTGAGATTTCTGGCCTTGCCAGGATGTTGCCAATGTTGTAGTTTGTTAACACATGTATGGGATGGTTAGCGAAATACCTTCGCAGTCGTCTTGATGCATGGATCAGCGTGAGGACTAGTTTCTCCATGATGGCGTACCGAGTTTCTGGGTCGGTCAAGGTTCGTGACACATAGTAGACTGGTGTTTGGATACCTTGACGGTCGACAAGTAGCACTGCTCCAACTGCTCTATCGAAAGCTGACAAATATAGTACCAAGGGTTCTCCTTTGATTGGTGCGGTTAGTGTCGGCAGTTTGATGAGGCAGTCTTTCATCTCGCGGAACGCACTTTCTGCTTCCGGAGTCCATTGGAACTGGCTCTTCTTCATACAGTTGCACAATGTTTGATGAACGGAAAGGATTTTGTGGCGTGATTAGCTAAGAAACGATTGAGCGCTGCTAATCGTCCTGCTAGTTTTTGCATCTCTTTGATGTTTGATGGGGAAGGCATTCTTTCGATTGCTTGAACTTTTTCTGGATTTACCTTAAAGCCATCTTTTGTGACAATGAAACCTAAGAATTTTCCTTCTTCCATACCAAATGAGCATTTTGCTGGATTCAGTTTAATACTTACGCTGCGCAAGGTGTTGAAAGTCTTTTGGATGTTCACCAGCATCATGCTTTCTTCCTTGCTCATAATCACTAAATCATCCATATACACTTCGATGTACTTGCCGATGGCATCGCTGAATGTCTCGTTCATCAATCTCTGATAGGTCGCGCCCGCATTCTTTAGGCCGAAAGGCATCTTGGTGTAATAGTACAACCCTGTCGGTATGCGGAATGCGGTTTTGTCTTCATCTTGAACAGCCATTTGGACTTGGTGGTACCCCTTGTAGCAGTCAAGGAAGCACTTCCACCTGAATGTTGCTAGAGAGTCGATCTTTTCGTCGATATCTGGTAAGGCGTAACAGTCACGTGGACATGCCTTGTTTAGGTCTTTGTAATCTACGCACATTCTCCAGCTTCCATTTGGTTTTTTCACCATCACTGGGCTTGCCACCCATGTCTGGTATCTGACTTCTCTGATGATGCCTGCATTTAACAGCTCCATTACCTGCTCTTTCATGGCATCGTGTTTTATGTCGCCCAAGTGGCGCTTGGCATGTACTGGCTTCGCTTCTTCCGAGACGTTTAACCGGTGTTCTGCTATGTGCCGTGGAACACCCACCATATCTGTTGGTGTCCAGGCGAACACGTCCCTATTTTCGTGTAACAACTTCTTGAGCGCCGCGCGCGTTAAATCGGACATCGCAGGTCCCTAGCCCGTCGGAGAGCTAGATTTGCCTCGATTGTTTGTCTCTTTCCTTCAGCTTTTCTCAAGCAGCTTCTGCTATTTCAAGAGTTTGCTGAGCTTCTTGTGGATCAATGTCACTACTTTTCTCTGCATCATTTACTAAAACAGTGATTTCATTATTACCTATTCTAGCAAAACCGCCCATCAGAGCCATCGTTAGCCATTGGTCGTTAAGGCCAAGGTGACTGTCTGTTCTGGGTATGCACTGTTCAGTACCCATTTTTCTGCCTCTGCGCGCGGTGCTTGTTTGCTTGCCTTTGCGGGTCTGACCTCATCAGTTGCTAAGACTTCTTTGCTTGCGTATATTAATGCTATGCCTGTTTCTGTTGGGAAACCAACAGCTGAGTGTGGTGCAGAGCATATCATACTGAAGTCTCCTTGGGATTCCCTTCCTAAAAGAATGTCGTGTCTTGAATGCGCGGGTAACACCATAAACATGACATCTTCTGCTCTTGAATTTCTCCCATCTGAGAGTAGCACCGGGAATGATATCGGTCCCAGGGGAAAGACGGCTTCGTTGCAGAAACCAGTGAGTGGGTAATCGACTGGTTCTAAGCGCGCCTTGTCCTCCTGATCAAATTGATTGAAGCATTGTTCATATATGATGTCCGCGGTGCTTCCCGGATCGATGAAAATGTAGTCTGTTTGGTAATGGCCGATCACTCCTGAGATGACTATCGGTCGCTTTTCCCTCGGGCCCCCTCTAACAACGGGAAAAATAACTTGCCGCTCGCGCCACGAGTCGTCTTGTGTGCGCTTGTTGTAGTTTCTCCTTGGCCTTCGTGGACCTCCCTGAACCATGTGGGTTTCTAATTTCCTGAGTTTTTTGTTATCTGGCCCTTCCTATCGTCTTTGAATTTGGCGATAATCGCGCTTTCCGCCCTTTACCAAGTGAGTGAGCTTTCCATCTCTCAGGGCCCTTTCAATTTCTTGCTTTAAACTGAAACAGTCATTGGTTAGGTGGCCCGTATCCTTGTGAAATTCACAGAAGAGATTGGGATCTTGACCCCTCTTGTTGCGCATCTGCAGGGGTGGTTTGAACTGGTGATTTTCAGTGGCCAAGACCTCAGAAGGGGTCTTTGTCAATGGTGTCCACTATTTCTCCCTGTTTTCTCTATTTACTTCTTTTCGGTGGACTATTTGATTGATCGTGTGGCGCGCATCTTCCCTTGCTGGGCTTCTCTCTCTGTGACCGGACGCTTTCCATGATTGGCTTCTGCCCTTTTTGTTGTGCCGGTCGTTGTGGGTATATCCGCGTTGACGGTGATCATCACCGGTCAACTGCTTATCTGTTTGTTCTATTGTTTTGGCTGCCTCAATGAAGGTTTCCCAATCTTTGGGTCCTCCGTCTCTTCCCTTTACGCGCTTGATTAGATCATCGCACTTGACTGCCCTCATGAAGTGCGCGCGCATCATTTTTTCACCCACGTCTCCGATCTCCAGACATTCCTTGTTATATCTTGTAATGAAATCTTCTACGCTTTCGTGGTCTCGGCGCCATATATTCAAACAATCAGCTGGGTCTCTGGTGTGTCTACGCTGTTGGGAGAAGTGTGCAAGGAACTTCTCTCGGAAGTCGACCCATGATTTGATTTTTCCCGCTGGCAAACTGTCAAACCAGATGCGCGCTGCGCCGACGAATGTTTGTGCGAAGAGATGACACCAAGTTGGCAGGTTCCATCCTCCTGTTGCTCCTGCGCCATTAAAAACTTGAAGGTGGTCATCTGGATCTATGAGCCCATTGTATGTGCCCACGTTGTGTGGCAACTTTGTCTTGTCTATAACAGCTGTGGCGATTTCCCTGATGAATTTTGAATTTTCAGCCATGTCATCTGGATGATAGCTTAAGGTGTAATCATGTTCTGCCTTTGGGTTGTACCCTGCGCGCTTAGCTGGTTTGTACGACTCGTGTTCTGGGTGTAGTCTGCTGAACACTGTGCTTTCTTTGTACGTTGGGCCTTCTTCTTCGTCTTCCCATTCATTGTTCATATTGTGCGCGCCTAGGCGGCTTTGAATCGGCCTTCGTTGTAAGTTGGAGTGCTGCACATAATTGCTTTCTGTTTCACCGTAGGTGTTGCGCGTGTCGTGCGCGCTGGGCTTTCTGATGTTTGGTGCAGGTCCTTTTTCTGGGCGTAAAGTCCACGCATTGATCTGCTGAGTCGTGTGTGTGCTCAAAGATCGTTGCGGTGGGGAAGCGAATGCTGACTGATTAGCTTGTGCCTGTAGCAAAGCTTGTTGTGCGCTGAGCTGCGTATAGACGAGGTTTATAGACGCCATTTGTTCGGCATACCAGGAAGCCAGAGTTTTTCCTTCGGGTAGCCCTAAAAGTGCAGAGAAATTCAGTTGTGCTTGTTCCGATGGAGCTGAGGGGCCAGCTCCATGGCTTGGTGTCTGCACTGGTGGAGGCGTTTGTTGGACTATCCCTGGTGGAGGTTGGAAAGTGGCTCCATTTGTGGTTTGAGTGATTATCCTAGTGGGGGCTTGGAAAATGGGTCAAGTTGTGGTTTGACTAGCAATCCTGGATGCACTTCCAAAGATACTAGGAAAATCGTTGTTCGCTGGCCCTTCTTGGATAATTTCGTTCCTCTGGCCCCGTTGGACGTGTGCTGTGTCCGAAACGAGTTCAAAGGAAGAAACTTCTCCGTCCACTTGGTGTGAAGGGTTTTGTTCAGCCATTTTTGGCGAGTGTTTTTCGAAAAGAAAAGAGATGAGATTGGTCTTGCAAAAAAGCGGATGACGCCAATGATGAAACATAGGTTAACACTGAGGTTAATCTGTGGGGTTATTTCTTCTGTGGGTTCAATCTCCTTTCTTACTCGCTGAAATGACCTAGATCCTGCAAACCAGCAACACCGTTAGTCTCGTTAAGAGGGGAATATGGGGGTTTCCCTCTTAACCAGGCTCCGGCGTGAGAATAAGTACTGTTCTGAGGGAGAATAAACAGTGTGTGTTTAGTGTGTGAGAATAGAGAGCCAAAAGATCCTCAACCTGAATGATAAAGGGTCCTATTTATGGCCGGAGGGTGAAGGAGGGAGGAGCAGCTGTGCCAGCTGTGGATGCGCGCCAGCTGTCCGACCAAGGGGAATATCCTCTTGGTCTGCTCTGCCACGGCCGGTGTAGTGATACACGTGGCGCGCTTACGTTTGTCCATGCTGGAAACCTTGTACTGGGCGTTGTCAGCTCTGCCCCTTGATTTGTCGCAGGCCTATGTGGCGTTCTGCGACTGGTGACACGTGTTGTCCTTTTTGTCGGGTAGAGCATCTTTGATGTCACCTGCAGATCTTCCAGAAGTTTCTAGAAGCTTCTGGATCGCTTTGCTGATGTAGGCGCCATGCATGCTCAAAAAGTGGTGTGGTCCCTGCTATGTAGGCAAGGAATTGAGACCATACCTCTTCAATTTTCCTTTTCGTTTTTCCTTAATATGATTACCTATTTAAATTAACAACGTAATTAGTAAAGAGTAACTGATGCTGGATTCACATAAGCAAAATGAAAATTAGGAGTAATCTGAATTCATAAATCACGTTGAATGGCTAACACCCAAAATACGTCTATTATCAAGGAAACTCAAAACCTTGATTACAGAAATCTCTACTCATGTTCATGGTATTTATAGCTAATCTATCTCATTAGACTATAACTAGCATTTCTATTATTGAATTTACATAACAATTATTTAACATACTTCCTAACCAAACACGTATAGGAATCTAGACAATTATCAACTAATTAATTAATTAATTAATAAATTAATAACCATCTTCAGCCATCCTTCAGGCACAAAGCCACAGGATGACCTCAGAATTTCCAACATTCGCCCCCTAAATTTCTGAGTCGTATACTAGAGGTCTTTAACGCCAAGTAGATTTCAGATATCCTTGAACTTGATTTTCGCCGGTGCCTTCGTCAATATATTCTTAATCACCCCGACACACATCTCTAAATACACCAATGCGACGTGGATTTTTTGTAAACTTTCGTGACGTTGTTTTTCCATTGACCGGTTGTTTTAAACGTGTTTTACACCGTTCAATCTTTCAAACCACCAGACACTCATTTCTAGATACACCATTGCGACTTGTTTTTTTATCTACATTTAAACTGAGTCCAGGTAATGCACAACCATTATGTTTATCTTTATATATGTTTTGGGGTAAATTTTGTTCGAATAACTTGTCTTTCGTATATAACGATGTAATTGTTCTGTGACTTTCAAATATACCTTCGCAACGTGGTTTTTATATCATTACGTTTGAGATTACTTATTTTTATCTACGTTTCGAATCTGTCGCAGGGTGTTCAATAATGTATTTTTTAACCAACAAAGTAAAATAGGTAGGCGATCAGTAGGGATGAGCATGGTACCCGTTCGGTACCGAAAATCCTCAAAAGTGGATACCGGTACCGGTACCGAATATACCCGGTACGGTATGGTTCAGTACTGGTACCGATTCAGTACCGGTATTTTAGTGTAAAAACCGGTAAATACCGGTACCGAAAATGTCAAAAGTTGGTACCGAATCGGTACAAAAATGTACCTGGTTCGGTAAATTCCGTACCAGAACCTGTTCGGTACCGGTACCCGGTATCATTTGCTCATCCCTAGAGATCAGTATAATATTGAAAATACCGATACTGAAATCGCCAAAATTAGGTACTAGTATCGAAAATATTTTAATACAGGAAATTCGATATTGATATGATGCCAGTACCCGATACGAAATGTTGATCCCTAAAATGGCTATCTCATCTTTATTTATTGTTATATAGACACAGTACGAGGATTTTAACTTATCTCATTTAGAGCATTCACATCCGACCCACTAAAATTCTTGAGTGGAGTTTTTATAATATAAAAAGTATGAAAAGTGGTTGTGAGTGAAGGAGAGAGAAAATGTTATTGTTCATCTCTATATTTGAGGGGACACTGTTCACCCCCTATAATTTTTTAATATATTTTGAAAGTGATTGTGAGTGGAGGAGAGAGAAAAGGTAATGATAAAGGTATAAAAGAATATTATTTAATTGAAAAGGAGAGAGGGAAGATGTAATGTTTTTTAATATAATTTATGGTGAAAAAAATGATGGAATGGATGTGAATGCTCTTAAACTTTGATTTTTAGTACTTTGTGTTACAACTAGTTAGATGCCCTGCCCGCTTTGCGGGGCGATCGCGGAATAATTCTCAACCAATTAAAAAAACAGTACTATAATTTTGGTAGAAAGAAAAACTAAAATGATGACAAGACTGTAATTTTGAGCGAGGGTAAAATCTTAATTTTTAGGTAGGGGAAATTATAATTTTATTTTGAACTGTGGGAAAAACATATTTTTGAATTGAGGGTGAAAGCGTAATTTTGAACCGAGGGGAAAATCGTATTTTTCAGCTGGGGGCGAAAGCATATTTTTAGTTAGAACTAGGGGCAAAAACGTAATTTTAAACTAGGGGCAAAACCGTAATTTTAAAGTGGGTATAAAATATTAAGCTGGTGTAAAATCGTAATTTTAGCTGGAGGAAAACGTATTGTTATTTTTAACTGGGGCGAAAACGTAATTTTGACTGAGGGTGAAGTCGTTATTTTTTAACCAAGGGCATAAACGTAAATTTGAGCTAGGGGCAAAAGGGTAATTACAATTTGAAATTGGGGCGAAAATGTAATTTTTTAGCTAAGGAAAAACCGTAATTTTAAAGTGGGTATAAAATAATAAACTGGTTGGTCTAATAAGAATTGATCACCACCAATTTAAACCAATGAAAAATGGCAGGGAAACACTATTCCCTGCCGCTCTTCACGCTCATGTGGTTTGTAGATATAGGAATTTTGTATTATATTTAAGGAGTTTTTTTCTTTTTCACAACATTCTATTATATAAGAGCATTCACATCCAATCCATCAAATTATACATACATTCCACTAAAAAACAACTCCTATATCAATATATTTCCACTAAAAACAAATACTTTTTCTCTCTCCTTTCAATTAAATAATATTATCATTACATTTTTCTCTAACTTCCACTCACAACCACTTTCAAAATATATTAAAAAATTATAACGGGTGAACAGTGTCCCCCCAAATATACAGATGAACAGTAACATTTTCTCTCTCCTCTACTCACAACTACTTTTTATACCTTTTATAATATAAAAACCCCTCCTCACATAATTTGATGGTTAGGATGTGAATGCTCTAACACATGATCACTTCCATTTACCAATAAATCCCTACACACTTTTTTTAGTATGACATGTGTTTGTTTTAATTGTCATTTGTAGTATTTTGGCTCGAGTAGCTAGTTGACAAAGGGCATGTGGTCAGAGTCGTCCCTGAAAACGCTTGAAAAAATTTAGGTCTCGGGTGACAAAAAGAATTGGGCCTAAAATTATGGTTAAGGATAAATGAATTACAAAAATAAAAACTTAGTGATGGAGCAAAGACTCAAACTTGAGACCTTTACATTATTTTGAGATAGTTTTTGCCACCACACTACAAATAGTTTTTTGCATAATAAACGGATAAATATACTAAATATATAATTTAATAAATATATACAAGCTTATAAAGACTTATCGGGCCCTTTGAAATTTTGGGCATCGGGCGTCGGCACGGGTTTGCCAGGTCAGAGCCGGCCCTGCCTGTGGTGGGTTGGGACATGGTGTGGTAATAAAGGTGTCGTCTTTATTTTAGAGGTGAATGGTTTAAATCCTGCAAAGTGCAGGGATAGGTGATTTAGGAATAGATTAAGATTGTCGTTCTAAATAAAAATACTTACATGCTTTTGTGTTCTATCAAGAGACTTGGACCAGTCACCAAATCCTGATAAACATAATAATGCCAATCCATGCAGGGGCGGATCTAGGCCGTTTTTGTGGGTTCTCAGGAACCCATTCGGTTTAGAAGAAATGAGCAAAATTAGTAAGAACCTTGTATGATTTGGAAAAAAATAGTGAGAATTAATAAGAATCTACCATAAGGAACACAGTATAAAAAGTTCTTAGATCCTCCACTGAATCGATGAAGTATAATAAGTAACATGTGGAACATTATAATCTGCTTAACATGTGTATTAGAAACATCTTTTTACAAACAAGTGTTACAAGCTCAACATAAATGAAATGTACATCTTTGGATTGGTATAAACAAACACAATTTAAGATTAGTGAACACAAACAAACAAGTTTAATATATCACAGTTTATCCGAAAACACATCTAAATTAAGGTTCATAGATACGAAAATTAAGTAGTTTTTATATAAATATTAAGTAGGTGATCAATTACAATCTAAGAAAAATTTTAAGATATCATTTTTTATTACTAGAAAACTCAATTACTAATTAGTTATATTTATATAAGTAGTTAGGGAACCTAATATTTATACAAATATAATTATTTATGTATTTACAAAAACATTCACGAACATAAACGAACGTAAATAAATGAATGCTTATGAACATAAATGAACGAACACAAGGTGTGTTCATGTTCGTTCTTTTATTAAATAAACAAACATAAACGAACTTCCCACAGAACAAGTTCACGATCAGTTTATGAAGGTTCGGTTCATTTACATGCCTATTTATTGCTGACTAGATGATAGCCAGGCAGGTCCGACCCTGAGAATTCATGTACCCTATTCGAGCTTGAAAAAATGTGCCCTTAGGCCTTAACGAAATTGGGTATGGGCTCACTAAAGGTCTAAACCTAATGCCAATGGGCTAATAACTAATCTAAACCATAAAATAGTTTTGTAAATGGGCCTATGTTGGTGTTTGTATGTGTATACCCTATTAATTTATTTATTTTTACATATACATATCAGAGTTTTTTAAAAAATAACGTACCCTTCAAAATATCGGGCCTTAACCAGTGGTCCTCCCCGCCCACTTTCAGGGCCGGCCATGCGCCAAGCCTGATGGGTTGTTTTTTATAGTGTAAGCAAAGTTTCTTCTGGAACTATGAGTCTCAGTAAATATAAACAACCATAAAAACAAGTTGAACAAGCATCAACAAATAAAAAGTAAACCTTAGAAAATTCACCATCAGTAACTTCATTCTAACTTCACTCTGAATGTGACTATTCATAAATGGCATGATAAATACATTAATAAGTCAGAAATTTACATACCTTTTTGTTACTATAAATAAATGGCAAACAGGAATCAACAACATATGTATGTTGCAAGTCCCCTATCATATCTATGTGCATACGGGTGCATCTACCATTGAAAGTTCTTGAAGCTCCAGAGAAATGAAAGTTCCAAGTCCCCTATCATATGTACTAGGTTAATTGACCGCGCGTTGCGGCGGTAGATTACCGCGAGCATTTGATTGGTATTGGTTCGGTTCGGTTCGGTTCGGTTCGCTACAGTACTGGAATGATTGCACTCGTTATAGAAAGCAACACGTGTTTATATCGATGTTGTCGTCGAACGGCATCGATTGGTTTAGTATCGAAATTCATTTATCGTCGCAAACACGTTGTGTCAATGAAAATTTATTGAAACCAGAAACCATCAAAATGAATACGAATACCGGTACCAATTTTGTTCGGTATGGTACATGTTAGCTTATCATAAGTAAAAACAATAAAAATAAATACTTGTACAGAGTTGTATAAATGAAAAATAGATGCTTTAAAATAATAAATTACCATTCATCGCCGGTTTCATTTCTGTCGCAATGTTGAAAAGAAAACATTGTTACGGTTTAAATATTTTGAAAAAATTAATAGACACATCTTATTAGAGTACGATACGTGTAAGCTTATCAATAGTAAAAACAATAAAAAATAAATACCCAGAGTTGTATAAATGAAAAATAGATAGTTTTATATAATAAATTACCATTCATCGTCGGTTTAAGTTCGGGTGGCATCACAGTGGCATGGTGTTCATTTTCAATAATACTTATATCGCAATGTTGAAAAGAAAACATTGATACGGATTTAAATGTTTTGAAAAATTAACAAACACAGGGTATCAGTTAAAACAAAATAAATTGTATAAACAAAATAAATTGGATGATGATTAAATATTTTTAAGAAAATACATAAAAGTTGAATATAGAACTAAAAAATAGAGTAAATTATGATTTTAGCCCCTGTGGTTATATCACTTTTACCCTTTTAGCCCAATTTTTTTTAATATCTAAGCTCTCAATGTCTTTTTTCTAACTCTTTTGGCCCCTAACACTAACCCCATCTATTAAATGTTAGGGGCCAAAAGGGTTAGAAAAAAGACATTGGGGACTCAGATGTTAAAAAAAAAATTCTTAGGCTTAAAGGGTAAAAATGATATAACCACAGGGGCCAAAATCGTAATTTACTCTAAAAACACTCTGATAGTATAATAAATAGATATGCGTGATAATAGCCATACCGATACCTTTACAGATGTTCGCTCATAATTAATTCGGTTTGTTAGGGTACCAACACGGTACCCAAAAACACTCTGAGTTGCATGCAACTTCGTTCTGAACAAAATTTATACTCGAATGTTAAGATACAAAAGAACAGTTTATAACATATTTGAATTTATGAGTTCTTTGATTGCATTAATGATACAATAGATGCTTACAATACATGCTTTAAGGACTTTTCATGTCTTATTGATGTTTTAATCAATTAAAATAATACAATAAAAGTAATCAAAACTAAAAAAACAAACAATACTAATAAAACAATTATAAAACACCCTTCATGAGCAATTTCTTTTAATATGTACAATTTAGTGTTATGAGTAATGAGGAATTTATTTCATATCACTCCAATGTTTCCGTTATCGGTTGAGGTGTGACAACATAGCTCTGACATGACACTATAAAGCCCATAGATGCTTTAAATCACTATAAAGCCCCTAAGGCTGCCAGATGTAAGGTGCGGTTTAAACCCTTTGAATTCATATGTGTAGTATAACAACAACAATAATAATAATAACTTTGTTATAAAACTAGAGATTTGTTATAAAACTAGAGATCAAAACTTCCTCAATATGAAATATATCTCTCTTAGTATCCCCTCTTCTTTATTACAGAATATTTTCTCTTGTTTCGTATATTGAATCACAAGATCGAATGTTGTTTATATAGAAAAGAAAAGGAAATAAAAACAAAACTGGTGGGGCCTATAAATAATAATTCGAATGAATTATTTCCTTTACTGTGCGCTTTTACTGTGCATATAATTGTCATCCACCGAATGAATTATTCATAACACTCCCCCTTGGATGACACTTTGCAAATTTTGGGGTAATTAAGTACTGCCTCATTAAAAACCTTGCTAAAGAAAAACCCAGTGGGAAAAAACCTTAGCTAAGGGAAAAAGAGTGCAGTCTATAGCTCCCCCTCAAGTTGCAATTTGTAAGGCATCATATTCTCCATACGTGACGCATGCCAATGTCATGAACGTGTTTCCTGAAAGTTGCTGTAGGTAGTGCTTTTGTGAAAAGATCGGATGAATTGTTGCTAGATTGGACATATCTCATCTCGACTTGATTGTCTTTAATAAAGTCTCGAGTATATTCAAAAATCTTGGTGGTATATAAGAGTGTAACTTGTAATACTCCCCTGATTTCATTATGTATCGTTTAAGCCTTCTGCGTAGATCTTTTAGTTAATATTTTGCCACTTCATTCCTTGATGCGTAATTCTTTATGTTCGCAAAGTTGTATATCTTCATATGAGCCTTCTAGTGCCTCTTCTTATAAATAAATATCATAAGATCCATAACTGTGATTTGTTACATTCCCTTAGATGTATTGAAATATTTGTTTTAACACATTCTAATGTCTCCTTGCTTGACACATGCGATATTACACCAATAAATTCATCCAAGATATATAAATATATATATATATATATATATATAAGCGTGAATAGCTAGCAAGAAATATTAATGCACAATTGTGATTATCTATAATATTTCTTGACTCGGAATCTCAACTTTGGTAGGAGATCAAAGTAGTCATCTGTTATAAGAAGTGACTGAATAACCTTTAACGTACATAAAAGATAAGCTTTGTTCATACTAAAACCGACCCGATATATTCTAGATGGACTTACCTTCATGCCTGAACTACAGGTCGAACAATAATTACATCATATCAAGGTCTTTCAAAAATTATCCCTCTAAAAGCTCGACAGATTCTCTCGATGTTGCCCAGATATCATCACTGTAAACTGGGATTATAGTGAACTTTTAGGAGAGGACTTTTGATAAAGATGGATGATATTATCAAACTCATATTGCTCTTTATCATAATATCTAATGAGTTGTACAACACTCAATCCAACTATTTTATCCATACTATCTTTTTAAGTTTATAAAGATACATTCATGAGGTTTTGAAACCAAAGCTTCAGACATTTACAATCATTCACTTACTTCTTTTCACTTTGAAATGTATGTGCATGCACTCTTAGGAGTTCTATTACATAAACCTCCTCATTGATTTCTACATCATATGCAAAGATGTCTTGAACACTTGCATCATTTGTATAATACATATTGTACCATGCTTATACATTGTACATTGAGATACCATAATCACCAAGTACAGGTATTCTATGTATGTTTATTGGTGCACAAGAATTATATCCATAAGATATTTTCACTTAACCTTATAAGCACTTAAATGCTTTAGGATACTCATCAGGAGTTCCAATTATATTCAACGTATTCAAATATGAATCTGTATACAACAATCATATCATTCTCGAGAACTTATTTTACATGATTTTAATAAATTAAATCCTTGAGGACTTTCATGTAAACATTTAGTATCCAGTAATTCATAACTTTCATAGACATGTATCAATTCTCTTTATATTACCAGACTATTTAAATATTGGAAAACCAATACATTCACCACCGGAGAATACGTCTCCTCATAATCAGTCATAGATCTTTGCGAAAATACTTGTGCCACCAACTTTGCCTTATATCACTTAATTTGATTTTAACATGATTCGCGTAAAAGACACTTTTGTATCCAGCATATTTTCCAACTTCAGTTGTATGGACTGTTGGCCCAGAATTCATTAGAGAACTAAACTCTGCCTTATTTGCGTCTTTCTATTTTGACCAATCATTTCTTAATATTCATTCATAGGCAGATCTTAAATCTTGATCCTTATCATTTGATCATTTTAAGCGCTTCATTATATACAAAAGTATAACGATGTCGATTTTATTTCGATTCCATACATATGTTAGACATGATACAACTTATCGAGATCTCTTTATTTCCAGGTACCTGAGGTTCTTCTTGAACCATCATGTCTATTGTCTCTTCAAGAGACCTTTTTAATATCACCTCGACTTGACCATCTTACTTAGTTGCTCCAACTTTCGAGGAATTGTATTACTATAATCGACTAGTTTACCATGCTTCACGCTTCAGGCGCGCAATAGACTCATTAGAAAATATGTGGTGTCCTTTTGGGACACAAATATAAGTGGAGCATAAGCAGTTGATTATGTGACTTACTTAGTCACTCTATTTAGGTCAGTGAACTTGTCTGGTAATTTGTTCTTTAATACTGGTAAATGAATTATACTTTAACCTTCTAGTTCATAGTTTATAGTCTGAGGATCAAGATGACATGATAATTCATTTCACTTTTCACTTTCCAACTGCTTGTTATCTCCCCCTAATGTTGGGAACATTCATTCACTAAAGTGAAAACCAATGAGCCATAAACGAATTTCTCACTAATGGCTTTAAGTATTCAATCACGGACGATTGTTTATACCCAACATATTCTCAAATCTTTTAGAAGTCCCATCTTTGTGCGGTGAGTTTTAATATATGTCGCACAACCATAACCTTTGATGAGACATCTTTGGTTCCTGACCAAAAACCAACTATATGGGGAGAATTATAACTTATTGGCTTGATGTGAATTGATACATGAACTTTTGTTCTCATGATCATACACTTTGCAAACACATCCAGTGATTGTCTCAATAAATCATGTCCAAACTACATGAAGTTTTACGTGTATTGCAATGATCATTATGTGAAATTGATTTATTATCAAAATCATTATATCAATCTGGAATAATATGCTTGCTATCACATTAGCTAAGCCATAATCACACAAACTTCAGGTTGTGGATTTGATAACCATTTAGACGATGCATCGATTTAAAAACACTAAACGGTATCATGTTGGATATGTATATCCTTTGCTTATTCCAGAATACTTAGGGATTTACACCCTACTTTCATTGATTAACTTTTTTTGAGAACAAAAATTACATTTTATAATTTTCTAGAAGGATCTGTTAGTTCTTCAATACATTTCACATTATTATTTTACTCGGTGTGGTCTAACCGGTCATGCCAACTGATTATGATTCATAAACTTCTTATTTATGATCATATATGTATTACTTGTAAGTAAAAACACAAAATAGAATGTATGTATTAAACAATTTAATCATAATAATTTGATAGTCTATTATGATTTGAACAAACTTACATTATATAATGAATCAAATTCAAACTCAGAATCATAAGGTGGTGAAGGTGGTAGAGTTAGTTGCATACTATTAGCTATTTGTTTTAGCATGTCTTCCAACCATTTATTTCTTTCTGTCAGTCGTTTTATTTGTTTAGACAAATTTCGAATCTGATCGTTTAACCTAGCCACTTCGACTCCTATTGAATCTGAAGGTAGATTCAATTGAGGTACCATACATGATTCTATTATATTAATTGGTGGCAATTGTTGTTTTACTTCGTTTAATAGTGATTGGAAAAACTGTTGCGGTAATGGTGATTGCAAAAATGATTCTGATGCTAACTGCTCTTGGAATATCATGTTTTTCATCAAACAAAGTTTGTTGCATCGTTGAATCTTCCTCGAAAACTAAAGGTGAGATGTTTTGTAAGATGTTCGGTTGAGATAGGTTAGTTGTAATATGTTCTTGTACGGGTGGCAGCTGTGGTTGTAGATCAAATCGATAAAAAGACGGTCGAGGAAGCTGCAACAATGATTGTTGTAAATTTTGTGTTGAGGTACTTTCTAAGATAACTTGAGCTTCCTCCGACTGGAATGGTTGATTTAGTATATAATTATGAACAGGGGTTAGCCTAATAGAGTTAAAATTTACAATCCCAGATGCCTTTGGTGGAGATAATCCTTGGATAATCTGATTACTTAAGACACCTAATGATTTTGCTATTTTTGTAATGTAAGACCCTCCCATGAGACTTCTCAGAGGATTTGTTTGTTGATTTAAAAGATATGTAGCAAGCTCGTGGGCAATATTACAAGGAACTTGCTCAAAAATACTATGCAGATGGAAAAGGTCGGTAGCACTAACCCTATGTTGATTATTCTTGCGCCCCGTGATAGTGTTGGCTAAAACACGATGCATATATTGATAACGAGGGTCTATGAATTTCATAGAATTATTATTGTTACACCATTCTTTTGATGAATGGCTTAGCCAATATTCTTTTATTTCCTCAGGGGAATAAGAGGTTGATGCCTCCGTAAAAATAGGTTGTTTAACTTCTTCATCTGTATATATGCCCAGATGAACTGCGAATTCTGTTAATGACATATTATAAGATTGTCCACAAAGTCGAAAATGAATAGATTCATCGGTAAGACTTTTATCATATTTAAAATAGAAAGTGGACAAGAACTCATATACAAGTTCATCGTATGACGGTTCTAGGATGTCGAAGAAACGACGCCAGGGCGTATTAGGTGGTAATAATCTCGCCAGTAAACCACTTGGATCAAACATTTCCATCTGATACCAATCAATACCGCTAATAGAAAAAACTTCAAGATTCTTGAGTTTTTGATACCTCTCACGATTGGGTAAATCAGTAAACCGAAGGAATCGATGAATGTTTGCTGCATTTGAAGATTCAGCATATGCTACTGGAAGATTTGCCATTTGAATATTTGGTTTTGTTGAACTAAGAAAAGTTTGGGTATGGGTTATTTTGGGTATGAGTTGAATTATATCAGAAGTTGTAGCTTATGTGTAGATTAGCTCGAGTAGTAAGTTTCTTATATAGATAAGAAAATTTAAGCTTACACCATACGTTTGGTTAAGGCTTCCATGATACGTTTTGAAACAGTTCACTGTAGCTAGTAAATGTTATATGGCATAAATAAATATTAGATGCATAAACAAAAATGTTAGGTACATAAATAAATGTTAGTAGTCCCATGATTATTATATCTCCAGAGCAATAGGTTCTCTGTACTAATTTTAATTTATCACAGAACTATATTATAAGTATACATATATATAAAGGAGAAACGGGATCTAAAAGATCATCCTAAAGGTGTATGGTTTTACAACTCACTGGTGCACCCTTAGGCTTTCAACCTATATATATGTATATATATTTAAATATATGAAATTCTTACATTGAGTATGGTAATAGCTCCTTTGCTTTTGTTGATTTGCTTGGTTGACAGCGCTCGTGCTGATAACGTGTTATAAAACTAGAGATTTGTTATAAAACTAGAGATCAAAACTTCCTCAATATGAAATATATCTCTCTTAGTATCCCCTCTTCTTTATTACAGAATATTTTCTCTTGTTTCGTATATTGAATCACAAGATCGAATGTTGTTTATATAGAAAAGAAAAGGAAATAAAAACAAAACTGGTGGGCCTATAAATAATAATTCGAATGAATTATTTCCTTTACTGTGCGCTTTTACTGTGCATATAATTGTCATCCACCGAATGAATTATTCATACTGTGCAGAGTTACAGAAGATGTAACATGTGTAAAACTGGAAACACTTGTGTAACATTTTGGTGTAACACATTTTACAGGTTGTATCTTTAAAACATGTTTACCTATAAGTACTTACAAAATATAAAGCAGAGTAGGAACACAACTTTTAAGGATGTTACATACATTGTAGAGAAGATGTTACATGTGCACACACAATTAACATGTGTAACATCACGACAAGTGTCATGTGTGATCTTTTTTTGTTACCCTAGGGTGCTAAACGTATTACAACGTTCATAACACACGTAAACTTATACTAACATCCGTCCCTATGTCCACAGATGATATAGAACATACTCCACGTTACCATATTTACTAGTATTCTAATGGCACTAAATTGTGGACACCGAATGTCAACGAGCAATATCATCCTATTATTGTTAAATCATACGTCACACTGGAAGAACTTCTTGCCATGTGTAAGGCTTATAACCAAGAAGCTGGGTTCAATGTAAAAAATATACGTTAATTTAGTTTTTTTTATCTACTAATAACATTGTTAATAACAAGTCTAGGTACTTATGTAACATGAAGTGTATCGTTTGTCCCTTTAATTTGTTACACTAGTCTCATATACTTATAGTTACATATATTACTTGTTTGTTCATTGATATGACATTTTGGATGATGTAATGTTGTTACATATGTAATTTTGCTAAGTTTAAATTGACACCAAAGGGGCTGACATATGTAACACATGTATAGCAATCTTACACATGTTACATATAGGTGTTACATGTGTTACAACGTCAAGGTTACACATGTTACATATAGTTGTTGCATCCAAAAAAAATTGCCTTCACAACAACATCCGTATTCATCCAAATATTGGCATACTAACAATGAAAATAAAAATAAATTTTATATCAATAGTTGTAATGCTTCTAAAAATGGTCTTCTAAAAATTGCCTTCACAACAACACCATCGTCACCACGAAAACCTGATGATGCGTTGTAATCCTTCCGCGGGTTTCGCTTCTTGATAACCATCTTCATCTTGAACACAAAACATCTTTCCACCTATGAACAAAACAAGTACATCAATATTAAATATTCTATAGTTAAAACTTATTAATCTTCTATGTAACATGTGTAACGTGGCTATACATGTGTTACCTCTCTAGTGTAACACATGTTACAAACATGTGTTACATATGTGCACCCCCCCTTTGTGTCCAAAAAAGGGTTGGGGTATCTATAAGTAACTTGCATAATGTTGTTACTACATATGTAGCTAATTATCCCACAAAAAAAAAACTAGGACTTTTTATTTGTAAAATAAACGAGATATTCCGAATAAATTATGAAGTTTATACGTTTTAACATTTAACAGCCAATCTAAAAAAAAACAATAAGCTGGTCTCATATACTGGGTGTAACACATGTAACACCCTATATACAACATATGTAACCCGCAGTGTAACACGTGTTACAACATATATAACAAACAGTTTAGAAATTTTAGCATTAATCTTCGTAAAAATAACAATATACTCTGTACAAACAATTTAGAAAGTCAACATTAATCTTCGTAAAAAATATCAATATACTCTTCGCATAAATGTAGCTGATAGAAATGTAACATATGTAACAAATTATGCCAGTAAAAAACACGAATTTCTATTTGTAAAACAAAACCGATATCCGATTAAATTATGAACTTTCTAAAGGTAATGAAAATGTAATATCGGAGTGAATTTATTCAAAAAAACAACTAAAAAACAAAGAAATTTGAAACATACATCGTAAAAATTTTGGATTTTCAAACTAATTATCTACCATCAATGGTGATGCTGAATTTAAACAAAACTAGAACACAAATTAAACCAAATCCAATTCATAAACCCTAAAAAAACCCAGCTCACCCACACCCCCCCCCCCCCCCCCCCCCCACACACACACACAAATCCAACTAAAAGCAATCATTAACTCAAAATCGCTGGACAAACAATTTAGAAATTTAACTTTAATCTTTATAAAAAAATCAATACACTTTGAAGAGAGAAATACAACATACAAAAATTTCTTATAGATCTTGATTTAAAAATAAAATAAACAAACTAGCTCTGTTTTTAAATCTACCAAACGTTATACAAAGTATAAATCTAAACAAATTACATAAATTAACAAAAGTAAGATCTTTAAACCTGTTTCTCTCTCACACACTTGTGCGTGTGTTCTTGGTGTCTAGGTGAACAACAGGAAAATTGTTATCTCTCCTTCCAAAACATTAGCTTTCTCTCTCTAAAAAACAGAAACAAAGATGTGAAATGACACCGAGCTTCCTTTTCTTTGAGAGCTTTGATGGTGGCTTCGATCTTCAATGGTGGCTTCGATCTTCAGATTTCAAGGTTGGAAGGGATGGTGGCTTTGATCTTCGATCTTTGAGAGCTTTGATGGTGGCAGATCTTTGATGGTGGCTTCGATCTTCATATTTCAAAGGTTGGAAGGGATGGCTTCGATTTTCGATCGTCGTCTTCTTCTCTCTCTTAAATCTCTCTATCTCTACCTCCTGAACTCTCTCACACACACTTGTGTGTGTTCTTGGTGTTTATTTTGAAACATGGAGAGAGAGAGAGAGAATGAATGATGATGATGATGATGGTGAATTTACAGAAGAAGAAGAAGAAAGAGATAGAATAATATATTTTGAATTCTAAAAGAAGAAGAAAGAAGAAAGAGGGAGAATGAAATGATGGGTAATAAATGAGTTGATGGGATGGGGAAGAAAGTGAAATGATAGCTTGATCAAATGACCAATATGCCCTTTTAACATGTGTTTTAAAAAGATGATGTGGATCAATCTTGACCACACAATTAAGGTTTGCCAAGTTTTCTTGATTAAATGAGTTTTCCATAGATACTTAGCCTTATATATATATATATATATATATATATATATATATATATATTATCTGTCTGTCTTTGTTTTAGGCTAGAATAAAGAAAAGGTTACCAAAAAGCGTGTTGTATAAAAGACTTCAAGTGCTGGACGAACATCAAACCGGCAACGTATTTCATGGATTCCGTCCCATTGCTTTGTCTTCAGATCTGTAAGTGTTCCTCGTATGTTTTTATTTATATGTAAATTCAGGACATAAAATAAGGTTAATATTGCATGCGAAATACATTGCCGTTACGTGTTATTTTCTTTGCTCAACTAAAAAATAATTCCTCCATTTACTGCTCAACAGGTCTAAAGCTGCTCGAGCTAAGAAGTTGCTTCAGAAAAAAGAAACAAAAAGAGAAGAAAAACGAGCTGCAGCGTTGGCTGCTGGAATTGAGTGGCAAAGTGACGAATTGGATGATGAATCTCCTGTAAGTATTCTATGTTTTATGTGAGGGGACAAAAAAAAAGTAAATATTTATCAAATTAATTGATTTGATTGCACTTTTAGCATCATATTGACAAACTTGTTTGTTCACTTATGACTTATCTGATTAATTTGCTTCACATGACAGGCGGCATATAGAGAACCTCCCATGCCTAATATCTTAAAGGATGATGACCAACTTACACTTATTGTGGATGTGAGCTCTTATTCTGTTTTTATACTTGTTTTAATTCTTAAGGAACAAACAGTTGATCAATTTTACCTTTTCTAAACCGTGTTTTCTCAATTAATATATGTGTGTTATATCTAGTTATGCAAAGGATTAGTATCAGTGAAAAAATATTCAGAAGCACTTGAAATTATCACATCGATTCTCAAGTTGGCACAAAACACTTTATCAGTAGAGAAGCAAGAGGAACTTGGAGCGCTTGGGGCACGTAAGTCTTCAAGATCATAGAAGAAAGTGTTTGATAAGCCGCCCCAAATTATTGGTTTCAAAGAAAGGACAGTTGTTCTCTTGAAGTTTAATGCATGATAATATTTGAATTTCTTTACAGAGATAGCATACAATAATATTGATGGCCCAACAAATGGATGGGACTGTGCTCGATACATCGTTACCCAAAATCCTTACAGCTTTGCAGCATGGAATTGCTACTATAAATTAATGTTAAGGTGCATACTTATGTTCTACATAATCACATCAACTAGTGGTTTATGGTTTATTGATCTGAATCAGTTCTATTGATTTACAATACCCATTATATAGGGATAATACGATCGAATAATAAGGAAACGATATACACAATATGCACAATTAATAAGAGATCACAATCTATTCCTGAAATAATGCCTAATATTCTTCTGGAATATTCTTCGGTATCGCGAGTAAAACGTCATACAGAAATAAGGTTTCTAATTATGTGTGGGCTATAAAGGACATTGGGCAGAATATAGGTTCGGTTGGGTAGGGTGTGGAAACCAGTGCCCGTGCTTTTAATTGGGATACAAGTGCCATTACCGACCATTATTGAACTGCATACAGGACAAGAGTTGGGAATAACAATTTTACCTGGATCGCGTGCCGAATGCGAGCTTGCTCTAGTATCCATAATGTCATTATTCCACGAGGCGTTCGGGTTCATCTGCATATTATTAAAGGCTGCACTTAAATCAGAAGGGCACAGCGCATCATACCAATATTGGTGTGGCCCGAACTAAGGAGATGAGTAATGGCCCGAACCAGCAAAGTGGGCCTGGGACTGCTGTGGTGCGGTCTGGGAATGAGAAGCATTGGGCCGCCAGTTATTTTGTGTTGGGTAAGGGCATGGGGGTGTGGTCCACCAGGCCCAATTCGGGTATGGAGAGTTGTAAGCCGAAGGGTTACCAGCAGTCCAGAAAGATCGGCCGTAGCCTGATGAACCGTCCCTATTACTGTAGCGACCGCCGCCCCTGGAGCCATTTGTTGTTGTGTTCGAGTGGGTGGTCAGAGGCGGTGGTTGTGAGAGCCGGCTGTGGAGCAGATGGTGTAGTGGTGGTCGGCGCTACCAAGACTGAAGAGGCAGCCCCTTTTTGCGCCTCAATACGAATGGCATCATCTTTTAGGAGAGAGATGGCGAGGTCCCAATCAGCATCTTTGTTGTTAATAAAAGAAGTAGTAGTGTTGTACTCGGGAGGAAGACCACGAACCAGCTGTAACACCAACCGAGAGTCAGAGACGGGTTGATCGACATCTGCGAGTTAGGTGGCAAGACTTTGAAGCTCTTGACAATAAGCATCTAAAGAAGCACAAGCACCAAGTGTCATCTTGCAGAATTTTGTCTCGAGTGCAGCAGCCGTGCCTTTTTATTGCTAAGGTATATTTTCTCCAACTTGGCCCAAGCATCACTTGCTGAAGCATTGTTATCAATGATGCGTTTGAGAATATCATCCGATACAGTACTGAAGATCCACTGCATCACAAGAGCATCAAGTTCCTTCCATAAGTCGTATTCTGGAGCTGTCTTTGCAGGAGGTGGCTGCCGTCTATGTGGTTTGCAACTTTGTAGGCGGTCACATGAAGGTTAAAAAGCTTAACCTAGTTTGAATAGGTTACATTCGTACCATCTAGGGTACGGATTTTGGCATTGATGTTGGTGACCGAGTAGGCTGGGTGAAGAGCAAGGGGTTTCGGGTTTGAGGGTTCAGGTTCAGCATCGGATTTGGTCATGTTTGGCCGAAAAAAAAAAAGAAGAGGAAGAAGAGAGGGATGGCGGTTTTAGGGTTTAGGGATTTTGAGTCGTAGCTCTGATACCATAAAAGTGGTTTATGGTTTATTGATCTGAATCAATTCTATTGATTTACAATGCCCATTATATAGGGATAATACAATCGATTAATAAGAGGAAACGATATACACAATATGCACAATTAATAAGAGATCACAATCTATTCCTAAAATAATGCC
This sequence comes from Helianthus annuus, assembly GCF_002127325.2. NCBI lineage: Eukaryota > Viridiplantae > Streptophyta > Magnoliopsida > Asterales > Asteraceae > Helianthus > Helianthus annuus. The sequence continues at coordinate 102,458,037 of NC_035445.2, forward strand.
TAATATTCTTCTGGAATATTCTTCGGCTAAGACTAAAGTCTAAAACACTTGCATCTCTAGCTTATTCTTAGGATTGCCATGCTGTTTTTTTCTAACATACTTTTTGTCACCTGACATTTTGTGGATCTTAATGTTCAAATCTGTACATTATTTGGTTCCTCTTGTTGTAAGATCGAGGCTGGATAAGCATAAGAAATTCTTGCAAGAGAAGTTTGTGAAACATGAAGATTGTATACCGGTTCTTTTAATTAAAGGCCATCAATTTACAATGCTTAGCCAACATCAAGCAGCTGCAAGTTGTTACTTGAAAGCCTATAAATTGATGCCTGAAAATGCCTTGGTCAATCTTTGTGTTGGTATAATTTTCTCCCATCTGATTAGACATAACTTTTCTTTCCGAATTCTAAGTTATTAATATTTGCTAATTTGTTTTTCTTTAATTTAGGAACTGCCCTGATCAACCTATCTCTCGGACTTCGACTTAATAACAAGCATCGATGTGTTCTGCAAGCTTTAGCTTTTCTCTATAACAATCTTCGCCTTTCAGAAAACAGCCAGGTGTTTCTCGTTTTCTTTATTCTTCTCGTTAATCAGTTTTTTATTTTATTTTATTTTATTTATTATTATTATTGTTATTATAAATTAGAAGATTTTAATACTAGAGCAACCAAAACTTATTTTACTAAACTTTGTGTGAAGTGGCTCATGGAAGTTGTTTATGTAACAGGAATCCTTATACAACCTAGCCCGAGCCTATCATCATGTTGGTTTAGTCTCGGTTGCAGCTACATATTATGAAAAGGTGCTTGCGGTTCATCAACAAGATCACCCTATACCAAAGCTGCCAAATGATGGTCCAGAAATCACTAATGATCCGAAGCCCGGATATTGTGACCTTAAAAGAGAAGCAGCTTACAATTTGCACCTTGTCTATAAAAGTAGTGGATCTGTAGATCTTGCTAGGCAGGTACTTAAAGATCATTGTAGTATTAAATAATAATGTATGACTTTTGGAATGTTTGGACTGTTTCTCATGAAAAATAAAAACATAAGAGTAAACTTCCGTTTTGCTCCCTGTGGTTTGGTCACTTTAACGGTTTTGCTCCAAACCTTTAAAAATAGCCATTTTACTCCCTGATGTTTCGGTTTTTTTGCCAGTTTGCTCCCCGCCTCTAACTCCATCCAAATTGTTTGTTTTTCCATTTTGTTCCCCGCAGGGAGCAAACTGGCAACAAAACCAAAACATCAGGGAGTAAAATGGCTTTTTTTAAAGGTTTGGGGCAAAACCGTTAAAGTGACCAAACCACAGGGAGCAAAACGGAAGTTTACTCAAAACATAAAAGAGTACATACGGCTTTACATTGTTGGGGTCCGTTCAATATAACTGGTTAAACCCAATGGGTCAAACAGCCCACCAGGTTGCAGCTTGTCTTCCAAATCTTGCACATAACTGGTTAAACCGAGTCTTGGATCCAGAAAAAAAAACCTCTTAAATGTTTTAAACTAGTAAACACACCCGCGCTACGCAGCACCAACACTCTGTTTAGCAATCAAAAGAAATGCTCAAAATGATATTTATATTTGTTTTAAATCGATCGAGAATCTTACATTGGAAAGGAGCGTTGTTAAACCGTAAATAATCTATATAACATTTGCCAACTCGCATGAACAGTGTTTTTTTTTTTTGGCTTTTTGCTTTTTGACTTTTTTGTCTCTTTGGACCAAACCAATTTACGATTTTGCCATCAGTTTAAAATTCGAATAAAATTACGCTTTTGCCCTCGGTGGAAAAAATACAATTTTGCCATCGGTTCAAAATTACGATTTTTTTACTTTTTTGCCTCTTTGGACCAAATCAATTTACGATTTTGCCATCAGTTTAAAATTCGAATAAAATTGCGCTTTTGCCCTTGGTGGAAAAAATACAATTTTGCCATCGGTTCAATATTACGATTTTTTTTTTTACTTTTTTGCCTCTTTGTACCAAACCAATTTACGATTTTGCCATCAGTTTAAAATTCGAATAAAATTACGCTTTGCCCTCGGTGGAAAAAATACAATTTTGCCATCCGTTCAATATTACGATTTTTTTTTTTACTTTTTTGCCTCTTTGGACCAAACCAATTTACGATTTTGCCATCAGTTTAAAATTCGCATAAAATTACGCTTTTGCCCTCGGTGAAAAAATACAATTTTTCCATCGGTTTAATATTACGATTTTGCCCCGTTTAAATTTACAGTTTCACCATTAGTTTTGTTTTATTCATCCCATGTAAATTACGATTTTGCCATCAATCTAAATTTACATTTTTCTCATCCTTTTTCATTGATTTCCCAGCCAAATTATGATTTTTCCCCCGGTGTAACTACGTACACAGGATGGAGGAGTAGTGCCAGGCAACTGCCTGGAACTCACCCATTGGCCCAACGAATTTACGATTTTGTCACCGCTTTAAAGTTACGATTTTACCAACAATTGAAAACGCTGAGTTCAAAATATAATGATGCTTTTGCCCACAAATAAAAATTACAATTTTGCCCTCGGAAAAAAAAATACGATTTTACCCCTTTAAATTAACATTTTTTTTCCTTCTCCACTTTATGTATGTATTATAGTTATTATTGCGCGAAACTATTAAGAAACACTTTCGCAATTCAGTTGATTGTATAAACATTCAAATATAGTTAGTGTCTTGGGTTCGAAACACTTCATGGGAAAGAAAATTTTTTATTATCTGCTGTCAAATCTTTTAACACTAAAACCTTTTTAACATACCTTCTTCTTTCTACTGTGTAGCACAGATTAGGGATGAACATTTGGTACCGGGTATATTCGGTAGCGGTACCGATTCCCGTTTTCCCCGTTTTTTGGTATCGGTATTTACACCATTTTTCCCTGTTTTCCAGTACGGTTACTTTTGATATCCGGTTTGGTACCGAACGGGTACCGTTCTCATCCCGTTACAAAACGAAACGAATCAATAACATTCGAATTCCCCGCTGCATAGCGCGGAAAATTCCACAAGTTATTAATTATTTTACAATTGGACAACAAGAACAACAAAATTAATAAGCTTCCCTACAAGGGACTAGATTTGAACACTAGACATGCGGTATAACTGTATAAGGGAATATTATAAAACAAGTTGATGTAAGGTGATCTAGTTAATTAACATTTTCCAAACAAAAAAAATCATAGATATATTATTTTAAAAATATCTTGACATCATCAAGTTTGGACGTTAAAAAATTAGCATATTTAATGATAAATAAAATCAGTTAATTGAATAGGATATATTAGACAGGTTTTCTTATATCTAATAATCTACAAAACTGTCTAGTTGCATGAGTAAGGATCAACTCGTACATTAGGAATTTAATGACAATGCAATTGTTTGCCACTTGAACCGGCGCACTTGAACCACTTGAACCACCACGTTTATTTTGCGCCCTCGCATTCGAACTGAAGCTAGAATATTTTTTCTTTCCTTCACCTTTGTTTAAGCGTTCCATTGTAATTGTTTGCCAAGATTTGAGATGAGAATGGTGTATAAGAATCGTATATAACTAAAAAATGAGAGGTGAAATGGTTTATTTAAATAGGAAATTTAGTTTTTTTTTCTATTATATAAACGGCTATATAGCCGTTACAATCAAACACAACGATTCTTTCCAAACGGTAAAGCTTCACCGATTTAAATTCATACCGAGCGGTAAACATCTTCGGCGGCGATGTTACCGATCGGTAACCCGCTTTACCGAGGTGTTTACCGCACCACTCCATTCACCCTAACTTTTGAACTATAACGTTTTATAAAATTATAGATATGCCACTAAAACGAGCTCACTTTTATCTACTTATTGACCTAAGTCTCATTGAACGAAGCATGATCAAATATAATATAATATATTTTATTGTTATTATTAAAAAGTCTCTTATAATACTAATTACTTGTCCAAATATCTCATATTTCAGTTAGTCATTCTAACCGTGACTTACTTATTTAACCATATATGAAAAACAAATTTCATATATATTTTTTGTTCACAAAACAGGGTTTTAAGGGAAAGGGCATTTTAAAACACCCAAAATCTAAGATTTTTTTTTAGTTTTATTGCATAAGGTACAACATCAAATTGGGGGTAAATTTGTCTTTCAAACACCAATTACACTTTAATTCACTCTTTTCTAACCAAATTATAAATAACTAATTAGTAGTTACACTTTATACCCCTTATAAAAAACTAACTACCCCATGTTTTATAAACGACCATAACTTTTACCTATAACTTTTACCTACGTTAGTATATATATATATATTTTTTTTAATTTCACCATAAAAACGAGCAATTTATTCTCTTTAATTTGAGTATAGTATTGTTATAATTATTTTAATTAAAAAATAATATATTACATGATTAACAGTGTCTATTGGTGAACAATAACTGAATCGTTAACCAAAACTAAACTGAAAACAGAGGAAACCGAACATTCATATTTCTATATATTTCTAACTTTTATACCTCCAAATTCCAGTTCATGTATTTCATATTTTATACCTCTATTTCATATATTTAAACTTCCATTTCATGCATTTATACCTCAATTTCATTTATTTCAAAACAAAAGTTTTAGCCCAAGTTTGGTTTTGGCTATTAACGGATCGAACCAAAAATCGTCAATCTAATAGAATAGACCAAATTGATTAACTGAAAACAGATTGGTTAATAAAATAGACTAGCTGATTACTTCAATTTCGGGTTCAGGTTTTGTTGAGAACCGAACCAATCGAACAGTACACATCCTTGCAGTGTCTGTGTTTCACGTCCCATTACACAGGCACCCTTCTAATTTTACTATTATATAAAAACAAATAGAAAAGAACTAAAAACTTAAATTAACAGGTTAAATTTCTATACTCGCAAACCCGCTAGACATCACATGAACACGACCCGTTTAGTTTAGTGCAACTACCAAACTCTACATAACTCAAGAAATATGTAAAATAGAAAAACAAAAAAAAGTAATAGAAAAACAAAAAAAAGTAATAGAAAAACAAAATTTACACCAAAACTGCATTGTACAAAACTTTTGCAGCCTTTTTTTAGTGAATTTGCAGTGCTTTATACATGTTTTTGTATGTACTACATACTATCACTATCGTACTACCTACACCAAAAAAATGTGTTCATACTTTCTCTCTATACAAAACCAACCTCCCTTTCACTCTGTTTTGTGTCCCACTTAAAGTGAAATCAAGAAGGGACAAGAAAAAAACAGGTACGTTCATCATTCTCTATATCAACCGTGCTTTCTTAAACCAAGATTATACTTTTAGTTATGTTATTGTTACTCATTGTCTTTTGATTTGATCAGGTAATGTTTAATGTGTTTGGAGAATGCCTTTGATACCTTCAGTAGAAATGTTGATTGCATGCCTGATAATCTTACACACACCTAACGAGACACCCACAACACCCCACAGATTTCCAAATCGGCCGCTCAAAGAGACCACTATGTCTCCTGCTGCACACAACTATGCATGCACCGAGAGATCTACCAAGATAATGGAAACACATACGACGTATTTCTAAGATTCTCATAATCATTGTTTGTTCAAAGCCTTTAGAGAATAAAAAGTGTCTTTGTCGTGCATCCTGTGTTAGGGCATCTGTAACATCTGACCCCTCTTACCACTAGTATTGTTTGCATTGCCCTTGATGGGTTGCCCATTCATGAGCTCACAAATATTTATTTTCTGTTGTCCATGTGGAGACTTCCAAGAAGGTTACCCATCCTAGTACTATTCACACCTAAGCACGATTCACTGTGGAGTTTTCATGTACTCCACAACCAACTAAGCCCAAAACTTGTTGGTGATTTAAGAGGCGGTGACTGTCTTATGAACCAAGGATCTCTCCTGTCGTAATGGTGGGCGTCTGAAACAGCAACGACACGATGGAGAGTGGTCGGACCGGTGGCGGAGGTGCGACAACTTGAGTAGTTCTTGGTGGGAACCGATCGGAGCAGGTGGGTGGCTTGCGATGGTTGTTCGGTGGTGTCCAGCAGGTCTGATTCGGAGATGATGATGATGATGATGATGATGATGATGATGATGATGATGATCAGAATCATCAGAATCAGGGTCAGGGCCCCTAAAACTTGGGGGGGGGGGATAAAACCCTAGTTACGATTATCTTAATAACTATCTGTCGAATTCGAATTTTAAGAAACCGTCGACTCAGCAAAGCTACATGCACGAAGGGCTACCCTATGAACATAGGTGACCCCTCGCGTCACGCGACGCCCATAGGGGTACCCCTCGCGTCACGCGAGGGGGGTCAAAATTCGGGTATAAATAGAGGGCATTGGCACTTGATTTCTGGCACAAAAACGACGAAGAAATTCGTTGTACACGCTGAGTTATAGCAGAAATACTCCACAGCACACACAATTCACGAATCGCTGCCGCAATCAGGGTAATAACTCGATCGCTATTACGATTCAACGTCCGATCGATTGTAACTATCCAACGATTGTTTAAGTGTTGCTCAAATTGAGTTTATACTTTGTTATTCATCGTGATTTCGACTTGAATGTTTGAGTGTTGTTCGAACTCGGACTATACTCTGTCATTCGTTGTGAATCCGTTGAATTGTTAAGTATTGCACCTTATTAATCGTTGTGAGGGTTTAATCTCGTGAATTGTCGTAACTGCTGTATTAGTTACTAACCCGTTTGTGTGTGCATTGTTATTTAAATTAGGTTAATCAAGGCTAATCAGTAGGCTTATACTCTGCTCGTTAAATCTGCAATGTGAGTCATTCTCTTTTTATCAACTATTTTATAAAAACTCCAAGTTATTTTCAAAATTATAATTACAGGGATTAAGTCTTTGTAATCACCAAATTACAGCCGGTATGTGGGGTTTTGTATACATTACTTGATAACCGTCACTATTGGACAACGAGTTAGCCAATGAGTGATATGACCATAGTCACAGACACCATCGGGCAAAGAGGCTACCGATGGATGTTCGAGTACAAGTACTGTGGGTAGTTGGTTTGATATCAGAAACATTGTAATCGCTCTTAATACTGTAATTTATAACTAATGTATTATTTTTAGTAAACTGAATGATTCACTCAGTATTTCCCCGCTGACAAAACCTTTTTCAAACATGTTTCAGGTGATCTGTTGTGAGCAAAGAAAAAGTGCCGTGAAGCACTACAAGCTTAGAAAAGTGGCTCAATGTAAATAAATAAAGAAACATGTTTTGAGAAATACCTTATTGTAAATTATGGGATTTATCCCTAAGTTATGAAAACGGGCAGTTTTAATATTACAAGATCCTGTTTTAAAAAGACTTCCGCTGTCACTTAAATTAATACCACGGGATTTCCTGCCTCACGGCTCTGGACCGGGTCAAACCGGGGCCGAGGGCCGTGACAGGAAAAAGGTGGTATCAGAGCCACTGATTTAAGCTTACTATTGATTTTAGCCTATTAAGAAATACTTAGGAATTCTAATTGCCATTCTGTGAATATATGTTTTATTAACTGATTAATTGTTAAGTTACAGTATGGGTAAACAAAAGCTTTCTGCTATCTACCACAAATTAGATACTGCACCCACCGAAAAAGGAATCTCTTCCTCAAAACACCCAGCAGATCTGGAAGAAGGGATTTTTGTCCGTAAAGCACAATATGAAAATCCTCTTACCCCAGAGAAAAGAAATTCGATTATTAGAAAAGGCCAGAAACCCCAAGTCAAGAAAGTGAGGTTTAATCCGGAAATCCAGAAATTAGGCAATAGTCCACCCTTGGGAAGACAAATTAGATGAAAAATGGGCAAATCTTTATATGCTAGCTACTGTAGCAGAAAATGCAAACCTCTAAACTACCAATAAGCCTAGTCTAGTAGAAAATTACTACCCAGTAAATAAATAAATAAATCCTAGTGTGTTCTCTTTCCTGTTGTCTCTTGTACAAATTAGTATGCAATAAAACTCCAAAGTTTATTTGTAAAACTTTGTTCCAAAGTTTTAACTTAGCATTTTGTGCATATATGCTATACAGCATGAGTGAGATATCGGAAGCATTTCAGAATCTCAACCTCTACCCAGTACCAATTGAAGTCTCCCATGACTTTACTGGTTATGTTGCTGACATAGAGGAACCTCTGGAATTCCAAGCTCCACCGCTGGAAAAAGCAAAACCTAAAAAAAGAAGAAGATATGTAGGATGGAGGAAAGTGCGCAGGAGAAAGCCAGCCACTAGGAAACTCCCCAAAGTAGAAAACCCTATAGACAAAGGAAAAGGAATTGAAACCGGAGAGAGTTCTAAGCCAGCAGAAATAGAAATCAGGGAAAATTCTAAACAAAAAGGAATAGAAATTGGAGAGAGCTCTAGACAACCTGAAGAAATCACATTTCAAGACGAAATAGATCGTCTACTGGCAAATTGTGATGTCATCGAACCTATCAACAACAATCTATACCCTTACCCGGCCGAAATCCAACTTCCCGTAAATTTAGAACCAGCTATTCCAGACCCACTAATCCACACTCGACCTTTAGGCCAAATGGAAGAATGGTGGACGAATGACTGGCAATTCCAAAACATGATTAATAGTCCTTATTCCTTCCTCCCACAGTTTGATCCAGAACCTATCCCCAATCCTCCAATGAGCAACGAAAACTTAGCCGAACTTCGTTAGTTCGGTGAAGAGCTGATAGGTACAGGGAATAGGATCCGGGAAATGGGGGAACAAATCTCCTGGAAATATGACGAAAGGGAGCGTCGCTACTAAACTGCCAGTTGACCAAAGAATAGTGGGGTTGGGAAGAATGTCTGTATAATAACAGTAGCAGAAAAATATAACTCTGTAAAATGGGAAATAAAACATTGTAAGATAAGCAGTGTGTATGGATGCCTATATAATCTATAAATCAAAATAGAAGTCGAAACATCGACAATTTTGGCTATATATACGTGTGTTGTGAAAAAGATTTATGTGATTACTTGCCTTTGTTTTATTTACAATCATTTGATACTAATAGTTATATCTATAATAATTATCAGATGGAAAACGCTAGTAATGAACCAGTTAATGAAGGGAATCAATCTGAGCAAAATCAGGAAGACCAATATATGACTAGACAAGATATTGAAAATATCATCACTCAAGGGATAGCTAATGCTATTCCTGCAATCATGGCTGCTGCTCAGAAACCTGTTGAACCGCAACAAATCATTCCTAGTAAACGTACTCAGGAAGACAATTTTAGTCATAGTGTAAATGGAGGCGGCAATCATGATAATAATAATCCACGACAGGCCCCACTTCTTAAGAAAATGAAAGCTGCAACGCCTGGTTGCACTTACAAAGAATTCCTTGCCTGTAAACCAGTAGAATTTGCAGGTAATGAAGGGGCAACTGCAACACTGCGTTGGTTAGAGAAAACTAAAGCAGTAATTGCAATAAGTAAGTGTGCCGAAGAAGATCAGGTCATGTATGCTTCAAATTTGTTCAAAGAAGGGGCGCTAGAGTGGTGGAACACAGTATTACAAGCAAAAGGAAGAAGGATGGCCTATGCCATGAACTGGGAAGAGTTTAAGAATCTTGTAGAAAGAAAATATTGTCCTGAGTATGAAAAAGAACAAATGGCAACTAAGTTCCTAAATCATCGTATGACGGGTGTAGATTGTCGCGGTTATACTTCAACATTCTTTGAATATGCTAGAGTGGTACCAACACTGGCTTCGCCAGAACCGGTACTCATTTCCTGTTATATTTGGGGACTAATTAGTGAAATCCGTAACATCGTTAAGGCTGCACGACCTCGCACTATTGACGATGCTGTGGAATTAGCTAACACCCTAACCGATGAACTTGTGCGTACAAGAGAAGAAGATCGAAAGAAGGATTTAGCTCAAAAGATTACTCAGGGATTTCGTTTGGGTAATAATAATAATAGGTTTAAAAAGAGAGGAATGAGGCAATCCGCAAATCTGCCTTTTTGCAGAAATTGCAGAAAGAATCATTTTGGAAGATGCAATGTAACCTGCAACTTTTGCAAAATGATATGACATCGTGAGGAAGATTGTAGGAAAAAGACCAGGGTCTGTTATAATTGCGGAGAAGCTGGGCATTTCAAACCCGAATGCCCTAAATTGGTTAGACCAGCAGATAACAAAGGCAAACCAGCTGACGGAGCTACTAAGAAGAATGCCAGAGCATTCCAGCTGACCACCCAGGAAGCAGAACTCATCCTAGATGTAATAGCTGGTACGTTCTTAGTTCATGACGTGTTTGCAAAAGTATTTGACTCTGGTGCAAACCAAAGTTTTATCAATACTTCATTCTGCCAAGCTCTTAACTTACCCTTAACCACCCTTAGGCAGATTTTTGCAGTCGAAACGGCAGATGGGAATTCTATTAACATAGATAAGGTTTTGCAAGAAGGAAAGATAGAACTATTAGGTCATAAGTTCTCTGCAAACTTGTTACCTATGAAATTAGCCGGATTCGATGTGGTATTAGGAATGGATTGGTTAGTAGCCAACCATGCTCGAATCCTTCGTGATAAGAATTCCGTAGAAATTCGTACCCCTACAAGAGAGGTAATTTTAATTACAGGAGATAGACCTCGAAAGCCACTGAAATTCATTTCAGTAATGAAGTTGGCTAGTTATTCAAGAAAACAAGAAATTGTGTATATGATTTTTGTAATCATTAACACTAAAAGTAAGGAACTCCAGGACATCCCTATAGTCTCAGAATACCCAGATGTCTTTCCAGAAGAATTACCTGGGTTACCACCCGATAGAGAAGTAGAGTTTAGAATTCATCTAATTTCGGGTACTACACCAATAGCCAAGGCACCTTATCGATTAGCACCCACCGAAATGCTAGAGCTGAAAAAGCAGTTAGATGAATTACTAAGCAAAGGATTTATACAACCTAGTTCATCCCCTTGGGGAGCACCAGTGTTGTTTGTGAAAAAGAAAGATGGATCGATGAGGATGTGTATCGATTATAGGGAACTAAATAAAGTTACAATTAAGAATCGATACCCATTACCTAGGATTGACGATCTTTTTGATCAACTTCAAGGCGCTAGGTATTTTTCTAAAATAGACCTCAGATCCGGATATCACCAGCTGAAAGTACAACAAGAAGACATACCTAAAACTGCTTTCAGAACTAGGTATGGCCATTATGAGTTTACATTCATGCCCTTTTGACTAACAAATGCCCCAGCAGCATTTATGGACATGATGAATCGGATCTGTAAACCATACTTGGATAAATTTGTAATCGTATTCATCGACGATATACTTATTTATTCCAAAAGTCAGGAAGAACATTGTAAGCACCTGCATGCACTCTTAACTTTGTTAAGAAAGGAAAAGCTTTATGCCAAATTCTCGAAGTGTGAATTCTGGTTGCAGGAAGTGCAATTTTTAGGTCACATGGTGAATCACGAAGGAATTCACGTAGATCCTGCTAAAATAGAAGCAATCACCAAATGGAAGGTCCCGCAAACAGCTATGGAAATTAGAAGTTTTCTAGGCTTAGCTGGATACTACAGGCGATTTATTAAAGATTTCTCTAAGATAGCTGTACCTTTGACTAAGTTGACCTGTAAAGCCGTTAAGTTTGAATGGGGACCTAGACAAGAAGAAGCTTTTAAGATTTTAAAGCACAGATTAACGAATGCTCCAATTTTAGCCTTACTAGAAGGAACATAACATTTTGAAGTATATTGTGATGCTTCAAAATTAGGATTTGGATGTGTGTTGATGCAACGCAAAAAGGTAATTGCGTATGCCTCCAAGCAGTTGAAAAAGCACGAAGGAAATTATACTACTCATGACTTAGAATTAGGAGCCATAATTTTTGCCCTTAAGATCTGGAGACATTATCTGTATGGAAGTAAGTTTACTATTTATACAGATCATAAAAGTTTAAGGTACATATTTAGGCAAAAAGAATTAAACATGAGGCAAAGAAGATGGATGGAAATCCTAAGTGATTACGATTGTGATATTCAATATCACGAAGGAAAGGCAAACGTAGTCGCAGATGCCTTAAGTCGTAAATATCATGAAAAACAAAAACGAGTCCGTGCTCTTAGGTTAAATCTACAATTAGATTTAATGGAACAATTGAAAAATGTACAAACTACAGCAATCAAGGACGATGCTGAAGGAATGAAAGGTTATGTAAAAGAACTAGAGCAAGGAAATGATGGAATTTGGAGATTCCACAAGAAAAGAATTTGGGTACCTAAGCAGGGAGAATTAAGAAATAAGATTTTAGAAGAAGCTCATAAATCTCGGTATACCGTACACCCAGGAAACAATAAGATGTACCAAGATTTAAGAAACAATTTCTGGTGGATAGGAATGAAAAAGGATGTAGCTGAATACGTATCTAAATGTCTTACTTGTTCACAAGTTAAGGCTGAACACCAGAAACCTTCAGGACTACTACAACAGTTGGAAATGCCTGTATGGAAATGGGAACTTATAACAATGGATTTTGTTACTAAGTTACCCAAAACCAGAAAAGGTAATGATGCAATTTGGATAATTGTGGATAGGTTAACCAAATCAGCTCATTTTCTACCAATGAAGGAAACCTTTAGCATGGAAAGGCTAGCCAAGCTGTACGTAGATGAAGTAGTATCTTTACATGGAGTCCCACTCTCCATTGTATCAGATAGGGATAGTCGTTTCACTTCCCATTTCTGGACTAGTTTCCAGGAAGCAATGGGAACCCGACTCAATTTAAGTACTGCATATCATCCTCAAATAGACGGACAAAGTGAAAGGACGATCCAAACCTTGGAAGACATGCTCCGAGCATGTGTAATTGATTTTGGTGGTAATTGGGATAACCACTTACCCTTAATTGAATTCTCCTATAACAATAGTTATCATTCAAGCATCGAAGCTGCTCCATTCGAAGCACTGTACGGACGCAAGTGCAGAACTCCAGTTTGTTGGGCAGAAATAGGAGAAAGTCAATTATCAGGTCCAGAAATTGTACAAGAAACCACAGACAAGATAACTCAAATCAAAGAAAGATTAAAGACTGCTAGAGATCGCCAGAAAAGCTATGCAGACAATCGTCGCAAGCCACTAGAGTTTCAGGTAGGAGACAAAGTACTCTTGAAAGTTTCTCCTTGGAAAGGAGTAGTACGATTCGGTAAGAAAGGAAAACTGAGTCCAAGATACGTAGGACCATTTCTAGTAATGCAACGAATAGGACCAGTTGCTTATCGTATACAACTACCCGAAGAACTAGCTGGAGTACATGATGTATTTCATGTATCCAACCTCAAGAAATGTTTAGCAGACGAATCCCTGGTAGTACCTCTTCAAGATGTATAGGTAAATGAAAAGCTGAAATTCGTAGAGAAACCGCTACAGATAGAAGACAGGAAAGTCAAATTTCTCAAGCACAAACGACTAGTATTAGTCAAAGTCAAATGGAATTCCAAGAGAGGACCAGAATACACTTGGGAGCTGGAATTAGAAATGAAGCGAAAATACCCTCATCTATTCCAGTAAATCTCGAGGACGAGATTTTTATTAAGGTGGGGAGGATGTAACAACTCTCACTAAAACCAATACTTAGTATGTTAATTGTCTCTTAAGAAAACCCTAATTGAGAAACCCAAGTAATTCTGCATAAACCCTAAAATTTTCATAATCATCAGAATCAGGGTCAGGGCCCCTAAAACTTAGGGGGGGGGGGGAAACCCTAGTTACGATTATCTTAACTAGTACTGTGGGTAGTTGGTTTGATATCAGAAACATTGTAATCGCTCTTAATACTGTAATTTATAACTAATGTATTATTTTTAGTAAACTGAATGATTCACTCAGTATTTCCCCGCTGACAAAACCTTTTTCAAACATGTTTCAGGTGATCTGTTGTGAGCAAAGAAAAAGTGCCGTGAAGCACTACAAGCTTAGAAAAGTGGCTCAATGTAAATAAATAAAGAAACATGTTTTGAGAAATACCTTATTGTAAATTATGGGATTTATCCCTAAGTTATGAAAACGGGCAGTTTTAATATTACAAGATCTTATTTTAAAAAGACTTCCGCTGTCACTTAAATTAATACCACGGGATTTCCTAGCTCGCAGCTCTGGACTGGGTCAAACCGGGGCCGAGGGCCGTGACAATGATGATGATGATGATGGTGATGATGATGATGATGGTGATGGTGATGGTGATGGTGATGGTGATGATGATGATGATGATGATGTGATGGTGATGGTGGTGGTGGTGGTGGTGGTGATGGTGATGGTGATGGTGATGTTGATGGTGATGGTGATGGTGATGGTGATGATGGTGGTGATGGTGGTGATGGTGGTGATGGTGATGATGACGGTGATGGTGATGGTGATGGTGATGGTGATGGTGATGGTGATGGTGATGGTGATGGTGATGGTGATGGTGATGATGATGATGTGATGGTGGTGGTGGTGGTGGTGATGGTGATGGTGATGGTGATGGTGATGGTGATGGTGATGGTGATGATGATGATGATGGTGATGATGGTGATGATGGTGATGATGATGATGATAATGATGAAGATGATGATGCCCATACAATTTTCAAATCAGTCCAAACTAATAAAAACATTTTACATTTTGGTCCCTATTGATCTCAACCATTTGATCAAAAGATCTAATGGCTGAGATTCTTTCTTACCTTTATCACACTTTTGGTCTTTTTTACAGGAACCTCAATATATATATATATATATATATATATATATATATATAGGGTAGGGTTCTAGCGTGAACAACCTCCCAAGAGTGAACTGCGTGAACTGATCTGGACCCTTCATTTACATAATCTTGAGATTTTAATTCAATGGCATGATGGTAATTATGGGCTTAGTTTTATATGTTTAATTAAACTGAAAAGGGTATTATTGTACATATACATCATAAAAAAGGGTATTAATTTTATTGAATAATCAAAATCCCTTAATATACGCATTTTCCACTTTCAATATCATCAGTTTCTTTTTCATTGTTCATTCATAAAGAAGAAGGTAGAGGGGCGACGAAGAAGAGTTGCTGCTGGTGACGAAGATTAAACACTACCGTCGCCGATTAAAATCGCCTAAATATACAAACGATATCCAGTCACCAAGGTACACTAATATCATCTTTGAATATCCAATCGCCGGAATATAATGCCGTAATCTGCGATTTTGGGCTTGTATTCAATATCCGTATTTTTATTTCTTCAGAAAATACTGGTGTATTAGGGTTATGATTAAGTTGTGTAGAGTTTAATTTTTGCAAAAACTTGTTTGGATCATTTTGAAGTTGAATGGGTTAGTGTCGTCGATACCAATAGGGGTTAGGGTTTAGTTTCTTGTTTGAGGCGGGTGTACACATGTGTATGCTGATGATTGTTATTGTTTTGGAGGAAAATGTTTTGAGGATTGTACACCGGGTTATACACATATGTACAGGGTATTTTTTTATTAATACACTGTGTACACATGTGTACACAGCGATGTACACATGTGTATATTGTTATGAGGATTTATTAATACACTGGGTTGTACACATATGTACATGGTATTTTTTTTATTTGTCTGCAACCTGGGTTGTACACTATGTACACATGTGTTTAAGCAATCGATACACAGGTGTACAAACAAAGTGCACTATGTACACATGTCTATAAGCAGTCGATACACAGGTGTACAAAAGGTTGTTTATTAGTCTGCAACCTGGAATATGGCTGATGCATTTTCAAATGAAGCATGTGCAGGTAGTAGATGCCATAAAAGAAGATCTTGTATGCTACTGAAGAGGATGCATCTATAGTGGAAGAAGGTCAGGCTATGGTTCTTAACTAGGAGAAACCAATTGTGGATGTGGAAGAATACAAGACTCAAAAGAGGAAAAGTATTATCAATCTTGATGTTGATGTGGCTGCAAGTGACACATTGTCACCAAAGCAAAGGGTGTCTAATGCTTCTAATGTACACTGCAGTGGGTCACCTCTTATGACTTACTTATGGGTCGTCTTATGTTGTTTACTATGTTTCTTCATGTCTTGATAATGCAAACTATCTTTTTTTCTTTTGTTCATTTGTATGCAGTGTGCTTAGTGACAACTTGTTATTTGTTGTTGACCAAATATATTATGTTGGTGCAAAATGCGAAATCATCCACATTTGACCTGTTATGAGAAATTTCAAAATGATGCAATAATGATGTAGTTGCTTTGGTATGCTTATGTTGTGTTAAATTGTATTCAATATTGTGAGGATTTCATTCTGTTACATCTTGTTAGTTATATTTTTCCCCTTTTACTTGTGAATGGGTCAACTATCTGTGAGGGCTAACGATACACAAGCAGTCTTTAAAGGAAACTAAGTTAGACGGGTTGAATAGGTTGAATGTCCCAAACTTTAAATTATTTCATTCAGAAATTAGATTATTACTGAATATAATTTTTGTAATCAATGTATTGCACACTATCTATGTTTAATATTGTAAAAATTATTGGAAAAAAGTCTTTCGGATCCACCAGACTCATAACAAAACGTTACTCGTTTTAATCCCTTACCCCAAGCTGCCCATTTTCCATCTCTAGTGATCCATATCGGCAAGATTTTTCCATTATAACTTCTTTTTGTCAAACACCAGTTTCTTACTCAAATTGGTCTCAAGAGTACTTGAAGCCTGCAGAAAGTGGAAATTCATACTTTTCCAGGAGGTCACCACTGCATCCCAGCATTTCGTCCTCCTTTGTTACTTCTTCACCTCTAGTTACAATCCTCGTTAATCCCAATGAACAATTAAACGACGAGTATCTTCCAAAATACAATGGCGGATCTGCAGGTGCTAAGGTTAAATTGACAAGAGAATCGTCGGTTCAGGCGATGAAGAATCGTTGTTTAGACGATGATGGTGACTACCATTTTAGACGGCGATAGTTAGTCTGATCGTTTCTAAAATGAATACACAACCAGTATCTTAATTACTATGATGTTCTAAAAACATATACCTTGCTCTCAATGGATGTTATATACACGTGATCTTTTTCTACTCGTTCAGGACCAGGACCCTGGAGAAATCGCCAAAGAATCAGAAACACTAATCTGAGCATTTTTGTCGGACATAATACTAATTTGTATCGAACTAAAAAAACCAATGATCGGTGTTGGATAACGAATGGCTTGGATAAAAATATTATGCAAGTTTGTTGATATGAAAAAAAATGATGAAAGTCAATTGAATTGAATATGGACGTGGGTTTGATTTTTTGTTTGAACGATGCTGGGGAACCTACATTCTGATGTTTTGATTGCAAGAATGTAGGGGTGGTTAGGATTTATATGGTAACTGTTATTGATTATGTATATTAAATTTAAATAAGAAATAATGTTTAAATATCTAATTACAATCCTATCCTTATAATATTTAAACAAGATCAAGGGCTAGGATAAGTTCACGCAGTTCACAAATGAGGGGGGTGTTCACAATTGAACCTAATCCTATATATATATATATATATATATATATATAGGGGAAGGTTCATATGAGAAGAAATTTAATGTGAGAAGAAAAAGAAGAAAGGGCATAATAGTAAAACATTAAATAGTTTATAACTCCTCCCATTAATTATGTTATCTCTCATTAATAAAGCAAAAAAAAAACATTTTATCCTACACATTTCAAAATTTATCCTACATATATCTTACACTTACTGAAATTTACCCTACGCATATCTAAATTTATCATACACATTTAAGAATTTATCCTGCACATACTAAAATTTATCCTACACATGTCAAAAATTGTTCTTCAACCTAAAATATTTTATCTTGAAAGAGTATATTTAATAAGGAGTTACAAGTTTAATTAGTTAGCTAATTAATTACAATTAGAAATTTACTTATATGCCCTTATTAATAATATTAAATGCACATATTAAATGAACTAAAATAGAGCATTTCTATTGGTTTAAAGCTTATTCTTTTTATTCTTACAAAATTTTTCTTCTCATTTGAACTCTCCACTATATATATATATATATATATATATATATATATATATATATATATATATATATATACAGGATAAGGATCCGTTAGGAACCACCCTTTATTGCGAGAACCGCAAGAACCAATGTGAACACATGACAAAGTTGTAATTAAGTGATATCTAATAAAAAACACGCGCTCCTGATTTCCAGCCCCTGTTCATGATAGTCTTTTACAATCTAGGGTTTCATTTGAGATCTTGCATACATCGACTACGTCGATCTACAACGGCGACTAATATCTCCAATTTCACTGCGGCGATACGGTGGATTCACTGGGGTTACTGATTACGGCGTTGGGGGTACTGATTACGGCTACACATGGCTTTGTCTGACTCATCTGGTGTTGGAGTTGAACCTACCGCATCTGATGATCACCATACAACAACTTCTGCATATCATCGACATCCCGATGCTGGTTTTGGTGATGTCAATCCCATTTCCGCCGTCTGGCCATCTGATGTCAACCCTATTTATGCCGTCAATCCAAATGAAAGTCGCAATCCTGTGTCCAATCCTGTGTCTACAACAGTTGCAAGTCGACACACCCTTCATGGATTTGAAATACAAACGCTTGATTCCATGTCTACATTAGGCAATGTTGTATTATCATCTAGGCAATGTTGTATTATCATCTAGGCAATGTTGTATTATCATCTGGGACTGCTAATATACCTGATCACTCGTTATCAGTTGACACCACATCGATTGGTACAACACCTACAAGCACAGAACATCAACACTTACAGTTCATTCGGTGTATTTTATATCCATTTTATGTAAATTGTGACTCGTTCAATGATATACTCGTTTGCAGCATGTTCACAATTGTTTTATGTTGTAAATGATGATTACTCAATATTATATGAACATGTGCATTGTGTTAACTGCATCATATTACAAATTATGCATCAAATTACAAATTATGTTACATTGTAAATTTATGCACATGTGCATTATGATTAAAAATAACTTATGGCATCATACATTAACTGACAGTGCACATGTGCATTTTGATTACAATTTTAATATTCATCCGTGCATCAGGTTGACCATTTTTTTCATTTATTAATTATTTTTCACAGGAACAATTACGGCTGCCATACATGCTACACCTAACGACACCCCATATTGGATTCCTGAAGTTGATGTTGAATACCTTCCTGTTATAAACAGTAAATTTGCCCATTGGGAAGATATTGTCACAATGTACAATATGTATGCTACAAAATCCGGATTTTCCACTCGTATTGGCATATCGAAAAACAAAAAAATATCATGACAATCCTGCTATGAACATCCGCACTCATAGATATAGATTATGTTCAAAATAAGGACAACCACGGATCACAGAATCTGACCCCAATTCTCCATCCAAGAATGCTCCAACCATGTATGATACATCCAAGAAACAAAACCGACGAAGTCGATAAACAGTTTCCGGGTGTCGTGCGCGTATCAAAGTGAGTTATGATTGTGCCACTGAACAATACAAAATATACGATTTCATCGCTGCGCACAACCATTGCATGATTGGTAGCGATAACGCAAACATGTTAAAACAAAATAGGAAACTTGGGTTTGAAGAACAACAGTTCATCCACAAAGTTAGTCTTAACAAAATCGGCCCAAATGTTGCACATAACATCCAAGTATCACTTAAAGGCGGGCCTCATAATGTTCGTGGCACGGTAGAGTATTTCAAAAATTGCTCTAGAGATATACGTTTATTCATTGGTGAACGCGATGCAGACATTAACTTACATACCATGAAATCCCGAGTTACCAATCTTAAAGACTTCTATTTTGATTATGTTACAGTTGATAACGAGTTATGATCGTTTTTTCGGCTGATGTATGTGCATTTGACGCTACGTATGACACTAACAAGTAAGATACTACACTTTCCAACATGTGCAATTATTATTAATTTTTTAATATAATATGTTTTCTTTACAGGTACAAAACGATTTTTGTGCCATTCACCGGAGTTGATCATCACAAGAAATGTGTTATCTTTGGCGTTGGCATGTTATACGATGAGACTAAAGAGTCATATACATGGTTATTGAACACCTTCCTAGCTGCACATAAGAAACAACCAATATTTATTCTCACTGACCAAGATGCATCAATGAAACAAGTTGTATCAACCATTTTCACAAACTCCATCCATCGTTTATGCATGTGGCACATAATGAGAAAACTTCCATCCAAGGTCAACACTATATTTTAATATTAACACAACTCCAAGTAAACCATATAATATGATTAACTAATTCCAATTATTATTATTCACATATCTTTATTTGCAGATTTCAAATGACATCCTTGATAATACCACCCTCCGTTCATCAATACATAAATTCGTGTGGAATTTATTCATCACACCACAAACATTCGAAGAAAGATGGCATGTATTAATGGATGAATATCATCTAGACAATCATCCTTGGCTATGTGAGATGTTTTCTATACGGCATGAATGGGTCCCGTGTTATTTCAGAGAGAGAGAGAGAGATACCGATGTGTTGTTTGATGAAGACTACATCAAGATGCGAGAGCTCAAACGCGCGTTTTAAAGTCAACTCATCAGAAACTAACACGTTAGTTCAATTTCTTATGTGTTTCGATACCAGTCTTGATACTCAGCGGCACACACAACGAGATCTCGAATTTAAAAGCGACATGTCGAACCCTCGTTTGTCTACCGGTCTTCGTATAGAAGCACACGCGTCTGAAACATACACATGATCCATGTTTCTTGAAGTTCGAAAAGAAATATACATGGGCATGTTCCATTGCATGCCAATTGAACGTCCTGGAACGACCGATGTAAAAAATTACATTGTTCGTCACTGCAAACAAAACATGTCTTATGTTAATGAATTCAAGGTATCTCCTTACTATCCAATATGTTTTAATATTCGATATACACAACATAACTACCCAATATGTTTTAATATGTTTTAAAAATTACCATTAGTGCATATTACCATCAATATAACTATTATAATTGCTTGTCTGATAATTTTTGCTATGCATATTAACCAATGTATTTGTGCATGATACCCTTAATATACCATTACTGCATATTACCCTCAATAAAACTATTATAACTGTTTGTTTGATTATTTTTTGTTATTGACATGTGCATGTATCAAAGTTTGTCTGATTATTTTTGTTATTCACATGTGCATATATCAAACAGTGTATTTGAATCGATTATTTTATTATACATGATAACTTATTAACCTGTGCATAGTACCCTTCATGTATACATTCTATTTCGATACATGTTATGCACATGTGCAGGTGTCACTCAATGTACCTGAACAAACAGTAAGATGTACATGTCTTGGGTTCACTCGTATTGGATACCTATGCCGACATGTATTCTATATATTCTCTTACAACCAAATTGAACGATACCGTCCCACTACATCATTCCACGTTGGAAACGAGATGCGCTCCCGTCAATTATGCATATCATATCTAACATGTACTCATCCGACAACAGCGAGTTTGCTACTATCAACAATGAAATAATGGATTTAGTCACTCAATGCACAACCCGACTAAGACGCAGCCCTGATCATCTACGTTCGTTATCTTCTGAGATCAAACGCATCAAAAACCGTATATTCGAATCGTTCTCGTGTAAGCCCCAGCCTCGTTCCATCCAAAAAACTGCAAACATCAGTGACATACTAAACATACCTGCAAATCTAAGCACAAGTGTCCATCCTCCTCAAGGTATTAGAAACAAAGGTTGTGGGACCAAAAAACAACGGATTGGCCCCGGTGGTCAAAAAATTAAAGATAAAAAAAGAAAGCCGGCAAACGACAAAAAGTCACCCGTTTATGCAATAAATGCAACAAATATGTATTTGACCATGATTTACGCAATTGCGAGAAAGTCAAGGCTGCCAAACTTGCTGCACGAGCAGTTAAACGTGCTGCTGCTATCGCCCCTGGACTACCCGCCCCGTCTGATTCTGGTTCCGATGATACTGATGTTGATCTCGATGACACTGATGATGATGACACCAATGATGACATCGATGATTATAATTCTTCTGATTATGGTGCATCTGAATACCCCGTCTCCATGCAAAAACCGCCTGTACCCGAACAAACAAATGTTAGGCGTGAATCTGAACAATCTTTTGAACCTGATCAAACCCTTAGGCGTTCAACCAGACGTCGCAAACCATCCAACATAGCTCATGATTCTTTATTGATATATTATATATTACAACTTATGATTATCTAACTTATCTAATTATGACTATCAATGTTTGTTTTGGTTATGTTTATTAATGAACTTATCTAATTATGACTATCATTTTTTTTAATATATTCATCATTGCCATCATCTTATTCTGTTATCAATTATGTATTACATGCAATTATCTGTGATTGTATTATTACCCACTTAACATAACGTAATTTTATTAATACCCATTTAACTTACAATATTGATATTGATGCTTAAGTTACCATGTGCACATGTGCATATGTATTTACAAGTTGTATCTACCATCTAATCCACTTGTTTATTTATATAATATTGTTTAACATTATACATGTTACTAATATAAATTTAAAACCATTTGTTATACCTTACATATAAATATACCCAATTGTAATACATTATCTAAACTTATCATGTGCATACACATCATTTAGCTAAATAAACTTTCATTTAACTAAATAAACTTTCATTTAACTAAATGAACTTGTTATTAATTATATATTTATGTGCATATGCATCATTTCATTTATAACTTTATGCACATAATGCATGCACATGTGCATACGCGTCATTCAATTTATTAATCAACATAACATAACATATTTTAACAAACATATAAATTTATTACTAATAACACGCATTCAACAATTATTACCATACATTACTGTGACTTTAACCATCTTAATGCACATGTGCATAAACAACAAACAGTACCAACTGTAACTCCAAACATTGATTACCATATCACCCATCCAACATACCAATTGCTAAAATACCAACTACTCAATATAGCAACCAACAAGTATTAGTAACACAATGAGCTAGTTCCAACCACATTTAACCAAAACTATAACATACATCATAATGGTACCAAGTTGTTACCTTCCCACTATAACCATCTAACATGCCAAACCAAACAAAACAAGCCAAACTACCAGTTTACTGTTCATATAGAACCAATTAACCAAAAATACTACCTACGTGTCATGACAGTTAGTAAACTGAATTATTAATTAATACCCTCAAACTTTATCCCCATTCTTCCATTTGCTAAGAATGTTCCAGCATTTTTCTTGTTTTGCCCCCTCTTTTTCCAACATTTTCCGCATTCTTTCATCTCTCAAACTTTGTGTTGCCTTTTTTCGCGAGGTACATAACCGTTCTCTTGTACACGTTTGCCTCCGATAATATCAGTTTTGTTGCAATCTTCATCCTCAAGTTTTGCAATTGCATGTCTTGAATATTTTTTCGCGTACTAAAACCGCATTCAAACTCGACATCACTCCCTTTGTACATCTCCATGTGCCTCATACCAAACACACCTCAATCGTTGAAATTATCGCTTGTTGCCCATTCTAATGTTTTCTTCGTCAACGTTGCGGCTGCCATGCGTGCCGCACTTGGATGTTTAACATCCTTCAAATACCCAACCATGTAATTTTTCTACAAAAAATAATAATACCAAATGTTACTACATATCATATTCATATATCCTTATTACATATGTAACATTTAATATAAAAAATATAGACTTACCACTTTACATGGCGTTCCAGTTTCTTTAAATTTCGTTCCTGCTGACATTCTGTAAAACCCGTTGTTACTCACCATATTATCAATAAGTTTGACCTTCACGTTCTCTAAATCAAAGCATATTAGATAGAAATGCTTTCTTTCAATCATTGGTATTATTATGATGTTAAATTCTTTTAACTCCAACATTTTAATGTCACACTCAACAACCTCCTTCAAGTGTGAAGTTAATGTTGTAAACGCTTTTTTTCTGACTGTTTTGTTTTCAACATAAACTCCGGCTGCACATTACATTAATACATGTCACACACAAGTATAACTATCCTAAATATGATTGTTAAACATGAATTATAACACACTTACGATATATGTCGTATAACACCATAATCGCCTTTTCCCTACTGTCGTGTTTTTTTTTTCTCTTCATAATTCAAAATAGCCGCCCAACAGTCTATCACGTTTTGTGAAATCCATTGCCCATCCTCCAAGGTGTATATCAAATATGCTCGTGTTGTCATCCCATGTGAGGTTTCAAAAATATTTGTGTTGTAATTGTCACAATAAATTACATCAATTATGTTCTGTATGCACATGTGCATCAAATACATTACATATACTATATACCATATTTTATGCCAAAACTCATCAGCCCATATACCCACACTAAATTTTTAACTACCCCTCAAACCAAAACAACCGCTAACCTAATCAGTCGCAACCAACCAGACCCTTGTAACATGCGAACAGTATAAACAACCCACTTTTTTTCTAACTGTTTTGTTTTCAACATAAACTCCAGCTGCACATTACATTAATACATGTCACACACAAGTATAACTATCCTAAATATGATTGTTAAACATGAATTATAATACACTTACGATATATGTCGTATAACACCATAATCGCCTTTTCCTTACTGTATTGTTTTTTTTTTCTCTTCATAATTCAAAATAGCCGCCCAACAGTCTATCATGTTTTGTGAAATCTATTGCCCATCCTCCAAGGTGTATATCAAATATGCTCGTGTTGTCATCCCATGTGAGGTTTCAAAAATATTTGTGCTGTAACCGTCACAATAAATTACATCAATTATGTTCTGTATGCACATGTGCATCAAATACATTACATATACTATATACCATATTTTATGCCAAAACTCATCAGCCCGTATACCCACACTAAATTTTTAACTACCCCTCAAACCAAAACAACCGCTAACCTAATCAGTCGCAACCAACCAGACCCTTATAACATGCGAACAGTATAAACAACCCACTTATTTATTCCGAATTTACTGATTACATGCTTTATATGTCAAAAGTTTAGGTCATTTCTAAACAAATTGCTTCCTATACTCAAATGTTTTTAAGTAATTTTTTAAATATTCATTTTTTAATGCGGCAAACCATCCTCACATATTAACCTTATGGCAGATTCAATCAAACAACCAACCCCTAAGCCATCGGCATAAAACAAGACCTGTTTTAGCACCATTCCAGCCGCAAAAAATATACCAAATAAAACACAAAACAACATGTCATAATCCATCAGCAGCCTAAACCTCTAAACCGTCCAAACCTTAATCTTAAATAACTCAAGATATGATCAATAATAACCAGCCCAGCCAGCCGCAACCAGTATCACGAAAATAGAGACCAGCCCAAACCTCCCGCACCCTGTGAACATACTAGAAATAACTTGTAACATGGACACATACTGACCTAAAACCTAACATATCAAACAATACGTAACAGATTTATAAATAAAAAATAATGCATATTTAATCTTACTTGAATGTTAGGCTGACCTCCCTCGTCTCCTTTTCAACATCTATTTCTTGATCCTCCACATTACATTTTTTGCCCTCCGCCCTACAATATTAGTTTATACATCAGATTGTAACTCTAAATTATTGTGTCACAACAAATAATAACATGACATTATAATACACGTCCATACCTTCGTTTATCGTCAATGGTTGTCAGCAAATATTGTCATATCGTTTTTTCATCGTCGTTTAATGGTTCATTCATGTCAACCACATTTGTATCTTTACCACTCACATGCACGTTTACGTTTGTATCTTTAACACTCGCATGCACGTTTGTTCCAGTGTCTGATTCTGGTGAACTTTGCGAGCTTTGCGACAACAACATAAAAGTCGGTATGGTGTTATCTATTTCTTTCCTCCTGCGTGTTTGCCTCTTCATAACACCCTTTTCCGTTTCTGCCAACTTAATGGTCTCACCAACAACTTTGTCTAATTTTATATTCATATCATTTTTTGTCACTCCATCCACCTTCATTGCATCACATTCGTCATTTTTTGATACACCATCCAACACATCACTTTTATTTGTTAAACTTCTTTTTCTTGACCTTGTAAAGACCTTCATCCCACCTTTGATTTTAACGTTAACCTTTTTATCCTTCTCATCATCCATAACTTCGTTTTCTTTGTTGTCAACCTTCTCCATTCTAATTAACAAACCCGACATTTTGTTCTCACCTCTAAATGTTCTATCTTACTCCCTGACCAACTCTTCAACCTTCTCATTATTTGGATATTTGTACCAAATATCATCCAACTCTTTATTTAACAACTCTTTTTTCCTTAATGTCTTAGCCATTAAATTTTCAACCATACGAACATGCTCCTAATTAATAACACATTAATAAATCAAAGTTAATAATATCAACACAACATTATGCATATGTGCATCTGCTTTATCACATTATAAAACACCATTGTGCATCAGCTTGTACAACATGAATTACATATCGAACTTTATCATCTTAAAATAATTATTATGCACATGTGCATGAGTTATATGTTCATATCAACACAACATTATGCACATGTACATCAGCTTGCACAACATGGACCATATACATCCTATCCTAACCACTAACACCACCGCATATCACTCAACATAACACGGATCTATATCAACCACATACGAACTACAAAATACAAACTATTATCTTAAGCAATATAATCAATCATTTTATCATTAACACACACTTCAAACAACAATATAAACAATGTAAACTGGATCACAGTCCTAATTCAATATAAACAAAAAAAAAACATTAAAACATGATACGTACCTCAAACGTCACATTTTTCTTTTCACCACCATACTCATCTACCATTTGCTCCACGTTCTTCATTTTGTCCTCTTTCATTACATGCTCTACGCCAACTTGAGTGTCAACGTATCCTTCACGTAACACCCCTTTTCCAAAACCGCCATTCTTTATTTCCCATATCTGCCTTCTGCTCAACATTTCTTTCGTCCAGAATGATAGTGGACTCAATGTTCGAACCGTATTGATGTCCCCGCACAAAGTTCTATCCACGTATAACATCTGCACATGTGCATTATTACCATATGTGAACAAAAAAAACTTATACAAACTAAAAAAAATAATTTATACAAAAATACAAATTAAATTATATATTTTATTTCAAACATAACAATTAACTTACCACCAATATTGTAAGAGCACCATTAAAATATTTTGATGTGCTATCCCGTTGCCATCCATCTTTGCTCATCTTAATTCTATCACAAATATACTTGCACCAGTTTACATCTTCAACCGCAACATCTTCACCCAAGCATTCCAGAAAATCAGTTTTGCATCTACCATCTTTATTTATTTCCACCATCGTATTCATGAATAATGTCAAAAAATCATATTTGAACATTATGTCATCTTCCGTTGGGTTATCCCTTAATCGCTCGACAATTCTACTCGGTGTCAATGCACGCCCTTTGTATAAACGGTTCCACTCAACCAATATCCCATGTTCTTCGTCTTCTTCTTCGCCTTCATCTTCTTTCACATCAGATTCTATAACAGCCCCACTGTTTTTATCCTTCTTTTTCCCCTTCATCCTTTTGTTCTTTCTGTTCTTCATTCCTTTTATCCTTCTTTTTCTCCTTTTTATATTCTATAATAGCCCCGCTATTTCTTAATCCCAGCAACCCGCTAATAACAGTCTCATTAACTTCAATGTTACCAACATTCAACTTGATTGCCATATCTTTGCCGCTAAACATGTCTACCACAAAATGTGTGATGTGTGCAAATGCAACATATAAATTACATCAATTGTGGCATAAAACTAACCCTTTTTTTGTACTAATGTTGGAAAAAAGTGTGCTTTTGTCTTCCTTTTGTATTTTCAGGATTAAATGAGCTCAAATGAACAAAAGAAGCAAAAAGGCAACTAAATCTAACATAAATACAAGAAAAGGAATAAACGTGGCATGCCCGACCCCTCCACCTCCCAAGTAAAACAAGAGAACAGAAGGCTGAACAGGCCCCGTGCTCAATGAGCACGGGGGCATGCCCAAGTGTCTGTAGAAAAGACAAAGCTGTAGAAGCTTCTATCACCCACCACGGGGGCGTGCCCAGCGGACACGGGGTCGTGGTCAACTCTAAGTTACACAGAATCTAAGGAAATCTTGATAGTACAGATACGCTTCTGCACAAGGGGTCGTGCCCATGGGACACGGGGGCGTGGTCAACTAATGCAGACAAGATGCAATTAATGAAGAAAGAGAAGATGGGTGGACACGGGGCCGTGCCCAATGGACACGGGGCCGTGTCTGGGCTTCTGTGCAGGCTATAAATAGGGGTGCTTGGCTCACTTGCAAATCATCCCTTGGCAAACCACCTCTCTCACACTTCACCCACACTCCACCACCACCACAACACCATCATCCATCATCCATCATAGAGTGTGTGTAGTAGTCTCGGGATCCAAGATTGATCGTAAGAGTTCTTGACAATCAAAGGCCATGTTTGCCTAAGTCTCTTACATCACTTGGTGAAGACAAGCATTTAGTGTAATACTTTTTATTTTTAATCTTTTCGCACTTTTTATTTGGTTATGATTAATGACTTTAATAACTAGTTTCTTATGTTGAAGGTGAGTCTTCCTTATCATTTGTCCGTGGTGTCTTGGCGTTATTTACTGTCTATATAAAATAAAAGTTTTACACCATTCATATCTCTACGGTCTATATGGAGATATGTTGGCTAGCTGGTCGGGTGTTAAGGGAATGGTTTGGTAAGAGTCTTGCCTTGTTCAGTGTATAGATCCTGTAAGGACCTGGGTCAAGCATAGTAGGACCTCCTTCAATACCCACAGGTATTGGATGGCGGGGATCCGATTTTCTTGATCCCCTCATATGTAAACCACTATTAATATATTAACCCGGCTACTTAGGACTGTATCCCTGCTGACTCAGACTACTTAGCCGAGGGTAACGTCACCTTCAAAAGAGGGGCCTACCACATTACGCATTAATAACTTAATTAATTATCTTTCAATAATCTGACCCTTTAGGATTGTATCCTAGCTAACTCAAACTACTGGGTTGAGGGTAACGTCACCTTCAAAAGAGGGGCCTACTACAATAACTAAGATAATCTCTTAAAAAATGCAAAAGTGCGGAAATAATCAAAGGTTACACTAAAGGCGAGTCGGATCCAAGTGATTCATCTTGTCTATCTGTTTTTATTTTATTTTATTTTATTTTCAGTATTTTAGTTTTTATTTTCTAGTTTAAAACCTTTTTCTAAATTTTTGATTTGATTAGACGTTGAGGATAGACCGGTATTAAACGCTCTTGTGTATTTAGACGACCTCGGTATCTTACCAACACTATACTACGCTCACGATGGGTGCCCTTGCCCATATGTGTGTTTGGTGTTAGTAAATATCGTATTTTATAAATTTAATAATTGACTAAAGTGGTTAAAAGGGCTAAAAATATACATAAAAATATATCACACCACATGCACATCAAGTTTTTGGCGCCGTTGCCGGGGACACAAGGATTTTAAGAAAGCTTAAAATCAACGGCCTAATCAGTTTTTCAAAACCTTTTCAAAACGCGTGCACATTTTTCTACATTTTAGTTAGTTTTGCATTTACAATAGGTTGAACACGAGCCGTGCTCGCTGAACACGAGGCCGTGCTGCATATTTTTTTAAAACACCCAGATACAGAGTCTGAACACGGTGTCGTGCTCACTGAACATGCCCCCGTGCTGCACAAAACCAGTAACTTCTATTCAAATGCCCAGATACAGACTCTGAACACGGGTCGTGCTCACTGAACACGGGGCCGTGTCCAGCTTCTGTTTCCACTTAATTTTTTGTTTTCTCGATTCGAGACTCTGTTGTGGTCTGCTGAGTGATTCTTATGGATCAATACTCAGGAGGCTACAACTACACCTATGAGGAGGATGATTATAGGGAAGACTATTGCACCATTTGTGGTGACCCGCACTCGGTACAATATTGTGACTTATTTCAACCATCCACTTCATTCACCTATTATGAGGAGCCCAGGTACGAGCCATCGACTTCATACACATCCTATGAAGACCAAAATTATGAATCTTCTCCCTCATACTCATATTTTGATGAACCAAGGTATGAGCCTCCATACTCATACTTTGAGGAACCAAGATATGAGCCTCCACCTTCATATGCTTATTATGAGGAACCATGGCGTGAACAACCCACCTCATATGAGTACTATGAAGAACAAAGTTACGACCCTTATCCATCATATGCTTACAATGAAGAAAAATGGTGTGAATCATCTACTTCATATGAGTACTATGAGGAACCAAGGATCGAACATCTGGATTCAAGCTTTGAGGATCCCGATCCTTACTCTATCACCAACGTGACCGATAAGATACTAGAACACATTAAAACTATTGAACGTTACATAAAAGAATCTCGCGCAAGGGAAGAGGAGTCCCGCGAAAGGGAAGAGTTAACTTGTAATAAATAAGAAATAATTGAAAATGTGAAAATGGAAGAACAAATAAGTGAAAAACCGACACATGAGTTAAGCAACGAAAAAGGTGAGTCTGACAATGTTAAAATCCAAGAAGAGTCTAATTTTAAAGAAATTAATCTCTTGTCACCTTCTTTCGAAAATCATTGTTTAGTACCCACTCATGCTATGTTTTTAAAAGAGTTAAACACTAACACTGAAATTGACGAAACGGTAAGCATTAAGTTAACAAATGATCAAACGTCGCTAATAAAAGAAGACCCATTTGAAATTAACATTACACCGGTTCCATGTTTTATTCAAAACTCCTTTGTTAGTAATGTCACAATTGATAAAGATCTTTGTGTTAATATAATGCTAAACTACATTTTCGAAAAATTAAGTATTGGTGATTTTTCTCCACTTCAAATACTCATTTTTCTATCTAATCGAAAAACAACAAAATCAATAGGGATAGTTGAGGATGTGTTGGTCCAAACCAATCAAATGGTAATCTCAACCGACTTCGTCATCCTTGATGACGCTCCACTAGTGTTGGGAAGACCTTTTGTAAAGACCCACGAAGCTTGGAAAAATCAGAAGTATAACAATCTACCCATTCAATTAGGGGCATTCAAAAGATGTGTCGATCTTGAACGATCAATGAAATATCCAATCGGCAATGATGACCCCCTAATTGAAAATGAGTCAGAACCACCTGATAAGGTGGGTCTAGCCAAGGACCCTTATAAACGTGGCGCACCACGGAGGCATTCCGCGGAACTATCCTTAGTTTTAGATTAGTTTAACTTTTATGTTTTCAAGTTTAGTTTTAATTTTCAGGAATAAAGCACACTCGAAATGGTAAAGGTTACTAAGGGAAACTTGAACCCACACCCTATGCACAAAAATAGAGCCTCCCAATAATTTTTCTTCATTACAGCAAGTTTAGCACGGGGCCGTGCTCACCCCAACACGCCCCCTTGCCCGAGGTTCTGCAGAAAACACCCAGTTCAGGTAACTGGACATGGGGCCGTGTTCGCTAAACACGCCCCCGTGCCCAGCCTTCTGTTTATTTTTGGTACTGGTAGTCTGACAACGGGGCCGTGCTCAACCCAACACACCCCGTGTTCAGCTACCCAGTAACATAAAATCTTGTTTTTAACCCACTTTTATACATTTTAATCAACCGAAAAACTTATTTTTGGGACACATTGAGGACAATGTTTAATTTAAGTGTGGGGGGGAGTGCTAAAACCTTGAATTTTGTAAGTCCTAATCACAAGCCTTACACAAAACTCTATTGGAACCGCTAATCACCCCAATTTTTTTCAAAAAAAAAAGATTCATTTTTTTTTACTTGTCTTGGTTTAATTTGGGAATTACAAGTTTTAAAAAGGTTATATTTTTATCAATTTACAACCGATAGCGTCATGAAAAAAAGAACCAAATAAGAAGATTATGAAAAGGCATGACAAATCTAATTAAAATTTGATTATATATACTTGATCACATTATAAACCCATTCCCACAACAAGTGAGTTTTGAGCCTTTATTGAGCATACAAGCATATATCTTTAAACTAAATGCTCATTTTTCGTTTCTTGTGCGAATAGTCACTTGGTTCTTACGACTCTAGAACTTGCCATGACGATACATTCCCGGTCCTTACCAACTTAAACCCGAGTAAGTAAATGATGGAGGCATTAGGACTAACCCTTTTTATTTCTAAACCATTATTTTTCTTTTTTTACCACCTACCCAAAATCCCCCTAGTTAACCCCTTTGAGCCTAAACCTTTTAATTTCTTAACCCACAAAACAAACACTCTTTTACCCTCCAAAACCCTTTTTTATTTTAAACCCTTTATTTTAGTTACAAAGCTCGGTTTTTCATATGATATTCGTTATATATATATATATATATATATATATATATATATATATAGGATTAGGTTCAAACGTGAACAAAATCCCAAGAGTGAACTGCGTGAACTGATCTGGGCCCTTGATTTTTATGATCTTGAGATTTTAAGTGAATGGCATGATGGTAATTAGTTGGTTATTTGTTACTATTTAATTAAGTGAATAAGGGTATTTGTGTAATTTTCCATATTAAATTGATTGCATAAATCCCGTTTATATCTACATTTAGGTTTTATTCACCTCCTATTCAATCACAAATATCTTTCTCTCTCACATATCATCGCCGCCGACGTCAACCTGCATGCCGTCGGAAGTAGAGGAGACTATGCCAACAATCATTATCATTGCTGTTGAAAAAAAAATTAATATCATCAACACCCACTTATTCTAAAACGTTTTAAAAAAAATACCATGTACATATGTGTACAACCCAGTGTATTAATAAATCCTCATAACAATATACACATGTGTACATCGCTGTGTACACATGTGTACACAGTGTATTAATAAAAAAATACCCTGTACATATGTGTATAACCCGGTGTACAATCCTCAAAACATTTTCCTCCAAAACAATAACAATCATCAGCATACACATGTGTACACCCGCCTCAAACAAGAAACTAAACCCTAACCCCTATTGGTATCGACGACACTAACCCATTCAACTTCAAAATGATCCAAACAAGTTTTTGTAAAAATTAAACTCTACACAACTTAATCATAACCCTAATACACCAGTATTTTCTGAAGAAATAAAAATACGGATATTGAATACAAGCCCAAAATCGCAGATTACGGCATTATATTCCGGCGATTGGATATTCAAAGATGATATTAGTGTACCTTGGTGACTGGATATCGTTTGTATATTTAGGCGATTTTAATCGGCGACGGTAGTGTTTAATCTTCGTCACCAGCAGCAACTCTTCTTCGTCGCCCCTCTACCTTCTTCTTTATGAATGAACAATGAAAAAGAAACTGATGATATTGAAAGTGGAAAATGCGTATATTAAGGGATTTTGATTATTCAATAAAATTAATACCCTTTTTTATGATGTATATGTACAATAATACCCTTTTCAGTTTAATTAAACATATAAAACTAAGCCCATAATTACCATCATGCCATTGAATTAAAATCTCAAGATTATGTAAATGAAGGGTCCAGATCAGTTCACGCAGTTCACTCTTGGGAGGTTGTTCACGCTAGAACCCTACCCAGGTTCAAACGTGAACAAAATCCCAAGAGTGAACTGCGTGAACTGATCTGGGCCCTTGATTTTTATGATCTTGAGATTTTAAGTGAATGGCATGATGGTAATTAGTTGGTTATTTGTTACTATTTAATTAAGTGAATAAGGGTATTTGTGTAATTTTCCATATTAAATTGATTGCATAAATCCCGTTTATATCTACATTTAGGTTTTATTCACCTCCTATTCAATCACAAATATCTTTCTCTCTCACATATCATCGCCGCCGACGTCAACCTGCATGCCGTCGGAAGTAGAGGAGACTATGCCAACAATCATTATCATTGCTGTTGAAAAAAAAAATTAATATCATCAACACCCACTTATTCTAAAACGTTTTCAAATTCAATTTGCAGCACCCCGCTCATGTTTTATCGGAACCCTAGCGCCGCCGACATATCAGCGCCGCCGGCCACTTCGATCTTCATCATCGCCGGCCACCTCCATCTTCACAGACGGATACCCGAACGAATTTGAAATTTTGAAGAATCTGACGAAGAACGACCTTCTTTCGGTTCCAATTTTCTGTTCAAATTTTCAAAAACAATGAATGATCAAGAGAAGATCACAGTCGTTGGTTCTTCTGGAAATCAACAGCCGCATCCTACCACAGGTATGTTCAATGATTTGTTTGTCATAATTGTATATTGGGTTTCACTGTTTTTGATGACCTTTGTGATAGAATCAGGTTAGGGCCTGAAATAAATGACCTTTGTGATATAAGATGCTTTAGAGAGATGATTGAAAATAATTAATGATTAATTTTATATGGTGTTTAGTTTTCTTATACACTCCTGGGGTTTTTTCTTGTCTGTAAGTTTGTACGCCAAGTGTTCGATGAAATGCCGCATTCTTTTGTATAAGAAATGTAAGTTTCTTAATGAAATAGAAAATGAGATACGGACCCACCAAACAAAATCTTCTACTTTTTTTCAAGTCAAATGCTTGATTTGTTATTCTCATAATGGTTCGGCCTTTGTTTATATCATCCAAAGAACTGTTAACAATTTAATTCCAACTGGATTTAGAAACTTTTTCAGATAATTAAGCCGCGTAATACATTTGTAGTCGAGTACTCGAGCTAGTTGTGTGTTACGTGCTATGCTTTTCTAGTTTAAATTTATACACACAAAGCAGACTATCTAGTCAAACCATAAGATGACATATAATATATTATCCAGGAAAAGACTCTACAATCTGTTTTTATTGACCCTCTGTTATCAACATTAAAAATTAACAACCTCTCATGAACGTTTGAATTTGTAATTTGACTTTTTCGCTTTTGAGATTTAAAAGTGGATGTAATGTATTATTATCAGGATGTCACATGGAGTCTGCTGGACCATAATTGGCTCCGAGCCCTGCGAATGGCTTCTTATGGGTTCCTTCTGTATGGGCCTGGTTCTTACATCTGGTACCAGTATCTTAATCTATGTAGTGCACAAATATTACAGGGATAAGAAAATCTAAAGATGCAATGGCGGTCATTTTTGGTCTTTCTTTTACAAAATATTAAATAGAATACAATTTTAGAAAGGCTAAAATAACTTTAGTTATTTAAGTGCTATGACTACAAAGAAAAAAAAAGACTTCAGAGCATATCGTATGTGGTTATAGTTTAGATTAGTATAAAAAGGGTTGAGCGGGCCGGGTGGGTTGAGTAATGGGTCAGAACGGGTAATGTTTTGTGAGTTGAGTAAAGGGTCAAAATGTTTTCTTTCTAAAAAAATTAAAATAAAACATATAGTATACTGTGTCAAATATGATTACCAAAATTGTTTTAGTTCAGTAATAATCCTTTTTATAAGATGATTTAAGATGTGTTGTTTATCAAAGATAAACTTTAGGTGACTTTCAACTTGTCGACGCCTTTTCTTTTAAGCTATTTTTTCTTTTATTTTACCCTTTTGACCCTCTAGCGGAACGACGGTATTTTGGTGTGTAAAATGGTGCCCGTCTCCAAGAGGTACACATGTGTATAGTGTCTGTTTTTTGTGATATCTCAGTTTTTTTTTGTGTATTGAATGTGTAAAGTAGTTGATGTACACTTGTGAATTATGCAAAGTATTAGTTGCTGAGTTTTTTTGTTCAATTCTTTGATTTTGCTCTGTTTTTAACGCGATGTACACATGTGTATTCTGATTTTGCTCTGTTTTAATGCTAATGTACACATGTGTATTCTGATTTTGCTCTAATTTTAACCTAATGTACACATGTGTATAGCGTCTGCTTTTGTGATATTTCATTTTTTTTGTGTATTGAATGTGTGAAGTTGTTGATGTACACTTGTGAATTATGCAAAGTATTAGTTGATGAGTTTTTTTGTGCTATTATAGGAGATGTCGTTAACGAGAAAAGTGAAGATTGAAGGTCGATAAGGATGATTCACGTATGAGGTTGATAAGGATGCTTCAGCATACAACGTGACGAATAGTTGTAAAAGATTATGTCTTTTGTTTTTTCGATGATGTTGGGTTTATTGTTTTTACGAAATGGGAACTTGTAATTATTTGTTTTTTTGTTTGGTTTGGAAAACATTATGGAACTTGTAATTTGTTAAATATAAAATAGTTTTACAGGTATTGTTTCTATGTATGTATTATGTAGCTAATTACACATATGTACGATGCTGAGTACACATGTGTACTGTTCTATTTATATCCAAGTACACATGCGTATATCGTTGAAATATGAAGGTTACGTGGATCTTAAAAATCAAAATTTGAATTCTGATGATGAAATTTGAAATAACAATTAAAATTGAAATATGGTGATTTATTGTTTGTTTTGATAATTATCTTATTAATAAATAAAACATAATGTAGATAATGAATTTAAATTAGGAAAGAGGTAACTTAATTCAATTATTCAAATAATGATTTAAATCTAATTTTTTTATATAATTACAATCCTACCCTTAACAACTAAAAAGGAAATGAAGGGTCCAGATTTGTTCACGCAGTTCACTCTTGGGAGGTTGTTCACGCTGGAACCCTACCCTATATATATATATATGATGAAGCCAAGGAATAAAACAAACAAGTTCATCAAAAAGAACTTTGTTTAAAGAATTGTTTCATTAAAATAAAAAGTTATAGAAAAAAATAAAAGTCTTGCGAAAACCGATGTTTTTTACGCCTTTCGCCCTTTTCTACTAACCACTAACCCAACCACCTACCTTTAACCCAAGCCTAACCCTTCCCCAAAGTCCTCTTGATATCTACAAAGGTTTATAGTTAAAAAGGAGGAGGATTGATTGCTTGGCAACCATATGGTAGAAGTAAGTTCCATGCCGGTCTCGAGTGTTTCACAAAAATACATCTTCGACCGAGTGTTGAGTTATCTCCCGTGAGGTATGTGAACTTGTATATAAATAAAATTTTAAAGAGGCATGTTATGCCGAAATAAATAATTTATCTTATGTAATTTTCTAAATAAATCATGAAGAATAGGATTGTAAATAAAATAAAAATAAAACCTAATAAAAATCTTGGAATCCCGACACTCTATGACAAGCCCAAAAACCTTCTCTTCTACCCATTCCATTTGGGAGTGTAAAGCCACATTTTTTTTTCATGAACATTTTATTTATATATAAACAACTGGCCGAGTTACATCAATATCGCAGGTAAGCGAGCAACAAGCTGCGCCGCTACCCCTTTCTGAATAGCAAACCCTAGCCTATTAAAGACAAACCCCTGCCCCCTGTTGATGAGCAACTGCTGTGGACAACCTTTTGGACCCTAGTCAACAAACGGATAGCTTCTGGAGCTAGGGAGCCAAAGGTGTCGAAGGCGAAGGGGACAAATGCATGTTGGTTATCAGCACATGCTTTAGCGTGTTTATCCACCTTTTTAGATTCCGCTTTCCTTATAGCCTGTCCTGCTACAAACCCGCTTTCCCTTAAACCAGCTAAGGGGGAGACTCCTGTGAGATCCACACAAGCATGTTTCCCTCCCGCCCAGCCAAAAACGAGCAGATCCGCTGGTCTCAATGTAGATCTCCCTTCCATCGGATCTGTAAGGAAATTCACAGGGGCCTCCTTCTTGGAAGAAATCCCCGCTCTCCTCAAGATGTCCCCCAAGACATCTCTCACCCAGTCGTGCCGATATTTGAAACCAGGGAGCTCCTTACAATGAATAGCATGCTCCCCGTATTTATCCATGCAGGCTTTACGGCAAATTGGGCAGGTTTCGTCTTCTGAATACATAGGGATCATCAGCCGGTATTTGAGGATAGCCCTATACTCAACAGCCGACATGCATTGCCCCAGCCCCTCGATCGGGATAACAGTCAAAAAATCTTGCGCATGGGGGCCTTTCAAGCACTCAATCACCGCCTTCTGGCGGGGAGACAAATCGAATGTTTCTCCCAGACTCCGAGCGATTTTGTCAAATAGGGCATTCGCCAAAGTTTTTTGTGGCTTTGGGGGGGCGGTGTCCATATTATAGAAACCGCCAATATCAAAGTCTGGAAGAGAGATACTTAAGTACTCAAGGGCCTGTTGGTAGTCTACGTCAAGCTTAACAACCCCGCTGTTCCGAAGGATATGGTCTTGCAATACACACGACTGAGCTCTAGACGCCACAAAAGCATAAACTCCAACATCCCGAGCTGAGAGGAGGCCCAAACCCCCCAGACGCATCGGCAAAGATGCCAAACGCCACTGAAGGTCACCGAAGTAGGACCCCCCGCAAACAACAATGTCTTCGATAGCCTCTCGAAGACCATCATCAAAACAGGATACTGCATTGGCCATCAAGTGGGGTTGGCAGGTCCGCAACCCAAATAGTAACTTAGCTACCCCCATGCATGACCTTAAAAGAAGAAGCTCGCACTGGGGGTCCTGAAGGCAGGGCAAGAGTTTCATAAGGTCAACCGCTGTCAATGCCCGCCGCCCTGCTAATTCCCCGATAAAAGCAGAATCTCGGCTAACCGCCCCCCCAAGGAGCTTAACCCCCCTCTCAGGTCTACTTATCCCTCTCGGGAAAATGCCGTCCTGAACCTTGAGACCGTCACACGATGGCCAGTACACTTCCGTTTTCTTAATATTGAGATGGAGCCCTAGGGATGGTCCCTCCGTGTTGATGATGTCCAATGCTTTAGCAACTTCCATTGCATTACCAATAATCGTGCCATCATCCAAATACCAAGCATGAAAGGGGAGGTTACAGTGCTCCTGGACACGAAGAATAAGTGGGTGTAAGGCTAGGGCAAAGAGAAGGGGCCCCAAGGGATCTCCTTGTTGCACTCCAGTGGTGGCCCTAATACAATCGCTGCCAACATACAACCTAGCGGGTTGAGCGTACAGGAACTGGACCCACCGATAGATAGATGGACAACGTTGGTGGACCTGTTGGAGGAACGCTGAGCGGTCAACCATGTTAAAAGCATTGGTGAAGTCTACCGTGAGCAAGGCCATGGACCCATCTTCATGAAAAGAGTTCAGGAACCTGTTCGCACTATGAAGCACCGCCTCCGCCCCATTTGGTGTACCAACCCCGAATTGAAAATCCCCCAAATACTGGGCCATGTCCTTCCCAACCTTCTTCATAGCCACCTTAGATACCAACCTACGCCAAATGCCCCCCACGGCGATAGGCCTAATACCATTATCAGGTTTCAATAAGGGGGTGAGGGGGGCTGAGGCCACAAACTCGGCCAACACCTTAGGGCAAAGCCCCTCAAGCCATAGGTTGACAACTCCAGTAATGGCTGTGAGCAGGCCCGAGGAACTTACCGAACCCTCACAACCAATAGCGTCCAACAAGTGTTGGGCCCGCATCCCATCTCTGCCACAAGATGTCCCTCTAGGGAAGGATTGGATACATTTAAGTACACAATCCGCTGCTGCAATAACAGTGGGCTGGACAATGGGGTTGGAAGGCAATAATGGGGGTGGCACCACAGGGTGTTTATCAATAAGAGCTTTCGTGGTCGATTCTCCAAAGGGGGCAACGCCACTGGAACATAAAACTTTGACCGCCGCCGTAAAATGCCCATCCCTGACCTTACGCAAGCATTGCTTGATATTGGGATCCTTTTTATTGTCTTCACCCCTTCCGGAATCCCTCCTAGGAACCCCAACATCCCCCCCCACTATTCAAGAGAGAAGAGACCAAATCTGTGAAACCAGACCCATCTTTCCACAATGCAAGCGCCTGCAAGATGCTACTGCACTGCAGGGATTTTCTATTACCTGATCTCCGCTCTTGCCTGGAAGAAGGCCTGACAACCCTCAGTGTACAACACGGTAACAAAAGCAACTGAACCCAGTTTTCAACCGAGCCTGGAGATGTCATCACTTTACGTAGGGCACCCGTTAAGACCTGAGCGAACGCCAGTCGACAACTGGGGGGAATGCATTTAACGGTTTGAAAACGAAGTGAAAAAACACGCTCGAGAAGGGCAACATCGGTTACCACCCCTTCCGGGGAGAGTGTAAAAGTGTCGGCTACCACTTGACATGGCTTCCTAATCCCAACAATGAAATCGTCCACGTCCCCCGAGTTTGGAGCAAAAGACACCATCTCATCACCATGCTTGCACCCCCTACTAAGGGCATGCATAACCATGCACTCCCCACATAACCATTTGCCTCCTGCCCTTAGGACTTCCCCCACATCCAGAAAAAGGTCCAAATTCTTAGTGATAGCCTCCTTCACATAAATCTTCCTATTTTCAGTCTTAAGGTGGGTGCTTTGCATGTGTTCAAGAAGGCGAAAAAACCCACTAGACCCCGGTTTACCATCCTTACATTCGTGGAAATGCTTAAGGGGGCAAGTCCTTAACCCACTATCACATGTTGACACCAGTCCAATAGTCTTGACGTTTCTACCTCTACGCGGGGGAGCCATGCGCAGAGTCAAACGCAAACAGAAAAATAACACAAAAAACTGCCAACTCAAGGGGAGTTAGGGGTAAAAGAAAAAACAAACACAGGGAGCAAAAGGAAAGACCATTTAGAAGACGGGGGAGGGTAGCAACCCAAAGTTGCCCACCCTCAAAAACGCCCAACACACAAATACGTCACCCCATAACAAAATAAAAAAGGTTCCACTTTAAAATTCCATTTTCATGAAGATAAAGCTAAGTCATATAGTAGATGGGAACTTGGTAAATCAAAAACCAATTGAAACTGAAACACTAAAGTTTGAAAATTTATGAGGGTGTGGGTCAAGCATTTCTACAAACAGTTGGTGGGCAGCAGCAAAAACATTTTATGTGGGACAAAAACCCAATTCAAAATTTAGTGAAACATGAAGAATCAAACAAAGGAAGATAGTAAAGGTGCAGGCTTTTTAGGAGATGAAAAATCTTGAATGGTTGAAAAAGTGTGAAAATAGGAGTGGGGTACCGGTAAAGAACTTTGGAAGTGAGAGAATTGAAGTAGAAAGTGAAGGGGGGAGAGTGGAAATGAAAAGGGTTTATGTAAATAACAAAGCGTCTCCGATGAATTAACGAAAACAAAAAAAAAATAATGAAGAATTAACGAAAACAAATGAAATATTAAACGCAGATTAACAAAAATTAACGAAGAATTAACTCATAATGACGAAGAAAAACATGGATAAGTAAAATTTAAACGCAGATTAACAAAAAGTAATGGAAAAAAACGTCGGTTAGTGAAACTTAAACGCAGATTAACTCAAAATGATGAAGAAAAACATGTATATGTGAAACTTAAACGCAGATTCGCTCAATATGAAGAATTAAAACATCGATAAGTGAAATTTAAACGCAGATTAAGAGAAAATGATGAAGAAAAACATGAAAAAGTGAAATGATACCATGTGAGGAGCAGAGCCGGAAAGTGAATCGGCGGGAGGATTTTCCGACCAGGTCAACAGATCTGCGGTGGAAGTGTGAGGTTTTCTCACCGGCGTCTTCTTCTCCATTTTTCCGATTTCCAGAATGTTCGTTCTAACGGAGATCTAAAACGACGGCGTTTTGTTTAGTTATCTTCTGCTGTGGTGCTACTGTTTCAAGTGGCTAGTTTTGCTTGAGGACAAGCAAAGATTCAAGTGTGGGGGTATTTGATTTGTGCAAAATGCAACATATAAATTACATCAATTGTGACATAAAACAAACCCTTTTTTAGTACTAATGTTGGAAAAAGTGTGCTTTTGTCTTCCTTTTGTATTTTCAGGATTAAATGAGCTCAAATGAACAAAAGAAGCAAAAAGGCAGCTAAATCTAACATAAATACAAGAAAAGGAATAAACGTGGCATACCCGACCCCTCGACAGCATCCTCCCAAGCAAAAACAAGAGAAAAGAAGGCTGAACACGCCCCGTGCTCAATGAGCACGGGGGCGTGCCCAAGTGTCTGCAGAAAAGACAAAGCTGTAGAAACTTCTATCACCCACTACGGGGGCGTGCCCAGCGGACACGGGGCCGTGGTCAACTCTAAGATTCGCAGAATCTAAGGAAATCTTGATAGTACAGACACGCTTCTGCACACGGGGTCGTGCCCAGCGGACACGGGGGCATGGTCAACTAATGCAGACAAAATGCAATTAATGAAGAAGGAGAATATGGGTGGACACGGGGCCGTGTCCGGGCTTCTGTGCAAGCTATAAATAGGGGTGCGTGGCTCACTTGCAAATCATCCCTTGGCAAACCACCTCTCTCACACTTCATCCACACTTCACCACCACCACAACACCATCATCTACCACCATCATCCATTATCCATCATAGAGTGTGTGTAGTAGTCTCGGGATCCAAGATTGATCGTAAGAGTTCTTGACAATCAAAGGCCATGTTTGCCTAAGTCTCTTACATCACTTGGTGAAGACAAGCATTTAATGTAATACTTTTATTTTTAATCTTTTCGCACTTTTCATTTGGTTATGTATTAATGACTTTAAAAACTAGTTTCTTATATTGAAGGTGAGTCTTCCTTATCATTTGTCTGTGGTGTCTTGGCGTTATTTTACTGTCTATATAAAATAAAAGATTTACACCATTCATATCTCCACGGTCTATATGGAGATATGTTGGCTACCTGGTCGGGGGTTAAGGGAATGGTTTGGTAAGAGTCTTGCCTTGTTCAGTGTATAGATCCTGCAAGGACCTGGGTCAAGCTTAGTAGGACCTCCTTCAATACCCACAGGTATAGGATGGCGGGGGTCCGAATTTCTTGATCCCCTCATATGTAAACTACTATTAATATATTAACCCGGCTACTTAGGGCTGTATCCCTACTGACTCAGACTACTTAGCCGAGGGTAACGTCACCTTCAAAAGAGGGGCCTACCACATTACGCATTAATAACTTAATTAATTATCTTTCAATAATCCGACCCTTTAGGATTGTATCCTTGCTGACTCAAACTACTGGGTTGAGGGTAACGTCACCTTCAAAAGAGGGGCCTACTACAATAACTAAGATAATCTCTTAAAAAGTGCAAAAGTGCGGAAATAATCAAAGGTTACACTAAAGGCGAGTCGAATCCAAGTGATTCATCTTATCTATCTGTTTTTATTTTATTTTATTTTTATTTTCAGCATTTTAGTTTTTTTTTCTATGTAGGATCGGGGAATTGATCTAAACGAGTCGATCAGAAGAGTTCTTGACCAAATCGGAGGCGGAATTCATTGATTTGATCTTCATTTAGCTTGATATGCACTTAGATTCACTTTAACTGTCGATTGTATTGATATGAAAGCTTTTACAGATCGTTCGACACTTCGGCAGAGCTTCGCTACTGGAATCAGAAGTTTTAAA
The DNA here is from genome assembly GCF_002127325.2 of Helianthus annuus. Classification (NCBI taxonomy): domain Eukaryota; kingdom Viridiplantae; phylum Streptophyta; class Magnoliopsida; order Asterales; family Asteraceae; genus Helianthus; species Helianthus annuus. The sequence continues at coordinate 102,501,661 of NC_035445.2, forward strand.
TGAAGAACCAAGACCTCCTATATATAGTAGAAGCCAGGTCGCATGAAACAACCATGTCCAGTTCCTACGAACTGGCCAGTTCGCACGAACTGGTCACTTCGTGTGAACTGGTCACTTCGTGTGAACTGGTTGTTTCAGCCCCGTTTCCCGTTTCTCTTGAACTACACGTCTTGGTTTATCTAATCTATTACACGACTCGATACAAGACGAAGTCAACAGACATATGCACTGTCACACCCCCAAAATCCACACGCGGAGTACCACCGCTTGGAGGCGTGACATGACCAGGATCAAGCCATCAATCATATTGAACATAGCATAATATAAATAAGATAGTTTGTAAAACCCAAATCAATACGATTGATGTACCAAACCAAACATAGTATCGATAGCGGAAGCGTAATAATGAAAATCCAAAGTAAAGTCATAAGTTCAATTGTTTAACATAATGTCTACGATCCGAATCCCACAACGTCCCGCTCCTCCTTGTGCAAGCTCCATAAATACCTAAGGTCCTGCAAGGCATGCAGCAGAGAGTCAACAACTAGTTGAGCGAGTTCACAGTTAACAGTTCAGTAATAGTATAGTGTGAGTAATAGTATGTTCGTTCGTTGTGTCATGTATCGTAATAGTTTCCATCGCGGCCTCCCAGGCAGGTTTGCGAAGATTAGGGGACAACTATCCCAAGTATTCTAGACTAGGTTTGTTTGTATCGCGGCCTCCCAGGCAGGTGTGCGAAGATTAGTAAATTACAGTGCGCGGCCTTCCAAAGGCAGGTGTGCGAAGTCAGTCATAATATCGCGGCCAACCCTTGGCAGGTGTGCGAAGATCAGTTCAATAAGTGTTACTAGTCTAGTCGTATTCTTATCATTAGGTTCTATCAACTGAGTATGTGTAATAAAGTAATCCAATCCCATTCCCACCCTGGGAACCCCATGCCTTGGCTGTGTGAACTCACCTTGGTTTGCTCGGTTTGATAAGTTTCTTGTTCGCAACTAAGCAGTCATTCGTAGCCTAGTATGATTACCATAATCAATTAGTTTTACGTACACCCCATTTCACATAGCACACAATGAACACTACATACATTATCACCTAGCTCGTCACCACATACGCATGGCACTTAATCAGAACATAATCACTAACACGATACGAACCAGTTTGTTCAAATAGACCCTTAACAGTCCATAGCGTTTAAAAATTTGCAAGTAATAGAAAACAATCATCAGATATCACATTGTAGGAATTTATGTCATATTAACATTTCTAACACACATTCATGGTTCGGTAACATTTTCACAGTCCGTTACATTATTCTATGCAGTGTACGGCCCCTTTTTGGTTAACAGTCCAATTTACGAGTATGTGTGAAATTCAGATTTATTGTGTAAGGGTTTATGGTTGCGGCCCACATCCTGCGGCCCAGTCACATAAAGTGGGTGGCTGATCACCTTTGTGTGGCCCTACAGCCCCATACGGCCATCGTTGTAACAACCCGAGCCCACCACACTTATAACCCAACTAGGCAACTACCATGAATTTAAAGAAATTGGTTGGCCCATCGTAGTATAAAATGCACATGACCTATCCCTATTTAACACTTTAATTATAAACAAGTTTGCAAACAAATACTCATACACTAGAGAAAACACTAGCCGCCCATTTACATGCATAATAGCCAACCATTGCCAAGAATCACATGCCCTCCACAATAGTCCTTTAATGCATTTGAGTGTGCAATATTCCATCAATTTCGATTGGACCATCCTTCTTTCAGCCGCCAATTGAACCAATGGTACAAAATCATTCAATAAATTAACATATTAATCACCAACACATTCATTAAACAATTCAACAATAGCCGACAAGTATATATTGTTTCCATCTTCTATTGGACCAAAATATCATGCAACCAAATCAAAACATGCAATCCTATGAATTACTAAATTATTACAATATCATGATTATTAGTATTACATCCATATACATCACACTACTCGATCAAACATCATCATTCCAACAGTCACATCAACTCGGTTTCTAAACAAATTATCATAAGATATTTCCATCAGTTTATCACCCATGCGTATAACTACCATTTATTACACTTACATTCACATATAGAAACATAACATCATGTATCAATCCAGTTACATGTATCAAAGGAACTCAAATCAAATAATGGTAATGGTATACTAACCGAGAGGAACAATCTGAAAAAAAAAACACAAGGGTCTTCGAGAGAGAGAGAAGTCGTTGTCGAGTTAGTGAAAAGAGATTTAGGGTTTGTTGCTTTCTAAAGATTTCGTAGCCCTATAACCATCCCTACGTATAATACCCTTGTTGGGCTTCGGCCTGATCTAGTTTGTGGGCCGAGAGGCCGAGATGAGTGTGTGTGTATCAGTAAGTTTCCGGCCCCATAAAGCTAGTAACAGATTCCCATATTTACTAACCGACACGTAAGAACTCTTAACAGTTCCATGTACAATCAAATTAGTATCCACACGTAAACGTTTAGTGATGCACAAGTGTAAACAAGTCTTTACATGGTCGCAACTAAAGGCAATTAAACATAAAAACACACGTCAAAGGTTGCGGAATCAAAGTAGTGCTAACCTCAAATATTCGGGTTGTCACATCATCCCCAACGTGAAAGAAATTTCGTCCCGAAATTTGGTACGCACTCACTGAGGAAGCTAGGTAATCTGTATTGTTCACTGGTTTTCCTGGGGTGTCACATCATCCCCCCGTTGATTTGGAATTTCGTCCCGAAATTTCGCAGTAGTAGCTTCAACCTCAGCAGTGGTTGTATTGGATTCGAATAACTGGGGATACTTTTCTGTCATCTGGTCTTCGTGTTCCCAGGTGTACTCTGGGCCACGTCGGGAGTTCCAACGAACTCGAACAAGAGGGATTCTCTTGTGTTTGAGGACCTTAACATCCCGGTCCGTGATTTCAACTGTTCCTCGACGAACTGCAACCGCTCGTCGATAGTGAGTTCCTTAAAAGGAATGATGAGGGTTTCATCTGATAGGCACTTCTTTAGGTTTGACACATGGAAAACATTGTGAACTGCCCCGAGTTCAGGTGGTAGGTTCAATCGGTAGGCTACTGGGCCTATTCTTTCTATAATCTCAAATGGTCCGACATATCGCGGATTTAGTTTACCCCGTTTGCCAAAACGTACCACACCCTTCCAGGGTGAGACTTTAAGTAATACCCGGTCCCCGACCTGAAATTCCAATGGCTTTTTACGCTTATCCGCGTAGGCTTTCTGACGGTCGCGTGATGCCGCCATGCGTTGTCGTATCTGTGCAATCTTTTCCGTGGCGCGTGATGCCGCCATGCGTTGTCGTATCTGTGCAATCTTTTCTGTGGCGTCCACTACAATCTCTGGACCCGTAATCTGACTATCCCCCACCTCTGCCCAACAGAGAGGTGACCGGCATTTACGTCCGTACAATGCCTCGAATGGAGCGGCTTGTATGCTGATGTGGTAACTGTTGTTATACGAAAACTCCACCAAAGGGAGGTGCTTTTCCCAGCCATTGCCGAAATCGATAACACATGCTCGAAGCATGTCTTCAAGAGTTTGGATTGATCACTCAGACTGCCCATCGGTCTGAGGATGGTACGCTGTGCTCATGTCTAATCGTGAGCCAAAGGATTTGTGCATCGCTTGCCATAGTTCTGACGTGAATCGTGCATCCCGATCCGAAATAATGGAGGTGGGCACCCCGTGCCTTGAAACTACTTCTTTAAGATAGATGTCTGCGAGGGTGGAGAACTTATCCGTTTCCTTTATCGCTAGGAAGTGTGCAGACTTGGTGATGTGACAACTCGAGTTCCCAAGATTTCCACCTTCGCATTTATTGGACGTTAATTGTTTAAGTTGTTTGTTACACGACTTGTTTGTTTCGCAACTGTGCACGTTTGTCATACGTTATATCGTGTTGTGATTTATATGTTATAATTGATGTGCAGCATAAGTGTATTTGTTGATATATGCTTGTATGTTGGTTAATATATGTGTTGTATGAGTAATAAAAATGGAACACATGCCAAACATCCCTCACGAAAACACCCCATCGAAAACATCCTATGGCCGAAAACACTTCATGTGTTTTCGTCCACTAACTAGTCAACGAAAACCAAATGGGCTTTGGCCCAGATGTGATTAAATAAACATTCGTTTTAACCTTTACATGAACTTTATTTGGCAAACCCTAATCACATCTCCTCTCTCTCTCTCTCTACCCTTGAACCCGACGGCAATTTCTAAGCTCTGTGGAAACCTTGCTAGCCTCTTTTCATAACGGGTTAGTATACTGTCTTGATGATTGATTGTTGTAATGATTGTTATATCTTATTTGCAAACTGTTATGTGTATGGATGATGTGCATGTAAAGATGATCGGCTGGTATGTGATGCTCTTGATTTTACAGCGATGTTATACATGAAACTGTGGTCTTTGATTTGATTAATTGTGTGATGATTTAATAGTTAATGGTCAAGGGAATCATGTAACAAGTAGGGTTAGGTTAATGATGGTATACTATGATTGGACCAACATCTATTCAAGTCTTTCACGTGATACCTGCAGTTGTTTTAATTGGATTTGGACAGTCACATGGGATGGACACTCAATATGTTATCACATGCAAACTATTAGTTCGATATATGGAATGATTAATTGCCGACAACTCTTCAATACAATTTAAATAGATAAATGCGACAGGAATCCCCATGATCTGAATGCTATGATGATAACATGCTAATGGTTGGTATTGAAATAAGAGATAGTGATATATAGTATATACTAAAAATCGGTCCAATCATATCATGGAATTAATAGTCTTGGTCGGTTCATTATAAAATGATGACTTCTAAAAGTGGCGGCTAACATATAGGTAATTGTTAGTGCACATGTTTCATGAAAATAAGTCGGTAACATGCAGTAGGTTTTGGAGGTAATACATTTTGATTGGTTGGTGTGGGGCGGCCAATGAAGGCCATTGGTTGTGGCTTTGGCCCAATGGTGCTTGTGAAATAAGTGTAATATATATATGAGAAATCCGACTTTCGAATTGGTAAATAAAGGGACCGAGTTTTAATTCACTTTGTGGTCTGAGTTTATAATATAACAAGGGTCCGACTTTTGTTTTGAAAGAATTGTGTCCTAGTTTTTTTAAGTGTCACAAGGTCCGAACTCTTGTGATCTCCCTTGTCCGAGTTTCCTACTTGTCATATGCATGTCCGAGTTTAACTCAAGACCCTTGTCCGATCTTGTGAGTCACAAGGGGGTCCGAGTTTAGGGAATGCCCCTGTCCGAATTTTAAAGGGGGGTAGCCCCATGGTCTGAGTTTCATATCTTTTGATAAACCTTGTTTGAATGTGTTAACTTACAATATGGACCTGACTTTTTGAAATGCATGCACTAATTTGAATTATCTCTACAATGATACTTAGTATGACGTTTGTGGATGTTATTATAGCCTGAGTTACACATGGTGTCTACAATAATGAATTCAAAACCCTAAATGGCCCGATATAGCATTGTATATCACCGTATGCTTACTGTATGATTATGTGTACGTATATGACTGTATGCTATTGAATGGTACTGCATGATCCTATAGATGTGAACAAACCTTATCATATCATTCTGTACACAACCCTCACACAGATCACAACTATTTGGACATCACTGAATTGTAAACCCTACTTGAATGTAACGCTTACATCGAATCATGTGCAATGTATCCTAGGTCGTGTGTAACGGACTTAGAGATTTATAAACCCTAGAAGCAATAACATACCGAGCAAACCAAGGTGAGTTCACACAGCCAAGGCATGGGGTTCCCAGGGTGGGAATGGGATTTGATTATTTACCGGTACTTATCTATACTGGAACGTAGTGATGTGATTTGATGAACTATTGTACTTACGCAGCTCATAGAACTACGACTAGACTAGTAACACTTACTGAACTGATCTTCGCACACCTGCCAAGGGTTGGCCGCGATATTATGACTGACTTCGCACACCTGCCTTTGGAAGGCCGCGAACTGAATTTACTAATCTTCGCACACCTGCCTGGTAGGCCGCGATACAGATAAACCTAGTCTAGAATACACGGGATGAACATCCCCTATTATCTTCGCATACCTGCCTGGGAGGCCGCGATGGAAACTAATACGATACATGACATAACGAACGAACATACTACTACGCACACCATACTATTACTGAACTGTAAACTGTGAACTCGCTCAACTAGTTGTTGATCCTATGTTACATGCCTTGCAGGACATTAGGTACATATGGAGCTTGCACAGGGAGGAGCAGGTCGTTGTGGAGATTGGATCGTGGATGTTATGTTATACTTACAACACTTGAACTATTTACATACATTGGATATCATTATTACGCTTCCGCTACTTAAACATCAATCGTATTGAATAATTGGTTTACATTTATTATACTTGACATTAACTACATGTTCGATATGATTGGTGGCTTGATCCTGGTCAGTCACGCTCCCAAGCGGTGATACTCCGCAGGTGGATTTTGGGGGTGTGACAGGTGAGTCGATCCACGATCACCCATATCGTATCGTTCCCACGCTGGGATCTAGGTAAGCCCGTAACAAAATCCATGGAAATTTCTTCCCATTTCCACTGTGGTATCCTGGGTTGTTGAAGTAGGCCTGCGGGTTTCTGATATTCCACTTTGACCCTTGCACATGTCAAACACTTACCGACGTAAGTAGCGATGTGGGCCTTCATGCTTGGCCACCAATAAGTAGTTCTGATGTCGTGGTACATTTTGTCCGACCCTGGATGTACCGAGTAGCGAGACTTGTGTGCTTCGTCCATCACAAGCTCTCGTAAACCACCATAAAGTGGGACCCAAATACGCCCCGTTACATAGTAGGCGCCGTCTTCTTTTGTTCCATTTGTTGCCTCGAACCACGTAAAGCTTCAGCCTTTACGTTTTCTGGTTTCAATGCTTCCACCTGAGCATCTCGTATATGTGCAGGAAGACTAGACTGGATCGTAAGCTGTAGCGCTCGCACGCGCTTAGGTAGAGTGTCTTTCCGACTGAGGGCGTCAGCCACAACATTGGCCTTGCCTGGATGGTACTTGATGGCGCATTCGTAGTCGTTCAGTAGTTCGACCCATCTTCGTTGACGCATGTTCAAATCCTTTTGCTTAAGAATATGCTCGAGGCTCCTGTGATCAGTGTAAATCGTGCACCTGGTACCGTACAGGTAGTGTCGCCATATCTTAAGCGCGAAAACAACAGCTCCCATCTCTAAATCGTGCGTCGTGTAGTTCCATTCGTGAATCTTAAGTTGTCGCGAAGCGTAGGCAATAACTTTATCCCGTTGCATCAATACACACCCAAGTCCTTGTATCGACGCGTCACAATAGACTACAAAATCTTCCGTGCCCTCTGGCAGAGAGAGAATAGGTGCGCTGCAAAGCCTATCCTTTAGGTACTGAAAAGCGGTCTCCTGGGGACCTCCCCAACGGTAGGTGACACCCTTCTGTGTCAGTAGTGTAAGTGGTTGCGCGATCTTGGAGAAGTCTTTGATGAATCGCCTGTAGTAACCCGCCAATCCCAAGAATTGGCGTATTTCTGTTGGTGTACGCGGTGTAGGCCAGTTCCTGATCGAATCTACCTTGGATGGATCGACATGAATCCCATCCCTGTTCACCACATGGCCCAAGAAGTGGACTTCACGAAGCCAGAAGTCGCATTTTGAAAACTTGGCGTACAATTGTTCCTTTCGAAGAAGTTCCAAGATAAGGCGTAAGTGCTGCTCGTGTTCCTCCTGACTCTTGGAGTAAATCAGAATGTCGTCGATGAAAACAATGACGAACTTGTCTAGGTAAGGTTTGCACACCCTGTTCATAGTTCTTCTGATTCTGGTGGAGCTAAGCGATACGGTGCTCGAGCTATGGGTGCTGCTCCTGGAGCGAGCTCGATTTGAAATTCGTCCTGACGATGAGGCGGTAGACCAGGTAAATCTTTAGGAAACACCTGAGGAAAGTCGCGTACAACTGAATGGTCTTCCAACTTCTTTTCTTTGCATAGGATTTCTGCTTGCTGTTGCTGCTGGCGATTCCGATTTGCAGGCCGTGGGCTCCTGAATCCTTAGCTGCATGGCCCATCTTGAGACACCTCTGGCAACGTCCCTCGTTGCACTAACCACCGTGGTGTCTGTTGCATTAGTTACACATTGGGTGAATTCTCCGATATCCACCCTGCCCCTGACCACCAGAAGTTGGCTGACTCGGCTCTGGTGATCACTGTTCTTGCGCTGCTGCTGAGCTTGAGACCGAACGGTAGCTGAACCCTTGCTGGAATACCCGTCCCATTTCCGCTTGTTGTCACTAGGAGTAGCGGGAGTAGCAGAAGTGGTAGCGGTAGTAGTAGCGCTGATACAACTAGGTAGCCTGTTCTATTCCACTGCCTGATTCGTGAGGCGATGAGCAAGACGCTGAATGTCTTGGATATTATCGAGGTTAGCCGATGTAACATGGCTCTGAATCTCTGAGGCTAGACCCTTGAAGTACAATTCGTTACGCTTGATTGGAGGGTCCACCATGGTTGGACATAAGATGACCAGTTCGTTCGACTGTTTCGTATAAGCTTCAATTTCTGACCCCGCCATTTTCCAATGGTAGAGCTCCACTCCCAACTTGTGGATGTCATCACGCGTGTAGTATTCCCTTATGATGCGTTCTTTGAATTCGTTCCATGGGGTGGCGTTAGCAGCTGCCAACCCTAGTATCCGTACTTGCGCGTTCCACCAGATTAGCGCGATTTCTTCCAAAGTACCAGGGACGTACTTGACCCTGCGAGTCTCAGGGCATTCACACATCCCGAATACTAACTCGAGCTTCCCAAACCAATGGAGTAGTCCCACTGCTCCTTCTGTGCCACTGAATGTGCTTGGACGACAGTCCGTGGAGTTCTTGAATGTGCAGACAGGCTGCTATGCGTTCTGACCCGTTGCGCGAGAAAGATAGGCCAAGGTTAAGCGCGAGAGTTGGGTCACAAGAGTAGGATCTAACATCCTAGGATAGGTCTGGAATAGCAGGTTATACCTCCTGCCTGTGCGGCTGCAAGCACCGCAGCAACTTGTTCGTTAATGAGAGCCGTCAACTGGGCTTGAGTCATGTTAACACGTCCAGACATGATCGAACAGTAAAGGTAGCATTAGTATGAATGGTTCGCGAGTAGTGCGATGACAGAAAAGTGTAGGCACATAAGTGTTCCTAAGCAGTAGCAAGTAGTGAGCAAAGTAATGTAAGCATACTACGAGCAAAGTTCTATGCAATTCTAGCATGTAGGCAATAAACATAAACCTTATTACCTAGGATGTTGAGTCTTGCACGTGGAGCGAAGCGTCGTTGTGGATCGTTGAGAGCACTGTTCTGGTTATAGTCTGGTTTTAATAAAAACGTTTTCCCATATTAAAACCGAGTTCTCTATAACCAATGGCTCTGATACCAATCTGTCACACCCCCAAAATCCACACGCGGAGTACCACCGCTTGGAGGCGTGACATGACCAGGATCAAGCCATCAATCATATTGAACATAGCATAATATAAATAAGATAGTTTGTAAAACCCAAATCAATACGATTGATGTACCAAACCAAACATAGTATCGATAGCGGAAGCGTAATAATGAAAATCCAAAGTAAAGTCATAAGTTCAATTGTTTAACATAATGTCTACGATCCGAATCCCACAACGTCCCGCTCCTCCTTGTGCAAGCTCCATAAATACCTAAGGTCCTGCAAGGCATGCAGCAGAGAGTCAACAACTAGTTGAGCGAGTTCACAGTTAACAGTTCAGTAATAGTATAGTGTGAGTAATAGTATGTTCGTTCGTTGTGTCATGTATCGTAATAGTTTCCATCGCGGCCTCCCAGGCAGGTTTGCGAAGATTAGGGGACAACTATCCCAAGTATTCTAGACTAGGTTTGTTTGTATCGCGGCCTCCCAGGCAGGTGTGCGAAGATTAGTAAATTACAGTTCGCGGCCTTCCAAAGGCAGGTGTGCGAAGTCAGTCATAATATCGCGGCCAACCCTTGGCAGGTGTGCGAAGATCAGTTCAATAAGTGTTACTAGTCTAGTCGTATTCTTATCATTAGGTTCTATCAACTGAGTATGTGTAATAAAGTAATCCAATCCCATTCCCACCCTGGGAACCCCATGCCTTGGCTGTGTGAACTCACCTTGGTTTGCTCGGTTTGATAAGTTTCTTGTTCGCAACTAAGCAGTCATTCGTAGCCTAGTATGATTACCATAATCAATTAGTTTTACGTACACCCCATTTCACATAGCACACAATGAACACTACATACATTATCACCTAGCTCGTCACCACATACGCATGGCACTTAATCAGAACATAATCACTAACACGATACGAACCAGTTTGTTCAAATAGACCCTTAACAGTCCATAGCGTTTAAAAATTTGCAAGTAATAGAAAACAATCATCAGATATCACATTGTAGGAATTTATGTCATATTAACATTTCTAACACACATTCATGGTTCGGTAACATTTTCACAGTCCATTACATTATTCTATGCAGTGTACGGCCCCTTTTTGGTTAACAGTCCAATTTACGAGTATGTGTGAAATTCAGATTTATTGTGTAAGGGTTTATGGTTGCGGCCCACATCCTGCGGCCCAGTCACATAAAGTGGGTGGCTGATCACCTTTGTGTGGCCCTACAGCCCCATACGGCCATCGTTGTAACAACCCGAGCCCACCACACTTATAACCCAACTAGGCAACTACCATGAATTTAAAGAAATTGGTTGGCCCATCGTAGTATAAAATGCACATGACCTATCCCTATTTAACACTTTAATTATAAACAAGTTTGCAAACAAATACTCATACACTAGAGAAAACACTAGCCGCCCATTTACATGCATAATAGCCAACCATTGCCAAGAATCACATGCCCTCCACAATAGTCCTTTAATGCATTTGAGTGTGCAATATTCCATCAATTTCGATTGGACCATCCTTCTTTCAGCCGCCAATTGAACCAATGGTACAAAATCATTCAATAAATTAACATATTAATCACCAACACATTCATTAAACAATTCAACAATAGCCGACAAGTATATATTGTTTCCATCTTCTATTGGACCAAAATATCATGCAACCAAATCAAAACATGCAATCCTATGAATTACTAAATTATTACAATATCATGATTATTAGTATTACAGCCATATACATCACACTAATCGATCAAACATCATCATTCCAACAGTCACATCAACTCGGTTTCTAAACAAATTATCATAAGATATTTCCATCAGTTTATCACCCATGCGTATAACTACCATTTATTACACTTACATTCACATATAGAAACATAACATCATGTATCAATCCAGTTACATGTATCAAAGGAACTCAAATCAAATAATGGTAATGGTATACTAACCGAGAGGAACAATCTGAAAAAAAAAACACAAGGGTCTTCGAGAGAGAGAGAAGTCGTTGTCGAGTTAGGGAAAAGAGATTTAGGGTTTGTTGCTTTCTAAAGATTTCGTAGCCCTATAACCATCCCTACGTATAATACCCTTGTTGGGCTTCGGCCTGATCTAGTTTGTGGGCCGAGAGGCCGAGATGAGTGTGTGTGTATCAGTAAGTTTCCGGCCCCATAAAGCTAGTAACAGATTCCCATATTTACTAACCGACACGTAAGAACTCTTAACAGTTTCATGTACAATCAAATTAGTATCCACACGTAAACGTTTAGTGATGCACAAGTGTAAACAAGTCTTTACATGGTCGCAACTAAAGGCAATTAAACATAAAAACACACGTCAAAGGTTGCGGAATCAAAGTAGTGCTAACCTCAAATATTCGGGTTGTCACATGCACCAACAAACTCCCCCTTGGATGATGACGAGTCTTTTGTGTGTCGAGTCTTCAGTCTTGATCAGTCTTCTCGCTCTTTCCAAAGTATCTTTCTCTGTAAGCATCCTTCAATCTCTCTCTTCTCTCTTCTTCTTTCTCAAATGCTATTCCAGGATCTGTACCTGGCTATTACGTCTTCAGACTTCCCCTTTGCTAACAAACTCCCCCTTAAATGCAACTTGGATCGTAGTCTGGAATCTTCTATCTACAGGCTTTCATATGATTAGGACCGTCTCCTAGCTCTCCGTAGCAACATAATCAGAAATTTGGCTCTAGTCTGCATAGGAAAATCCTCAAGATTCGAAACCTAGCCTTTCCAAAGACCTGCACAAACTCTACCCAAAAGTAAATTTCACAATTATTAAAATTTAACAATTTTAGAATCCACTTGTAGATATCATTTAAACATCAACAATAGTAGTTATATCAAGTTCAAATTAATGACCTTGATTAACTAACATTAAAAACAGCTTCAAAACATCACTTGTAAGATTAGTTTGACATTTTTTACTTCAAACAAACTCTCCCAACCCACTGTTGTTCATCATGTTTAGCACTCGGAATTTTGAAAATCAGCTTTTCAACATCAGTTGTTGAAAATAAGATGAAATAAAATCTTTTTGACTTTTCAAAATTTTATGCTCAAACATACTAATAAAAAGCAGTAAGGAAATATTTACAGACACTATTTTTGTGAGTTTGTGTAAGAGGATCATATCAGTTTATGAGACAAATCACTAACACCGTTGACCTGTTTAGACTTTAAGTTCTAAACGATTCACTTAGATTGTCAGTATATTGATCCACTTAAATTTTCACACAAAGTTCAATTGTTTTGAAATACGAAATTAGTGTTTTAAGCACTTAATTTATTCGCGTGTACCACCTCAGAATATACTCCTGTATCAAGATTCCTATATTCAGTCTTACAGGTGAATGTACACTAATGATATCTATAAATGGGTAATGCCTGACCATGAAAGCTCAGGTTAGAACTTCCGTTCAGACAAAGAGATGATGGCTCATCTTTAGGTGTGTCCCGTTTGGGGATCTTTTCTTTAATAGCACATGATTAGCATTTTTCAATGTTTCATCATTTTTTATGCTGAGGGTGGGCTTTATGATTAAAGTTGTGCAAAGTATTATACGGGGACTAGGCTATTGCTCCCGCAAAATCAGAAGTCCTGATATAATACCCCAGATATCATCATGCAGAAAGACCTAGTATGTCAGAAATAGAAAATCATTCAAACAAGATTTCGGGGGTTACCCATATATCCGAGAGATGTTCCCCACGAGATAAGATAAGAAACTTATCTCGATATACTTACTTATCTTGAAAACAATCTACTAAACGTGTAAAAACCAACTGGCATATCATCAGTGAGACCGTTTATCACATTTTGACTTTACATTTCTTTAGCTAGTTGTGATAGTCCACTGATGTACTATCATTTCCTCTTTTTCACAACAAAACGCATTTTAATTTTTAGATGTTTTTGGATTTTTAGATTTTATCATGTTTTTGGCTTTTTCAAAATTTCTAAATTTTCTTACTCCCCCTAAAATCAAAAATATGTTTCAATTTTTGATTTTCCGGGAAAATTTGAACATGAAAACAATAAACTATACAAATAAGATGACAAACTAATGTGAACTTGCTTCAATTCGCCATCCACTTGGCTTAAACAATCAGAACTCCCCCTAACAACAAACTATTTTCCCATTATGATTTCAAAACACTTAAGTTTGTTTTAATCAAAATGGTTTTTCCGGAAAATTAGTTTTGTTTGTCATTTCACAAACATGGGGTTTCATCACATTGTTTTCAAATTACCACTTGTAATTTCACTTTACCTTTCCTTTTAACCACTTGTAAGATATAACATTTTTAGGTTTTTCACAAAAACATTTTTCAAGAATGATGCCGATTCATGCTCCACGATTACCAACTTGGGAGCTCCGGAAAGTCAAATCAAGTTCAACTTAATGACCTTGATTGACCACTTGCCGGTTCTTATGAAAACTACTACTTGTAAATCGAAATATGTTGGTGCACTGAATGTCTGTTTACTGCGTCTTTATCGAGTCTTAGGTCTAGATAGGTTAGATTGGAGCACGGAAATCAAGATTAGGGTTTTAGAGTGTGATTCCGCTCCAAATGACATTCATGTCATTTGAAGCGAAATCAGGTTTTATTGTAATTCCGCTCCTAGTGTCAAGTAGGTGATTCCGCTCCAAAGGTATCCAGGTAATTCCGCCCGAAATCACATGGGGTTCCGCTCGAACCATTTCGAGCGGAATCAGCTGCACTATAAATACCTGTTGTGTGATCTCATTCTGTATCAGTTGGAGGGGAATTAGAGTCGAGGTGCTGCCGGATTTTTGTCAGAATTATTGTATACGACTCAGAAAGCATTAATTGAAAAGAATTGAAAGGATATAGCTGTTGTGACTTTGTTTACATTGATTCCGCCTCTGTATTCGAAGACGAACTGCCTTATACTGACTATTTAGGGTCGGACACGGTCCAACAATTGGTATCAGAGCTCAGGACGAGGAGTTCATACCATAGCAGCGTGAAACTACCGGATTTTCTCATTTCTACTCTTTTTTTCTCGTACTTTTCTGATTTGAACTAGTTCCAACGGTTGAAATGGACTGAATTTCGAGTATATTGTGTAAAACATAGAATTAACAAACCCTAGAAAGAATCAGGTTAAAATTCAAAGTAAAAATGGTAAAAAAATGGCATAAAAACTTGATTCCGCTCGAAAAGATATTCGCTAATTCCGCTCTAAAAAGTTAATTCCGCTCGAAAACACACTTGGTCATTTGGAGCGAAATATCTGATTTCGCTCATAAAGACATAAAAGTCTATTTCCGCTCGAGAGACACTTTCTGATTCCGCTCGAAATCTGAATTTTTCTGATTTCGCTCGAAACCTATCATTTGATTCCGCTCGAAATCAGATTATCTCTGATTTCGCTCGAACAGTTTCTGTTGATTTCGCTCATAAGCTGATTTCGCTCGAATCAGCTGTTTTTCAAATCTTTGAAAATTTTCTAAGTGCTTGCTGATTTTTCAGGTACGTGCAAGATGGATGATCTTTTCATGAACCTGTTTAGCGACATGTATGCGTTTACCGGAAATTCTGGAGACGATACTTCTTCAAGCAACGCAAATGAGAATCCTCCGAATGCAAAGAAAAAGTTATCGGATGCTTTGGAAGTTGAAAGCGCGTTTGGAACCTATAACAAACCCCCAAAGTTAATGGCTATCGAAGAATACAATCGGTGGGCAAAGAAGTTTGAGGATTGGTTGATGGCTTTTGCTTTTCCCAGCTGGAAGAGTCTAAAAAATGGATACGATGGTGGAGGCTGTGACAACCCTCACAAAACCAGGTATCCGTACGACTTAATTAACTATTAATTGTTGCCTAATTACTGTGCTTAACTGAGATTTCTGATAAACTGCTACTTGATTGTTGATACTTGTACATATCTGCATCATACTTTGGCTTTTCCGTCACTACATTATTTACTTACTAAACTCTAGTGACAAACATGATGCACAAAAGCACAGTAGCATTTGAACGGACAACCTATTGAACATGCTGATATAGCCAGCATCAGGCAGACACTGCCTCTAAAGGGCCTGAATGAGCCAGAAATATTTTACTACACCCATAGTGTGTGTAGGGATACAAGGGTTGTTGAACTGCGTCTCTAGGAATAAGATACAGAGATTGGATGTGCCTAAAACATACTTTAAGCACAAAGCACAACACTTTTATTTACATACTAGCTTCTAGCTAACTAATAAAGTGCCAAAATACGAGGAAATATTCCTGACACTTTGCAGAATAAATTGTGTCGCTAAAAATGTTATTTACAACGCTTAAAAGATTACTTAAGCACTTTAACAGATTACTATCCAACCGAACAACCGGACTATACCCGGAACATAAAAATATTGCCAGAAATATTGTTAGCCTTTTTCTGAGCCAGTTAGGGTCCCTGATTACCCTAACACCCGCTTTATAACGCGTCACGCAACTAACGGGGTTAATCTCTAAAGTAACCAACTTAATGTAACTGAGCACTAACTGAACAATCGAAACCCAACCGGATACCCCCCCCCCTAAAGATATCGGCCAAACCAAGGGGACAAGGCAAGTACATGTGTTGATTATTTTATTTGATTTCGTGGATATCTAGAGAGCTTGAAAAACCGTTGGACGATGATTAAACTTTTGTCTATAAAACCCACACTTAACACATAAGACTTCTCACACTTTCACCAACATCTCTACTCTCTCTCTTGCTCTCCTCTCTCTCGGCCGAAACTACACACACACACACATCCATTGTCGGTTCTTGATTCATCCATTCCAAGCTTATACAAGTGTCGGGGATCACGTATAAGGAAGCTTGAAGCAAGCGGAAGTTGAAGGACCTCGTTCATTTGCTTTTATCCACGCTATTTTCGCCAAAGATCTTCCCTAGCCCCGAGCTAGAGGTATAACGTTTAAAACTCGCTCTTGATCGTATCTAAAGTGGTTAATATGATTTTTAACGGTTAAAAGTTGGAATCATGCGTTTTGAATCTTTAAAGGCTACTAAAACTCGAATATTGTTGGTTAAAAGCTTATAACGCGTGTAAAAGTCGTAGTATTCAAATATGTTGGTTATTGAGGCCCGATCTACGTTGTGGTGGCTCTTATCATCGTTTAACCCGACTTTGTTAAGATCACAAATCTTGACATAAGCTTGTTTTTGTCGGTACGAGGGTTAAAAGGTGAAACTCCACCACACGAGAAACATGAACTTGTGTAAAAGTATTTTGACTTGTGAAATAGTATTTAAAACGAGCCGATCTACGTATGTACAAGTGGTAAATTTGTAGAACCAAGTGTCGAGAAAAATCATGTTTTATAAAAGTTGGATGACATGTTAACAAATATGATTTTTACAAACTACAAGTGTATAAACACTTGTGAAATGAAAGATCCGACAAAATAACAATTTTTATAAAAGTTGTCGGGAAGTTGTAAAGAATGATTTGTTCTAAAAACGGGGTTTTTACAAGACTAAACTATTTTATACATAGATCCACCAAATATAAGGTGATCTACACTATGACTTTCGGAAAAACTACAAGTTCATGTAATAATGCGATTTTACATACTAGTCTACAAGTTGATGTGTTGAAACTAGTTTGAAGTATCGGAAATTGATTGGTTGATTTAAAGAAGTGTTGGAATGATTTTGTAAAAGAAAATGATACGCTTGAAAGCGTGGCCACCTCCAGTTACAGGGGAAACTCTGGCGAAATTTTTCTAAAAATCTAACACTTAGAATTATTTGCAAGTGTTAAACTATTTTGAGATGTTTTCAAAATACATTTCGCCATGACTTTATTTATTAAATAATCGGAGGTGGGATTTTCACAAAAACTAAACGTGATAAATATTTATTCGATAAATATATTTTTCACCACACTGTTTATGATTATTTTGTGAAAATATATAAATATTATTTTTAGAGTAAAAATAATATTTACAAACTTTGTCGAACCCCAAAATAATACCAACGCCTACACGACAAACATATAAGTTACAACGGTAATTATTATTACCACTAAATCGCCAAAACGTAACTTACGCCTTATCCGGAAATATTCATAAATGCGGATATTGTCAACGTATTATTTTGGAAAGTATTATGCGAAGAGAAAATATATTATTTTTGAGAAAAATAATTATATTTTGGAATGAGAAATAAAATATTTTAAGTGAGACTTAATATTATAAACGCACATGTATTAATTCCCCCATCCTTGGGAAGGAGATTTACTACCAATTATGTACAAGGAACAGTTGTCTAACTGTTTCCCGAAAATTAAACAATAAAGCTAAAGCACGGCCATCCGTCTAATAGAATTAGCACATGTAGGTCGTTGCACAGCTTTCGGACATTTGGAGTGCTTGATTTAGCTACGCACTGACTGTGAGTTCATGTCCCCCTTTTCTCTTAACTGTTTTCAGTTTTCTAAACTGCGGGGGTGAAATACATGTTACAATGATTATGAATATGTTTATACATGGTATGATTAGCGTAAGGAGGTTTGTTACTTAGATCATGTGAGTGGGTAGGCGGAAACTTGAGGCCATTAATCCTCATAGCAGGACCGAGGGACAGGAGCGGTAGATCTATCTGGGTGTAGCGAGCCCAGCCCCAGGTCCAGCTGAATGGACCTCGGGGTGACTTAGTGCCCGACGCATAAATCCGCTAGGTTTGAGTCTTCCTACTTGCACTTCACACATATCAATGGCCTTGCAAACCATTGGTGATCTCTTTTGTTTCCTTATTTGCTACATACCAGGTTTTTGATAAAGATAAAGGTTTATATACTCACTTTCGCATGAACTCGCTCAACATTATTGTTGATTTTTTTTCAACTTACATGTATTTCAGGAAACTAACGATCTGGTGCGGTATGGCTTGTTTTCCGCTGCATTAGGCCCGAGGTCATCCAGGGTTCGAGACTTGTGACTCTTTCCTGGACAAGTCACAGTCCCTGAACCATGTTTACTTTAAGTTTGCATTTGTAATGTTTAGACAAGTTTATGGTTGTTGGGTGTTAACCCGTTAAGACAATGTTTAATATTTTTATTATCAATGGATGATCTTGCATATTTTTAATTCATATAGCTCTGTTATGATTAAGCTATGGTATTAAGGAGTCACACCAAAATAACCACGCTTCCGCAAAGCCAGGGTGTGACAGAGGCAAACGTGGCGAAAGCTTAACATCACCTGATGAGATAGAATCATTTGTTGCTGAGTAGAAATGTGTTGCGTTACTGTTTCAATCTGTTCGAGAAGATATAATATCTTTGATCGAATACTCTAGTGCTAAAGATCTCTGAGATAAGGTGAAAAACAAATGTTTAGGAAGTACAGAAATAGTGAAAAACAAAAAGAAGCTAGTTAGAAAAGAGTTTGACATGTTTGGGTGTTTAAAGAATGAATCAGTTTGTAAAATGATTGAGAGGTTTGGGCACCTAAAGCTGGAACTGGCGAGACATGAAATTTCTTATTCTCGAGAAGAGCTAGTCGACAAATTATTTGATGCTTTGCCAGATGAGATGGATTGGCAATACTATGCCTTAATGCTGAAAAATACAATCAAGCCTGCAGAGTTGACAGTAGATTTGCTGATTGAGAGACTCGAGAGTCATGAGTTGGAGTTAAAGAAGACATTCAAAGTAAATCACTCATCGTACCAGCAGAACTTGGATTTGTATTATCCAAAGAGCATGATGCCAAAGAATACTTCTCCCAAGACTGCGTTTTCTGCCGAGAATGTCTTCACAACAAGCAAAGAAAGTCAAAGCAGTGGATATCACAATGGTTCCTCATCACATTCAAACCAATCTGATGCTAAGAACTTATTTCAATGCAACATCACTGTAGACTTAAAGAACGCTCAGAACTTCAGCGAAGAGTCGGCAAAGCAGCATATGGTTTTCTTAGCGTCGGTGCTGGAATCATATGAAGGCCTTGTAGCAGGGAAGATAGGCAACACCAATCTGACAAAAGAAGACTACGATCAGATAGACCCCGAGGAGATGGAACTGATTGACATAAGATGGTGTATGGCCAGTGCAGTTCGTCGGGCACAGCGGTTCATGGAGATCACCGAGAGGAAGTCAATTGGTGGTCCATCTACCAAACTGGGATTTGACAAGTCTAAGGTGACATGCTTCAAATGCAAACAAAAAGGTCACTTTAAACGAGAATGCCGGAATGCGTATGCCGATGAGTCTGAGAATCCATTCAGAGAGGATTACTACAAGAAAGCGATTTATCATCAGAATAAATCGGAGCCGCCAAGAATGAGGCAGATTGAGGAAAACAAAGAGAAATCTAGAGCTCTTGCGGTAATTCACGACGATGAAGGATTCGACTGGAGTGAGGTGTTACCTAAAGAGGATGCAGTTGGATATGCATTCATGGCAAAGACTGAACCTATTCCTTGGAAAGACAACAGAACTGAAGAACAAAAGTATAATCACAGAATGTTGTTGGCCACGAACAGATTGATTAGAATATATGGTATCTATTCGGAAGCAAAAAGAGCAAAGAGATGGGATCCAGATAGGGAATGTTATCTTGACCCATATGGAAACATTGTTGTTGACCATAACACTCTTGATGTGGAAACCATAATCAAAGAGTTTAAAGATGAAGATGATTATAGGCAGAAGAAATGGTGGGGAAGCGGAGAAGAGAAAGAGAAAGAAAAAGAAGAGAAGGAGAAAGAAGAGAAAGAGAAGTCAAAGAAGATTGACACTGGAATCATTGGCACGACACAGGAGTTGAATGCTGAAAACATGGGAAAGATGGCTGACAAGGTGCTGGCTGCTAAGGCACTTGAGGTAGACTCTAAATCCGTATCTGAGTCTAAAAGCCAGGTCAGTTCAAACACGTCAACGACTGAGCCAGGTAAGAAAGTCATTGGTGATGTTGACTGCAAAAATTACATCAAACAATGCAAAGTTTGTAGCACAGTCACTTATCTCAACGGTAAAAAGGTTGAAGATCTGACTGCTAAAGTCAGAAGTGTTGAGGATCAAATTCTTGATCGTGATAAAACGGTGACAGCTTCAACCGAACGGTTAAAAGAACTAACTAACAAAATTGAAAACGATAAAATTGACCATGAAAAGGTTAGGAATGAAAATGAAAGGTTAGTTCTTGATAAGCGTCAGATAACTGAAAAATTTGAGAAGCTTAAAAGCACAATGAAAGATAACGATGACAGAAACGGTAAAACATACAAAGAAAATGTTCAACTAACAACAGTGCTTCGATTAAAAGAAGAATTAATCAATCAACAACTGGATGAAATCGCAAAATTGAAACTTAAAGTTCAAGAAGCTGAAATTGAAAATGAGCGAATCCAGTTGAAGCTTAAGAGTTACAATTCCGCAAGCTTTGTTTTGCAACACATTGTTCCAAAACCAATAGGCAAAAACAAAGTTGGCGAAGATGTTTACTCAGATGGAACCGGGGTGGGTTTTCATCAAGTTCCACCACCAATTCTTGACAAGTATTCGAAAAAACAATCTGGGTTGGTTGAAATTGAAGAAGAAAATGAAGTGAAACTTCCGGACACAATTGATGTCACATTCATATCTTATGATGACGATAGTGTCCAATATGATGTTGTAAAAAGTGTTGTGGAAAATGTTCTTAAAACTGACAGTGACACTACTGAGGAAGATGGATGTTTCTTGGACAAATACATTCCGAAACAAAAGTCCGAAAACAACTTAAATGATGAACCTACTCTTGTCATGTACAAGATGTCAGGATCTGATAAGTTATTTTCGGATTCTGAGTTTCCCATTGAGAATGTTAATGTGAAAAAGTTAACAAATGTTTTCAAATTGGTTGAAGTTGAGTTGTCAGAAGTGAACAGTTCGAGTCAAACAAAGAGGCAAATGAATCTTGATAAAGATAAAGCTTACTACAAGAAACCTGTTATTCCACCATGTTTTTATAATAACAATTGAAACAACTGGTCGGGTGGTTATCAGGGTGGTAAGAATTATCAAAAGAGAAATGTTCAAAACAAGAAGTTTGTTGAAAAGAAAGTGTTTGTGAACAGTTCGAGTTCACTTTCTGATGAAGAGAAAAAGATTTTTTCCAAATCAAATGAAGAGTTCTTTGAGAAGAAAGCTTCACAGTCTCAGTCTGAAGGCACAAGTCGAGTTGTTGACACTCGAACATGCTTCAGATGTAATCAAATTGGACATATTGCACGAAAGTGTACCAATTTGAAGCCTAAGACTGAAGCTGTGAAGATTCAGAAAAAGAAAGATGATGTTAAGGGAAAGGCTCCATTGGTTGTTGAGAGAAAGTTTTTGAAAAATGATAACAAGTTTTACAAACGAGTTGCATCATCTCAACAAGAATGGAAGCCAGAAGTGGTCGAAAAGAAAACAAGTTCTCCAAAATCAAAGGTCTTTGAGAATGAAAAACCATCATCTTCGACTAAGAAGATGGATGTACCTTTGGATTTGTACGAGAAACTTGAGAAGCAGAAAACTACTTCTGAAAAGAAGTATGTGGTGAAGAAAGACCAACCATCTGGTCAACCTAAAAAGGATGAGTTTTTATTATACAAAAAGGTTGAGATTGGGTCTAATGAAAGCTTAAAAATGAATGATAAAAACTTTCCACCACTTTACACAACAAAATCTCACATCAAAGTTGAGTTACCTGAGTCCAAAGAGGCTTGGGTAGCATCAAAATCTGTTTAAGTGCGTGTGATTTGCCGGAGCTTCCTTGATCGCGAAGCATGAATCGGCATCCTTATTGAAATTTTTAAATCAATTTGTGTTATGTGCAGGATCTCCCTCGACTCGTTTCACGATGGATCATGGATAGTGGAGCTTCCAGACATATGACAGGGAAGACTGCATTGTTGTACGATGTTAGAAATATCAATGGAGGTTATGTAGGATTCGCAGGAAACCAAGGTGGTCGAATTATCGGTGAAGGAACGTTATCCAATGGGATTGTGACAGTTGAAAGAGTTAATTACTGATGCGTGCTAGTGTGTATATGTTTTAAGTATATATTTTAAGCCCTTTTTACACTTTAGCCAAGTTTTAAATTTATAAAACACGATATTTACTAACACTAAACACACATATGGGCAAGTGCACCCATCGTGGACGTAGTATAGTGTTGGTAAGATACCGAGGTCGTCCAAGGACACAAGAGCTTTTAGTACTGGTTTATCCTAAACGTCTAATCAAATCAAAATGTTAGAAAAAGATTTTTAAAGCTAAGAAAATAAAACTAACTAAATGCTGAAAAATAAAATAAAAATAAAAACAGATAGACAAGATGAATCACTTGGATCCGACTCGTGTGTTAGTATAACCTTTGATTATTTTCGCACTTTTGCACTTGTTTAAGAGATTATCTTAGTTATTGTAGTAGGCACCTCTTTTGAAGGCGACGTTACCCTCAACCCAGTAGTTTGAGTCAGCAAGGATACAATCCTAAAGGGTTGGATTATTGAAAGATAATTAATTAAGTTATTAACGCAAATTATGGTAGGCCCCTCTTTTGGAGGTGACGTTACCCTCGGCTAAGTAGTCTGAGACAGCAGGGATACAGTCCTAGATAGCCGGGTTATAGTATTAATAGTAGTTAACTTATGAGGGGATCAAAGAGTTTGGACCCCCGCCATCCAATACCTTTGGGTATTGAAGGAGGTCCTACTAAATTTGACCCAGGTCCCTTGCAGGACCTCTAAACGCTGAACAAGGGCAAGACCCTTACCAAACCGTTCCCTTAACCCCCGACCAGGTAGCCAACATACCTCCATATAGACCGTGGAGATATGAATGGTGAAAATCTTTTATTTTATATAGACAGTAAAATAATGCCAAGACACCACGGGCAAACGATAAGGAAGAATCACCTTCAACATAAGCAACTAGTTATTGAAGTCATTAATACAAAACCAATTAAGAAGTGCAAAAGATTAAAAATAAAAAAGTATTATACTAAACACTTGTCTTCACCAAGTGATGTAAGAGACTTAGGCAAACATGGCCTTGATTGTCAAGAACTCTTACGATCAATCTTGGATCCCGAGACGACTCACACACTCTATGATGGACAATGGATGATGGTGGTGGATGATGGTGTTGTGATGGTGGTGGGTGGTGGATGAAGTGTGAGAGAGGTGGTGTGCCAAGGGATGAGTTGCAATGGCTCCAAGCACTCCTATTTATAGGCTGAACATAAGCCTGGGCACGG
This sequence comes from Helianthus annuus, assembly GCF_002127325.2. Classification (NCBI taxonomy): domain Eukaryota; kingdom Viridiplantae; phylum Streptophyta; class Magnoliopsida; order Asterales; family Asteraceae; genus Helianthus; species Helianthus annuus. Next base: position 102,525,493 of record NC_035445.2, read on the forward strand.
CCCCGTGTCCGCTGGGCACGGCCCCGTGCCCGTCTGACACTATCTCTCTTCATTAATTGTAATTCGCAATTACAATTAATGCGTCTGCAGTACTTTGGGCACGCCCCCGTGTTCACTGGGCACGGCCCCGTGGTGAGCAATAGAAGCTTCTACAGGTTTGTCTTTTCTGCTGCTTCTTGGGCACGGCCCCGTGCTCGCTGAGCACGGGGCGTGTTCAGTCTTCTGCCTTCTCTGTTTTGCTTGGGAGGATGCTGTCGAGGGGTCGGGCAGTCCACTTTTGTTCCCTTCTTGTATTTATGTTAGATTTAGCTGTCTTTTTGCTTCTTTTGTTAATTTGAGCTCATTTAATCCTGAAAATACAAAAGGAAGACAAAAACACACTTTTTCCAACATTAGTACTTAAAAAGGGTTAGTTTTATGCCTCATTTGATGTAATTTATATGTTGTATTTTACACACATCAATTACATTGCTGAGCTGGAGAACAATTTGCTGAGTATCTCGCAGATATGTGACAGGATGTATACTACTCATTTCACTGACAAAGAATGTTTGATCTTGAAGCCAGGATTTGTTATCCCTGAAGAATGGATTATCATGAGGGCATCGAGAGTCAATGATCTGTACATGTTGGATATGAGCGTTGCTACGACTACCACGGGTCAGGCTCATTGTTTTGTGTCCAGAGCAACAGAGAAAGAATTAAGATTGTGGCACCGCAAAATGGGGCATATTCATTTGAGGAAAATGAATCATTTGGTTCATAATGATTTAGTTTTGGGTGTTCACATCAAAGGTTTTCATCTGGAAGGGGAGTGCATTAGCTGTGTTAAAGGAAAACAGAAGAAAAAGTCACACCCTAAAAAGCAAGTTAATTCAGTTTCAAGACCTTTGGAAAGACTTCACATGGATTTGTTTGGTCCTGTGAATGTCAAAAGTATTACAGGAGATTACTCTTGTCTGGTCGTTACTGATGATTATTCCAGATTTTCGTTGGTTTCATTCTTGAAAACGAAATATGAAACATTTGACAGTTTGATGGCGTTGTTCAAGAATATTGAGAATCTGTACAAAAGGCGTATCAAAAGGATCAGAAGTGATAATGGTACTGAGTTTAAGAACAACAAGATGGAAGAATTTTGTGATGAAAGAGGTATACTGCATGAGTTTAGTGCTCCATACACTCCGCAGCAGAATGGAGTTGCAGAACGTAAAAACAGGACGCTAATCGAGACGGCTAGAACAATGCTCGCAGATTCAAAGCTACCGATAAATTTTTGGGCAGAAGCAATTTCCGCCGCATGCTATACTATCAACAGAGTTATCACTGTCAAGAAGTTCAACAAAAGGTGCTTTGAGTTGATCAATAACCGCAAGCCCAACCTGAAGTATCTTGAACCGTTCGGGTCACCCTGTGCAGTTCTAGAACCTTATGGAAAGTTTGGCCGAAGTGCATTGAGGGTATACTTGTTGGTTATGCAAGTCCATTACGACGTGTCTTCGTTCCAAGTGAGAAGCGGATTATTGAACATGCAAATATTGAATGTCAAGGTTACACAATGTCGCCGCAGAATCCTGGAGATTCATGGCGTTACAACTATGACAAATTGTGGGATTCGTTTGACATGATGGAAGAACCAGAAGAAGAAGAAGATTTCTTTGATGAGTTGGATATTTTGCGAGAGTACGAGTTGTAACAAAGATTCCCAGCCGAGTATCTTAGCTGACCATGTGAAACTTCGAATGATGATGAAGCAGGTCCAAGTAATGCTGGTGAACATGATGATGTCCAACAAGATGAAGTTGCTCCTGGTAATCAGACGACAGAGAATGATAATCAAGATTCTGAGAACATTCCAGTATTTGATCGTGGAGATTCAGATTCTAAGGGGGAGCAAATCCAGATTTCAAGTCAAACAAACCCAGTCAGTGAAGTTAATGCAAATCAGAATGTTACTAATCTGGAGGGCAATGTAGATGTTCCAGGCGAAGTAATGCCACGATCTCTTTCATACCAACCAGAGGAGTTGATCATTGGAGAACTGCAAACAGGCGTTCGCACGAGACGTCAAATTGACCAGGGCCTTACATGTTTTTTGTCACACCCTGGCTTTGCGGAAGCGTGGTTAATTTGGTGTGACTTCTTAATACCATAGCTTAATCATAACCAAGCTATATGAATTAAAAATATGCAAGATCATCCATTAAAATAAAAATACCATAACATTGTCTTAACGGGATAACACCCTAACAACCATAAACTTGTTCACCAAACATTACAAACTTAAACATAACATAAACATGGTTTAAGGACTGTGACTTGTCCAGGAAAGAGCCACATTCCCTAAACCCCGGATGACCTTGGAAACTAGTGCAGCGGGAAAACTTGCCATACCGTGCCAGATCTTTTAATTCCCTGAAATACATGTAAGTTGAAAAATCAACAATAATGTTGAGCGAGTTCATGCGAAAGTGAGTAAATAAACCTTTGTATTTATCAAAAACCCTGGTATGTAGCAAATAAGGAAAAGAGATCACCAATGGTTTGCAAGGCCATTGATATGTGTGAAGTGCAAGTAGGAAGACTCAAACCTAGCGGATTTATGCGTCGGGCACTAAGTCACCCCGAGGTCCGTTATGCTGGACCTGGGGCTGGGCTCGCTACACCCAGATAGATCTACCGCTCCTGTCCCTCGGTCCTACCATGAGGATTAATGGCCTCAAGTTTCCGCCTACCCACTCACATGATCTAAGTAGTAAACCTCCTTACGCTAACCATACCATGTATAAAGTAATCATAAACATTGTAACATGTATTTCACCCCCGCAGTTTAGAAAACTGAAAACAGTTAAGAGAAAAGGGGGACATGAACACACAGTCAGTGCGTCGCTATACCAAGTACTCCGAATGTCAGGCAGCTGTGCAACGACCTACATGTGCTAATTCTATTAGACGGATGGTCGTGCCTTAGCTTTATAGTTTAAGTTTTTGGGAAATAGTTAGACAACTATTTCGTGTTTATATTTTGCATGTACTTGGTAATTAATCTCCTTCCCAAGGATGGGGGATTTAATACATGTGCGTTTAAACTATATCATTAAGTCCCACTTAATATATTTTTACTTCTCATTCCAAAATATAAATATTTTTCTCAAAAATATTATATTTCCATTTCACATAATTTTTCCCCAAAAAATAATACATTGATAAAATATACGTTCATAATCATTTCCGTATAATGCGTAAGTTACGTTTTAGTAATCGTGTGGTAATAATAATTACCGTTGTAACTTATATGTTTGTTGTGTAAGCGTTTGTATTATTTTGGGTTCGTCAACGTTTGTAAATATTATTTTTACTCTAAAAATAACATTTATATATTTTCACAAAATAATCATAAACAGTGTGGTGAAAATATATTTACCAAATATATATTTATCACGTTTAGTTTTGTGAAAATCCCACCTCCGAATATTTGTAAATAAAGTCGTGGCGAAATATATTTTGAAAACATATCAAAATAATTCTAACACTTGTAAATAATTCTAAGTGTTAGGTTTTTAGAAAAATTTCGCCAGAGTTTCCACTGTAACTGGAGGTGGCCACGCTTTCAAGCGTATCATTTTCTTTTACAAAATCATTTCAACGCTTCTTTAATCAATCAATCAATTTCCGATACATCAAACTAGTCGACAAGTATGTAAGTCGCATAATCACATGAACTTGTAGTTTTTCCGAAAACTATAGTGTAGATCCCGTTATATTTTGTGGATCTATGTGTAAAATAACTAAATCTTGTAAAAACCTCGTTTTTAGAATAAATCTATCTTAACATCTTCCCGTCATCTTTTACAAAAATTGTTATTTTGTCGAAACTTTTCATTTCACAAGTGTTTATACACTTGTGGTTTGCAAAAATCATATTTGTTAGTGTGTCATCCGACTTTTATAAAACATGATTTTCCTCGACACTTGGTTCTACGAAAATACCACTTGCAGATACGTAGATCTGCTAGTTTTAAACACTATTTTACAAGTAAAAATATTTTTACACAAGTTCATGTTTCTCGTGTGGTAGAGTTTCACCTTTTAACCCTTGTACCGTTCGAAACAAGCTTATGTCAAGATCCATGATCTTAACAAAGTCGGGTTAAACGATGATCCGAGCTACCACTACGTAGATCGGGCCTAAATAATCATCACTTTCAAATACTACAACTTTTACACAAGTATTAAGCTTTTAACCAACTATATTCATGTTTTAGTAGACTTTAAAGATTCAAAATGCAAGTTTCCGAGTTTTAACCGTTACAAATCTTATTAACCACCTTAGAATGATCCGAGTATGAGTTTTAAGTGTTATACCTCTAGCTCGAGGCTAGGGAAGAATCTATGCGAAAAGGTGGTGGATAAAAGCAAGATAACGAGGTCCTTCCACTTCCGTTAGCTCCAAGACTCCTTATGCGTGACCTTGAACACTTGTGTGATGTTGGAATGGATGAACAAGAGCCGAAAATGGTTGGATGTGTGGGTGTGGGTTCGGCCGAAAGCCAAAGGAAGAGGAGAGGGAGAGTTGTGTTTGGGTGATGAAATGTGAATGATCTATGGTGCCAATCAAGTTACTTATAGGCAAAAATCAAGTTCACTAACCCTTGGTTAATATGCTATCTAGATACCCAACAATGGTGATTATTTTAATTACTATAGTACCAAGTATGTCCCCCTAGTTATGGGGCCGGTTACAAAAGGGGGGGGGGTCTCGGTTCGATCTCAACTAGATGGTTAAGTTATAGTTTGGTTAGATAAGTTAGTTAGGTGATTAACTCCGTTAGTGGTGTGATGCGTTATAATGCGGGTGTTAGGGTAATCAGGGACCCTAACTGGCTCAGAAAAAGACCAATAATATTTTTGTCAATATTTTCATGTTCCGGGTATAGTCCGGTTGTTCGGTTGGATAGAAATCCGTTAAAGTGCTTAAATAAGCTTTTAAGCGTCGTTAATAATATTTTTAGTGACACAATTTATTTCCCAAAGTGTCAGGAATATTTCCCCATGTTTTGGCACTTTATTAGTTAGCCAGAAGCTGGTATGTTAAATAAAGTGCTGTGTTTTGTGCTTAGAGTACGTTTTAGGCACATCCAATCATTATATCTTATTCCTAGAGACGCAGTTCTACAACCCTTGTATCCCTACACGCACTATGGGTGTAGTAAAATAATTCTGGCTCATACAGGCCTTTAGAGGCAGTGTCTGCCTGATGCTGGCTTTATCAGCATGTTCAATAGGTTATCCGTTCTAATGCTACTGTGCTTTAGTGCATCATGTTTGTCACTAAGGTTCGACTTGTAAATAATGTAGTGACAGCAATCAAAGTATGATGCAGGAATATACAAGTACTAGAAATAAAGTAGCAGTTCGTCAGCAATTTCAGTTATGCACAGTAATTAAGCAGCAATTAATAGTTAATTAAATCGTACGGATACCTGGTTTAGTGAGGGTTGTCACATTCTTCCCCCGTTAGAAAAAATTTCGTCCCGAAATTTTAAGTTCTGCTTGTAGAAGCAGGGTTCTCAGGAAATAAGTGGGGGTACTTCTCTTTCATTCGGTCCTCACGCTCCCAGGTGAATTCAGGACCATGTCTAGCATTCCAACGAACTTTGACGAGCTTGACACTGCTCCGGCGGGTCTTGTTAACTTTCCAATCCGTGACCTCAACAGGTTCTTCAACGAAATGGAGCGTGTCGTCAACATGAATTTCGTCGGTAGGAATGACAACGGTATCTTGTGTTGGACTTCTCTTCAGATTGGATACATGAAATGTATCGTGAACGCCATTCAGTTCAGCAGGTAGGTCCAACTTGTATGCTACTAACCCGATTCTCTCCAAGATGTTGAACGGTCCAATATACCTCGGGTTCAACTTTCCACGTTTCCCAAAGCGTGCCACACCCTTCCAGGGTGATACCTTCAACAAAATCATCTCACCAACCTCAAACTCTAGAGGTTTCCTGCTTCGATCCGCGTAGGCTTTCTGCCTGTCACGAGCCGCACTGATGCGATCTCGTATTTGTGCGATATTATCTGTGGTTTCCTGTACCACTTCAGGACCAACCAATTGTCTATCACCTGCGTCAGCCCAACAAAGCGGTGATCTGCACTTGCGCCCATATAAAGCTTCGAATGGCGCGGCACCAATACTGGTGTGGTAGCTGTTGTTGTATGAAAACTCAACCAGAGGCAAATGTTTATCCCAGCTACCGCCCAAATCCATCACACATGCTCTCAGCATATCTTCTAGTGTTTGTATCGTCCGCTCGCTTTGGTCGTCGGTCTGTGGGTGAAACGCAGTGCTCAGATTCAACTTTGAGCCAAAAGCTTCCTGGAAGGATTGCCATATCCTTGATACGAACCTTCCGTCTCTATCAGAGATAATCGAGAGAGGTACTCCATGACGTGTAACAATCTCTCTCATGTAAATTTCGGCCAGTTTGCTCGTATTATCCTTCTCTCGGATAGGTAGGAAGTGTGCTGACTTCGTTAAGCGATCCACTATTACCCAAATAGTGTCATGGCCTCTTGGCGTTCTTGGCAACTTCGTAATAAAATCCATAGAGATTTGTTCCCATTTCCACTTGGGAATCTCTGGTTGCTGCAGAAGTCCCGAAGGCTTCTGGTATTCCGCCTTAACTTCGGCGCAAGTTAAACATTTGCTCACATAAACAGCAACATCGCCTTTCATCCTAGGCCACCAATAATAATCTTTAAGATCCTGGTACATCTTATCCGCTCCAGGATGGATAGAGTACCGCGACTTGTGAGCTTCATCAAAAATAACCTTCCTTAAACCACCAAACAGAGGAACCCAAATCCTTTTCTCAAAACACAACGTTCCTTCCCTGTTCGGTACCAATATCTTCTCCATCCCACGGAGTTACTCTTCCTCAAGGTTTCTTTCCTTGAGAGCTTCTTTCTGCGCGGCACGAATGCGCAGAGGAAAATCGGTTCGAACAACCATCTCCAAAGCCCTAACGCTTATGGGCTTGATCCTCTCTTTTCGACTTAGGGCATCGGCGACCACATTCGCCTTCCCTGGATGGTACTTAATCTCGCAGTCATAATCATTCAACAGTTCTACCCATCGCCTTTGCCTCATGTTCAACTCCTTCTGGTTGAATATATGTTGGAGACTCTTGTGATCTGTGAAGATTGTGCACTTCGTACCATAAAGGTAGTGTCTCCAGATCTTTAAAGCAAAAACTACTGCGCCTAACTCCAAATCATGTGTGGTATAGTTCTTTTCGTGTACCTTCAGTTGGCGTGACACGTAGGCAATAACCTTTTGACGTTGCATCAACACACAACCCAATCCTTGACGCGATGCGTCGCAGTATACCACAAAATCATATGTACCTTCCGGTAGAGCTAAGATTGGCGCGTTGCAAAGCTTATCCTTCAATATCTGAAATGCTTCCTCCTGTTTGATTCCCCAATCAAACTTCTTGTCCTTCTGCGTCAGGAGCGTTAATGGTTGGGCGATCTTTGAACAGTTCTCAATGAACCTTCGATAATAGCCAGCCAAACCCAAGAACTGCCGAATCTCGGTTGGCGTCTTTGGCGTTTCCCAATCCTTGATCGCCTCGATCTTGGTGGGATCCACGTGGATTCCATCTCCATTCACCACGTGCCCAAGGAATTGCACTTCTCTTAGCCAAAACTCGCACTTAGAGAATTTGGCGTATAGCTGTTCCTTCTTTAGCAGCTCCAGAATGGCTCTAAGATACTGCTCGTGCTCAGCCTTCGTCTTTGAATAAATCAAAATATCATCGATGAATACAATCACGAACTTGTCCAAGTACGGCTTACAAACTCGATTCATCAAATCCATGAACACTGCAGGTGCGTTTGTCAAACCAAATGGCATAACAAGAAACTCGTAGTGTCCATATCAGGTTCTGAAGGCTGTCTTTGGGATACTCTCTTCCTGTATCCGTAGCTGATGGTATCCAGGTCGAAGATCGATCTTTGAATAGAAGCTTGAACCTTGAATTTGGTCAAACAGATCATCAATCCTTGGCAGAGGATATCTATTCTTGATCGTCAGCTTGTTCAACTCTCTGTAGTCAATACACATACGGAAACTACCGTCCTTCTTCTTGACAAACAAAACTGGAGCTCCCCAAGGCGAGAAGCTCGGTCGGATAAATCCCTTGTCTAACAACTCTTGAAGTTGTGTTGAGAGTTCCTGCATCTCAGACGGAGCAAGTCTGTAAGGTGCCTTAGCCACAGGCACGGCGCCTGGAACTAAGTCGATGCGAAACTCCACTTGTCTTGGAGGCGGCAATCCAGGCAAGTCTTCTGGAAAGACTTCTGGATATTCCCTCACGACAGGGATGTCTCCGATCTTTGGCTCAGCAGCCTTCTTATCTACAATGTGTGCCAGAAAGGCAGCACATCCCTTCTTCAAACACTTTCTTGCCTTTAGGCAGCTAATAATCCTCAACGGCGTCTCACGCTTCTCTCCGTGAACAACAATGGTCTCACCATCATTGGTCGGGATACGAACGACCTTCTCATGACAAACTATCTCGGCCTTGTTACTCGATAACCAATCCATCCCTACTACCACGTCGAAGCTTCCCAACTGGACTGGTAGTAGATCTAGAGCGAACTCACGCTCTCCCAATTCGATTACGCAACCTCGAATCACCTCATTAGCTTCTACTAATTTCCCATTCGCCAATTCGATCGAGTACGGAATATTTAACTTACTAGCGGCTAAACCAAGCATATTCTTAAATTCTAACGACACGAAGCTATAATCGGCGCCAGTATCAAATAAAACGGATGCATAGCGTTGGTTTACAAGGAACGTACCAGTGACAACATTGGGATCCTGGCGCGCTTCCCTTGATTCTATGTTGAAAACCCTTCCGCGGGCTTGGTTCAATTCGGGGCAATTCCTTTTGTAGTGCCCAATGTCGCCGCAGTTAAAGCATCCGGGTCTCTGCCGATTTCCACCAACGTTTCCAGCTTGATTCTTTCCCTGATTTCGATTCATGGCGCCCGCTTGGTTTGCATGATTGACCCGATTCCCATCACCTCCATGGTTTCCTTGGGGGCGGTTCCCATTACCACCACGATTATTCCTATTCCCAGATCCTCCTTGGCCTCCCTGGCCAGCACTAGCCCAACAAAAATCCTTCGTATGACCAGTCTTCCCACATGATTCACAAACTCTTAGCCTGCAACGACCAGAGTGATGTCGTTGGCATGAGTTGCACTTGGGTTGTGCACCCATATATCCCTTTCCCTTCTTCCTACCACCAGCTGTATCCGGAGCTGGCGTGTTCTACTCTCCTTTCTTAACCACCACCCCGGTGCCCTGCTTGAAGTTCAAAAACTTTCGTTTGTTAACACCTGACGACTCCACATGAGTCTCTTTCTTCTTAGGCTCCACTTCATCAAACTTGTTCAAACGAATTGCCTCCTCGGTGAGAGCCACACTCAAATCAATGGCTTCAGTGATAGTTGTAGGTTTGGAGGAGGTCACCATGCTGATGATTTGAGGAGCTAATCCCCAAATGAAGCGTTCAATTCTCTTGAACTCAGGTGTGACCATGTAGGGTACCACATGCGACAAGTCGTGGAATCTTTGGACGTACTCAGCTATCTTTGAACCTTCCATTTTTTTAGATGCCAGAACTCGGTCTCCAATCTCTGAATTTCAGCGCGGGAACAGTACTTCTTGCGCATGAGTTCCTTCAGTTCAGCCCAAGTCAGCGCGTAAGCAGCAGCTTCGCCAAGTTTCTGTACTTGTAGATTCCACCATGATAGGGCTCCATCCAGAAATAGCCCAGAGATGTAAGTGACTTGCTGATCCAATGCGCATTTGCTCATGCGAAGAACGGATTCTGTTTTCTCAGCCCAGCGGACAAAAGCGACAGCACCTCCTATGCCATCAAAGTTCACGGGCTTGCAGTCCAAGAACTGTTTGTAAGTGCACCCATGAGGTGGATTGTTGTTGTTGCCGGTGTTTCCAGAGTTGCTTCCACTCATTCCTCCTTGAGAGGCAGCATATTGAGCAATAGCAGCAGCAATGACTTGCTGTAGTTCGTCCTGAGTAGTGGGCATTTGCTGTGGTTGACGTCTTGGCGGCATCTTCTAAAGATGTGTACGTCGGTCAGGCCATAGTAACGCGTACGTATATAGTAATAGTAATAGCACATAACATCTCATGTTATCGATACTTCACAAATACTAATCACACAACATCCCATGTCACAAATATTATACACACAACATCCCATGTCACAAATATTATACACACAACATCCCATGTCATAAAAATATACACACAACATCCCATGTCATAATAATGTAAATAAGCAATCAAGCAAATCAAATATGATGAGAATACTGCGATTGCCATATATATCGAGACCACAACGTAAGTGTATCAGTACATCACTGTGTCATACAATCATCAATCAACTAGGGGCTACATTACCCCTGTCCAAAAGCTATATCAAATCAGTGTCAAATACATCAAATACATCAAGTATGTGTCAAAAGTCAGTATCATCGTGTAGTCTCCAAAATGCTATGCAACCAAAAGCAATCGCGGTCCTCTCACCAACGTCTACACAAGCAGTACTGATGAGCTCTATACAGATGGCGGTAGGGGAGGGGGAAAATAAGTGTAAAGCAAGCGACGTAACTGGAGCCAGTCCTCCTCCATAGCCTGCTGAGTACGGATGATAGAAGCAACCTGCTGCTCTAGTGTAAAGAGGCGAGCAGCATAATCTGGGGTAATGATCGACATGGCTGAAGAGGAGAGTGTATCTGACCATGGCTTGAACATGGTGGCAGCTGAGCTCTCTCGAGCTCCTGGAGACGCTGCGTGTGTGACTCGTGCTGATGAACGAAGGACATCAAGACGTCCTCTATAGTGTGTCCCACATGAAATGGATGATAAGGATCAGTAGGTGGCATGACGGGCGGTGTCGACCAGAGTAAAGGCTCACTGGTGGGGTCAAATGGTGCCACATGAAACGGTGAAGCAGAGGGTGGAACAGATGACATCTGGGGCATGAAGGGGCTAGACATCGGTACGTGCCCAAAAGGATGGGCTGAAGAGCCCTCTCCAGGCCTTGCTGGAGGTACAAACTGAGGAACCTGAAAAGTGAAATCAATAGGTCGTGTAACAGGGATCTGAGCGGGCAAAGGTGGAACGTCCTCATCAGCAGGTATCCAACCGTGCTGTGCATGCTCATCCGGTGGATCCATGTGGTCTGCAAACAGTGCGTACTCAGGCTCAAGTGGAATGGGATCAAATGGGGGAGCAACAATAGGATCAACTGGTGCAATGTGCTCAACAGGGATATCAATAATAGGTGGGGGAACAACAGGATCGTCAGCAACAACGACATGATCGCCCTCCAAATGATCATCAACGGGCGGGTCAGCTAGAACGGGCTCAACTGGGATGCCAGCATGTACGGGGTCATGCTCGGGCATAGGATCTAGAGCAGCTGCCTGCTCAGGAGCCAAGGCAGGCTCATGGTCATCAAAAGCCATCTCGAAATCAAAATCGGGATCAATAGGATCAACTGGATCAGCGGGATCCTCCATGGGCTGGTCCATCGGGATAAACTCAATATCATGATCCGGGTCAAATCCCGGAGGAAAGATGGGATCAGAATCCTCTATATCGTCATGCTCAAATGTAAAGCTCGGAATAGGTGAAGCAGAGGATGCCTGGTCAGGATCCGAGTCGTGTGCAAAGTGCTGTGCGCTCACCTCGTGAGAAGGTGCGGATGCCACAGACTCAAAGGAGTCTGGGACCGGTGAATGTGCGGGTGAGTCCTCGGCAGGGGCATCAGCGATCATCAGAAGATCGCCAGCAGGAAGTAGGGTTGCGTCCGGGATCTCATCCTCTATAGGCTCATCCTCAAATAGATCAATATCGCCGTCAGCCTCGGCGTCAAGTAGTAAGTCATATGCGGGATAAACAGCTAAAGGTATAGGAGCCGGAATCACTACTAGGGGTAAGTACTCAGCAGGGGGGCCATCCGCAGGCTCATCAGCACCCTCGGGTAGTGCGAAGGGCTGGAAATCGTCGTCGTCCGTGCTGGTGGAATCAGATGTATGCACCTCATGCTCCGAAGATGGGGGGTCATCAGATACGATAGGTAGGGGTCCGGTGGTGTCCGAGTCATATACGTATAAACACGTCGCATGGCACAGGTGACTCATAATGTCAGTAACATAAACACAAATATGCACAAATAATCAGTCATACAATAAGGTAATCACATAAGTCACCAAGTAAAAATCACATAATTCTCCTAGTCCCACTAGCCTCCCAGCCTCCCAGACTGCTTTTCTTCCTAGTCCCACTAGCCAATTTTCCCAGCCTCCCAGACTGCTCTTCCTAGTCCCACTAGCCTCCCAGTCTCTCAGATTGACTCCCTAGTCCCACTAGTCAATTCTCCCAGCCTCCCAGACTGACTCCCTAGTCCCACTAGACAACTACCTCGATCCATTAGATCGAGCCTCGGCCTCCCAGACCGAGCCTCAGTCTCCCAGACCGAGCCTCAGCCTCCCAGACTGAGCCTAAAAATAATAAATAAAATGCGCTCAACATTTGTTTATAAAAAGGTTTTGGATCTGGACTTAAGTGGTATGCAGTAAAAATGTTTTCGTGAGAGCCCTGGTGATCATAGTCTAGACTCGAGAAGGAATCCTAGTTCGCTATGATCAGAGCTCTGATACCAAGCTGTCACACCCTGGCTTTGCGGAAGCGTGGTTAATTTGTGTGACTTCTTAATACCATAGCTTAATCATAACCAAGCTATATGAATTAAAAATATGCAAGATCATCCATTAAAATAAAAATACCATAACATTGTCTTAACGGGATAACACCCTAACAACCATAAACTTGTTCACCAAACATTACAAACTTAAACATAACATAAACATGGTTTAAGGACTGTGACTTGTCCAGGAAAGAGCCACATTCCCTAAACCCCGGATGACCTTGGAAACTAGTGCAGCGGGAAAACTTGCCATACCGTGCCAGATCTTTTAATTCCCTGAAATACATGTAAGTTGAAAAATCAACAATAATGTTGAGCGAGTTCATGCGAAAGTGAGTAAATAAACCTTTGTATTTATCAAAAACCCTGGTATGTAGCAAATAAGGAAAAGAGATCACCAATGGTTTGCAAGGCCATTGATATGTGTGAAGTGCAAGTAGGAAGACTCAAACCTAGCGGATTTATGCGTCGGGCACTAAGTCACCCCGAGGTCCGTTATGCTGGACCTGGGGCTGGGCTCGCTACACCCAGATAGATTTACCGCTCCTGTCCCTCGGTCCTACCATGAGGATTAATGGCCTCAAGTTTCCGCCTACCCACTCACATGATCTAAGTAGTAAACCTCCTTACGCTAACCATACCATGTATAAAGTAATCATAAACATTGTAACATGTATTTCACCCCCGCAGTTTAGAAAACTGAAAACAGTTAAGAGAAAAGGGGGACATGAACTCACAGTCAGTGCGTCGCTATACCAAGTACTCCGAATGTCAGGCAGCTGTGCAACGACCTACATGTGCTAATTCTATTAGACGGATGGCCGTGCCTTAGCTTTATAGTTTAAGTTTTTGGGAAATAGTTAGACAACTATTTCGTGTTTATATTTTGCATGTACTTGGTAATTAATCTCCTTCCCAAGGATGGGGGATTTAATACATGTGCGTTTAAACTATATCATTAAGTCCCACTTAATATATTTTTACTTCTCATTCCAAAATATAAATATTTTTCTCAAAAATATTATATTTCCATTTCACATAATTTTTCCCCAAAAAATAATACATTGATAAAATATACGTTCATAATCATTTCCGTATAATGCGTAAGTTACGTTTTAGTAATCGTGTGGTAATAATAATTACCGTTGTAACTTATATGTTTGTTGTGTAAGCGTTTGTATTATTTTGGGTTCGTCAACGTTTGTAAATATTATTTTTACTCTAAAAATAACATTTATATATTTTCACAAAATAATCATAAACAGTGTGGTGAAAATATATTTACCAAATATATATTTATCACGTTTAGTTTTGTGAAAATCCCACCTCCGAATATTTGTAAATAAAGTCGTGGCGAAATATATTTTGAAAACATATCAAAATAATTCTAACACTTGTAAATAATTCTAAGTGTTAGGTTTTTAGAAAAATTTCGCCAGAGTTTCCCCTGTAACTGGAGGTGGCCACGCTTTCAAGCGTATCATTTTCTTTTACAAAATCATTTCAACGCTTCTTTAATCAATCAATCAATTTCCGATACATCAAACTAGTCGACAAGTATGTAAGTCGCATAATCACATGAACTTGTAGTTTTTCCGAAAACTATAGTGTAGATCCCGTTATATTTTGTGGATCTATGTGTAAAATAACTAAATCTTGTAAAAACCTCGTTTTTAGAATAAATCTATCTTTACATCTTCCCGTCATCTTTTACAAAAATTGTTATTTTGTCGAAACTTTTCATTTCACAAGTGTTTATACACTTGTGGTTTGCAAAAATCATATTTGTTAGTGTGTCATCCGACTTTTATAAAACATGATTTTCCTCGACACTTGGTTCTATGAAAATACCACTTGCAGATACGTAGATCTGCTAGTTTTAAACACTATTTTACAAGTAAAAATATTTTTACACAAGTTCATGTTTCTCGTGTGGTAGAGTTTCACCTTTTAACCATTGTACCGTTTGAAACAAGCTTATGTCAAGATCCATGATCTTAACAAAGTCGGGTTAAACGATGATCCGAGCTACCACTACGTAGATCGGGCCTAAATAATCATCACTTTCAAATACTACAACTTTTACACAAGTATTAAGCTTTAACCAACTATATTCATGTTTTAGTATACTTTAAAGATTCAAAATGCAAGTTTCCGAGTTTTAACCGTTACAAATCTTATTAACCACCTTAGAATGATCCGAGTATGAGTTTTAAGTGTTATACCTCTAGCTCGAGGCTAGGGAAGAATCTATGCGAAAAGGTGGTGGATAAAAGCAAGATAACGAGGTCCTTCCACTTCCGTTAGCTCCAAGACTCCTTATGCGTGACCTTGAACACTTGTGTGATGTTGGAATGGATGAACAAGAGCCGAAAATGGTTGGATGTGTGGGTGTGGGTTCGGCTGAGAGCCAAAGGAAGAGGAGAGGGAGAGTTGTGTTTGGGTGATGAAATGTGAATGATCTATGGTGCCAATCAAGTTACTTATAGGCAAAAATCAAGTTCACTAACCCTTGGTTAATATGCTATCTAGATACCCAACAATGGTGATTATTTTAATTACTATAGTACCAAGTATGTCCCCCTAGTTATGGGGCTGGTTACAAAAGAGGGGGGGGTCTCGGTTCGATCTCAACTAGATGGTTAGGTTATAGTTTGGTTAGATAAGTTAGTTAGGTGATTAACTCCGTTAGTGGTGTGATGCGTTATAATGCGGGTGTTAGGGTAATGAGGGACCCTAACTGGCTCAGGAAAAGACCAATAATATTTTTGTCAATATTTTCATGTTCCGGGTATAGTCCGGTTGTTCGGTTGGATAGAAATCCGTTAAAGTGCTTAAATAAGCTTTTAAGCGTCGTTAATAATATTTTTAGTGACACAATTTATTTCCCAAAGTGTCAGGAATATTTCCCCATGTTTTGGCACTTTATTAGTTAGCCAGAAGCTGGTATGTTAAATAAAGTGCTGTGTTTTGTGCTTAGAGTACGTTTTAGGCACATCCAATCATTATATCTTATTCCTAGAGACGCAGTTCTACAACCCTTGTATCCCTACACGCACTATGGGTGTAGTAAAATAATTCTGGCTCATACAGGCCTTTAGAGGCAGTGTCTGCCTGATGCTGGCTTTATCAGCATGTTCAATAGGTTATCCGTTCTAATGCTACTGTGCTTTAGTGCATCATGTTTGTCACTAAGGTTCGACTTGTAAATAATGTAGTGACGGCAATCAAAGTATGATGCAGGAATATACAAGTACTAGAAATCAAGTAGCAGTTCGTCAGCAATTTCAGTTAAGCACAGTAATTAAGCAGCAATTAATAGTTAATTAAATCGTACGGATACCTGGTTTAGTGAGGGTTGTCACATTTTTATTCTACAGTAGCACCTTTGCAAACTGAATTTTCATTGAGTTGTTTTATTTCGCAGATCGAACTGCGTACATACAAAGAGGCGCTTACTGAAGATTCTTGGGTCAATGCGATGCAAGAAGAGTTAAGTCAATTTGAAAAGTTGGGAGTGTGGAAGCTAGTGGATTTACCCGAAGGTCATCGAAAGATCAATACGAAATGGGTATTTAAGTGTAAGCGAGATGATAGAGGAGTTGTTGTGCATAACAAAGCTCGACTCGTTGTCCAGGGCTTCAGTCAGCAGGAGGGTATCGATTTTACTGAAGTTTATGTTCCTGTGGCTCGATTAGAAGCGATTCGGATCTTTCTAGCATTTGCGTCGTGGAAGAACTTCAAAGTATTTCAGCTAGATGTGAAATCGGCATTCTTATACGGGAAGGTTAAAGAAGAGGTTTATGTCGGTCAGCCGCCAGGCTTTACCGATCCTATCCATAAAAACAAGGTGTACTTACTGGATAAGTGTTAGTGCATAATGTCTAAAGCCTGTGTCTTTGTGAAGTTAGATTAACGTATATGGTCTAGATAGGTTATTTTGTAATAGATCAGGGGTTAAATGTGTAATTATATAATAGTTTGTATGCTGGACCGCTTTTGTGACACTTGTCCACAAAAGCGAGCCAAGTTGGATCGCTTATGTGGACATGTCACATAAGCGGTTCCTGTTTTCTATAAATACCCTGATCTCTAATTCATTTGTAACGTTATCCTGGATTGTACGTCGAACTGCTGACCTTCTGGCAATCGTTATCAAGTGAAAGTAAAGTGATTAAAGTGAAGATCTGTCTGTTTTCTACTCCTTTCTGTACCGTATATCTTCGTATCATGTTAAAATGTGTTTCCGCCACAGTTTTAGCAGGCACTAGCTTATATTGACTCCTCAGTGAGATCATACTCGATCCTACAATTGGTATCAGAGCCAGTTGTAAGCTATGTGCTAGATACGAAGTGTTTTCTGAGACTGTTTTAGATCTGGACTGATTTAGCGGTGAAAATGACCTGATTTTTGGACAGTAGATAGAAAATATAGTAATAGTAAACCCTTGAAAGTTTCGGACAAAAATTCGGATTAAAAGTTGGTCAAAAACACTCGTGAAGTTTGAACCGCTCTGACGTCATCTTTGAACCGCTTATATGGACCGCTCGTGAGTGCAATTCTTCCTGGATCGCTCATAATTTTCTTTCTGGATCGCTCCAAATGTTCATGTTAGGTGCTGGATCGCTTTTCTGAACCACCTGAAAGTATGTTTTGCTGAACCGCTTTTCTGACACCCTTGGATCGCTTTTCTGTAACATCTGGATCGCTCAAAAGTTCTCGTGAAGCGCTCCAAAAGTCAATCGCTGGATCGCTCTTAGTGCAAAGTCTGAATCACTCTTAGTGCAAAGTCTGGATCGCTCTTTGTGCAAAGTCTTCTGTGGACCGCTTTTAGTGAAAGTGTTGGATCGCTTTTAGTACATTCTGAGAATCGCTCTTAGTGTATTTTGTGAATCGCTTTTATTGAAAATTCCTGGATCGCTTTTGTGTCTGTTTGATCAATTTTTCGCAAAATCTGAAAATGGATAGTCAAGACTTTTACAACATGTTCTCGGGTGTGAGTGCTACTCAAGGTCAAACCAATATTTTGCAGAATGTGAATCTAGATAATGAGCTGGGTACGATGCAGAAACCTCCAAAATTAATGAGTTTAGACGAATACTCAGGATGGTCAGTGAGGTTTAAAAACTGGGTACAAGCCAATCACTTAGAAAGCTGGATAAAGATCGAGAGAGAGTATGTGGCTCCGTTAGATGCAGTGAACACCAAAAAGGCAGTTGCGAGTCTGACGGATTTAGAGCAGGTAGAATTTAAAGCTGAGAAGAAGATGATCAGCATCCTGCAACAAGCAATAAAAGAAGATATTTTAGTGCTACTACAGCATAAGGATACTTCAGCGTCAATATGGTATGCATTAGAGAAAAAGTTCAATGGCAGCGCGTCAATGATAAAAAGCAAAAAGGCTTTGTTGAAGAAAGAGTTCGACATCTTTACAGGGATAAAGGGTGAATCAACTAAACAGCTTATCGAGCGATATTGTCATTTAGTGTTGGAAATGGGAAGGTTGGGTATTAGTAAGACGAATGAAGAATGGATAGATAAATTGTGCGATGCACTTCCCTATGAGGAATGGGGAACATACTTAATGATGTTGAAGAACAGTACGGATTTTTTGACTTACAGCTTGAGTGAGTTCATAGAGAAGATTGAAGCTCATGAACTAGAGTTGGTGAAAATTAAGAAGATAAATTCGGCAAATATGCCACAAGATGTATCGCTGTATTACAAGAGTAGTCCTGTAGTTTCGAACGTTCAGAGTCCGAAAATTCATACTGGTTTTAGTGCAGAAAACACTACATCTGTTACTCCAAATGCATATTCGTCAAGTCATTCAACTCCGTTTGCTAACTATGAGCCGAACGTCAAAGCTTCAGAAAATTCTCCTCAAAGTTCAACTGGGTCGAATCAACAAACAGTCGTGTCTGGGGTGCATTGCAACATAGCGATTAACATCAAGAATGGAAATGAGATCACAGAAACTGCAGCAAAGCAGCATATCGCGTTATTGGGTTCAGTTCTGGAAGCGTATGAAGGGTTGGTTGCTGGTCGGATCGGAAATCCTGATATGACCAAAGAGGATTACGATCAAATCGACCCTGAAGAGCTGGAATTGATAGATATTAAGTGGTGTATGGCAAGTTTAGTCCGGAGAGCTCAGCGGTTTATGGAAATCACGGGTAGAAATAGTTTGTCGGGACCGGATCAGAAACTGGGGTTTGACAAGACAAAAGTTACTTGCTTCAAATGTAAAGAGAAAGGTTATTTTAAACGGGAATGTCCGAATCGCGAAGTTAAAAACCATCAGAATCCGTTCACCAACGATTACTACAAGCAAGCTATATATCATCGCCCAAACCAACAGTCTGCAGTTCAAAGACCTCAGATCGAAAACAAACCTGAGAAGGCATTGATCGTAAATCAGGACGATGAAAAAGTTGCATCTGGATTTAGTTGGGACAAGTTTATTCCTGGAAAGGACGATCAAGCGATGATAGCTGAAGTGGCAGAGATTACCGAGACTGATGCTGAACCGGAAGTCGTAGTTTCTGAAGATGTTGATGGAAAAGCTGCTGATGTTGCTGATTCTGATTCTGAGGTGGCTAAAGAAACAGTTACTGAGAATGTTGAATCTGTTCCTGAGATTGTGACTGAAGAAGTTATTGAAGGTGTTGATCAAGAGATTCCGGAGGTTGTTACGGATGTCTCTGCGAAATATTCTGCTAAAGCTGAAGAATCTGTATTTGATGATCTTTGTTTTGAATCTCAACGGGAGGAATTTATCTATACTAAGAAGTCAGTTTTACCTCCTAATGTGTTTGGTTCTTATGCAGATTTTTTTGAAGACCCAAGAACCGGTACGTGCCCGAGATTCGAAGCCAAGAAAGATGAAGTAGTGGAGATAATTGATGTGTCGAAAGAAATGACGGAAGAAGCTCTGAAGGATATAGCAAATAAAGCACTTATGAGCAAATTGAAAGAGGTAGATTCAGACATTCCGGAGTCAGTTGACAAAATGTCAGGTCTAGGAGAAACTGGAGTCGTAGAAGTCAGCAAGGTCAAGGTGTCTGAGTCAGAGTCAACTCCTGTTGGTAACATGGTTTGTGAGAATGAGAGCTTAAGTGAAAAGGTTTCAATTCCTGATACACCGTGTCAACGTTGTTCACAACCGTGCACGGAGTGTTTTGTAAAAGACACTATGTATCAAGAATTGAAACAACACGCAGATCTGATGAAATTTGACTTAGGACAACTAAAAGAAGCTTACGACACATTATCTAGGTCAATAAAAATGATACAAAAAGAAAGTCGTGAAAATGACAAAGCAACCAAGCTAGTTCAATCAACTCTATTTGACAAACAAAGAGAAGTAAATCTTCATTTAGACACAATCGCTTCTTTGCGAAAAGAGCTTGAGTTGACTAAGATAGAAAATGTTAGAATTGATAAGAAACTGATGAGTTACGTGGCATCATCTTATGTCTTAGAGCAAATAGTACCACAACAGCCACATGCTACACCCGCCTTTAACAGCGTTCCACCCCCAATGTGGAATCATTACACACATAAATATCCAGATGGGGTAGAAGCTGCTTTAAATATAAAACTGAAAACAATTGAGAATGATTTACCTGATAACATAGATATCACTTTCAGTGCGTCTGACATTGATAACTCATCTCAGGTTGTCAAAAATGTTATTGATCAGGTGTTGGACGATGATAGTGAAAAATCTGAACAGGCAAAATCAGTGGAGTCCGGGAGTGAGTCTGAGGAAGACGGAAATTTTTTAGACCGTTATTTGACAAAACAGGATAAAAGTACGGATGATGATTCGATTATGGTAGCCTATACTATGATTGGATCGGACAAGCTTTATTCCAACACGGAGTTTCCGATTCAGAGTGTTAAGTTTGAGTCTGTTCAGAAAGTGTTTAGGATGGTCGAGTTGAGCGTAAATGAGTTAAAGAAAAGTGATTTCTTGGCAAAACTGAACAAGTCAGTTGGATCGTCATGCTCTACTAGTATTGAAAAAGTAGAGGGGGTGGGTAAAGGCAAAAACAGAGATAACAAATTAAAGAACAAAGGTATTGGATTCGAGAAAAGGATGGCTAAACAGGTGGTAAAGCCGAAAGAGAGAATTGATGATGTTTTTGTTTGTGGTCCGAGTACTGAGATCGAAAAGGATTATATTTTTAGTCAAAAGGCCGTGGAAGACTTCAATGCAGCGCAAAAGCTGAAAGCAGAAACTGTGAGTAGCACATTTGTCGAATATGACAAACGTGTATGCTATCGCTGCAATGAAGTCGGCCACATGGCAAAGCAGTGTAAAAAGGTGTTTGAGAAACCGGTTGTGGTAAAAACTGTTGCTAAAAAGGTTGTTGAGAAACCGAAGGTTGAAAAACCTAAGATTGAAAACAACAAATTTTCAAAACAATACATTCAAAAACCTCGACCAACAACACCGGTTGTTACAAAAGATAAGCAAGTGATGGTTTCGCCGATCCGAATTCTCAAACGGGGTGAAAGGTTGAAGTCGGAGGACAGGCCAAAATCGACTTTCGAAATTGGCGAGTCTTCTAAGTCCTCTAAGACTTCGACAATTTACTTTAAAGAGAAAACTTTTGAAAAACAATCATGGATCGCAAAACCTAAATCATCTAATGAGATTAAAAAGATGGAAACTGAGTTGAAAAATGAATCACAATGTGTGAGAGTTGATGTGGGTAAATGTGAATTGGAACTCGATAAGTTCATGTCGGAATTTCCAAAACTGCATAACAAAGTAAAACAAGATAAAAAGATAGTTGAGTCAAATGTTACATTTTGTTTTCCTAAAACAACTGAAAAGTGTGATGTGGTTTTTGGTACTGTGTCAGAGGTTAAAAAATCGTGGGTATCATTGTTTAACTAATGTGTTAGTGGTTTGATTGCAGGAGCTGCCCAAGTCCGTGCTCTCAAGATGGATAATGGATAGCGGTGCTTCGCGGCATATGACAGGATCCTTAGCTTTATTATATGATGTGAAAGCAATTAATGGAAGCTATGTGGGTTTTGCCGGCAATCAAGGTGGAAGGATAGTAGGTCAGGGAATGCTCACGAATGGCATCATTTCGTTTGACAAAGTCAATTATATCGTTGAACTGACAAACAACTTGTTAAGTATTTCGCAAATATGTGATAAAGACTTTAGCGTTCACTTTACGAAAACAGAATGTCTGGTCTTAAAACCGGGGTTTAAAGTCCCTGACGAGTTGGTTCTGTTGCGCGCCCCTAGGGTTAATGATCTTTATATCTTAGACATGAGTGTTGCAACACCAACAACTCCTCAAAAACAGTGTTTTGTGACAAAAGCTAAAGCTATAGAAAAAGAGTCAGTTATGTGGCACAGAAAGATGGGTCATATACATATTCGTAAAATGAACTTTCTTGTGCATAACGATTTGGTTGAAGGAGTTAATGTTAAAAACTTTCATTTACCTGACGATTGTGTTGCTTGTAAGAAAGGAAAACAGGTACGAAAATCTCATACGATAAAAATGCTCAACTCCATCCGGTTACCTCTCGAGAGATTGCATATGGATCTCTTTGGGCCGGTCAACGTAAAAAGCATCAGTGGAGATTCTTACTGTCTGGTGGTTACGGATGATTACACAAGGTTTTCATGGGTAATTTGCTTGGAGAAGAAGGATGAGACGTTCGAGGCGTTAATGGTTTTGTTCAAGAAGATGGAGACAGTGTACAAGTTGCCGATCAGAAGAATTAGAAGTGATAACGGAACTGAGTTCAAAAACAACAAAATGTACGAATTCTGCAATGAAAAAGGGATTCTTCACGAATTTAGTGCGCCATATACACCACAACAGAACGGCGTGGCTGAAAGAAAGAATAGAACCCTGATCGAGACTGCACGTACTATGTTGGCTGACTCAAAGCTTCCAATCTTTTTCTGGAGTGAAGCAGTGTCCGCAGCTTGCTACACGTTGAATAGAGTGTTGACAGTGAAGAAGTATAAAAAGACATGTTTTGAGTTGTTGCATCGCTATAAGCCAAATCTTGAGTTCTTGGAACCTTTTGGCTCTCCGTGTACGTTCATCGATGCTGATGGAAAATTCGGAGCAAAAGCGAACAAAGGATTTTTCGTAGGATACGCCAGCCCGTTAAAGAGGGTATTTGTACCATGTCTGGGGAAGGTAATTCAGGTTCTTCATGTGGATTGTCAAAAGCATACACCGTCACAACAACTTCCCGGACAAAGATTCCTATTTGACTATGATAAACTCTGGGAATCGTTTCATCTACCGTCCGAGCCGAGTGAGGAGGAAACTGCTCTCATGTATCTGTATCAACAGAGTCAGTCACAAGAGCCAGAATCTAGCCCGCTAGAAGTTCCTACGCCCACCGTGGGTACTCACGATGATGAAGCAGGACCGAGTGGAACCGTTCACATCCCGCCAGAGGAACCAGAGGAACCAGCTCCTTCATTTGATGTTTCTGACGACTCAGAGGAAGAACCCGCTCCTACCTATGACGAGGAACCAAATGAGACTGCAGAGGAGACTGTTGATCAAATTGTTGATCCTGATATTTCAAATCTGGAATCGGAAGTTGTGGTGCCAGATACTGTGATGCCGAGAACACTGTCTTACCATCCATCAGAACAGATTATTGGCGACCTACAGAGTGGTGTTAAGACGAGACACCAGATTGATAGTGCACTTACTTGTTTTTATTCTGATATAGCTGATATGCAAAAAGAAGTTTCTTATAAATGTTTTATTTCGCAGATCGAGCCCAGGACTTACAAAGAAGCATTGACCGAGGACAGCTGGGTGAATGCTATGCAGGAAGAACTGCTACAATTTGAAAAATTGGGAGTCTGGAGATTAGTAGATCTGCCGAAGGACCAAAAGCTGATAAAAACAAAATGGGTGTTTAAGTGCAAAAGAGATGATCGAGGCGTCGTGGTAAGGAACAAGGCACGGTTAGTGGTTCAGGGATTCAGCCAACAGGAAGGGATAGACTATGAAGAGGTTTATGCGCCAGTTGCGAGACTCGAAGCAATCCGCATTTTCCTAGTCTTTGCATCATGGAAAGGTTTCAAAGTTTATCAACTCGACGTCAAATCGGCATTCCTGTATGGAAAGATTCGTGAAGAAGTTTATGTGGGGCAACCACCGGGGTTTGCAGATCCGCAAAATAAAGACAAGGTGTATCTGCTGGATAAAGCACTATATGGTCTACACCAGGCCCCGAGAGCCTGGTATGAGACACTATCAACCTACTTGCTGGACAACGGGTTCACAAGAGGAACAGTAGATAGCACCCTGTTCACAAAAGAAGTAG
Organism: Helianthus annuus; assembly: GCF_002127325.2. Taxonomy (NCBI): domain Eukaryota; kingdom Viridiplantae; phylum Streptophyta; class Magnoliopsida; order Asterales; family Asteraceae; genus Helianthus; species Helianthus annuus. The sequence continues at coordinate 102,549,658 of NC_035445.2, forward strand.
CTGGCCACTTGCTGATTGTGCAGATATATGTCGACGATATCATTTTTGGTTCCACCAATGACGAGTTATGCAAAGAGTTTGAAGTTGTGATGAAGAAGAAATTTGAGATGAGTTCGATGGGGGAGATGAAATTCTTCCTTGGATTACAAGTTGAACAATTACCCGACGGAATTTTCATTCATCAATCGAAATATGTAAAGGACGTGCTGGAAAAGTTCGACATGACAGATTGCAGTCCTGCGTCAACCCCCCTGGCACAGAATCACGGTATATGTCCGGATGAGCAAGGTGTAAAGCTGGATGAAACATTATACAGATCAATCATCGGCTCGTTGATGTATCTTACAGCTTCCAGGCCCGACATCATGTACCCGACATGCTTGTGTGCACGATACCAGTCGAACCCGAAACAATCACACTTGACAATCGTCAAGCAAATTCTACGGTATTTGAAGGGTTGCCCAAGCATCGGCTTGTGGTATCCTCGCTCGGGTGATTTTACATTATCTGGATTTGCTGATTCAGATTTCGGTAGTTGTAAACAGAACGCCAAGTCCACCACTGCTGGGTGCCAGTTCTTCGGAACACGGCTTGTTACCTGGCAGTGCAAGAAGCAAACTGCAGTCGCGCTTTCTACATGTGAGGCTGAGTATGTCTCAGCCTCTAGCTGTTGTTCTCAGATTCTCTGGATTCAACAGCAAATGCGCGATTTCGGCCTGCAATTCTTGGATACTCCAATATTTGTGGACAATGAAGCGGCCATCAATGTCACGAAAAAACCGGTTCATCACTCAAAAACGAAACACATAGAAATCCGTCACCATTTTATTCGAGACTGTTATGAAAAGAAACTAATACGGATTGAACATGTGAGCACCGATGATCAGAAAGCTGATTTTTACACGAAACCGTTCGATAAAAAGAGATTTTATTATCTTTTGAAGTTAAATGGATTAAAAAATCTGCAATCTGGGAGGGTTATAGAGTGTGAAGCCGAGCTGGGCGGCGATCTGACTTGAACCGTATCATGTTGTCAACTTTTGTTTGTACAGTTGTATTTCCTGCTTTTCTTTATAAAACAAAAACACAAAAATATGTTTTAGTTTTAGGGGGAGATATTCGCAGAAAAGTACAAAAACATGATAAAATCATAAAAAATCCAAAAACATTAAAAAATGCAAAAAAGAGCTGTGTAGTATAGGGGAAATGATAGTACATCAGCTAGACAGGCACAGTACGCTAAAGATATGTAATGAAAAATGCAATTAAGCAGTCTCGCTAAAGATGTGCCGGTAGGTTCTTACAAAATTAGTAGATCAGTTTGGGATATAAACTAAATTTAACTTGCGTTTTCGTGGGGAACACCTCCAGGATATATAGGTAACCCCTGAAATCCTGTTTGAAAGGTCCCGTATTCTGAGATACTAGGTCTTTATACTCGGTGATATCTGGGGTATTATCCCGGGACTTCTGCTGTATGGAAATACTGACCTAGTCCCCGGATAATACTTTATGCAAAAAGCTTTGAAACATAAGCTTCACCCTCAGCATGCTGATGAAACAATAAAATTGATAGTCGCTGCTGTTGAAATGCAAAAGATCCTCTAAAGGGTACCCACCGAAAAGTCGAGCCGTCATCTCTCTGCTGAACGGAAGTTCTGACCTGAGCTCTCACGGTTTCGCATTTACCCCCTAACAGATATCAGTTGTGGTATATTCACCTGTAAGACTGAATACTGGGATCCGGATACGGGAGTATATACTGAGGTGGGAACACACGTTGACGTTTAAGTCTCTAAAACACTACTAACGTATCCCGAACAGTTTGAAAATTCTGTGAGAATTTAAAATGGACCAATATACCGACAATTAACGCGAATTGCTTAAATGTTTAAAATGAAATAAGCTTAACAGTGCTTGTGTTCTATCAGAAGCTGATATGATCCCTTAACACGCTCGAAAAAATAGTGTGTGTATATATTTTTGTTTGTACAGTTTTAAACCCAAAAAGATTTTCTTTTCTCATTTTAGTTTCGACAACTGATACTGGGGATTGGAAGTTCAAAGCCTGTGTGCTGAACATGTCGGTATTTGATGAGGTTTGGGTAAGCTGTGATTGCAACAAGATCTGGTATGATGTTTGTGAGAAAATTTGTGCAAAAGTGTTTGAAAATTCAAAAGGTTCATTAATTTGAACTACTTTTAGAACAAAACGGCAAATTACTTCATATTTTCGATCAACCAGGGCCATTAATTTGGACTTGGTAGGTCAAATCAGTTGAACAGGGTCATTAACTTGGACCTGGTCAACTGGGTGCAAACATGGGAAATTGAAAATGTTGAAAAATGTTTAAAAATGAAATTTCTTGAAGAACAAATTGAGGACCGCTCTTAGGACATACATGAACCGCTTTTATGGCCATTTGTCTTTGGGGATCGCTTATAAGAGACTGACGGATAAGCGGTCCATACCTTCATATAAAAGCATCTGGAACCGCTTATTCTGTCATTATTGAACCGCTCATACGCTTGTGTCTCTGAGGCGATCCAAGATAAACTGTTCGTGTTCTTCAAGATTCCAGCTGATTTGAACCCTGATTTCTTGTATTTTTGATAGATTATCATCTATTGCATCATGGGCAAGGTATGTTTGTTTTAAGTTTTAGTTCTTTTGTGGTAAACCTGATCTGTCGGCATGTATGTATGTTCAAATCATTTATTGAAGCGTTTAATTGTCGAAATTGAGTGAATCAGAGAATGTAATAGTGTCGTCTTATGATTACGAGTATGATGTTAGGCTTTAATTGATGAAATTTGATCGTTTGATGAAGGTTGTCGGATCTGAGTGTGTTCTATACTAGATCTAGGGTAATTCAGGCTAACATAACAAAATCAAAAGACACCCTTAGGTTCGGATTTCTTCGTAGAATCTGTTTATCGAATCAATTTTAGGGTATAAGTTGTTTTTTACATGATTTTGATGTGTGGGTCGCTTTTACAGTTAAATATTTTGGACCGTTCATAGATCCTATCTTGAATTGCTCATATGAACAAAGTTGAACCGCCCATGTGTACTTTTTCAGGATCGCTGTTAATACATATTAGGGCTGTATCGCTTTTGTGTGCATATTGTTTCTTCTGTACATGTTTGAATCGCCTATATGAACATCTGTGAACCGCTTATGGGTAACCTGTTAGGACCGCCAATTTGAACAAAGGTTGGAATCGCTTTTATGGCATCTTAGTGTTAAACCGCTTATATGACTAGAGGTGGGTCGCTTTTTGTGATTTTTCTTTAGGACCGCTTTTCAGTCAATATAGGTGGGTCGCTTTTAGAGTTGTAAAATGTTTGAAATCGCTTTTGTGGTATTACATGGTTTGAATCGTTTTTCTGTCTAATTATGACTAGTTCGCTTTTATGACACCATGTTGGACCGCTTTTAGGTCAAGTTTCAAAAGTTGGAATTTTTTCTAAGTCTTGATGTTTGTGAATGTGCAGGCTTCTACGAACGTGTTGTTTGATCCAGTCCATAACAGTTGTGTGGATTTGGATGTGGAGAAATGTCCACTGCTTTCTGAATTTAGCAGTATTCTGAGCTATATGGATCGCATTCCCGTAAAGAAAGCCATGACAGAACAGAGGCCACTATATCGATCACATATCAGCAGATTCTGGAACAGTGCTAAGTATGACAAGGAAAACAAAGTGATTTCAGCAGAAGTTGAAGTGAATGGAAAGACAGATTATTCTGGTGACCGAGGCATTGGTTAGAGAAGTTATGAGTTTTCCTGATGAAGCCAATTATCCAACAAGATTTCCAGAAAAGATGGTGAAAGGCTGTATGCTGCGTTTGGGATATAGAAGCACGCTGAATACTGGAAATTACTTGAAGTCAAAATTTCAGAAGTCGTTCAAATTTTTGATACATTGTATTCTGATTTCCCTGAGTCACACAAAGGGAAGTTATGATCAAATGAGAGACTATCAGATGAACATGTTAACTGCTTTGGTCTTGAACAAGAAATACAATTTTTCACATATCGTGTTTCATTATATGGTGGAAAATCTAGCGTCGGATGTTAGAGTTTGGAGGTATCCACGCTTTGTTCAAATGATGATAGATCGTGCGTATCCTGGTATTGACAGACATATTAAAGATGATCTTCTTGTTCAAGCACATATGTCTAACTTCTCATTGAAGAACTTGATCAAGTACCATCCTCATCATCCAGAACCGGAGTTGGTGATTGAAAACTTTTGTTTACTTAAAGATGCAAGTTATGTTGATCCTGATCCAGAAAACCATCAAAACTGGAGAAATGAAGAAGAAATGAAAGAAGCATTGTATGCTGCAGAGTTGACAATAATTCAGGGTTACAAACCAATCAAGAATGAGTGGTTTGTGAAGGAGTCTGGGCGTAGACGTAGACTTGTATCTCCGGTAGTCGAAGGTGAAGGTTCTTCGTCAAAGACAAGAAAGAAACAAAAGAAGAAGGCAGAAACTATGCTAATAGATGAGTCTGAAAAAGAAGTTCCTGAGGTGAACATTGAAAAGGAACAAGCGGTGGCTAGTGTAGCACATATTGAAATTGAAACTGATTTGTTCACAACAGAAGCAGCTTTTGTTGATAGGCAAGTTACTTCTGAGGTTCAAAAGGAGAAAGAGAAAGTGATAGATAATGTTGAAGGCGACGATGTTGATAAAGACACTACTAGTTCATCTAGTGGGTCTGTGTTTGAGGTAGTTGATGCTCTAGAACGTGAAAAGCGAATGAGAGAGGAAATACAAAAAGAGAAGTTACTCAGAAAGAGGAGGAGAGAAGAGAAAGAAGATGCACCGTATGAACCGTCTCCAGAACATATTTCTACATCTCAATCTACTCCTAAGAGTAAAAAGAAAGCTGGAGGTAGAAAGAAGGCTACTCCAAAGATAAAAGTATTAAAGCGTCCTCAAAAGATCATGCATACACAATCAACACCTCCACGTCAACAAACACCTCCACAATCTCCAATACATCAATCACCACCTAGACAACCAACACCACAACAACCACCAAAACAACCCACTCCTCCATCACATTCAACACCACCCAGACAACCTACTCCACAACGACAACCATCTCCTCTGTTTCCACCATCACCACCTCCACATCAACAATATTATTCTTCACAAAATCTTTTTGGTACACCTCCTCTTGCTCAAACACAACATGGTTCTTCAAGTAGAGGTCTTGCTATACCGTATGATAATTTGCTGGATGTTGATTTTGATTTTGCAAACAATTCTCAAGTCTTGAAGTTGGAAAAGAGAATTGATGAGGTGATAGCAGAAAACAAAAAGTGGGTAGATGAATGTAAAAGAATTTCTGAAAGAGAAAAGTTTCTTGCTGGAAAAGTGCAGAGATTAGAAGGTGAAAACAAAGTATTGGAATTAAAGATTGAAGTTGATCAGACAGAAATTGATGTTTTGAAAGTTCGAGTGTCTGAGTTAGAAGAGGAGAAGAGTCGTCGGGAAAGAGAGAACGAGTACTATAAGCTGAAGAACAAAGAACTTATGGCTGCTAAAGCACTACATGAACATAAGTTCTACATGTTGAATAGGGTTGTGGAAAGTATGTTGGAGACGTCTGTGGAACAAAAGTATGAAGAATTGAAGTTGGATGATCTTCGTGCTGAACGTAAAGCAGAAGTTGAAAGGCAAATGAAAGAAAAAGGTAAAGCTGTTGAAGGAAGTTCTGAAATGTCGATTGTGCCTTCAATGGTGGTAGATAATCCAATGCCTATATCCTCAGTTCCGGGTATAATTGAAGAAGAAATTCAATCGCCAAAGTTAATTGGTGGCGAAGAAGAAGAGGATGATGAAGATGATGATGAGGAAGAGTTTGTTTATTCTGCAAGCAGTCACAGTTCAAAAGGTGATGATGATGATGATGCTACAGGAGGTTCTGGTGTGAGAGTTACTGAAGCTGCAAAAGAAAAAGTCGTTGAAGATCTGCTGAACGACACAGTAAATGAGGAAAGTGGTGAAGCTGCGGGAAAGGGGGAGTCGAGCAAGAATCAGATTGTAGAGCTTCACGAACCCCTGTTCTTATGTCTAGATGTGTATAGGGAGATGTTAAATGATGTAAACCCTGAGAATCCAATTGATCTTGAAGCTGATCTGGAATCTTTTGATATCAATAAACAGAAAGATTACAAGTATAACTATGTTGAGGATGCAGATCAGTACGATAGGGTTGAAGTAGAGGACTGTTCTGATAATGAGGATGTCCCTGAAGATACATCAAAACTTCCAACGTTGATGGAGTTTTTCGCAGCTGAAAACAGAAATGAGTTACGTCAAAAGGTGACTGAAGCAGTAAATGAAAATGTGTTCGAGTGTTTGAGAAAAGAAGCTGAACAAGTAAATCAATCAAATGTTGAGAAAGAAGATCATTCAAAATGGTTTAAAGATGGTCATGAAAGAAAGTTCAAGAGGCCTTTGAAGTTTTTTCAACGTGATAGATCTATTTCTCTTGGTGATATCATCAGTTGGGGTTTTCTTCCTCAGGTCAATGCCTATGCAGTCAGAAGAGAATTTGGTGTCCAGTACTTTAAACGATTATATGACATTATGTCATTACCTTGGTGGGATGTCGATGAGTTATCTCAGGTGAGAACATTGGAATATGAGGTGAGACAGAATGATAAAGCAATGTGGGGATATATCAAATACGAGAATCTCAGAGGTTATCTGAAATGGAAACCTCATCGTCCAAGAAGGGTTGAAAGAATAGATCCTGAAACTGGTGTACGGGAAACTATTCTGAAGGTAAAGCCTCCAAGAACCATGACGACGATTCCTATGCCAAAAATGGAACAAGATTTTTACAAAGGGTTTATTGATTGGGTGTATAGCTGTCTTACAACTGAAGCTATCATCACATACAGAGCTGGTAGTGAGCTGAGATATATTCGTGTCTATGATCCGATGTGGCTGGTGAATTGTTCGGCAAAAGACATCGAATGCTTGTTTATTAACAAGATTCATTATAAAGCAGAAGATAAAGATCAAGCTCAGCAGTTCCAGCGTGTAGTATCTCTGTGCTTTCAAAAAGGAATCAATTCCGAAAGCAAGTGGAAGTCGTCTTGGTGGGCATTGGATGAAAAGATGAAGAAGAAAGCTAAACGTGAACGTGAACGGGAAAATCGTAGGATGGAAGAGAAAAGAGGAAAGTTTTTGATGAAACAACAGGAAGAAGAGAAGGCAGAGAAGCGAAAGCGTGAAAAGATCAGAGTTGCTCTGAGCAGGAAGCCTAAAGGGCGTGAAGAAAACTACAAAGCAGCTATCTGAAGACCAATATTCTTGACATAGACTGCGGCTTCATCCAAGGGGGAGTTTGTTAGTGCATAATGTCTAAAGCCTGCGTCTTTGTGAAGTTAGATTAACGTATATGGTCTAGATAGGTTATTTTGTAATAGATCAGGGGTTAAATGTGTAATTATATGATAGTTTGTATGCTGGACCGCTTTTGTGACACTTGTCCACAAAAGCGAGCCAAGCTGGATCGCTTATGTGGACATGTCACATAAGCGGTTCCTGTTTTCTATAAATACCCTGATCTCTAGTTCATTTGTAACGTTGTCCTGGATTGTACGTCGAACTGCTAACCTTCTGGCAATCGTTATCAAGTGAAAGTAAAGTGATTAAAGTGAAGATCTGTCTGTTTTCTACTCCTTTCTGTACCGTATATCTTCGTATCATGTTAAAATGTGTTTCCGCCACAGTTTTAGCAGGCACTAGCTTATATTGACTCCTCAGTGAGATCATACTCGATCCTACAATAGAATTAAAATGTACTCATTTCTTACGGTTTTTACGGAAATTCGACAAATTGAACGTGGTTTCACGGTCCGATTCGTCTGAAATTCTAGTATTGTGTGCGAAATACATAGAATTAAAACCCTACCAAGTTTCACATCGAAACTCCAAACCGTTTTGGAGAAATCGTGATTTTTCGGTCCGATTCACGTCAAACAAGTGTGAACCGCTCGAAAGGTATTGTTTTGGATCGCTTATTCGGTCAGAATATTGGATCGCTTATTTGGAATTGTTGTGGATCGCTCAAAAGAAATTAGTTGGGTCGCTCGTAATCACAATCCTTTGAACCGCTTTTATGACACAATCTTTGAACCGCTTATAGTGTTACGTGTGAACCGCTCCAAAATGTCAACTATGAATCGCTTATTTGTCAGCATGTGGTCCGCTCAAAAGGTTTGAGGGTCGTTCTTTTGTCACCTTCTTCACGTGAGGTTCTGAAAAAGAAATACAGGTTGTTGGTAGTTGACTACATGTGGTTGCACCGACCCTTTATTACATGAAATTGTTTCAGCCTATTACCACCGCTCCACATCGAGAGATCCAATCAAAGTGACCGCCCAAGACCCAATCATCCAATCCCTGCTTTCCTGTTGCCGCCCATTTAAATGGTAGTTGTTGTTGTGCAATTGTGATTAGCGGCCAAATCAATAGTTCATTAATACACCGCCCAACTTCATCGCCTATTAACCCATTTATAGTTGTCGGCCACGTGGTTTAAATACAGATGCATGTGATTGTGCAGGTTATCGTGTGATTGTGTTTGTATAAAAATGGTCTTACAATGATTCATTAAAAAAATTGGTCAAATAGAAAGTGTAGAGTTGTCGGCCAATTCAAGTTATCATCTTTGTTCACTGCTCAAGGCACTGAACCATTTATTGTGAAACCTTTTAACCGCCCACTTACACTTGTCGGCCCAATCCTTGTTCACCGATCATTATTGCACCGCCCATAGATCAAGTTTGGCCCAATCCTAGCCCAACATCACCGTCCATTTTAATAACAAAGGCCTAATCATAATTCGTTGTGTTTGAGAGTTTTATATTTTCAAACTAATCGTGTGATTGTGTGTTTGCAGGAGATTCGAAGTGTTTTTACAAGGAGCAAATATCAAGACATTGAAATTTTGTGGACTTCGAACTTAAATAAAAATTTTAATCACGTCACTTAACAAAGAAAGTGAGATGAAAATGTTTGACGAACAGGAAAACGATAACCTTGAAAGGTTAAATGATTGGTTTGATGGGGTTTGGGGTAGTAGATATCAGAATGAGAATAAGAATATTTGGGTTAAAAGACTTGAATGTTTTTTGTGTAAGAAAGATGAAACAGATAATGAGTTGGAAAAGCGGTATGAAAGCTTACTTGACAATTTAAGAAGGTACGAGATAGGAATGTCAAATGCTGAAAAAATATCAAAATTTGCAGACGCGTTACCTTCAGAGTGGGATGAATTTTTGATTGAATTGAAAAAGGATTCTAGGTTCTCAAATTTTTATCCAAGTGAATTTATCAATAAGCTCAAAACACACAAGTATGAAAATGAAAAGAAAAAGAAAGAGTTGATGAATGGAATCGAAAAAGAATTGGAAAAAATAAGTTTGGATGTGATTATTGAAATGAGAAGAAGAGTCAATATTTGTCTTATAGCAAAAAATGTTATGAAATATGATATTAAGAGGGGTTGTTATCTAGATGAAAGTATGAATCCTCTTGATTTCGTTAAAAATTTTTGTGCAGGCACATACAAGACAGAGACAGAGATAGTGTCGAAAAATGAAGAATCCGAGAAAAATGAAGCTTCAAGTCCTGAACCAGTGTGCTCAAATGTGATAAATCTGAATCAGACAATGCCAAACTCTTGAAGGATATGGAGAGTTTGACATTGGAAAACAAAACTTTGAAGATTGAGAAGAAAGCTGATGATGAACAGATTCTGGAGTTGCGCTTGAACTGTGAAAAACTGAAATCTGAAAATGACAAACTTTTGAAGAATATTGAGAGTTTGTCATTAGAAAACAAAGATTTTGAAAAAATTAAAAGTGAAAATAAAGATGTTTCTTGGATAAAGCTAGAAAACAAAGTTTTGAAAGAAAAAGAAACAGAATTTCAAAATCAAATAAAAATTTTAGAAAATGAAAAATCAATTTTTGAGAAAAACAAAATTGTGAATGAAAAGGCAATCAATTCTCATCTTGAGAAAATCTCTCAGCTTGAAAAAGAAGCTGAGAATTCAAGGAACAAAATTGAAGAACTTGAAAAGAAGTTGATCGGTTTTGTGACTTCATCTGACAAGTTGAATATTCCTTGTCCAAAACCAATCAACTCTGTTCCAATAAGTGACTGTGTCACAAACTTTGACTCTGTCAAAGTTGAAGATTGTGATGATGCATCCGATGATGAAAATGTTAAAAAAGAAAAACAAAAATTGTTTTTAAATTTGAAAGAAAAATTTCAGAAAACTGTTTTGCAATCGACCGAAAAAGGTGAATGTTCTAAGCAAAAGCCTTTGAAGAAGAAAGCAGAACAGAAACAAAAAGATAATAAAAGTTCATCGGATAGATCATCCAATCAAAAACAAAATTTACAAAAAATAAAAAATGAAAACTCAAAAAATGTTGGTAATAAGTGGTGCAGGTCAGACCACAGTGCTCAAAAGACAAATCCAACAATCAAGAAGAGGAAAGAGTATCACCAAGCCAAACAGTGCTTTGATCTGAGCGTTTGGTATGACAATGGTGATTGGTATGATAACAGAGTGTGTTACAAATGTGGATATCAAGGACACATTGCTGCTAACTGCCAGAGACAGAGATTTGAGACCAGGAGGTGCTATAACTGCAATATCAAAGGTCATATTGCCCGAGATTGCCCGAGGAGATCAATGGGAAGATCAAGGGTTATGTCTCAGAAAGTGGCAAGAATTCCAGTCAAGGTCAAGCCCGAAGAACTAAAAGTTCGAGAACCAAAAGTTCAACAACCGAAAGTTCTAGAGACGAAAGTTAAACTTTCTCAGGGGCAGAAAGACCGACTGAGGAAGAAGAGAAAGAAAGCGAGAGAATATCTGCAGAAGATTTTGTCCTCGGGTTCATCCGTTGGAAAGAATAAAAGTTCTGATGAATCTACTCCCTCAGCTGTAAAGACAAGCAAAAAGAGTTCATCAGATACAAATCTGAGGACAAAAGAGGAAAAGAAGAAGGAAAAGGTCGGCGATGAATCTGACATGCCGAAGTCAGATAAGCCACCTTCAGGCGATGAATCTGGCTCATCAAAGTCAGACAAGCCACAGTCAGGCAATGATTCTGGTTCGTTAAAGCCAGAAGAGCCATGTGTTGAGGTAAATGTCGAGAATTCTAGTTTAGCAATGGATGAGAAAAACTTTCCACCATTGTTGAACAAGAATTCAAAATCACCCAAGGACAGTCAGGCTTGGGTGAAACTTTTCAAATGAAAAAACCTGACTTGCCGGAGTTCCCAGGTTGGTAAGCGTGGAACATGAATCGGCACATTTCTTGAGAAATTTCACTCTGGTGATTTTTCGTCTTTCAAAGGATAAATCATGGACATTAAGTTGTACTTGATTCATCTTTCCTACAAGTGATAATTCAAAAAACAAGATGATGAAGTAACCCCGAGTTTATGAAATGTCACACAAAACTAATTTTCCGGAAAAACCATTTTGATTAAAACAAACTTAAGTGTTTTGAAATCACAATGGGAAAATAGTTTGTTGTGAGGGGGAGTTCTGATTGTTTACGCCAGGTGGATTGAGAATTGAAGTGATTCTCATCAAGTTGTCAAGTTTGTACAGTTTGTTTCAAATTTTCTCAGAAAATCAAAACTGAAACATATTTTGATTTTAGGGGGAGAAAAATTTTAAAAAAAATTTAGAAAATTTGAAAAAAATCAAAAACATTAAAAAGTCAAAATGAGTTTTGTTGTGAAAAAGAGGAAATGATAGTAAATCAGTGGACTATCACAGCATGCTAAAGAAATGTAATGTAAAATGTGATAAACGGTCTCACTGATGATGTGACGATAGGTTTTTGTACATTTAGTAGATTTATTCGGGATATAAACCTAAAATTTCAAACTTGTGAAATTCGTGGGGAACACTACTTGGATATATAGGTAACCCCTGAAATCTCGTTTGAAAGGTCTCGTATTCTGATATACTAGGTGTTTATACTCTATGATGTCTGGGGTATTATTCCGGGACTTCTGCTGAACGGTAGTTCTGACCTAGTCCTTGGCTAATACTTTCCGCAAAATGCTTGAAACATAGCATAAAGCCCTCAGCTGATTAGACAATAAAATTGATAATCATCTGTTGTAGCTGAAAAGATCCTCTAAAGGGGACACACTGCTAAGTCGAAGCTGATATCTCTCTGCTGAACGGAAGTTCTGACCTGAGATCCCTCAGTTCTCGCATCTTTCCCCTAATTTATGTACAGATATCATTGTAGTATTCTTGCCTGTAAGACTGAATATTGGGATTCTGGATACGGGAGTATATTCAAGAGGTGGGACACATGAATCGAACTAAGTTCATAAAACACTTAAATAGTATCCTGAATAGCTTGAAAATTGTATGAAAATTTAAGAGGACAACTATATCGTCAATCAACGTGAATCGTTTAGAACTTAAAATGAAATAAGCTTAATGGTGCGTGTGATGTGTCTCAAATACTGATATGATCCTCTTACACAAACTCACAAAAATATGTTTGTACATATTTCATTTCTGCATTTAATTTCTGTCTTTGCATTCATGTTTCTTATTTTGAAAAAATCCAAAAAGATTTTCGACAACTGATGTTGAAAAGCTGACATTCAAAATCTCAAAGGCTAAACATGATGAACAGACAGGTTGGTTAATTGATTTGAAATGTTTAAGATGATACATTAATTTGAATCAGAAATTGGAATGTGTAAAATTTGTGATAAGTTTTAAATGAAAATAATTCTCAAACGTTTAGTTGATTCATTAAGTTGAATCACAACTTTATTGGTTTGTAATAGAGTGGTTGAGATGTGCAGGTTTTGAATTTGTTGATACGAAAAGCCAGACTACGATCCCGACAGCCGAGTCTAAGGGGGAGTCTGAAGACGAGCTCAACGCTAAAGGAGCTTGTATCTGGAAAGCCAGGTGTCGATCCCAAAAGCACGGAAGCTTGACGAAAGGGGGAGCCTGAAGATTCTAAAGAAAATACAGATCCTCTGGGATTCTGTTCGAGCAAGAGTATTTGAAGACTCTCACTAAAGATTCCGTCAACATCCAAGGGGGAGTTTGTTAGTGCAGTTGTCTGTCGACTACATCTTCGTTCGAGTCTTAAAGAGAGGGAAGGTCAAGTGTTGATGCATATTTTGTCTATCGCCTTCGTCAATCCGAGTCGTAGTGAAAAGCCGAAAGGAATCAAGAGCGTAATGTCTTATTTAGTTAGAAATGGCAAGGTGGCAAACTTGTAATTAATGAGAACTATCATTAAAGTTGCCTTGACCATATAAATAGGGGATTATGTCATGAGTTAGTGAGTTTTTTAGAGATTTGGAGTTAGACTTTGGAGAAGACTTGGAGTGGAGACTTTCTAGAGAGAGAAAGTAGAGAGAGAAAGTGATTGTAAACGAGATTCTTGTACCGTACACGTCAATTCTTGTAATAGATTCTCGTTAGTAGTACGTTATCGTGTGTTCGGTCACGTACGTTCACGGATTCCGCACGTGAAACGTTCGTTACGCAATCGAACGGTTACCAAACCGGTCCTACAATAAGGCTTTGTACGGTCTACACCAAGCCCCGAGAGCTTGGTACGAGACTCTGTCTCAACACCTACTAGCCAACAGTTTTGTTCGTGGGAAAGTGGATGCTACCCTCTTTACCAAAGTTGTCGATGGTCATCTTCTGATAGTGCAAATTTATGTGGACGACATAATATTCGGGTCAACAAATGAGAAATTATGTAAAGAGTTTGAATCTGTGATGAAGCAAAAGTTCGAAATGTCATCGATGGGGGAGATGAAATTCTTTCTGGGTCTTCAAGTTGAACAACTACCTGAGGGAATTTTCATTCACCAGACGAAGTACGTTCATGATATTCTGGAGAAATTCGGGATGTCAGGTTCTACTTTGGCTTCAACCCCTCTAGCGACAAATCATGGGATACATCCAGATCTCACCGGATACCGGGTAGATGAGATGCTTTATCGTTCCATGATCGGCTCGTTGATGTATCTAACTGCTTCAAGACCTGATATTATGTATCCGACGTGCCTCGCAGCAAGATTTCAATCTAACCCGAGAGCTTCGCATATGATTATAGTGAAGAGGATATTACGCTACCTGAAAGGAACTCCATAGTTGGGGTTGTGGTATCCTAGAAAAGGCGATTTTACGCTCGAAGGGTATTCCGATTCGGATTTCGGATGCTGCAAAGTCAATGCTAAATCAACAACAACGGGATGTCAGTTCTTTGGACCTTGCTTGGTCACCTAGCAATGTAAGAAGCAGACCTCTGTGGCTCTATCCACATGTGAAGCTGAGTATGTTTCTGCTAGCAGTTGCTGCTCACAGATCTTGTGGATCCAGCAACAGATGCGCGATTACGGTTTGCAGTTTCTTAACACACCTCTCTTTGTGGATAATGAGGCCGCGATAAATATAACAAAAAATCCAGTACATCACGCTAAAACTAAACATATAGAAATTCGACATCACTTCATTCGCGATTGCTTCGAGAAGAAGTTGATTCGAATTGCAAAAATCCACACTGACAATCAGAAAGCTGATTTACATACCAAAGCTTTTGATAAAACACGTTTTAAATTTCTTTTAAAACTAAATGGTATGAAGCTTCTTTCGGTGTCGGATGGAATTATTGGCGTTGATGAGGATACTGTTGTAGATGATGATGAGAAACAATCTGCAATGGTTTGTCGGGTTTTTTACCTGTTTTGGTATTTAGGGGGAGTAGATATTTTTTAGAAAATACAAAAACAGTAAAAAAAAATTCAAAAATCCAAAAACATGATAAAATCTAAAAATTCAAAAACAATAGAAAAATTAAAATGAGCTTGTGTGAAATAGGGAAAATGATAGTACACCAGTTTGACAGTTACTGTACGCTAAAGATTTGTAAAGTATAAAGCGTTAAACAGTCTCATTGATGATGTGTCGATAGGTTTTTACAAAATTAGTAAATTTGTTCGGGATATAAACATAAAAATTCAAACTTGTTTATTTCGTGGGGAACACTACTTGGATATATAGGTAACCCCTGAAATCTCGTTTTTAGATTCTATAAGATGTCAAACTTTCTTATAGATTGTGGGTAACATTTCTCGGATATATGGGTAACCCCCGAAATCTTGTTTGAAAGGTTCCTCTTTCTGAAATACTAGGTCTTTATACTCAGTGATATCTGGGGTATTATTCCGGGACTTCTGCTGAATGGAAATTCTGACCTAGTCCTCGAATAATACTTGCTGCAAATGCTTGAAACATAGCATAAGCCCTCAGCTGATTAGACAATAAAATTGATAATCATTGCTGTTGTAAAAAAGATCCTCTAAAGAGGACACACCTAAAGCCGAATCATGATCTCTCTGCTGAACGGTAGTTCTGACTTGAGCTCTCATGGTTTCGCATCTAACCCTTTACATATATCATCTAAGTATACTTACCTGTAAGTCTGAATATTGGGATCTGGATACAGGAGTATATTCTGAAATGGGACACTCAATTAAGTTTATAAGATTGAATATTGGAAACTGGATACAGGAGTATATTCAAGAGGTGGAACACATGAATAAGTTTAAGTGCATTAATTCACCTAATCCGTATCCTGAACAGATTGAAAATTGTGTAAGAATTTAAATGGATCAGTATATCGACAATCTACGTGAATTGTTTAATTCTGAGTATGAATTAAAGCTTAACGGTACGAGTGACTTGTCTGATAACTGATATGATTCCCTAACACGCTCACCAAAAATATGTATGTAAATAGTTTACTTTTATTGCATTTTAAGTTCCTGTATTTCATTTCTAGGTTAGAATCTATAATTGAAAATTCAAAAAGATTTTTCATTTCTGCTTTATTTTAGACAAACCAGAATAGAAAGTTGATTGTCTGATTCTTGAAGTTGAAGCAGATGTAGAAAGATTCCGGACTGAAGGATGAGTTGGGAGCTTCATATGATAAAACTGAAAAGTCAAAACAAGTTCATTAACTTGAAAATTGTTATTTTCAGAAAAAGTTTGAAGATTGTTGTTTTTAAATCAGTTGGATTTGTCAGAGATCAACCAAGGTCATTAAATTGGACTTGGTAGATTAATCGAGTAATCAGGGTCATTAACTTGGACCTGAATACTTGAGTGGATTTCTAAAACTGATAGATTGAGATTTATTGTTGAAAATCTATAGTTTGTAATGTTATTTGGTTGAGTAACAGGTTGTGGATTTCAAATCCCCACGGCATCAAATCGATAAAGTTTGAACCAGAAATTCAAGTCCCAGCATACTGAGAGGGGGAGACTGTGAAAGGGGGAGCTAGAGTTCTGGATCAACAGTCAAAGGGGAGTTTGAAGATGGAGCTAGGATTAAGTTCCTAAACCTGAGAAAAAGAGAGTTTACAATGTGAAGACAAAGTTGGAAAGAGACCAAGACTGAAGACTCGACGCCGAAGACTTCGTCAACATCCAAGGGGGAGTCTGTTGGTGCATTGGATGTCTGTTTACTGTGTCTTTATCAAGTCTTAGGTCTAGATAGGTTAGATTGGAGCACGGAAATCAAGATTAGGGTTTTAGAGTGTGATTCCGCTCCAAATGACATTCATGTCATTTGAAGCGAAATCAGGTTTTATTGTAATTCCGCTCCTAGTGTCAAGTAGGTGATTCCGCTCCAAAGGTATCCAGGTAATTCTGCCCGAAATCACATGGGGTTCCGCTCGAACCATTTCGAGCGGAATCAGCTGCACTATAAATACCTGTTGTGTGATCTCATCCTGTATCAGTTGGAGCGGAATTAGAGTCGAGGTGTTGCCGGATTTTTGTCAGAATTATTGTATACGACTCAGAAAGCATTAATAGAAAAGGAATTGAATGGATATAGCTGTTGTGACTTTGTTTACATTGATTCCGCCTCTGTATTCGAAGATGAACTGCCTTATAATGACTATTTAGGGTCGGACACGGTCCAACAAAATATCACAGTTGTGAATTTCTCAAGAAAGATGCCGATTCCTACTCCCAATTACCAACCTGGGAGTTCCGGCACTATCCTGACTTGCCAATTTTTTGTTTTAAGTTTCCGTTTGACAATGGTGGAAAGTTTGCATCATCCATTGTCGGAACAGAATTATCACTTTTTAGCTCGACTTGTGGCTCCTCTGACTTTGACGAGTCAGATTCATCGCCAGAAAGTGGCTCCTTTGCTTTCGAAGAAACAAATTCATCGCCGGACATTTCTGCCTCACATTCACTGTTTAGCTCACATGCACCCCCATGATTTACAAACCACATGATTATAACATTTTGAAACCATTTTTCAAACTTGTTTTGTCATGTGTTTATTCAGCCATGAGGGTTTTGGCGTATTTTTTTTTTTATTTTTCAAAATTTAACAATTTTAAACCAAACACTTCATGTTTTTAACCACAGACACAGGATTTTCTCCTCATGTGCCAGGCTGTTCCGTTATTCATGTTGACCTTGAATTGTCCTCCAGAACACCTGCACAAGCAAATGAATTTGATTAGTTTTGAATTGGAACCCAATCCATACTGGATTTAGGTTTACCAAATTCATCAACATTTGACATGAACGACCTTTCACAATTTATTTTATATTCAAACACTTTTATAAAAAATTTATCTGAAAATTTAACTTTCTTTGATTTTTTAAGTGTTTGATTAACCAATTTTTCTTTCTTTATTCTCTCTTTTGTCCTCAAATTTGAATCTGATGAATTCGTTTTACTTGACTGATCATTCTTTGGAGAGCAAAGCGATTCATCGGAACTAGTATCTGAATCCATGGTAGTATCCGAGGACAAAATCGTTTCTAGATACTCTCTCGCTTTCTTTCTTTTCTTTCTCAGTCTATCTTTCTGCCCTTATAAAAATTTCACTTTCTGCTCTTTGGGCTTTTCTTCAATTTTGACAGTTTTCTTCATCATCTTATGAGATTCAGCCCTCGATCTTCTCTTTGATCTCATTGGGCAATCTCTTGCAATATGACCTTTGTTTTGACATTCATAGCATCTTTTCGTCTCAAATCTCTGACTCTGGCAGTTAACAGCAATGTGTCCTTCAAAACCACATTTGTAACACACCCTGTTATCATATCATTCACCACTTTCAAACCAAACACTTAGATCGTAACATTGATTTGCCTCGTGGTAATCATGACTTCTCCTGTAAGCTTGATTTGACTTTTGAGCACCGTGGTCAAACCTGCACCACTTATTACCAACTTTTTGTGAGTTTTGATTTTCAAATTTTTGTGATTTTTTATAAAGATTGGATGGTTGAACTGATGAACTTTTATTGTTTCTTCGAAAATTTTTAGAATTTTGTTTTTGTTTTTGTTTTTGCTCCACATTCATCTTAAAAGGTTTTTGCGTTGAGCATTCACCTTTTTCAGTAGATTGTAAAACAGTTTCTTGAAATATTTATTTTAATTTCAAAAATATTTTCTTTTTATCATTTTCAACATCAGATTTATCATCACAATTTTCAATTATTACTTCATCATAATTTGTGACATTGTCACTTATTGGAATTTCCTCTTTATTTTTATTGATCGGTTTTGGACATATATGATCTAGTATTAATGACGAGGTCGGAAAATCTTTCAATTTCTTTTCTAAATCATCAATTTTATTTTTAGCAAACTCAACTTCATTTTCAAGTTGAGTAATTTCCTCAAGATGAGAATTTCTTGCTTTTTGATTTTCAACATTATTTTTATCTAAAACAGATTTTTCATTTTCTAAAATTTTTATTTGATTTTTAAAATCTTTTTCATTTTCTTTTAAAATTTTGTTTTCGAATGTCAAACTCTCCACATCTTTCAAAAGTTTGACATTGTCTGATTTAGATTTATCACATTTTGAGCACACTGGCTCGGATTCTTCATTCTTTGGAATTGATTCTGTCTTGAATGTACCTGCAGAAAAAATTTTAATAAAATCAAGAGGATTCAGATTTTTATCTATATAACAACCCCTCTTAATATCATATTTCATAACATTTTTTGCTGCCCGACATATATTGACTTTTCTCCTTATTTCAACGCTCACATCCAAACTTATTTTATCTAGGTTATTTTCTATTTCTTTTATCAAATCTTTCTTTTTCTTATTAATTTCATAATTGTGTATTTTAAGCTCTTTGATGAATTCACTTGGATAAAATTTTGAGAATCTAGAATCCTTTTTCAATTTAATCAAAAATTCATCCCATTTTGAAGGTAACGCATCTGCAAATTTTGATATCTTTTCAGCATTTGACATCCTTATCTAGTACTTTTTAAACTATCAAGTAATTTATCATACCGGTTTTCCAACTCGTTCAACGTTTCATGTTTCTTACACAAAAAATATTCAAATCTTTTAACCCAAACATCCTTTTTCTCATCTTCTTTACTCTTATCCCAATATATATCAAACCAATCATTTAATCTTTCAAGTTTATCGTTTTCCTTTTCATCAAACATTTTAACCACAGTTTCACTCAACCCGTGCGACCTGATTTCAAACATTCAAACGAACTGATAAGATTTCAAACGTTCTGGACTCACTTCGTGCAAACTGGGTCAAACTACCTGAGTGACTTCTCATACGACCTGATACTCACACGACCTGGATCAGTCAAACCGTACGAACTGAACTCAAACCAAACGACCTGGTGACCCTTTAACTAACCCGTACGACCTGGATCACAATCTCAAACGATCTGATCCAACTTTCACACGACGTGGACCACTCCATGCGAACTCGATGATCAGACCGTGCGAATTGGAGAGAATTCAAGCGAACTGATCAACTTTCACGCGAACTGATGCACCTCTTGCGAACTGGTTGTCCAACTCGTGCGGACTGATGTAATTTCACACGAACTGACCCAATTTCACACGATCTGAGCCATTTTCGAACGATCTGATATGTTTTTCATACGATTTGGTCAATTTTATCAAGTTTTTAGGTTGATTTAGGTCCTGATTTGTTCACGGAATGTTCAAAACAGTGTTTTACTTGTTATATCACGAAATCAGATCATTTTAACCATAAAATCTCTGTAAATTTGATGAAAAGTGTAGTAGAATGAGTAGAAATCAGATTTATCCGTGCAACCAAACTGAAATGGTAAGAACTCTTCCTCCTGAGCTCTGATACCACTTGTAGGATCGGGGAATCGATCTAAACGAGTCGATCAGAAGAGTTCTTGACCAAATCAGAGGCGGAATTCATTGATTTGATCTTCATTTAGCTTGATATGCACTTAGATTCACTTTAATTGTCGATTGTATTGATATGAAAGCTTTTATAGATCGTTCGACACTTCGGCAGAGCTTTGCTACCAGAATCAGAAGTTTTAAATGAAGAACCAAGACCTCCTATATATAGTAGAAGCCATGTCGCATGAAACAACCATGTCCAGTTTGTACGAACTGGCCAGTTCGCACGAACTGGTCACTTCGTGTGAACTGGTTGTTTCAGCCCTGTTTCCCGTTTCTCTTGAACTACGCGTCTTGGTTTATCTAATCTATTACACGACTCGATACAAGACGAAGTCAACAGACATATGCACCAACATTCTAGTTTAAAACCTTTTTCTAAATTTTTGATTTTATTAGACGTTGAGGATAAACCGGTAAATAAAGCTCTTGTGTCCTTGGACGACCTCGGTATCTTACCAACACTATACTACGCTCACGATGGGTGCACTTGCTCATATGTGTGTTTGGTGTTAGTAAATATCGTGTTTTATAAATTTAAAACTTGACTAAAGTGGTTAAAAAGGGCTAAAAATATACATAAAAATATATCACACCACATGCACATCAATGTGACATTTTCGCTGGTAAGCTGTCTGTTTTAAGCTTCAAAATACTGCCAAACCCCATATTTTTTATTGCGGCTAACTGTTGTTTAGACATTGTGTTTAACCCCACCAAAAGTTGATGTGGTCATAGGCGTGTTCGTATCGATCGCCAGTTAGCTACTCTCGTAACCTTTTTACTCCCCGTCTTGTTAACTATGGATGACATAACTTCTTTCTTTGAACCTGTTTATAAACATAATAACATGCACATGTTATAAAATGTATGTACAAAAAAAGCACATGTGCATTTCAAAGTTTGATTAACTATTTTCAATAACACGTACCATCACCATCATTCTTATCAACCTTAATGTCTTTCACTGAGCTTCGTGATTTTACAAGCCTTTTGTTCTTCGTCCTACATGTTACATCCAAACCTTTAGTTGTTTCCTCGTGTATTCGTTTGCTTGTCCTTCTTTCTACATCAAAGCCTTTAGTTGCCTCATATCGTTTCAGTTTGCTTTTGTCCTTTTGCGCATTCTGTTCCACCTTTAATATACCTGAATTCATAAAATTAATGCGTTCGCATGAGTTATAACATTTGAAAAAAAAACAAAAAATGTCTTGATAATGCACATGTGCATACCCGCAGATTTCATCATTAAAAAACTAATATTAACAATAAATAATCAACACTTTCTAACCTTCTTGCTTAACAGTCGCGTGCTCGTCTTCTGTCGCATCTGGCATTCTTTTTGACCCTTCATCCCTTGACTTCAGGACAAACGTAACTTTCTTTGTTTTTTTTTCCATTGACTGTCTACAATGAGAATGTATATCAACTTTAATTTATATTACTTTGTTAATATGTTATTTCAAACTACGCACGTTTGCATATCAACTTATTATGACAATGTATGCACATGTGCATAACTATATATATCACACATTTATGTTATTATCATATTGTGTAATCATATTCTGTCAAATTATGCACATGTGCATACATACATGTCACACAATTACACCTTATTAATAGAGAAACTCATAACACAAAACACCTGAAGTCCAATTATCAAATGCGTAATCATGAGCTTTATTTTCAACCATCTCTGGTGCTAGATAGTCACATTGTGTGTCTCTTGTTTCTTGACTGAACAGACCACCCAAAATCCGCTATACATTGGGCATATGCATCTATACTGTCTCATGCTTATAGGGGTTTACATATGAGTCTGTTTTCATAAGCTGGTGCACAGTTGTTTTGTAGCAACTAGCAAATTGTGCAATTGCGCATAACTATAACTATGCAACGCATTTATCAGGTTTGGTGTAAACACAATTTATCACATTATGCAAATGCGCATAACTATAACTATGCAACTACAACTATGCACATGTGCATACATACAACTATGACATAACTTATCAACAATATATATGAACCAAAACTATGGTCGGCTATGAAATCTAAACATAATTTATCACATTATGCACATGTGCATACCTATAAATGACCCAAAAATATAGTCGGCTACAAATTATAAACATAATTTATCACGTTATGCACATGTGCATACCAAATCAAACATAAATATGAACCAAAACCATAAGTTATCACATTATGCACATGTGCATACCAAATCAAACATAAATATGAACCAAAACCATAAGTTATCACATTATGCACATGTGCATACCTATAAATGACCCAAAAATATAGTCGGCTACAAATTATAAACATAATTTATCACGTTATGCACATGTGCATACCAAATCAAACATAAATATGAACCAAAACCATATTAATATGAACCAAACCATATTAGGCTACAAAAATCTACATGAACAAACACATAAGAACTTTGTATGAACTTACATCGGCTGTATGAACATACAAATTCGTAAATCGATGCAACGGCGAATCGAGCGTTTGTCCTTTAGTTAGAAGACTTCTTCGTAATATCTCTCTTCGTGCAATAAACCTCGCCGATTATGACCGTTTTGCCCTAAATTCAATTCGTTATGACCGTTTTGCCCTAATTTCGAGCCGACGACTAATGTGCGGTCGACGATTGCACTAGCGACGATGATCGTAGGACGAATATTTGTTGGTGCATACGTCTGTCGACTTCGTCTTGTATCGAGTCTTGCATTTTTAGTGGCACGAAGTTCGAGAAAACATGGCAAACAGTTAATTCCGCGTGAACCATGTAATTCCGCTTAAAGATAACTTCTGATAATTCTGCACGGAATTACATATAATTCCGTGTGAGAGAGCTAATTCCGCTTGTATGATGTAATATCATTTGTAATTAATTTTGTGTGTGCATGTTCCGTGCAGAATTAGTCCGCCTATATATAGGTGTAATGCCGTTTCATTTGAAATGGAATTAGTAAGAATGTTACCGACGACGGAGCGCTGTCGAAGTGTCGTCTTGCTGTAAAACCTTGTCAGATTAATAAGAAAGATAATTTGAATGAAGCTCTTGCTGAATCTTACACAATACGTCTGTTTCCGCCTTTCGTACTGTGTAGAACGCCTCTGATTGACTCGTTCGGGTCTGACAACGATCCTACATGTGGTATCAAAGCACAGGAGGAGGAGTTCTGCAGATATTAGCTTGATTTCGTCTCGTTTTCTCACCTCTACATCTTTCTTTTCTCAATTGAACAAGTTTTAACGGTTAAAAAGGCCTGAATTTCTCACATCATAATCGGAACAGTGTTTTAACAAACCCTTGTGAAAATTGGTCCTTAATTCAATCGAAATCTGATAAAAAATCTAATTCCATTTGAAAAGTTGGAGCGAAATTATGACATCAGCATAATTCCGCTTGAATTTGCCTCTTAATTCCGCACGGAATTATTCTTTTGATCCTTAATTTCGCGCGGAAATACATTGTTGAGTTAATTTCGTTTGAAACTGCTTCTAATTCCGCACGGAATTAGAATCTCGTTTGATTAATTCCGTTCCAGAACTAATTTCGTGTGAAAACTGAGTAATTCCGCACGGAATTACCTGATTCCGTTTGAAAGGTACTAATTTCGTTTGAAAGTTGTGTGCAGGTTAATTCCGTTTTTGGTAATTTCGTTTGGATTTAATCTCGTTTGAAGAATCTAATCTCGTTTGAAAATGTCTGACGAAGAATTTTACAACGCGTTTGCTACATACCCAAGTACTCCAGCTTCTATTGCTCACAACATGAACTTGGAAAATGAAACTGGAACTTTACAAAAACCCCCGAAGCTTATGGGAATGGAAGAGTACCATGGATGGAAAAATCGTTTTGAGAATTGGGTTCAGGCAAACCATCTAAGAGCTTGGGAAAGCATTGAAACAGAATATGTTAGACCGCAGACTGCTTTGAATGTTGACAAAATCATCTCGGAATTTTCAGACAAAGAGAGAGAGAGCTATAAAGGAGAGAAAATGATGATAAGTCTTTTACAACAAGCGGTTAAAGAGGATATATTTGTTTTGCTTCAACATGATGGGAGTGCGTTTTTGATTTGGGAAGCACTTAAGAAGAAGTTTGAAGGAAGTACAGAAATGCTCAAGAGTAAAGCATCTCTGTTGAAAAAGGAGTTTGAGCTGTTTACAAGTATGTCTGGTGAAACTACAAAGACTCTCATTGAAAGATATTGTTATCTTGTGCGTCAGTTGAAAATTACTAAAACTCCAGCAGAATGGGTTGAGAAGTTAGTTGACGCATTACCGCAGAAAGAATGGGGTACTTATCTCATGATCTTAAAGAATTCTGGAGAGTTTAGCAGATTGTCAATTGGACAGTTTATTGAAAAGTTTGGGGCATAGGATCTTGAACAACAAAAGATTGCCAGAATAAACAGCTCAAACAATCAACAAGATATCAAATTGTATTACAAAGGAAATGTTCAAACTGTTGAAGCAAGTCCAAAGATCCAAACCGCGTTTAGTGCAGGAAATTCATCTAGATCAGTCAGTCAAAGTTCAATCAACACTATTGAATTTTCAAATGTCAATCCTCCAAGTGTTCAAAGTGCAAATGTTAGTAATGGACATATGATTCAGTGCAATGTGGCATTGCATCTTCAAAATGGACAGAATTTTTCTGAAGAAGTTGTGAAAAGTCATATGGCATTACTGGTTACTGCTTTGGAATCTTACGAAGGATTGATTGCTGAAAGAATTGGTAATCCGATGCTAACAAAGGAAGATTATGACCAGATAGATGCAGAGGAATTGGAGCTTATGGACATTAAATGGTGCCTAGCTAGTGTCCTGAGGAGAGCTGAAAAGTTCAAAATGATTACAGAAAGAAATGGCTTTTTGGATGCTCATGTTTCAGCTTTGGGTTTTGATAAATCTAAAGTTACTTGTTTTCAATGCAGGGAGAAAGGTCATTTCAAGAGAGAATGTAAAAACCAGGAAACTAGTGGAGCAAAGAACCCTTTTGGAAAAGATGATTACTATCGAAAAGCCATATATCAACAGGTTGCTCATAAACCGCATCAACAAAAGGAATCGCAAACTGCACATGGGAAAATGATCGAAGATGCAAATAAGAAAGCTTATTATGGTATCATTGATCAAGATGATGAGAAAATGGCTCCAGGTTTTAGCTGGGATAAGTATGTGGATGAGAATAGGGAGTTTAAAGCTTTTATTGCACAAATTGTTCAAAAGCAAAAGTTGATGAAAGAATGGATAGCGATGTTATCTGATGAAGAGAAAAGTCAAGATGAAGAATCTGTTTCTTCAGAAAACAGTTCAACAGAAAGCAGTGATGATGATGAAGAAATTAAACAGATAAATGTTGGAAAAACTCATTTATCTTCTGACAGTTTTGAATTTTATTTTGCAGATAAATTGAAGAAACTTAAAGAGAGAAAAGCTGCAAAAGAAATGAAAGAAATCAAGATTGTTGAGAAGATAGTTGAAGTAGAGAAGATTGTGGAGATCGAAAAGATTGTTGAAGTCACAAAACCTTTTCTTACATGTTTGGAACCTTGCAAAAAATGTGATGAAAAAGATAAAAGGTTTAGTGATCTAGAAAAGTTGAAAGAAAAGTTGTTGTTTGATGTCAAGAATGTGAAAGAGTCGTACGATGTATTGAACAGAACTGTGAATAGTTTGCAGAAGACAAACTCGGAAAGAGAAGATGCATTGACTATGATGAATGCAACAATGATGTCGAAGCAGAAAGAGATAAATTTTTACATCCAAGAATGTGCGAAATGGAAGCAAGAGTTGGAAACTGAGAAAGCTGAAAATGAAAGAATCAGATGATTACTGAGAAGTTATTCGAGTTATGATTATTTAATTGACATAATTTATCCAACTGTTGCAGGTTTTGAAGTGTTTGAAGACAAGAAGCCGAAGAAAAAGGATAGTGGTAAGAAACAGAGTGTTAATTATAACAAGTGTCCGCCTCCGATTTGGGAAGGGTATTCGCCTAGAAAACCGAATGAGGAACAAGTAAAAAAGGCAGTCAATATAAAGTTAGAGTCCGAGATAACCGATGTTTTGCCAGACAATCTTGATATCACATTCACAGCGTCCGATACAGATCATGAGTCAGAGTTAATAAAAAAGATGGTCCATCAGGTGTTGGATAAGGATGAGGAGTCAGAGTCAAAGTCCGAATCCGAAAGTTCGTGTTTGTCAGTCGGGAGTTCGAGTTCGTCTGTCAAGAGTTTAAAATCGTCGGGAAAACGGGTTTATAATAAAGAATTTTTGTTGTCAAAATCTAATTTGAATGATGAAACATTTGAAGTTGCATATGCTTTGAATGATTCTGACAAATTATATTTTGATGAAGAGTTTCCAATAAGAGGTGTTAAAACTGAAATGATCAAAAAGGTTTTCAAACTGACAAAAATTAATATTTCTGAAAAAAAAGATGTAAATTTTTCTGGAAAATCTAATCCTTACACCTCAAGAATTAAACAAAGGATAAACAAGAAAATGGGTTACAGTTATGGTTTGGATTTTCGAAAGAAAACAAATCATAATGGTAATTTCAAAAAGAAAGATCTCGGTTTTATTCAAATAGAAAATCATAAAAATGAGAAAATTTATAAACCAAAAACAAAATTTGTTGCAGGAACAAGCTCTGAAGTAGAAGCAAAAAGTTCTTTCTGAAAGCAATCGAATCAGGAATTCCTTGCAAAGAAGAAAGAAGAAATGAAGAATGGAGCAAATCAGAGAAAAGAGACAAGAACCTGTTATCGATGTCAAGAAGTTGGTCACATCGCTTGGAACTGTCCCAAAGCAACCAACACAAAACAGGAAGTTGTTTCTAAACTTAAAGAAAAAGTTGTTGAGCAAAATGAACCTCCAACTGAACGATTCAATTTTTTCAAAAACTCAACATATGAAGTTGGAGAGTGTTCTAAAAGATTTTACAAGAGAAGGGGAAATCTTGACATTCAAGCTTGGGTAGTTAAGAAAGCAGATGTAAAATCTGGTGATGAATCTGATTTCACAAAATCAGAGGAGCCAAAAGTTGTTAAAATCGAGAAATCAGTTCCCCCAATGAATGATGAGAATTTTCCACCATTGAGGACTGAAAATTTAAAATCAAAGATTGGAAAAGTTGAAGTTTCAAATCAATTTTATTCTGAAAAGAATGAATCTGATGTTGAAAAAGCTTTAATGGGAATGTTAAGAAAATTTTTGAGAAAATGGTCGAGGGGAAGGCCAAAGGGGTTAAAGATTTTTATAAATCAAAGAATGCAACTTACATTCCAAGTGAAGCTGAGTCTGAGAATAAAACATCCAAGTTTTGTCAGGCTTGGATGGAAGTTTTTCACCAGTAAAATCCTGACATTGCCGGAGCTCCCAAGCTTGTAATCGTTGAGCAGGAATCGGCATCATTCTTGATAAAAAAATTATTTTTGTGAATGAATCTTAAAAATTGTTAAATTTTTACAGGTTATGGACTATGCCGGAGCTCCCAAGTTTGTAATCGTGGAGCAGGAATCGACATTATTCTTGATAAAATGTTTTTGTGAATGAATCTTAAAATATTGTTAAATTTTTATAGGTTATGGACTATGCCGGAACTCCCAGGTTGGTAAGTGAGAAGTAGGTATCGGCATTTTTCCTACAAGTGGTACTTAATCTTAAAGATTAATCAGGGACATTAAATTGTACTTGATTTATCTTTCATACAAGTGATTGATAGATATTATTATAAGTGGTTAAAGGAGAACAATGTGATGAACCCCTAACCTACAAATGGTTTAAAATCAACAAAACTTATTTTCCGGAAAAATCATTTTGATTAAAACAAACTTAAGTGTTTTGAAATCATAATGAGAAAATAGTTTGTTGAAAGGGGAGTTCTGATTGTTTATGCCAAGTGGATGGAGATTTGAAGCTTGATACATCAGTTTGTCAGTTTCTTGTATAGTTTGTTTTCAAGTTTTTTAAATGTTTTTGAATTTTAAGGGGAGTAAGAAATTTTAGAAAATCCAAAAACATTAGAAAATTTGAATAATCCAAAAACATTAGAAAATTTGAATAATCCAAAAACATGATAAAACCAGAAAAAGCCAAAAACATTGAAAATTTTAAAAATTGAGTTTGGTTGTAAAAGAGGAAATGATAGTACATCAGTGGACTATCACAACACGCTAAAGAAATGGAATGTTTAATATGACAAACGGTCTCACTGATGATGTGTCAGTAGGTTTTTGCACATTTAGTATATTGTGTTCGAGATATAAACCTAAATTTCAAACTTGCTTATCCCGTGGGGAACATCTCTCGGATATATGGGTAACCCCCGAAATCTTGTTTGAAAGGTCCCTCTTTCTGAGATACTAGGTCTTTATACTCAGTGATATCTGGGGTATTATCCTGGGACTTCTGATTTTGCGGAAGCAATGGCCTAGTCCCCGCATAATACTTTCTGCTTGCTTGAAATAAAGCGCCGCCCTCAGCATAAAAAATGATAAAACATTGCAAAATGCAAATCATGTGCTGTTGTAAACAAAGATCCTCTAAAAGGGACACACCAAAAGTCGAGCCGTCATCTCTCTGCTGAACGGAAGTTCTGACCTGAGCTCTCACGGTTTCGCATTTAACCCTTTACATATATCATCTAGGTATACTCACCTGTAAGACTGAATATTGGGATCTGGGTACGGGAGTATATTCTGAGGTGGGACATACGAATATGTTTAAGTTCTTAAAACACTAATATCCGTATCTCGATACAATTGAACTTTGTGTGAAAATTTAAAGTGGATCAGTATACTAACAATCTATGTGAATCGTTTAGAACTTACAATGTTCAAAGCTTAATGGTGTTAGTGATTTGTCTCATAAACTGATATGATCCTCTTAAACAAACTCACAAAAAGACTGTCTGTAAATATTTCTTTTCTGCATTTCTTTAATCCCAAAACCCCAAAAAGATTTTAGTGTGTTTTAGCATAAATTTTTTGAAAAATCCAAAAAGATTTTTGACAACTGATGTTGAAAAGCTGATTTTCGAAGTTCCAAGTGCTAAACATGATGATAAATTTGAGGGGGAGTTGGATTAAATCTAAAAATGTATGAATGTTTTACTTTCAAGTGGTTCATCAGTAATTAACATTGTTAAATCATTCTGGATGAATTTCTGCAAACGATATATGATTTTTGTCAAATCTTAAATTTGTAAAATTTATTGTGAGGTAGAGAATGTGCAGGATAGCAGGTTTGAGATCCTGATGTTGAGTGATAGAGAGTCAGGTTACGATACCTGAGGATTCTGTGATTTGTAAAAGCCAGGCTACGATCCCAGCATATTGAAAGGGGGAGCCTGAAGACATCTAAGAGAGTCAGCATCCAAGGAAAGATTATGTGTTCGAGGGGAGTCTGTTAGTGCTGAAGGAAAAGAGAAGAGATAAGGCTGATAAAGACTGAAGACGTTGAAGACTCGACACTTAAGACTTGTCAACATCCGAGGGGGAGTCTGTTGGTGCATACGTCTGTCGACTTCGTCTTGTATCAAGTCTTGCATTTTTAGTGGCACGAAGTTCGAGACAACATGGCAAACAGTTAATTCCGCGTGAACCATGTAATTCCGCTTGAAGAGAACTTCTGATAATTCCGCACGGAATTACATATAATTCCGTGTGAGAGAGCTAATTCCGCTTGTATGATGTAATATCGTTTGTAATTAATTTCGTGTGTGCATGTTCCGTGCGGAATTAGTCCGCCTATATATAGGTGTAATACCGTTTCATTTGAAACGGAATTAGTAAGCGTGTTACCGATGGCGGAGCGCTGTCGAAGTGTCGTCTTGCTGTAAAACCTTGTCAGATTAATAAGAAAGATTATTTGAATGAAGTTCTTGCTGAATCTTACACAATACGTCTGTTTCCGCCTTTCGTACTGTGTAGAACGCCTCTGATTGACTCGTTCGGGTCCGACAACGATCCTACAATATTGATGATGAACGGCTGAAAGTGTGAGCATCGGTGAGCATAGGACTTGATTTTGTGAGATTTTTTGGGATATTTGACTGATTAGGAAAGTTGTGTTTGGATGTGATAGTTATGGGACACGAGATTGTATTATCGAACATAACTAATTTCAATTTTGACGTCCATATCTTATAAGCGGGGTTTTTAGATTTTTTTGGTTATTTACAAAATTGCCACCCGTTCACATTGGTTCTCGCGGTTCTCGCAACAAAGGTGGTTCTCGCATGAACCATATATATATATATATATATATATATATATATATAGGATAATGCTAGATAAAAAAACCCTAAAATTCTTAGAAAACTTTGGAAACCCAAATGGGAAGCCATTTTTACCCAACCTCCCGACATTTTTTTTTTGAAAAAAATTACACATGTAATATACATGTTTTAGAGTGTTTTGGGCCAAAAAAAAACAAAAAAGCGCCGAAGGGATTTTTTTAAAAAAAAATAAACAAATTTCAGCTCCTAACACGTGTTAAGCAAAAAAAACAGAATTTCGCTGAAAATTGCTGAAACTTGTTTTTTTTTTTAAATATCCCTTCTGCGCTTTTTTGATTTTTTTGGCCCAAAAGTCTTAAAAACATGTATATTACATGTGTTATTTTTTTCAAAAAAAAAATGTCGGGAGCTTGGGTTTTCTCGGGTTTTTTATATATATAGGGTTTTCTATCTAGCCCTACCCTATATATATATATATATATATATATATATATATATATATGTATGTATTTCAGAGAAGGTGACAACAGTCTTTTTAGGTCCTTCAGGATTCGGGAAGTCGTTGATCGCGGAAAGATTGGTTGCTACACTGGATGATCGTTATAGCCTTGATGAAGTAGTTGGCATCCCCGAGAACGATAACCACTACTGAACTTCTAGAAATGGCAACTCCCAATTTACCATGATTGATACCCTAGGTTCTGTTGCAAATGCAATTCTGGGCATGTTTGAAGCAGATGTGTCAACGCTGGTAATCGACTCAACCCGGAACTTCACAGAGGAAGTAGAAAGAGATCCTTTTGTTGAACGTGCGCTGCTAGCCTGCACTGTAGGTGTACATTGTATTGTTTGCTGTGTAAATAAGGTAAGTCTTAACTATTATTTGAGTGTTTTAACTGGTGTATGTTCTATTAACAATATCAACGTTTACCCGTGTATATTCAGAGTTATTATTGTTATTAATATATAAATACGGTTGGATTTACCATAAGCATTAGTTATGAAACTTTATATTAAGTTGTATATGCATAATATTTGATTATAGGAGATAAAAGAAATTGACAAAGGAATCATCGGCGAGAAAGAAAATAACAAGATTAGAGAGCAAGAGACTATGATATTTACTAGTACGTTTTCATAGTTTTGTCCGACATCCACAGGTGTAAAAGTTCTAAACTTTCTCTAAGCACGGGTTATCAAAGGTGAACACGTTTAACTATGTTTTACATTTTGAAATTAGCATGAGTTTGTGTTAAATATATTTTTGCATATGGTATTCTATGGATAGCATTCAGATCATAAGTGCACATATAGTTTGATCAAATTATAGACGTGTAACAAACCGTAAAACCGGGCACAAAGTTCGGTAGTAAAACGGGCGGGGAGCTCGCTGAATGTGTAGATTACTAGTATGTTTAAATAACTTTAATACTACTTATGCTGAAAATGATTTAGTGTCTTTTAAATGTTATTGACCAAATTTTCGTTGGCGTGTTATCTTAAAAACGTTTTCAGGTAAGGTAATCACGAATGTACTTAGCAAGGGTAGATGTTGAAAGGATTACGACTCCTTAGGCACAATAAAACCTTGTGGCATGAATTTTGTAAATCTGTCAGAAGACGGAAAATGATGTAAAAGATTATAATTTGAAAGGAAACGTTTTGTATGAACAAAGGGTATCTAAATTCCCGTTTATGAAAGGATATTTTATTCAACTCACGAGTGGTTTAAAACCAAAGAAAAATAAATATTTTCTGCTGCAAATTTATTAAAACTGGTACCAACCAATGGGTCGCACGCCCAGGGTGTCAAAAATTCGGGATGTGACATAAAGGAAATTTGAATGTTGATGGATTATGATACGGAAGGAATCCCAAACGTTTTTGGATAAAATGGTTCTTAATGTTCTTTTTTCAATCGTGGTTCCAAACCCGAAACCGAATTTAAGCATTAACTAAAACCCGTAAACTGGCCATATACACACAAAAGGTTCGGATCCTTGAGTTTCTGGGTCCAGTAATGGTTCTGAGGGTCAAAAACCATAACTTGCTCACCCCTACTGAAGTCACGTGCAACTGCTTCATATAATTCAAATGAATCTAGAGCTCCATTTTGATATTCCAAGGCTAAAGTGAAGACAGATTCCGGAAAATTCACTTTAGTTTTTTGTTGCCATCCTAAAAAGCATAAAATATTATTTTGTAATTATAGTTTAGAACGAAACATTAAATTAGATATGAAATTACTATGCATTGTTTGACCATTGCGTTTAGAGAATTAAAAGCGTCTTTGTCCATCCTGTGTCTCACACCCCCCAAATTCCACAAGCGAAGTATCACTGCAGGAGGCGTGACATGACCAGGATCAAGCCACCATTCATATTGAACAATGTATATATAAAGTGTAAAAAATCCAACCACGCAATATAATTGGTGTTCAAACATAAGTTATCAATTTTAAGTTGAACAGCGGAAGCATCATAAGTAAAACCAACACATAAGTTATAAGTTTAGCAAGTTTAACATGGCACACACTGTCCATGTCCCACAACGACTTCTCCCACTCCCATGCAAGCTCCATAGATACCTAACGACCTGCAAGGCATGTAACAAAGAGTCAACAACAAAGTTGAGCGAGTTCACAGTAGGTGTTCGTTTTAAAGTAGTTTTTCAAGAACTAAGAGTTTGTTTGCAACTATAGTAAATCAGCTTTCATTGTTTTCCAAACCATAATCGGTAGAGGCTACCCCATGTTATAAACCACTAGACTAGTTATATAAATTGGCGTCCTTCCCAATCCGAGGACGGAGGTACGTATTCTACCCAATCCGAAAATACGCAGGTTTAATATGGGCGTCCTTCCCAATCCGAGGACAGAGGTACGTATTCTTCCCAATCCGAGAATACGTAGGTTTAAAATAGGCGTCCTTCCCAATCCGAGGACAGAGGTACGTATTCTTCCCAATCCGAGAATACGCAGGTTTAATATAGGTGTCCTTCCCAATCCGAGGACGAAGGAATGTAGTCTGGTAGTGGTGTGTGTACAGGTTTCGTCTTAGCTACTTAATCCCATTCCCAACCCACCGGGAATCCCATGCCTTAGGAGTGTGAACTCACCTTGGTTTCTTGGCAGATACACGAAAAGGTTACTTGAGCTATAAATGGTCAACCACATCCTAACATGGTTACCATAAAAGTCAGGTCTAGGTTCAAGTAGTGCACAAGGGTTACACAATAAACAAATAGGTTTCGAACATGTAATGATCATGGCAAACACTTAAGATCACATTCATCACGTTAACAGACAAGTACACAACATATTCAAACTTATGCGACTCAAATGATTGGGCCCGCACCAGTTTAATAGCCCAAGAGTCTTGTGTGATTCAATAGATGAAGCCCAAAAAGGTAACCGGCCCAACCTGTTGTGCGTCCAGCACAATCTTGTGCGACTCACAACGGGTTGTGCGATCCCATGCAAACCCGGCCCAACATGCAACCCAAACCTACACGGCCCAAACAATTTAACATATAATCAGCTTGTGCGATCCACTTAATCTTGTGCGACTGAGTTTTGGGCTTTAAGGCCTAATCAACATAATAAAGTCCAAACAGTGTGTGTGGCCCAAGACTTGTGCGATCGGCTCTGCCTTATGTGATCCACATGTCTTATGCGATCATGCAGTTCTGAGTTGTACCGTGAGCTTTAAACAGTTTCACCAAGCTTGTGTAACTGCCTTGTGTGACCAGTGCCTTGTGCGATCAAGGGTGGCTTTGTGCGATTAGTTGTCTAATCCCCTAATTTCATGCAATCGGTTTCAATCATTCAACAATTTCCTATTTTGCAATTTATCAATCAACAAAACTAACTGTTTCAAATCATGCATATCTCGATCAAATCAAGCAATCATCACCTAATTCATATAAACTCTAATTGATATCCAATCATGACAACAACCTATCATAATATTCAATCTGATTAAACACGATTAACACATACAACCTATCCATATGATTCATCTGGGTTCAACACATCACAGCCGATTTACATACATTCGGTTCTAGATCATCTTAACACCATTCATTTATCAACCCTACCATGATCTAATCATACTACACATGTGAGCCAAATAAACGAACGCTAATTTCATTACAATCAATCACGAAGCATCCCTAAACCCTTATATAGAATCACATTGATCACAACATCATTCAACATACAACCAATAATAAGAACACTAACCGGTTAGAAGGTAGAACCAAAGGGTGATCCGAATCAAGAAAATCTTCGATGGGGAGGGGATGCTTGTCGTCGGCTTCGAGAGAGAAGGAAGAGAGAGTAGGGTTCGTGTTTGTTGTGTGATTTGAAAATAATGAGGAGCATACACTCTCCTCATGGGTTATACGTGTAAAGGGAGTGGGTCGAACCCATCAAGGGCTGCCCTTGGTTCGGATACAAAGAGTGTGGCCCGAATGGGCTTGTGCGATCGGCCAAGTGTTGTGCGATCGGGCTCATTTTGTGCTATCATATTACATACATACATGCATTACACATAATCACATAACATAACAACATAACATTCCATTAATCATCAAAGTTCACCTAAACACGTAACGTTCACACTGGTTACATCAAAGTACAAAGAGAGGTTTGAAATACGAGTTGTCACGTTATCCCCAAGTTGAAAGAAATTTTGTCCCGAAATTTAGCACGTACTCACTGAGGAAGCTAGTTAAGTTGCATGGTTTTCCTGGGGTGTCACATCCTTCCCCCGTTGGTTTGGAATTTCGTCCCGAAATTCTGCAGTAGCTTCAGCCTCAGTAGTGGTTTCACTGCTTTTGAACAACTGGGATACTTGTGTTTCATCTGGTCTTCTCGTTCCCAGGTAAACTCTAGGCCACGACGGGAGTTCCTATGAACTCGAACAAGAGGTATTCTGGTACGCTTGAGAATCTTAACATCTCGGTCAGTAATCTCTACTGGTTCCTCGACGAATCGCAGCTGATCGTCGATAGTCAGTTCCTTGAGAGGAACTATGAGGGTCTCATCTGACAAACACTTCTTCAGATTTGACACGTGGAAAACGTTGTGAACTCCACTGAGTTCTACGGGTAGGTTTAGTTTGTAGGCCACTTTGCCTATTTTCTCAATTATTTCGAAAGGTCTGACATATCACGGGTTGAGTTTGCCTCGCTTACCAAAACGAACAACACCTTTCCAAGGTGAGACTTTGAGTAGCACTCGATCCCCAACCTGGAACTCGAGTGGTTTCCTGCACTTATCAGCGTAGCTTTTCTGACGGTCACGAGTCGCCGCCATTCGTTGCCGTATCTGAGCAATCCTCTCGGTTGTATCTACTACATGTTCTGGGCCAGTGATTTGGCTGTCGCCAATCTCTGCCTAACAAAGAGGTGATCGGCATTTACGTCCGTACAATGCCTCAAACGGAGCAGCCTGGATGCTGGTGTGGTAGCTGTTGTTATACGAAAATTCCACTAAAGGAAGGTGTCTTTTCTAGTCGTTACCAAAGTCGATTACACATGCTCGAAGCATGTCTTCGAGAGTTTGGATGGTGCGTTCGGACTGCCCATCTATCTGTGGATGATATGTTGTGCTCATGTCTAATCGAGAGCCAAAGGATTTGTGCATAGCTTGCCACAATTCAGATGTAAAACGTGAGTCACGATCAGAAATGATGGAGGTTGGCACCCCGTGCCTTGATACTACTTCCTTTAGGTAAATGTCTGCTAGAGTAGAAAACTTATCCGTTTCCTTGATAGCCAGAAAATGTGCAGACTTGGTCAGTCGATCCACGATCACCCAAATGGTATCATTTCCGCGTTGAGATCTAGGCAGGCCAGTAACGAAATCCATGGAAATTTGCTCCCATTTCCATTTCGGTATCTCTGGTTATTGAAGTAGGCCTGATGGTTTCTGGTATTCGATTTTGACTCTCGCACATGTCAAACATTTCCTAACGTAGGTTGCTATATTGGCTTTCATACTAGGCCACCAATACGTAGTTTTAAGATCGTGATACATTTTATCTGAACCAGGATGTACCGAGTAACGAGACTTGTGTGCTTCATCCATCACAAGCTCACGTAGATTACCATAGAGTGGAACCCAGATACCCCTTGTTATGTAATAAGCTTCGTCTTCCTTTTGTTCTAACCGTTTCTTCGATCCTCGCAGGAACTCAGCCTTGATGTTTTCTGCTTTCAATGCTTCAACTTGAGCATCTCGAATTTGAGTGGGAAGGCTAGAATGAATGGTAAGCTGTAACACACGTACACGCTTAGGTTTAGTCTCCTTTCTACTTTGGGCATCAGCCACAACGTTGGCTTTGCCTGGATGGTACTTAATTGCGCATTCATAATCGTTCAGGAGTTCGACCCATCGACACTGTCGCATGTTCAACTCCTTCTGCTCGAAGATATATTGGAGACTCCTGTGATCGGTGTAAATGGTGCACTTGGTACCGTACAGGTAATGCCTCCATATCTTGAGTGCAAAAACAACAGCTCCCAGCTCCAGATCATGCGTAGTGTAGTTTCTTTCGTGAACCTTATGTTGGCGCGATGCATAAGCAATGACTTTATCCCGTTGCATCAATACACACCCAAGACCTTGAATTGATGCGTCACAATAAACCACGAAATCGTCTGTGCCCTCTAGCAATGAGAGGATAGGTGCGCTGCATAGCCTTTCCTTTAAGTGCTGAAATGCAGATTCTTGTGCGTCACCCCAACGATAGGTGACACCCTTTTGAGTTAGTGAAGTGAGAGGTTGCGCAATCTTTGAGAAATCTTTGATAAATCTTCTGTAGTAACCCGCCAAACCCAAGAATTGGCGGATTTCTGTTGGTGTACGAGGCGCAGGCCAGTTCCTGATCGAATCAACCTTTGATGGGTCCACATGAATCCCATCCTCATTTACCACATGGCCTAGGAACTGGACTTCATGAATCCAAAAGTCGCACTTCGAAAACTTAGCGTAAAGCTGCTCTGCTCTAAGAAGTTCCAACATAAGTTGTAGATGTTGCTTGTGCTCCTCCTCACTCTTAGAATAAATCAGGATGTCGTCGATAAACACAATAACAAACTTATCCAAATAAGGTTTGCATACTCGGTTCATAAGATCCATGAAGACCGCAGGTGCGTTTGTCAGCCCGAAAGGCATAACTAGAAACTCGTAATGCCCGTAACGAGTCCTGAATGCTGTTTTGGAGACGTCCTCATCCCAGACTCTCAGCTGATGATATCCCGATCTCAGATCAATCTTTGAGTAATAGCTCGACCCTTGCAACTGGTCGAACAAGTCGTCAATACGCGGAAGAGGATAGCGATTCTTTACGCTCACCTTGTTGAGCTCACGGTAGTCAATACACATTCTGAAAGTACCGTCTTTCTTCTTCACAAACAAGACTGCAGCTCCCCAGGGCGAAGAGCTAGAACGGATGAAACCCTTGTCCAAGAGTTCTTGTAGTTGCGCGGACAGCTCTTCTAGTTCTGATGGGGCTAAGCGATAAGGTGCACGGGCTATTGGCGCTGCTCCAGGAGCTAGCTCGATTTGAAACTTGACCTGACGATGAGGCGGAAGACCAGGTAATTCCTCAGGGAATACCTCAGGGAAGTCGCGTACAATCGGAATGTCTTCTATCTTCTTCTCTTTCATTGATGCGTCAGTAACGAGGGCTAATATAGCTGTGTGGCCCTTCCGCAAACACTTCTGGACTTTAAGGAAATAGATGATGCCTACAATTGCACCACTCTTGTCACCACGAAGTACGAGAGGTTCTTCACCAGAACTAGGGATGCGGACAATTTTCTCATTGCAAAGAATTTCCGCTTGATGATGAGATAGCCAATCCATCCCAATAACCACGTCGAAACTACCCAGAATGATAGGAATGAGATCGATAGAGAAGGTCTGATTTGCGAGAACAAGATTACAACCCTTAACTATGTGTGTGGCTTCAAGACTTTTACCATTTGCTAGTTCTACAATGTGCTTAGTGTTCAAAGGTGTTGGAGTACGTTTAAGCATTTGACTAACTTTTAAGGACACATAGCTAGTATCGGCACCCGAATCAAATAAAACAGTAACATAAAAGTCGTCCAGAAGAAACTTACCCATCACAACGTTGGGATCGTTCCTTGCTTCACCTTGACCAAGCACGAATACACGTCCCCTGGCGCCATTACCGTCGTTGTTGCCCCCGTTGTTGCCCCAATTGTTGTTCCCGTTTCCCTGGTTGTTGTTCTGATTCTGATTATGATTCAACTGTGGGCAGTGTCTCCTGAAATGACCCTCAGCACCACACTGAAAACATCCTTTATTGCCATGCTGTTGCTGGTTCTATGGAGCTTGTGGTTGCTGTTGTCGATTATGGTTCGCAGGACGTGAGCTCCTGCAATCTTTGGCTTCATGACCAAGCTTGTTGCATCTCTGACAACGACCTTTGTTGCACGGTCCGCTATGGTGCGAATTACATCGATTGCACTTAGGGTGGTTTCCCCTGTATCCACCCTGACCTTGATTCCCAAAAGACTGCTGACTGGGGCTCTTGAAATCATCTATCTTTCGCTGCTGGGACTGAGACTGAACCGAAGTGGAACCCTTGTCGAATTTCCATCCCACTTGTGTTTGTTATCACTAGGAGCATCTGAAGTAGTTGTAGTAGCACTAACACGTTTTGGCATCTTGTTCTGTTTTACCGCTTGATTCGTGAGACGATGAGCAAGTCGAGTGACTTGCTGGATGGTGCCAAGATTAGCCGCAGTCACATGACTCTGGATTTCTGGCACAAGACCCTTGAGATACAGCTCAATACGCTTGATAGGAGTATCCACCATAGTAGGACACAAGATAGCTAATTCATTTGATCTCTTCGTATAAGCCTCAATTTCAGACCCTGTCATCTTTAAATTGAAAAACTCCACCTCTAGCTTGTGGATGTCGTCACGACTACAATACTCTTCCTTAATCAGATCCTTGAAGTCGTTCCATGGGGTGGCATTTGCAGCTACCAGTCCTAACATTTGAACCTGTGCTTTCCACCAGGTTAACGCAGCACCTTCGAGTGTTCCAGTAGCAAACATTACCCTACGAGCCTCAGGGCATTCACACATCTCGAAGACAGATTCAAGCTTCTCGAACCAGTGGAGGAGGCCTACAGCTCCTTTAGTACCACTGAAGGTACTAGGTCGACAATCCATGAAGGTTTTGAACGTACATACAGGAGGTTGAGCATGCTGACCTGTCGTGCGAGAAAGGAAAGACAAGGTTAAACACAAGGTTT
This sequence comes from Helianthus annuus, assembly GCF_002127325.2. NCBI lineage: Eukaryota > Viridiplantae > Streptophyta > Magnoliopsida > Asterales > Asteraceae > Helianthus > Helianthus annuus. The sequence continues at coordinate 102,589,558 of NC_035445.2, forward strand.
GGTTCGCGAGGGTAGGATCTAAACATCCTAAGATAGGTCGGAGTGGCAGGTTATACCTCCTGCAGGGGCTGCTGCGAGTGCCTTAACAATTCGTTCGTTGATAAGAGCCGTCAGCTGGGCTTGAGTCAAGTTCACACGTCCACTCATGATCTTCACATCAAGGAACAACATAAGTGAGAGGAGTGTCGTGAAAGTGTGTAAGCGTGGAGTGATAGAAGAGAGCAAACACATGGGGTTTCAAGCAATAGGTTGTTATGCTAACTAAACGTACCATGATCAAATACACTACTTAGACTACCAGGCAGGCAATACAAACATAAACCATATTTCCTATAGTGTTGAGCCTTGCACGTGGAGCGAAGTGTTGTTGTGGATCGTTGAGCACTGTACAGGTTATAGTCTGGTTTTGTCAAAAAGCTTTTCCCTTTTTAAAACCAAGTTCGCTATAACCAATGGCTCTGATACCAATCTGTCACACCCCCAAATTCCACAAGCGGAGTATCACCGCAGGAGGCGTGACATGACCAGGATCAACCCACCAATCATATTGAACAATGTATATATAAAGTGTATAAAATCCAACCACGCAATATAATTGGTGTTCAAACATAAGTTATCAATTTTAAGTTGAACAGCGGAAGCATCATAAGTGAAACCAACACATAAGTTATAAGTTTAGCAAGTTTAACATGGCACACACTGTCCATGTCCCACCACGACTTCTCCCATTCCCATGCAAGCTCCATAGATACCTAACGACCTGCAAGGCATGTAACAAAGAGTCAACAACAAAGTTGAGCGAGTTCACAGTACGTGTTCGTTTTAAAGTAGTTTTTCAAGAACTAAGAGTTTGTTTGCAACTTTAGTAAATCAGCTTTCCTTGTTTTCCAAACCATAATCGGTAGGGGCTACCCCATGTTATAAACCACTAGACTAGTTATATAAATTGGCGTCCTTCCCAATCCGAGGACGGAGGTACATATTCTACCCAATCCGAGAATACGCAGGTTTAATATAGGCGTCCTTCCCAATCCGAGGACAGAGGTACGTATTCTTCCCAATCCGAGAATACGCAGGTTTAATATAGGCGTCCCTCCCAATCCGAGGACGGAGAAATGTAGTCTAGTAGTGGTGTGTGTACAGGTTTCGTCTTAGCTACTTAATCCCATTCCCAACCCACCGGGAATCCCATGCCTTAGGAGTGTGAACTCACCTTGGTTTGCTAGGCAGATACACGAAAAGGTTACTTAAGCTATAAATGGTCAACCACGTCCTAACATGGTTACCATACAAGTCAGGTCTAGGTTTAAGTAGTGCACAAAGGTTACACAATAAACTAACAGGTTTCGAACATGTAATGATCATGGCAAACACTTAAGATCACATTCATCACGTTAACAGACAAGTACACAATATATTCAAGCTTATGCGACTCAAATGATTGGGCTCGCACCAGTTTAATAGCCCAACAGTCTTGTGCGATTCAATAGATGAAGCCCAAAAAGGTAACCGGCCCAACCTGTTGTGCGTCCAGCACAATCTTGTGCGACTCACAACGGGTTGTGCAATCCCCTGCAAACCCGGCCCAACATGCAACCCAAACCTACACGGCCCAAACAATTTAACATATAATCAGCTTGTGTGATCCACTTAATCTTATGCGACTATGTTTTGGGCTTTAAGGCCTAATCAACATAATAAAGTCCAAACAGTGTGTGTGGCCCAAGACTTGTGCGATCCACACGTCTTGTGCGATCATGCAGTTCTGAGTTGTATCGTGAGCTTTAAACAGTTTCACCAAGCTTGTGCGACTGCCTTGTGTGACCAGTCCCTTGTGCGATCAAGGGTGGCTTTGTGCGATTAGTTGTCTAATCCCCTAATTTCATGCAATCGGTTTCAATCATTCAACAATTTCCTATTTTGCAATTTATCAATCAACAAAACTAACCGTTTCAAATCATGCATATCTCGATCAAATCAAGCAATCATCACCTAATTCATATAAACTCTAATTGACATCCAATCATGACAACAACCTATCATAATATTCAATCGGATTAAACACTAGGATTAACACATACAACCTATCCATATGATTCATCTGGGTTCAACACATCACAGCCGATTTACATACATTCGGTTCTAGATCATCTTAACACCATTCATTTATCAACCTTACCATGATCTAATCATACTACACATATGAGCCAAATAAACAAACACTAATTTCATTACAATCAATCACGAAGCATCCCTAAACCCTTATATAGAATCACATCGATCACAACATCATTCAACATACAACCAATAATAAGAACACTAACCGGTTAGAAGGTAGAACGAATGGGTGATCCGAATCACGAAAATCTTCGATGGGGAGGGGATGCTTGCCGTCGGCTTCGAGAGAGAAGGAAGAGAGAGTAAGGTTTGTGTTCGTTGTGTGATTTGCAAATAATGAGGAGTATACACTCTCCTCATGGGTTATACGTGTAAAGGGAGTGGGCCGAACCCATCATGGGCTGCCCTTGGTTCGGATACAAAAAGTGTGGCCCGAATGGGCTTGTGCGATCGGCCAAGTGTTGTGCGATCGAGCTCGTTTTGTGCTATCATATTACATACATACATGCATTACACATAATCACATAACATAACAACATAGCATTCCATTAATCATCAAAGTTCACCTAAACACGTAACGTTCACACAGGTTACATCAAAGTACAAAGAGAGGTTTGAAATACGAGTTGTCACCCTGTGTTAGGGCATCAATAATGTCAAAATAATACATGCACATACATACATATTAATCGTGATTAAGCTATAATTAGAAAGTGTGATTAGTGTTTTGAGAAACACACATATTAGAGATTTTAGGTGCTTGATTGTAATCGTTATTTGAAAATCATTATTTTGGGTTCTTTTATTGATTATTCTTGTTTGTTCATCTTAATATTCATCAAGTTCTTCATATTTCTTACATATTTTGGTTCAAACATCATGTAAATTGGTGTTTTGGATCCAAATCCTTATAGAACTCAATCATTAGCATCGTAGATCCGGGTTTGGGACTTATAATTTGGTATCAGAGCTTTCGTGCTCTTTGATTTTTCTAAAAATCGGTTTTATGAACAACTTTTAGAGAGAGAAAATGGGGTTTTAGACAGAGAAAGTAGATCTTATCCGAAAATTCTAAAACAAGTTGTTTTTCATTGATTACAAACTTTCTTACAACATATTTCTCATTTACAACTGATTTATGCATAAAAGATAGAAAGAAAATCGGATTATTTAAGTGTTTCTTTCCCACACAATGTGTGAGTTACGAAACTTATCATCGAAATTATTTACGAAATTCCTTAAGCAATACTAATAAAATATTGGAATTGGTTGCCTCGAAATCAAAACATGACAAGAATAGTCTTGTATTCCTTTTGCTTGCTGGAGCTTATGTCGTTTATACATGGTAAATCAACATAGAAAACGAATAATGGACGTTCCATGTGTTTTTGGGATCACCTGTTTCAGTTGGTAAATCACCCTATACGATAAGCTAATCGGATTCCTCGGTAATGATGCATGGTAGGTCAACCCTAGAACAAACAAAGTTGAGTGCCTTTGTAGGTCATCGTTAAGTTATTTGTTTGTAATATTTTTAAAAATGTAATATGTAATGTTGTTCATTTATAAGTTATAAGTGTAGTTAATGACTTGTCATGACTTAATATTAATTTATGTAGCCTTAACTAACTCACTAATGTCAAGGTCATGGGCGCAGCTTAGGCATAGCCCGAGGGGGCGCCCGCCCCCCTCCCCACGAACTTTTCGATGCGTAGTGTTATGAATAATACTTTCGTATAGAAATTTTTTAGGTATGGGGTTTTAGAAAATTTTTGGGGGGGGGGGGAGGGGAGGTGGAAGCTTCGCCAATGGTCAACGTCCAAAAAAGTACTTTTGTCCACATGGCATGTTCTTACACATGTAGTTCACACGTGGCATCTGAGTGTTTCCCCAATTTTGTCTTTGAGCGGCAAATTGAATACGTGGTTTTATTCTACGTTTCATCTTACACCACAATAATTCCCAAATCCCACACAATCTTCTCTCAAATCACCTCCAAATTATAAATGAGTTTTCATAATTAAGTAGGATTGGTATCAAAAACATGTCTGTTTCCTTTCACAAACCCTAAATTTTCACAAGACGACCTATCATCCAGTTTCGATCTCTCATCCGAACCAGGAAATTGAATTGGCTGACGCCGGAAATCGTGGCCGGAAAACATGGTGGTGCTTTGGGAACGCGGATTCGGCACTCACACACATGTTTCATTCATATTTCTCTCTCAATATCAGTTCTTGCTTGTGTAACCTCATGTGTCCCAGGTAATAGATTTCAAGTTTCTGTTAAATGTAGCAAGGGTTTTTGGTTTCTCAATCAAACACAATATTTTGTGTTGTCTCACTTTTGATTCGAGATTTCCCCAAACAAACATATCCTACCAGTAGCAATAACTACAATTCCGGCTTGCATTGTGGTATATGTCCGGCGAGTGGCAATACACGGCCTAGATGAGTTCGTGTTCAACCTCTCAGCCGTACTTCTAAGGTTGTTATTGGTTTTATGTTATTTGTTAATTTTTAGGGTTTAATTTGTGAAGATTGATAGGATTGGTGTTGTTAATGGATTACCTCTTAATTTGTACACATGAATGACAACTCTTAATTTGTTGGTATCTTATGAAAAAAAACCTTTATTGTATATGTAATTTGATACCATTTTTATGTGTTATATGAGAAACAACAGTTGGATATTTGATATCCATTGGCTTATAGCAAGGACGGAAACCTTATGAGTCCCTTAAACTGCATAATTCGTACTTTCAACTCTACTATTTTACTTGAATCACATTTTTGTTTTTTCAAGTCAATAAAGAGAAACCTTGGTGATATATTTAGGTGTTTCTATATGGAGGATTGAACTAACAAAGAATGGGGGTACATGCTCTTTTATCTCTTGAAGATACATTATTTCCTGTTTTATTCCTTAAAGTTCTTTCTTGAACATGGTTCTTATTTGTTGGTTCCTTAATGCCTCTTTAGAAGAATTTTAGAGCATCCAGTGAAGAGCAATGGTAATATGAATACCAACGGGGAAAAATAGAGCAATTGTAATAAGGTTTGTTATCTTTATGTTGTGACAAAAAGTTCAGTTTTAGAAGAATTTTAGAGCATCCAGTGAAGAGTTTTTTGAAAGGAGTTCGAGCGCGATTTGATTAATATATATGGGCTAATAATTGGGGCAAAATGATCTTATGTTTTGAATCACCAAGGAGATGGAGGAAACACAAACAAGCGGAGCTTCTAAATTTTAAAAGTTGCATACTGAGCATCAGGTCAGGGATTCAGGAGCACAGAGAGTGGCACAAGTTCTATGGTCAACTGGGAATCTCGATGAGCCGATTCCTAGCAGGTTCTATTCTATTTTACCGGTAAGTCATGCAAATCATCGTAACGTTATGGTTTATTGTAAAATAAAATGATTAACATATGTTTATATTTTGTAGGAAAGAAGACTTAAAGAGAAGTTTGACATGATTCCATCTCTTGAAGACCTTCATGCCTTCGAATTAAAAGGGTTTAAGCTCAGTGTAATTGTTGTTGACTTGCATAAAGATAAGAAAGTGTCAATGTTGCAGCAGCTGGCTTTGACTTTACCTAAAGGGTTGACTTTAAACCTAGCTGTAGTGATTAAGAAGATTGGCGAACTGGTGCGTTATGCTACCTTCTATCTATTATCCTCTTTTCAATGATTTTGCGGATTAACTGATTTATTATGATAAGATGTCATGATGTGTAGGTTTGTGATTTTTATAAACTCCCAAGAGGAATTAAGTTATGTGAAAGGGGCATGGGAAGAAATCTACAAAATGCATAATGAGGGTATTCAGATGTTGGGCCAAATAAAACACGGTTTTTGTCATCCCCTTGCTATTCTTTTCAAAGTTCCTGCAGATATGGTTGGCATCGACTGTAGGCTTATGGTGGTAAGTTTAACTGTTTGTTGGTCTAAGTCTCCATCTTTGCATAACTAAATTTGTTTATAGATTTTAATCTTTTTTTTTTCGTTCGGTCATTAGGGTTTACCCAAGGAAGGAGAGCTGGAGAGAACCGATTCACACAGACATGTAATATTTTCTCGAATCCGTAACATTAATTTACTTTACAACTTATTACCCGGTGAACCTAATGTCGCAAATGTGGCATGGGGATGCAACAAGAATGCACCAACCGAACAAAGCACCCCCACTTCAAGGTTATATCTCAGTCACACAAGGTTAGTGAGTGATTGAAATCTAATGCATAAACAAGGTTTTAAATGACTTCATCATTAAAAAGAAAGTTGACATGACTAATCCTCCATTATTTGCAATATGTATAGATTACAATTTAGTAGAGAAGTTTTTGTAGCTGTGAATGTACCAGAGGTATTTAGTTGCTCGAGTCATAATTCATAGATTAATTTTGCTTTATGATAGCCATGTAAAAGGAGAACTATTAGATGTTGCAAAATGGGTTACTTGACTTACTGATCAAAATGGTATTTTATAGGCATATTTTTTTATAAAAATAATCCTTAATATTTTTTAGGTTCCTGCGGTTGAGAGATTTCTAAAAAACCTACCATTGGACACAACAGAAGCTCAAGCAAGGGTCGTAGCCGTGGCAGATCCTCGGAGAAAAGTCGCATAACAAATATTTTTAGTTACATCATACTTGGTTGTCTCAATGCTGGTAAATTTCTTATCTTTTTTACACAAATATTGTTGGATGTATTATAAGACTTTTTGGAAAGGCCTAGAACAAAAATGATGAATTACATGGGCTTTAATGCCAGTAGATATTATATGTTTGTGTTAAGCCACCCGCGAAATTCGCGGGATCTTAGACTAGTAATTAAATAGATGAAAATAATTTGGGACACTTGGCACGTTGTGGTGTAACCTCAAAGTGATTTGTGCGGGAAATTATATTAAGTTATGTAGATGTGAGATCCCAATGTTATTCAGGTCAGATTTATCAAGTCTGGATACCCACCTTTTGTAATCGGATCTAATATAAATTGCAAGATCTCAATTATTTAGATCATAATCTCAATTCTTCATCGACACAACTCCGTTTCTCTCTCTCTAACCTAACTAAGTTTTTCCTGTTCTTCTTGATCTACTTGAACAATCTCACGAAATCGAAGTAAGTTTGTTGATCAATTATATTATATGTGAATGTTTTCGATTATGTAGCCTTTATCAAAATTGATTTTCATGATATTAACATCATTCTTCTTCTTCTATCTTTTTAGGTTCGAGCAATACAATTATAGGTATGTTATAGATTCGTGTTTTTTATACATTATATAGATTCAGAGTTATTGATGTTTGATTTTTGTTTTATTTTTTATTTAAATCAATACCATCGAATCCTTCATCATCTTCTTCCTTCTGCACTCACAATCATAGGTATGTTGTTTGTGTTTGATTTTATGTGTTCTTCCTTAATCCAAGTTACTAATGTCTTTGTTTTTATTTTTTATGTTGAAACCCTAAATCGGATGTAACAATCTTACGAATATTGTTCAATCGAAAAAACAGGTTTGTTCAATGTTGTTAAAGTTTGTTATGTTCTATCAATTTAATTATTTTTTTGTGTGTTTAAAATCATATATTTAGTTGTAGGTTTTTAAGTATCGGTTTTCTTCAGTTTATCTTTTGATTCAATGTTTGTATATATTTTATTTATATTTGTTTCTTTCAATGTCCAGTTTTTTTGTTTGCTAGTATGCATTCATTCATCTATCTTTATAATAATAACAATGTATATTTTTTAGATTGTTTAAATTTTCATTCATGGTTGCTTCCATCCATGTATTTTTAAAATAATTACAATATTTATGTTTTAGATCTTTCAAATTTGCAACCATGGTTTCGGTACCGGTACCGAAAACAGAGAAAAGTGATACCGATACCGGTACCGAAAAACGGGGAAAAGTGGTACCGGTAGCTGTACCGAATACACCGGTTCGGTACCGGTACTTACCGATGTTTTACCCGTAAATACCGGTACCGAAAAAAGGGGAAAATGGGAACCAGTACCAGTACTGAATATACCCGGTACCAAATGCTCATCCCTAACCATGGTTGTTAAAGATTAGTTTAAGTTTTAATTATATTTACAATTTTTCATTTTTTAGTTTTATTAGATTTTTAGATATATGTTTTGAAATACAATAAATATGCGGTTATTGTTGCTAAATGATTTACAATTATATTAAAGTGTTTTTGCATTTCAATTATTGTTTTTTAAAGTATGAAAATATTTTCAATTAGATATTATACACTAAATGCAATTTATTGACACTTCAATTACATTTTCATGATTTGTATTTAGTATTGTTAATAATTGATTATCATTATTATTATTATTATTATTATTATTATTATTATTATTATTATTATTGTATAATCATTTCTTAATTGTGGTGACAGATTTTCTGCAAATATGAATCCAAAGAAGATGAATCTCAGATTCTTTAAATTATCGATGATTCAGAATCATTTTACTTGATATGTTACATTATTCTTTTTTATATTGATTTTTATTAAACTTGATTATTCTTATAATATGTATAACCCAACATTTTAATATATTCTTAAAATAGTTTATTAACTATATTTAAATAAATAGATTTTCTAACTAATGAGATGTTTTAGGTTTTAGATTTTCAATGATTTTTTTTTTCAATGTTGTTATGTAATGTTTAGACAGATCCAAAAGTATTTGAAATTTATAAACCGGATTTTGTTAGTTCTACATGTGTAATGATTTATATTGAATAAATGTTAGTAATTCCTTTTTTTACTTATTTAATGCATTGTTTAAATAATTACCATATTCAGTTATGTATATTTTTGAAAAATTTGAAATTTATAAACCGGATTTTGTTAGTTCTACATGTGTAATGATTTATATTGAATAAATGTTAGTAATTCTTTTTTTTACTTATTTAATGCATTGTTTAAATAATTACCATATTCAGTTATGTATATTTTTGAAAAATTTGAAATTTGAAATATGTTTATTTATAGTCGATTCTAAATCAATTTCAACTATTCTTTAATTTGTAATTATCATCTATTAACTTCCTAATTTAACAACCTTATAACTTAAAATTATCTTACTTGTTTATTGTCCAATATAAAATATTTTATTATGGTGGTAATATAATTATGGAGCAAATTGAGACCAATTAAGTTTGTAGGATCGTTTGCACAACCAAAACGAGTCGTTCAGAAGAGTTCTAATCAATACGAGAAGCAGAAACAAACGTATCGACTTTGAATCAGTTTGATTTACACACAGAATCACTTTAATTGTCTTGTATATTGATTTGACACGATTACAGATCAAATGACAATTCAGCAGCACTTCGGCTCTGGAATCAGGAACTGTTACAAATAAAATGACAAGGCAGCTATATATAGGAGTGGCATTTCGCACGAGATGGACAAGATTCATTTCGTGCGAAATGGACAATGTTCATTTCGTGCGAAATGGTCCAACACCACTAAATCTCTATCTTTTATGCTACCGAGCTTCATTCTATCCAATCTAGATACGAAACTCGATACAAGACGAAGTCGACAGACATATGCACCAACAGACTCCCCCTTGGATGTTGACGAAGTCTTCAGTGTCGAGTCTTCGGTATGTCACATCTTCAGTCTTGATCAGTCTTCGAGCTCTCCCCAAAGTATCTGACACTATAAGCATCCTTCAATTTTTTCTCTTCTTCTCTCTCTCTCTTTTCCAGGATCTCAACCTGGCTTTCTACCATTTATACTCCCCCTTGAATGTTGATCTTATAATCTTTAAATTCTTCAGTATAAGCAGCTTGTGATCATCAGGATTCGAATCTGGCTCTAAGCATCTTCAGACTCCCTTGTGCTAGCAGACTCCCCCTCAAGTTGTTCCGGGATCGCAATCTGACATAGCATTTTCACAGGTTCAGGTCGTCTCTTGGCTCTCCGTAACAACAAGATCAGGAACCTGGCTCAAGCTATGCTCAAGTTTTATGCGGAAAGTCTTCAAGAATTGAAACCTGGCTAACCTGCACAGTCTCTACCTCAAAATAAATTTCACAAATTTAACAATTTTGACAAATTTATAAATCTCTTGCAGGTATTGCTCAAAATGATTTAACATTTATAATCTTTGATGACCACTTGTAAGCAAATCATTTTTATAAACACACTCTCTCAAACCTGTTGTTCATCATGTTTAGCACTGGGAATTTTTAAAATCAGCTTTTCAACATCAGTTGTCGAAAATCTTTTTGTATTTTTTTAAAATTTATGTAATCTTAAAAAGAATGGTCGGTGGCTGTCACATCAAAGCCACCGACCGATTCTTTAATATATATTAAATCGGCTAGAAGATTTGTAAGAAAAGCATGGCTAGATGAATTGGATAAGATTTAACTATTCTAACATATAGACCAAGGTTCGATCCTCCACCACTCTATTTTTATGATATTTTTTCCATTCAACAGGTGTCTCATACTTTTCCTTTACTCTATTCCATTGTCCTTTTTTTTTCATTTAGCAAATGTTCTCATACTTTTTCCCTTTTCTATTTTCTTTTCGTTTCTTATTTCCTTTTGTTCCTGTATACGTTACATGATAAATATAGGTAGCTATGAATATGAATGGATTTGCTAAACTCAATCTGAATATATGTAGATGAATATATGTAGGTATAAATGTGGATGTTTATTTTTCGCGTATAACTATCCACTTTCTAACCTGTATTTTCATTATTTGAGTTAAAAGAAAAAAACTATGTTTTTACGTGGATATTTTTATGTGCGTGTTGTTATAAGTTCATGTTTCGACGTAACTTTTCTCACGCAATTTTTCAGAAACGAGTAAGGTGAAATATAATGTGTTTTCATGTTTATTTTTTATGTTTGGGTATAAATTTACGTTTCAACGTAAACCATATAAATTCACAAACAAGCCTGATCAAGTATAATACGTTTTAATGCTTATTTATTGGTTTATATTTTGACGTAAATTGTGCTTGGAACCGAGTCTGGTCAAATATAATACGTTTCCATTCGACGGAATAAATTCGAATTACTATACGTTTTGACGTCGTTAGGTCTTGATTCAAATGTAAGGATGATGTAGTGGTTATGTGGAACCCTCACCAAACGAATCCACCTGGGAGTTAGATCGGATACGTCGAAACACGTTTTCGTATGGTTAACGCATCACATAACGTGCCACCAGCTATAAACAACTAAGTCGTCGCCGCCGCAACGCGCGGCATACGATAACAATCAAGTTTTATACTAAAACACAATATTTTGGATTTTTTATTTTAAAGAAAAGCAGTAAAGAAATATTTACAACCAATATTTTTGTGAGTTTGTGTAAGAGGATCATATTAGTTTTTGAGACAAATCACTAACACCGTTAAGCTTTAAAAATTTTAAGTTCTAAACGATTCACGTAGATTGTCAGTATACTGATCCACTTAAATTTTCACACAAAGTTCAACTATTTCGAGATACGAGATTAGTGTTTTAAGCACTTAAACTTATTCGCGTGTACCATCTCAGAATATACTCCCGTATCCAGATTTCTATATTCAGTCTTACAGGTGAATGTACACTAATGATATTTGTAAAACAGGTAAATGCGAGACCGTGAGAGCTCAGGTTAGAACTTCCGTTCAGACAAAGAGATGACGGCTCGTCTTTCGGTGTGTCCTGATTAGGGATCTTTTCTTCAACAGCACATGATTAGCATTTTTCAATGTTTCATCATTTTTTATGCTGAGGGCGGGCTTTATGATTAAAGCAATGCAAAGTATTATACGAGGACTAGGCTATTGCTCCCACAAAATCAGAAGTCCTAGTATAATACCCCAGATATCATCACGCACAAAGACCTAGTATGTCAGAAATAGAAAATCTTTCAAACAAGATTTCGGGGGTTACTCATATATCCGAGAGATGTTCCCCACGAGATAAGTAAGCATTTCTATTTAGGTTTATATCTCGAAGACAATCTACTGAATGTATAAAAACCTACTTACACATCCTCAATGAGATCGTTTATCACATTTGACTTTCCAAATCTTTAGCATGTTGTGATAGTCCACTGATGTACTATCATTTCCTCTTTTTTTCACAACAAAACTCGTTTTGAAATTTTTAGATGTTTTTTGGATTTTAGATTTTATCATGTTTTTGGATTTTTCAAATTTTCGAAATTTCCAAGTTTTTACTCCCCCTAAAATAAAAAATATGTTTCAATTTTTGATTTTCAAGGAAAATTTGAAAACAAACTGTACCAACAAACTGACAAACTAATGTTTCAAGCTTCAAATCTCCATCCACTTGGCATAAACAATCAGAACTCCCCCTGACAACAAACTATTTTCCCATTATGATTTCAAAACACTTAAGTTTGTTTTAATCAAAATGGTTGTTCCGGAAAATTAGTTTTGTTGAATTCATAAACCACTTGTAGGATTAGGGGTTGTGGTCATCACTTTGTTTCTTTCTCACTTAACAATGAAAGTTAAATCAAGTTCAACTTAATGACCTTGATTAACTACTTGTAGGTGAAAACCGATTTTTCAACCACTTGTAGATTCACCTATCTACCACTTGAAAGTCGAAATACCATTTTCATGAATTTCTCAAGAAAGATGCCGATTCCTACTCCCCAATTACCAACCTGGGAGTTCCGGCAAGTCAGGATTTTTAAGTAGAAAATGTTGTCACCCAAGCCTGACCAGCCTTGGGTGATTGTGAATCATCTTTAACCCACCATCTTTTTGATTTATAAAATTCTTTTGCGCCTTTTACCTTTCCGTTAACCATCTTCCCAAAAATATGCTTTACTTTTCCATTGAAAGCTTTTTCAGCATCGAATTCTTCCTTACCAGAGAAGAATTGATCTGAAATCTCAATCTTTCCAACTTTTGATTTCAAATTATCTTTTGATAATGGCGGAAAGTTTTCATCGTTCATTTCTGGAACGGAATTCTCATCATTTTTCACAACAAATGACTCCTCTGACTTTGACGAGTCAGATTCATTGTCAGAACTAGTTTCAGATTTAACAACCCACTTTTGTTTGTTCAAATCGACTCTTCTTTTGTAAAAACGTTTCGAACTTTCACCAACTTCGAAAGCCGAATTTTTTAAAACTTTGAATTTTTCTGTTGGTTGCCCTGTTTTATTAACCCATTTTTCTTTCAATTTTGAGTTAGAAGAAACTCCCTGTTTTGTGTTGTTGGGCTTTGGGCAATTCCAAGCGATGTGTCCAACTTCTTGGCATTTGTAACAGGTTCTTCTTTCAACTCTTTGTTCAGATTTCATCATATTCTTCTTCTTCTCAGCAAGAAACTCTCTCTTTGTTTGACTGTCTCCAGAATGGTTTCTTCTCTTCTTCTTCTGAACTTGTACCTGAAACAAATTTAGTTTTTGGTTTATAAATTTTCTCATTTTTGTAATTTTCTGGAGGAATGAAACCTAAACCTTTCTTTTTGAAATTACTGTTATGGTTTGGTTTCTTTTGAAAACCAGAACCAGAACTGTAACCTTTTTTCTTGTTCAATCTTTGTTGAACTCTTGAAGTGTATTTTTTAGGTTTTTTATTAAGATTTACATCTTTTATTTCAGAAATATCAATTTCTGTTAATTTGAAAACCTGTTTGATCTGTTCAGTTTTAACAATTCTTATTGGAAATTCATCATCAGAAAATAATTTGTCAGAATCATTCAAAGTATGTGCCACTTTGATTGGTTCATCATTCAAATTATTTTTTGATAATAGAAATTCTTTATTGTAAATCCGTTTGACTGGTGAACTCGGCCTCTTGTCTGATGAACTCGAACTTTCAGATTTAGACTCTGACTTTGACTCTTCATACATATCCAACACCTGATCGACCACTTTCTTTAATAACTCAGACTCATGATTAGTGTCAGACGCTGTGAATGTGACGTCAATGTTGTCTAGTAACTCATCAATGGTTTCAGACTTTAATTTTATATTGACAACCTTTTTCAATCGTTCCTCATTTGGTTTTCTGCGAGAATAACTTTCCCAGATCGGAGGCGGGCACTTGTTATACTTGACACTTTGTTTCTTACCAGCATCCGTATCTTCCGTCTTTTTATCATGAAAAACTTCAAGACCTGCAACAGTAGGATAAACTGTGTCAATCAAATAATCACTAGCTGTATAACTCAACAGCAATCGTTTGATTCTCTCATTTTCAATCTTTTCGAGTTCCAAATCCTGTTTCAGTTTTGCACAATCTTCAATATACTCATTGATGATCTTCTGCTTAGTCATTAATGTTGAACTCATCATCGTCTCAGCAGCTCCCATTTCTAGGTTTGTTTTGTTCAAACTATCAACCGTTCTGTTCAGCACATCATATGATTCTTTTACATACTTCACATCAAACAACAATTTTTCTTTCAACTCGTCTAGTTCATGATACTTCTTGTCTTTCTCCTCACAATCTTTGCATGGTTCCAAACATTTTAGACAAGATTTCGTGACCTTAACAATCTTTTCAACTTTAACAATCTTTTCAACTTCGACAATCTTTTCAACTTCAACGATTTTTTCAACTTCGACAATTTTTTCAACTATTTTCTCTATCACCTTTTCAGTCATCGGTTCTTCATCAAATTCTATTTTTACTTCACTCTCTTCAACTTCGACCTTCTCTATTAAATTTTCTTCAACTTTTGCTTTTTCAGCTTCCATTTTTGCCTTTTCTTCATCAATCTTTCTTGCTTCCAACTCTCTCTTCAATCTAGCAGCCTTTTTCTCATTCAACATCTCGATCTTATCTGCAAAAAAAAAAATTAAAACTAAATGAGTCCAAATTTTGTCTAGTTGTATTAATATACTCTTCCTCATCATCGGTATCTTCATCACTTTCTGATGATCTGAAAATTTTCGTTCTCTTTGGCTTAGAATTGACTGCTTCTTTTTCCATGATTTAAGCAACAAATGCTGAATCAGCCGGAACGTATTTGTCCCAGCTAAATCCCTCTGCCAATCTTTCATCATCTTGATTTACTAGATAAGCTTTTTTCTTTCCATCTTCAATAGCACGGGATGATGACGATTGTTGAGCAATCTGATGATAAATTGATTTTCGATGATAATCATTGTTTCCAAACGGATCTTGTCTTCCAGTTGCTTCTTTATTTGTACACTCTCGTTTAAAATGTCCCTTTTCTCTGCAACGAAAACAAGTAATCTTTGATTTGTCAAACCCTAACGGAGATGTGGCAACATCACGAAGATTATCTCTACCGGTGATTTGTTGGAATTTTTCTGCCCTTCTTACAGCACTAGCTAAACACCATTTGATGTCCATCAACTCAAGTTCCTCAGAATCAATCTGGTCATAATCCTCTTTAGTAAGCATTGGATTCCCAATTCTTCCAGCAAC
Source organism: Helianthus annuus (assembly GCF_002127325.2). Taxonomy (NCBI): domain Eukaryota; kingdom Viridiplantae; phylum Streptophyta; class Magnoliopsida; order Asterales; family Asteraceae; genus Helianthus; species Helianthus annuus. The sequence continues at coordinate 102,605,109 of NC_035445.2, forward strand.
TAAGCTTTCATATGACTCTAACATAGTAACAAGTGATGCCATGTGTTGCTTAGCCACTTCTGGAGATAGCTTTTGACCATTTTGAATATTCAATGTAACATTGCATTGTAGATTTGTTGAACTCTGTCGTTGAGGACTTGGTGTTGTGAAATTCGGATCAAAACTTGAATACGATGACGAATATCCACCACTCTGAGTTGTAGTGCTAACATTTGTTCCAGAAGAACCATCAGCGTTGAACGCAATCTGAATTTTCAAACTCGGATTAGTCTCAACTCTGCTTCCTCTATAAGTATAAACTATCATCTTGTTGAGCATTTGGATTATTCATGATAGCAGTTTTCTAAACATCCAATTCATGTTCTTCGATCTTCTGAATGAACTTACACAAATTCATGCTTTCAGATTTTCTCATATGTTTTAAAATCAACAGATATGTTCCCCATTTGTCTTGTGGTAACGCATCAGATAGCTTATCAACCCATTCATCGTCTTCTTTCTTGATCTCCAATCTTTTCATTTCCTGGACAAGATGACAATATCTATCTATAGTCTTCTTAGTCGTTTCACCTTTATAAGCTGTAAACATATCAAAAGATTTCTTTAGTAATGCACATTTATTTTTTATCATATCAGCACTTCCCTTAAACTTTTGAAGCAATGCCAACCAAATTGATCTAGCAGTGTTCTCATGTTGAAGCAAAACAAAGATATCTTCTTTCACTGCTTGTTGTAGAATGCTAATCATCATTTTCTCACTGGTGTACTTTAACTTCTCATTCGTTGAATAGTCACTTAAAGGTTTTTCATTACCATGGTCATCTTTCGGTTTTTCGTAATCTTTGTCCAACGAATCCCATGCATCAAACTTATAAGCTTGCACCCATGTTTCAAAACGGTTTTGCCATCCTTTAAAATCCTCAATGTACAAAAGTTTTGGAGGCTTTTGAGATGTTCCCGTTTCATTTTCGATTTCAAGAGTTTCGGCAACTGTGATTGGAGCAACTGGAGTGGTAGCAAACGCATTGTAGAACTCCTCTTCCATGTTTCGGTAAAAATTTCCACAAATTCACAAAGTTCAAGCGAATTGGAGATTCAAACGAACTGGTAACTCTTTGATGCGAAATGCCTTTGGTGCGAAATGAACCTTGATGCGAAATGAACTCAAACGAAATGGAACAAATTCAAACGAAATGGGCAATCAAACTTCAATTCGTGCGAAATGAAACTTCTTGGTGTTCAATTCGTGCGAAATGGGCTACCTTCTTGCCAATTCGTACGAAATGGAGGTGTTTCAAGCGAAATGACACTTTGGAGCGAAATGGGGTTCTATTTCGTGCGAAATGGATGTATTTTCACACGAATTGACACTATCAAGCGAAATGAAGGTCAGTTTCACACGAAATGAGCCATTTCGTGCGAAATGTTGCTGATGTCACACGTTCGGGCAGTTTTTTTTACAAAATTGATCAAGTTTTAGGCTTATTTTAGTTCTAATTCTTTCAAGGATTGATTAAAACTATATTACGCGTGTTATATGTGAAATTCAATCCATTTTAACCGTGAAATCTCCTTTAATTTGAAAATTTTGAAGAAGAATGAGTAGAAGTCAGAAATTTCGGTGAAATCGAGCTGAATCGGTAAGAACTCTTCCTCCTGAGCTCTGATACCATTTGTAGGATCGTTTGCACGACCAAAACGAGTCGTTCAGAAGAGTTCTAATCAATACGAGAGGCGGAAACAAACGTATCGACTTTGAATCAGTTTGATTTACACACAGAATCACTTTAATTGTCTTGTATATTGATTTGACACGATTACAGATCAAATGACACTTCAGCAGCACTTCGGCTCTGGAATCAGGAACTGTTACAAATGAAATGACAAGGCAGCTATATATAGGAGTGGTATTTCGCACGAGATGGACAATGTTCATTTCGTGCGAAATGGCTCTTGCCATTTCGTGCGAAATGGTCCAACACCACTAAATCTCTATCTTTTATGCTACCGAGCTTCATTCTATCCTATCTAGATACAAGACGAAGTCGACAGACATATGCACCAACAAAGTTAGTATTCTACTGAAATTTTATTTTAAAACATATATGTTATATTATATGAACGCATTTTTATTGATTATTTAGTTAGTTATATTTTTAAAATTTTGAATTTGAAATTTGTTTATTAATAGCAGATATTTAATTGAATTTCAATCATTCTTTAATTTGTAATTATCATTTATTAACTTTCTAAAAGATTTTATTATTGTGGTAATATAATTATGGAGCAAATTAAGATCAATCAAGTTATTATTTTACTAACTTTTATCTTTGAAGCATACATGTTATATTATACGAAACTCATTTTTATTAAACATTTAGTTGTGTGTATTTTTGAAATTTGAAATGTGTTTATTTATTGCAAATTTGTAAATCAATTTCAATTTTTCTTTAATTTGTAATTATCATTTATTAACATCCTAACTTAGCAACTTTAAGACCAATCAAGTTATTATTTACTAGCTTTGTATTTTAAAATATATATTTTATATTATATGAAACTCATTTCTATTGAATATTCAATTATGTAAATTTTTGAAATTTTAAAATTTTGAAACAAATAATTTGGGTTATGTGTTTATTGGTGATATTTGCTTTTAATATTATTTATACAAACATGTAAATAGATTTTTGTTGATAGTCAAACCTAACATTTATAATGTGTCGTGTTTATAATAAATAAATGACTTAATTTTTTTTTAAATAACGCATAAATAATTAGTTAAACAATAACGAATTTCTAAAATAAACAAAAATTACTTCTCAATAAATTACCACTTTAAAAATATTACTTATTTACTAATGATTTCCAAGTTTAGTTAAGATTTCATTTCTGGAAAATATATATTTTTTTATCGAATTATACCCAATATAATAACACTAATTAATCCATGCTTAAAATGTATTACTTGGTATATAATGAACTTCAAAACATTTTTTTAAATATTCATTGAGGAGAACGCAATCATTTATAAGTTTATTTTATAATACAAATTGTTTGTTTATGCTAGATATTTTTCTTTAAGTATTTTTTATGGAGTCCTTTACTATGTCAATAAACATTGTTTAATACATGTTTTTTTACAAATTTTGTCAATTAAGTTAAAATTTATCTGAACTACAACTATTAGTTTAAAACAATTATAAAACAATATAACGTTTGAAAATATTTCTTTTTATTTTATTTAACGACATAATTAGATTAATATAAATTAATTTTTGTTGCCCGTGAAATTCAGATAGTCTTTTTATTTTGCATTTGTTGCATAGATTATTTAAATGGTCTAACCCTATGAAGTTCACGGGGAATTATCTAGTAAATTATAAAGGAAAATAAATTAAACCTACCCATATGCATAAAGCTTTAGGGTTAAAAAGTACAAGCACATAAGATGGAGGTAGCAGAGATGAGAATGCTACGCTGAATGTGTGGGCACAAAAGGTTAGACCAGATAAGAAATGAAGTTTTAGAAAGTGGTTAGAAGTAGCTAGTATATCAGATAAGATATAAGATATATAATGAATGATGGAAGATTGAGATGGTTTGAGCATGTGAAGAAGAGGCAGACAATAGAGCCAGTTAGAGTGGTTGAAACTCTCACTTTGGGGGGGGGGGGGGGAGTAGAGGCAGACTCAAATTTAGTTAAGAAGAACATATTGGGCAAGATTTACTAAGATTGCACTTCTCCGAAAACATGGTCCATAATAGGAGTTGGTGAATACATGATTAAGATTAAGCATTCCTAGAGGAGGGTACAAACTGTCTTTAAGTGTGGTGCATTGTCACAGATAAACTTACGCGTTAGGTGAAACTTACATGTGTTTGTCATCTTGTATCTATGTATATAGGTTGTTGTGATGTTATATTTGTCTTGTTTACCATGTACTATGTCACCACTCAAGTTAAATTGGTAGCTTCATATATGTACTCACTCATGTGCTAATTATTGTTTTATTGGGTGTTTTAGAGCTTGTGCTAATTATTGTTTTATTGGGTGTTTTAGAGCTGATGGTCTCGCTAGAAGCAACATCTCTATCCTCAGGGGTTAGGTAACATGTGCCTACATTCCACCTTCCCCGGACCCTACCAATAGCTTCGCTATTTGTGGGATTTTACTAAGCATGGTTGTATATGCATAAAGCTTCACTACAAAGTAGAAAGAATAATAGAATTTGCCATAATAACCGTACTAGTGTATTAAAACATGAATCAAACAAAGGTTTTTGAAACAGGGAACAAGATGATTTCCTAGTACAAAACAAAACAAAACAAAATCGATCCATCTTTTAGCTCCAGCGTGAGCCTAACGGTTTTGCGAGTAATCGAAACTTAAAGGCTGCTGTTGACAAAATGGTGCCTGCTACAATAGTTGCGAAATCACTATGATCAGTAAAAATTAGATTCAGGTTATTTGAATGAAAGATTTCAAAGTGATCATCTAAACATCGAAACGAGATTACCAATTTTAATTAAAAAAAAAAAAAAGACTTTGACATCCAGATACTTAAGTGTTTAAAATCTGCAAGCTTATTACCAATTTTAACAACCAACCCAATTTTAATAGATTCTGCAATAGAAAAAATAATGCTTATATGAGAAGAAAAAAAAGTTTTTTACAAGTTTTAGGAAACCAAGCACATTTTATACTGTATTTTTTAAAACGTTAAGCACGGAATAAATAAACACTAAACAATAGTTTTAAGATGCCACCTTCAGCAGTTTATAAAAAAGTTTAAAATAAAGTCATGCTATCGAAGCATCCAGTCATATGCCGTTATATACTTAGCAATATATTATAACTTGGTTGCAAAAACTAGTAATAAAAAAATAAACATGTAAAGTTCATCTCAACTTCATGTAGTTTGCCCTGTCCTTGAAGGATTTAATTTATAAAATTTAGCAAGTCAAAAGGGCAATCTTTATAAAAGAACTAGAGTTAATTTCCCAAGTGGGGTCCACAATTTACACGTAATTTGAGCATACTAATATTTTTTTTGCAATTGCTTATCGATTATATTGTAGACCAAGTAAATACGTCCATATAAATAAATACAAAAACGTATTATTTTGACATGACTTATTTTCAAAAAAAAAAAAAAAAAAAAAAAAAAACTACATAGAAACGTAAACCGAATTGAATTTATACCAATACCAATACGTACATTAAAATAAGCATGTAAAACTCAATAGTGTCAAAATATTATTATATCGTATAACGAAAACGTATTATATCTGACCCGACTCGTTTCCAAACAAAATTTACGTCAAAACGTACGCCAACTGGATACGTCCATAAAAATAAGCACGAAAACATAATATATTTAACATGACTCGTTTTTTTAATAAAAAGAACGTAAACCACCTTGAATTTATGTCGACCCGTGTATAAAAATAAGCATGTAAAACTCGAGGGGGTCAAAATGATAATTTATAAAGTTTTTAGAAAAAATGAGGGGGTGTAAGTGTTAATGCTAAAAGTTGAGGGGTGCGTTTAAACTTTAAACAAAGAGGGTAAAATTTACTGTAGCTAAGAATCCTTTTATATATATATATAATAATAATAATGGGCTGTAGTAAAAAAAGTATAAAATGCTCAAATTTGTTAAAAGAAGAGGTAAATAGGTAACTTTATGTTAATCCTATATACTTAGTTAAAGTTACTTTTTTGCAGCGGGTATAAAAAGGTGTCTAAAACACCCCCTTTGAGTTGATAAACGATAAATATAATTATAAAATAAGTCATGATTAATATTATACCTGAATAACAGCATGTCTAAACTGATCATACGTGTGCGCATACATCATGGAATGCGTTGGCCATTGCATGTAAACAGCATCTCGTGATATGTGATTCATTCCAACAACCGGATATGGGCTTATACCCGGGCTCCTATAGCCAACGGGTGTTTGACTCTGGCCGTTTGGGGGTTGACCTATGTGCGGGATTACAGGATCGTATTGGACGGATGGTGGTTGGAATTTCGGTAACGTCAAAGGTAACAAGTTAAACCCTTGATTTGCAGGCAAGTTTCTCATGTACCTGCAATTATGATATATTGAAATTAAAAGCTTGATTTTTGTATAATAAATTATAAAAAGTTAAAAACGTTTCAGCTAATATATCTTATAATCTTTCCATCTAGCGTCGATAATTTAAATAAATCATTCAAACATACAGATTTGAGTCACATTACATTAGAAGGGTCAATTTAAGACCATTACATATGAATTGAGTCGATTTTGTGTTTAATATTTAAAGAATAAAACGGGTAAAATTTATACAAAAACTATAACGAAACAAATCAAATGGGTCGATACGGATTGACAGTCATCCAATGCATAATGGTTTAGAAGAGCAAACTAGGAGTGTAAACGATGCGTAACGGCTTGAGATCTACTCGGGATCAGATCAGTAAAAGCTTGAACGAGCCAGAGCTCGAGCTTACGTACAAAGATCGCCCGAACATAATTTCAAATTATTTATATATGTATATAATATAAACTATTTCTAAAAATCCCAAATTCCTAACAATCCAACATTACTTCCCTTATTTCATAGGCCCATTTGAACTAATAACATTGGCAAGCCGAGCTTTGGCTCGTTTAAGCTATATCGAAGCAAGCTCGAATTGGGCTTTTAGCTCGCTTGAGATTGTTCTCAAACGAGCAGGCTCGAACAGAGCCAAGCTCGAGTTCAAACAAAAACATGATCAGCTGAGCTCGAGTAGTGGAAAGCTCGAGCTCGGCTCGGCTCGGTTACACCCCTAGTGCAAACTTTGGCTAATAATGAAACAATGTCAGATGGGCCAAATGAGTAAAAGTTGCCCAAAGTGCACCTACCACTTGCAACCTCCTAAGACCGTTCCAAAAATTATTTTATTATCTTAAAAGAGTATAGTTTCTATTATCATGTTTGATGCGGTAAAAATCAAAAAGAGAACATAAGATGTAGGCAGGTCAATCCAAACCCATTTCGACCCATCACCCAACCCGACCCGACACTTTTTTCATATTTATTCCCATCCTTAAAAAAGGTATTAAAGATTCAGATTTTATCAGAGACAACAATTCCGACCCATTTGCTAAAAAATGGGTCGATACGAGTTATGGTTTATCCCTAATGGGTCAAATTAAATAATACTAGCTAAATCAAACTACGTGAAAAGGATATCTGTTATTATGTCTCAAATATAGAGAAAACAAAGCCCTATATATAGAGTTGCTAATTACAATTAGATACCCTCTACAATAATAAGTTTGTCTAATATAATAAGAACATAGTCTAACATTCCCCCGCAAGTTGAGGGCGGGGAACGACTTGCAACTTGGACCGTAGAAACTCAAGTCTTTGTGATGACAAGGGCTTCGTAAAGATATCAGCGATTTGGTCATCAGTTGAGATGAATTTGATATCTAGCTCTCCTTGAGTAACTTGTTCACGAACAAAATGATAATCAACTTCAACGTGCTTCGTACGGGCATGAAAAACCGGATTGGCAGAAAGGTAGGTTGCACCAAGATTGTCACACCAGAGTGTGGGTGCCTTGCTATCCAAACCGAGTTCACGAAGGAGAGACTTTAACCAAATCAGTTCTGCAACAGTATCAGCTATTGCCTTGTATTCGGATTCTGTTGAAGATCGAGAGACAGTTCGTTGTTTTTTTGCAGACCAAGAGATGAGATTGGATCCCAAGTAGATAGCATATCCCCCCGTGGATCGACGATCGATTGGGCAACCAGCCCAGTCAGAATCCGAAAAAGCAGTAAGAGTAGAAGTCCAATTAGCGTCAGAGAAAGCTTGCAGCTGATAACCCGTGTTGTGACGAAACAATAAACCATAGTTGACCGTGCCTTTTAGATAACGTAAAATTCGTTTCACAGCAGCCCAATGATTCTCGGTAGGAGCATGCATAAACTGACAAACTTTGTTAACGGCAAAGGCTATATCGGGACGAGACAAAGTGGCATATTGAAGAGCCCCGACAGTCTGTCTGTATCGGGAAGGATCATCAAGCAGAGGACTATCATCAGGTAACAACACTTGAGAAGTAGCCATAGGAGAGGAAACGGGTTTACAATCTGCAAGACCAGCACGCTGAAGAATGTCAAGCACATATGTCCGTTGAGAAAGGACCAGATCCGCACGGTGATGAATAACCTCAATTCCCAAAAAATAATGTAGCTGACCCATATTCGTAAGAGCAAAGAGAGAGTTAAGACGCTCAACAATGCTGGTGATAGCGCCCTGATTATTGCCAGTGATTATAATGTCATCAACATACACAAGCAGATAAACAAGCGTGCCCGATGAGTTGAGAATAAACAGCGACGGGTCAGTTTTGGACCCATAAAAGCCCAGTTGACGAAGAGCAGTAGATAGCTTAGTAAACCATGCACGGGGGGCTTGTTTGAGCCCATACAAAGATTTGTTCAATAAACACACATAATCAGGCCTGGTAGGGTCAACAAAACCTGGGGGTTGGCGCATGTAAACTGTTTCCTTAAGATCACCATGTAAGAAAGCGGTTTGAATATCCAGTTGTCTCAAAGACCATTTGTTTGTGACTGCCAAAGATAAGACAGTTCTAATAGTAGCAGGTTTGATAACTGGGCTGAAGGTCTCGTTATAATCAACACCATGTTGTTGATGAAAGCCCTTTGCAACAAGACGGGCCTTGTACCTGCTAAGATTGCCATCCTGATCTGTTTTTAACCTGTAAACCCACTTACAATCAACAACGTTAGTATTGGGTACAGGAGGCACTAGTGTCCACGTCCCATTTCTATGTAGCGCAGCCAATTCGTCGGCCATAGCATGGCGCCATTCTAAAGACTTGTTAGCAACGGTAAAGGATGTGGGTGTAGTAGGTATAGCAGGGTGGGTGGTGGCAGTGTAAGCAGCGGGATCATAACGGGCAGGTTGTTTGGGATTAGGACGAAGATTAGGAGGACGAGTCCTGGGTGCCGGAGGTGGGATGGTGGGGTTTGGTGATGGTGGATCGGATGGCGATGATGTAGATGGTTGGGTTGGTTGAGGAGGTTGGGGTGTCGTTTGAGTAGGCTCGGTTGTGAAACCGGGTGGAGGTTGAGGGAAAATAGATACATACGGGGAGTCGGAAGGTAGTGGGGTTGGGGTAGGTGTAGGTTTATGGTATGGAAAAACATGCTCGTTGAAACGAACATGGCGAGCAATGTATGTTCTTTCGATGGATGGGTCAAAGCAGCGGTAACCATGGTGAACAGGGCTATATCCAAGGAAGACACACGGGGTAGATCGAAAATCAATCTTGTGTCGATTGTAAGGATGAAGATAGGGAAAACATTGACATCCAAAGACACGAAGGAACGAGTAATCAGGTTTGCGTTTAAATATGTGTTCAAAGGGAGATTTGTTGGAGGAGACACGAGAAGGTAAACGATTAATTAAGTAAACAGCTGTTTCAAATGCAAAGTGCCAGAAGCGTTGAGGAAGATTGGACTGGGCCAAGAGGGTAAGACCAGTTTCCACAACATGACGATGACGACGCTCAACGAAGCCGTTTTGTTCGCTTGTGTGTGGGCATGAGCGTCGATGAATGATACCAAGATTTTGGCAAAAAGAAGTAAGCGTGCGAAATTCTCCCCCCCAATCGGATTGAATGGACTTCAACTTTGTGTTAAATTGGCGTTCAAATTTGTTAGCACTGTGTAAACATCAAACTTATGAACTAAAGGATAAAACCACATGTATCGCGTATGATGATCAACACATAACAAAAAAAAACGATAACCGTCACAAGAAGGCGTAGGGGAAGGACCCCAAACATCGCAATAAACAAGATCCAAAACATTTTTACTACGAAACGTAGAGTCTGACAATGATAATTTAGAAGATTTGCCTAATTGACATGAAGAACATAAATTGTTGGAAAACTTGTCCGAAACAGGTAAAGAACAATTTGAAATAATAGAATGAAAAACTTGAGCATGTGGATGTCCCAGTCGTTGATGCCAAGTGTTGGAAGACGCTTTGACAGCAGTGAATGCAACTTTGGGTAAGGTCTTGAGTTGAGGAAGACGGATGGAGTACAATCCCTGTTCACTGGGGCCCGTTAGGAGGGTAGTGCGTGTAGACTCGTCCTTCACAACAAAATAAGAGGAGTGAAATTCAAAATAAACATCATTATCTTGACAAAATTTTTGGACGGATAAAAGGTTTTGTTTAAGTTTAGGAACATGGAGGATATTTGATAATTTAAAGGTTTTGTGAGGGGAGGCAAAAGAGGTGGATCCAATGTGAAAGATAGGTAAAGAGTCACCGTTACCAACAAGTAAAGAATCCTTACCAAAGTAGGCCTCCGAGTTGTCCATGCTAGATAGATCTGGAGTGGCATGACTATTGGCACCAGTGTCGGGTTTCCATGAACTGGATCGAGAGGTAGCATCTGAGTAACTTGCATAATTGGCCTGAGTTGTGGCACGAGGTTGATTAGGACATTGGGAGGGTAGATGACCTATCCCACAACGATTGCAATGACCATATACTGTGTTTTGAGTGGAGGCCCAAGCAAATTGACGGCTGCTTGTAGAGTCCCGATTGCGAGAATTTGAAGCTGCCCGAGAATTGCCACGAGATGAACCACGCGCACTACGATTACCTCGGCTGTTGTTGGATGACCGAGGGGCAAAGTAAGCCTGTGGTTGGGGAGAGGCTGCAGGACTAAGTTGATAACCCAACTGAGATGCCATTAACTGAAGATTATTAAGCTGCTGTTGAATCGAGTCCACATTGGGCTGTTGATAACCCAACTGTGATAAGGGTGGTACAGCAGCCATAAAAGGCTGCTGGCCTGGTGCAGACGTGGCTAAAAGAGCCTGTGGAACCTGCGGGTTCGAGGCCAAGAGTCTTGTGATCATGTAATCATGATCACTCAACAGTCCGTGAAGCTCGTTAAAGTTAACTGGAGGAGAACGAGCGAGAAGGTTAGCTTTAAGGCCATTATATTCCTCTCGAAGTCCTGCGAGAGTGAGCATAACAAGGTCTTTATCTTTCATTGGTTCACCTATATTAGCCAGGGCGGTTGCATACTCCTGTGCTCGGCTGAGGTAGTCAGCGGGTTTTTCATCACCCTTCATGGTGATCCGAAGTAACTGATTTTTAAGGGTGAATTCATGGGAAGATGTGACAGGGGCATATGCCCGTTCTAAGGATAGCCAAACTTCACGTGACGTTTTGCCCTGGATGTGCTGAAACGAATCCTCAGAAACAGTAGAAATAAGAAGCATACGAATATGGGCATCATTAGAAACCCATGGAAGATAACTTGGGTTGTCGGTTGTGGCAGATTCGTTGGTGACCTTCTGTTCTGGACAACGAATAGTGCCATCTACATAGCCAAATAAGTTGTGAGAAGTGAGGAAAGACTCAATCATTGATCTCCAGTAACCATAATTTGTAGGTTTTAGGGTAAAGGCAAATTTATGAGAGTTGTGGGTAGTCTTTTCTTGATTGCTGAAGGTGAGAATGGCTGCCATGAGTAATCAGAGAGGATTGATTGCCTGGAGTTGATTTGGCGGTAGTAGGGTTTTTTTGGCCGCAGGTTTGATTTGGCGGCAGTAGGGTTTTTTTTTTTTTTTTGGCCGCAGGTTTGATTTGCTCTGATACCAAATCAAACTACGTGAAAAGGATATCTGTTATTATGTCTCAAATATAGAGAAAACAAAGCCCTATATATAGAGTTGCTAATTACAATTAGATACCCTCTACAATAATAAGTTTGTCTAATATAATAAGAACATAGTCTAACAAGCTATAAGAAAAACGAGTTGAAAGTCACCAAAGCACACTTCTTATGCTTACAATCCCCTAAATCATTTTATTTCAGAAACTTAAAATTATTTTTGTAATAGTAACCAATTAATCATACTTCATAAAAATATAAAATAACCTTTTTTATTTAAAAAAGAAAAAAAAAAAAACAAGAGATGCATGACACCAATATATACATTAAACCCGCCCTTTTCCCACCGATATATACATTAAAACAGGTTTCTAAATTAAATTTAAGAAGACATACCGATCATAACTCCGATCATAATCCGGATCGGTTAAATCCTTCTCCCTATCTCTAAGAATCGCTACACAAGAAGTACTTCCGTCAATAACCGGGTTATTAATCCCGTCATTTTCATCACCACTAAAATTACACGAACTCTTTCCATCCGAATTAGTCCTTGACGGTACACCCTCCGACTGCGGGCTAAAAATACGGGCCCGGGCCCGATCATAATCCTCTTTTCGTTCTTCAACCGTCTTTACCGAATTCGATTTCATACCCACATTCATTCCATCCGACAACAATTTCGGCCTCGGTTTCAACACGATTTTGGTCTGGTTGTGTTTATCGTTTTCTGAGAATTTAGCAGGTACTTCTGATAAGCAGACTGCGGGTTGTTTAGTTTCGGATAACCGTTTGACCAAAATACGGGGTGCTTGACCGTCTGAAAAGTTGTCAAGAACCATGGTTTGAAGACCGTAGTGTTGTGCAACGCGATGTGCCGCTAGACGGAGATATGACGTTGGGAAATGTTGGAACTCGAAGTGTTGTTTTTCGGTGTTTTGGATGAATTTTTGTATGTCAAGTTCCATTCTAAGAACTGAAATAATCAAGACAATACAAATTGAATATTAGAAAACCGTATAAGCTCAATATGTCAGACAATTCGTAATAATATTATTATTAATACAAACATCAAATACATCTGATCTAATCTTATAAGACAAAAACTCTGCTAACCCTAGTCATCGAACAGCTAGAACAATAAAAATTCAAAATTAACTATCGCCCCCGATGTATAATCCCAATAACAACAAACAAAACCAATAGACCAATAAATCAGTATCCAAAAACAAGAAATTAGGGCAAAAGTAAACAAGCAAGTAAACAGCTTTAATAAACAATCCCAAACACCACCTTAATTATTCTATCATTAGTAAAGTAATCTCGAAGTTCAAGGGTGGTTCAAAACTTGGTTTTAAAAAAGCGCGCCTGAGGCGCGCCTAGACGTAAGGCGCAGCTTCTCGGGCTTTTTCGCTCAGTGGCTCAGCACCTTGTGTAATTACAAGAAGCGCCCAAAAGGCGCAGATTTTTCGGTTTTTTGGGGGGCTTTTTGGCCTGAGGCGCGCGCCTCATGTATCTGAGGCGTTTTTCTGCAGAAAAAAGTTGTACCTTGGGTTTTTTGACTTGTACATGTAAGTAAAACGGTATAAAAGCCTTATTTATAGCTATATTTTAGTTAAAAGAAGCTAAAAACCTATGGGATATGTATGGGATATATAAAAAAAATTATATAAACACCTTGCGCCTCGGTTACGAAAAGCCCACCGCTTTTGCGCTTTGCGCCTCAATTTTAGACCCCGTCGCTTTTGTGCGCCTATCGCTTTTTAAAACCAAGGTTCAAAAGCGGCAGCTGCTGCATTTGTTCAATGTCAGTGAATTTAATTTCGACTAAAATGGTTTAAATTTCCATAAAAACACTACTTTCTATGGATTATCCAATATAAAAAAATCTAGTTCAAAATCTTATGCACACATTTGGACTACCAAATTTCAAACCCGTCATTCAAAATCACAACTTGAGGTATGCAACTACATTAACAATGACAATTGGTGAGGCAATCAGTCAAGCCATCGTATTATTAAATATCAAGCATCTAACGCACCGAATATAATCTTAATAAGACAATAACTCTGCTAACCTTAGTCATCAAACAGCTAGAACAAACCTATGCAGTTAATGCGGTAAAATATCAGATATCGGTCAAGGACCGATATTTGAAATATAGGTTATCTCGGTGAGATATCGGTAATTTTAATATAATATAATGCAGAATTTATATATATAGCAATTTAACACCAATAATTCAGTGATATATCGGTTATATCGGTCAAATATAGATGATATATCGGTTATATCGATCAAATATCAGTCAATATCGGTACCAATATTTGACACCGATATTTTACTAAGGGACCGATATATCACCGATATTAACTGCATAAGAACAAACAAAATTCAAAATTGACAATTGCCCCCAATCTCATAGTTGTTAATAGCGAATAGCGACAAATAGCGACCGCTATTTTATAAATAGCGATACACTAGAAAAAGAATTTTGAAAATTTGTATATGTATATTATATCAAACAAGGTTTAAAAAGGCTGAAACGGGTATTGAGGCGTTTTCCCTTAGCCTCACGAGGCGTAAGCCTTGAGGCAGGTCGAGGCGTAAGCCTCGAAACATTATTAAAAAAGAATAAGAAAATATATATATCTCATAAATATCAGAAATTAACATAAAACAAACATCATAAATAGAAAATAGTTCAACAAGCAAGGTTTAACGTAAAACAAACATCATAAAATAGTTCGAACAAATTAAATTAGTAATGTTATGACATCTAAGTATCATAGTACTCGTTTTCCTCCGCATCATCATCCTCAAAGTTTTCATCTGGCGTATTTAGATTGTCATTGTCATCTTCATCAACCAAATTAGTAACTCTTTTCCTTTTCCTCCTAGATGATGAATTCTCACCCCTTCTTCCTCATTTGACCGGCCAACTCCACCAATGCCATCTTCATCCCCACTTGCGTTAGCTATCCAGTCGTCATCCGACAAAACATCATTGGCAACAATCGGGTCTTCATCATCTTTTAGATTCGTCTTCTTTATATAATTTTGTTTTAATCTCCTATTTTACATCAGACATGATTCTATTCTACGTACTGTGTAAGTGGTTAGGTTTTTTAACCTTATAGATGTTTTTTAAGTGAACTATTGGGTTGGCCCACCAATTAAGCCCAATAAACATTAAATGGGCTAAAATAAAGTCCAGAAAACCTAATTTTTATCAATTTTCACAAGGTCTAGTGAGGCTTAAGCCTTACCGCCTCGCCTCACTGCCTCAGCGCCTCAGACAGCCTCAGAAAGCCTCGGATGACTGAGGCCTAGGTTTCAGTTGACCCCTATGAGGCTAAGCCTCTAAGGCGTTTTTTCATAGCCTCAGCCGAGGCGTAAGCCTCGAGGCGGGCCTCGGAAAGCCTTTTTAAACCATGATATCAAATTACCTTGGTATATATATGCTATTTTACATGTATATTTAACAAAAACCTATAAATCTAGCTATTTTATAGCTATATCTAATTGCTATTTACATAGAAAAAAAAAAAAAACTAATTGTCGCTATTCACGCTATTGGTCGCTATGACCCAGATAGCGACACTTGGTCGCCTCGCTACATAGCGCGCTATAGCGGTCACTATAGCCGCTATTGACAACTATGCCCAATCTAATAATCCCAATAACAACAAGCAGAAAGTCAAGATACAAAATAAGCAACCCCAAACACCACCTTAATAAATCCATCATTACTAAAGTAATCATAAGGTTCAAGGGTGGTTCAAAAACAGCAGCATCTGCATTTATTCAATGCCTATTATATTTGCACATTTTCATCCTTTTCCGTCCGAGAATTAAATCTCGACTATTACGAGTCTAACCTCCAATAAAAACACTACTTTCTAAAATATCCCAATAAAAAAAGAGATCTGTTTCATAATCTGATTGGGTTTACCCCATAGTTGTCAATAGCGGCTATAGCGACCACTATAGCGCGCTATGTAGCCAAGCGACCAAGTGTCGCTATATGGGTCATAGCGACCAATAGAGTATTTAGCGACATTTTTTTTGATGTAAATAGCAATTAGATATAGCTATAAAATAGCTGGATTTTTAGGTTTTTGTTAAATATACATGTAAAATAGCATATATACAAGGGTATTTTGATGTAATATACATATCAAAATTTTCTAAATTCTTTTTCTAGTGTAATCACTATTTATAAAATACCGTCGCTATTTGTCGCTATTCGCTATCGACAACTATGGTTTACCCTATGTAGTTAATATCGGTGGGATATCGGTTCAAAATCTATTGACCGTTATTTGGATGCCTTTATCGATGTGGACTCGAAGGAAGATTTCATGGCTTACGATTAAATCATAATTCAAATATTGGCAATTTGATTTTTTGACTTTACTATCACTATTAATATTATATATATATTATGTTTTACGTTTTATATATATATATATATACAAATTCTGCATGATATTAAAATTACCGATATCCCACCGCGATAACCTATATCTCAAATATCTAGGGATATTTGATTTTGAACCGCTATAAATGCATAGGGAATAATACCAAACCCATCATTCAAAAACACAAATTGAAGTATGCAACTTCTTCAACAATGACAATTAGTGAAACCACCCATAATATTATTATTAGAGTAAACTACAAAAATCGTCTTTTATGTATGTCACTTATTGCAAATTGTGTCCTTTATCTTCAATAATTACAGAAAACGTACTCGATGTTTGCAAACACTTGCAAGTTATGTCCTTTAGCCCTAAGTCAGTTAATTTTTTTGTGGTTAAATCTGATCAAATAGACCCCACATGAGAGTATTTTGGTCATTTTACTCTCATGTGGGGTCCATTTGGTCAGATTTAACCGCAAAAATAGCCTTACGTGGGGTCCATTTGATCAGATTTAACCACAAAAATTAACTGAGTTAGGGTTAAAGGACATAACTTGAAAGGGTTTGCAAACATCGAGTACGTTTTCTGTAATTATTAAAGACAAAGGACACAGTTTGCAATAAGTGATATAAACGACGATTTTTGTAATTTACTCTTATTATTATTATTATTCTTAACATCAAGCATCTAACATAGCAGATCTATAACTTAAAATCCAACAACTCAACTAACCCTAGTCATCAAACACCATAATTATCCCAACAAACAAAACCATTAGATCAACAAATCAGCATCTAAACAACATAAGCCATAACAAAATTCAAACTTTTTAATTTAAAAAAAAAGAACTTACTGGTGAGACGATGACGAGGGTTCTGAAGAGCCTCAACCAAGAAGGGATCGACCGGAATCGAAGCGTAAGAATCCTCTAGTGAGACTGAATTTTGGTGCTCCATCGTATGAATGAATGAATTAATGAAAGAAAATGTGATCTAATATCATGTATGTAAGAAAGAAAGACAGAATCTTCTTCTTCTCTCTCCTCCTAAATCCCAGAAGGGAGAAGGTTTAAGAAGAAGAAGAAGAAGAAGAAACTAAACTTGTAGAGAGAGAGCGAAAGAGAGAGAGTGGATGATTGATCGGAGGTGGTGTTATCTTGAGGCGAAGATTGCAAAGGGGGTAAGATTTTTTAGGGTTAGAAGATTCAATGTGAAATCGTTCGTCAACGCATTTAGCCCACTTGTGTTCTTGTGGGCTGCCTGCCTTTGGGGTTGGTTGGTGACAACTATTTTTTTATTATATTTTTAGACTTATCTCATATGGTCTCCCCCCCCCCCCCCCCCCCCCCCCTCTTTTAACGCTATGTGGCGTTATTGGCTGCCTTGGATAGTGGTGTTAAAGCGCAACACGTAGTCTTATAATAACATTAGAGATTTATTTGTTTTAAATATGATACATCTGATAGTTGTTATGCGATCGTTTATATTTCTTTCTCACTCTACCTTTAGTTATACTTTATTCTAGGGCTGTTCACGAGCCGAGCCGAACCGAGCGGACCTTTGTTCGTGCTTAGCTCGTTTACAAATCGAACCGAGCAGAGCAGCTCATTTAAAACCGAGCCTCAAATCAAGCGAGCGTTTTTCGAGCAATAAATATTCTGAGCGAGCGTCGAGCGAAGTTCGAGAAATTTCGACAATGTCGCCCGATTTAAATTTGCTAAGAGAGATAGTGACAATGTTTGGTCTCAAGTTTTAATGTCTTTAAAAACATGCACATGTCATGGTATAATATTTTCCTTATGAATAACAATGTTGTGGTCAATGAGGTTATGATCATATTGCACGAACAATTACGTTGAGAGCAGGATACAATCGACTTAGGGTAACGACATGAAACATTGAGGCGATCTGTCGTTTATCGGTTTAGGGTTTAACTTTTAGATTTGATATTAATTTTTTATTGGCGTGGTTGGGCTAGTACGTATGGATATGTTTGTAAATTTGTATACAGTGGACCAAAATCTAATATAGTGGTATATCTAAAACTATAAATTTAATTTATATTTAAGTATATATGTATGTGTAATGTCTGTGTATATATAGGTGTGTGTGTGTATATATATGTGTATAATTTATATTTGTGTATATATATGTATATACATGTTTATATATGTATATGTATATGTATATGTATTAATTAAAAATAATAATTCGAGCCGAACCGAGCCGAGCGGACCTTTGCTCATGCTTGGCTCGTTAACAAACTGAACCGAGCGGAGCGGCTTGTTTACAACTGAGCGTCAAATCGAACGAGCATTTTTCGAGCAATTTCCGAACGAGCGTCGAGCGAGCGACGAGCGGCGAGCGATTTGAACGGCCCTACTTTATTCAGGATGCACAAGTGAATTGTGCGGTTCTTAACATTATATTGGTTTTAAAAATAATGCATCCATATAACATTAATGGTTCTTAGATTAATATATATTGTTGTGATAGAAATTCGTTAAGAATATGTCAACGAACATTATGCATATGGTAAATCGTTGTTTTAAATAGTTAATCGTCACACGAAAATATGGTTCTCATCACTTGTCGTCTGCCACTACCATCCATGCTAGCATTGACGTTATCCACCACCAATTTTTTCACTAGGGCCGCTACATCTCCAGCGAAAAAACTAGAAACATGCCCAACACTTAACAAACCTAGAACTCCATTACAAAAAATGTGTGAAATTGTATAATGTCACTTATCTTTAAGAAAAAGTCAAGATTAAGAACGATAGAAAGAAAAAAAAAACGTGCATGATATTAAAGAAACATGAAAATTGTCATACCACTGTACAAGAAAATTTGTGCTCTAAGCCTATAAGTCCCGAAACGAGATCACAATGATATCACACAAGTTTGTTTTGTGGCGGAATCACACAAACAAACAATGATTCAAGCACAAGAAAGATAGAAGAAGAAGAAGAAGAAGAAGAAGAAGAAGAAAGATTGTTGATTCAAAAGCTTCAACTTGCATACAATGATTTGTCTAATGCAAGTTGCAAAACAAGAAAACCAACACTAGCCCCTAATACATCATTTACTATTTACAGTAAAGTTTAGGGAGCACTCCCTCTAAACCCTAGGCCCATTAGCTCCTAAGCCCACTCTAATGCACAACCTTCTAGAAGCATGGTCCAACAATAATTAATAACTAATCCATAAACCTTTAGTGCCTAACAATCTCCCCTAGGTTTATTGGATTAGTGTTGATTCACTTTGGAGGACCACCATACAATGGAGCAGTATCTGCAAACAAACGATTCCCGAACACATTTCCAACCGCACTTGTCCACGACTTAGCGCATTCCTCATACTAATCATTCGTGCGTATTTGGTTTTGACCCAAGCTCGTGATATCCTCCTCGTGAAAGCTCACGAGATCCAAAGTGTCTGCTAATCGAATGGACCGTTCTTTGGTAACGATCACAGCTTCAGCCATTGTCGTATGCCCAGAACTGAAAGTCTTGTGAATTCCCTTTGCGAACTTGCGAGCAACTGGAATTATTTTCTCCTTGTCAGTTGGCGGCCAGATGACAGTCCTGATCGTTCGCTTAGTGTGAGGATCGCGAACGCCGTGACTTTTCTTCAAGAATGATTCAGCCACCTTCATGTTTTGAAAGTTTTTCTTTTAACTTCTTTTTCAAGTTTTGCATGAAACGCCCAACCTTTGCCTCTTTGATTAGGATCAGAATCGTGATAAGGAGCACGTAACAAGCTTTGCAAGTCAATATTCGTCCATGTTTCGAATTGAGATTCCTTCGCATAGTACTCCCTGTGACCGCTCTCGCGTGTTATCAACCACATGTTCTTGTCGTGATCATATCTCCAATTAGCAACTTTTGATTTGTTTCCGACTTTGTCGTAGTGACTCAATCCCAGTTCCATGACATATCGATCAGACTGTTTAGTTGGATCTTTGAGCTGGAAGTTCTCATCAAGAGGATTCATGTCTTGGTTTTTCATGAGCAGCATCTATTTGTTATTTTGCCTCTTTGCTGGCTTCTTTCTTTTCTTATTTGGATCGGCTGCTAGATAAGCGTTTAGGTCGGCTTCATGTTCAGCATCAACCGATCCTTTTCTTCAGTTGTTTGTTCACGTCGACCAACATTCATTTGATCATCATCTTTATCAACAAACTCGTTTTCGAACTTCTTTTCCAGCTTCCCTTTCAGATCATAAACAACTGACATCAGCAAGTTCACATCACCTTGAGTTGTTCTATAGTATGTTCTTTGCTGCTGATTTGTGCTTGCAGTGACGATAACTGTGCATCTTTCAATGCTGCATCTTGTTATAAAACAATCACTCTTCTTTGCAACTTCGCCACAGCAACATCTATATCATCGTTGCTATCACCTTGTGTAACAACCCGCACCTTCGCGCTTGTTACTCTCGTTAAACTCGTTACGCATAGCACCAGATATTCGGATCATAATGTAAGCTATATCGCAAACTACGCTACTTCACATATTTTTGCAAACACATCGCTATTTACAGCACGCAATATCACAACGCTTACATTTTTCGAATATATTATTACGTTATTGCTACGCTACCCGCAGACGCAGACGCAAACACAAACTCGAAAACGCAGACGTAAATGCAAATTAAAGGGGGCTCCATGGCTGAGGTGGATCCTAGGAGGCGCTGACATGGCCTGATAAAGCCCCTAGGGGGCTCCAACCACACCCTCCAGCCTTAGATAAAACTCATATGAGAGAAAATTTATTATAATATTACAAGTTGTTTTAAACATTACAAATGAACCTTTATTTATAGGCTGGTCTACTAGCTTACACATTGAATTCGGTCAAAGTAATCGACACATTAACTAGAAACATAATTGAAATAATAGACCATAATCGATATGTTATGTCGGTCAACATAAGCTACTCTCTAGACTTGATTTAAATAAAAATAAAAACCAATATTATAAAATAAAAATAACTATCACCCGTTCACAAATAAGTTGGCTTTTCGAGTTATCGGCCCTGCATCAAGTACACAAGAACACTTGAAATCTGTAATTTAGAAACATCACTTTTAGACGTCATTTTTACCTAAGTTTTTAAATTGGAAAACTTCCTCTAAAGAAAGACCCATCTCGATTTTGAACTTTATTCTTTAAAACTTTGTTTTATAAAAAGAACTAGTTCTATAAAGAGTAAATTGCCATTTTAGTCCCTGAGTTTTGTTCAAATTTGCCATTTTAGTCCAAATAATTTTCTTTTTGCCTCTGGGTCCCTGACTTTTCTCTTTTGTTGCCATTTTGATCACATACACTAACTCCATCTAAAAACTCCATCTTTAACCAGGGGTATTTTTGGGATTTTCATTTTAAATGTTTTCAATTGCCATTTTGATCCAATTCCAAAAAATCAAAAAAATTCCAAAAAATCAAAAAAAATTCCAAAAAATAATAAAAATTCTAAAAAATCATAAAAAATCTAAAAAATCAAAAACATTCCAAAAAATCAAAAAAATTCCAAAAAATTCTAAAAAATAATAAAAATTCTAAAAAATCATAAAAAATCCAAAAAACCAAAAAAAATCCAAAAAATCAAAAAAATTCCAAAAAAAATTCTAAAAAATAATAATAATTCTAAAAAATCATAAAAAAATACAGAAAATCTGTTTCGGCGAGAACCGTTTCGAACCCGAACCGTTTCGAGCTGAACCGTTTCGACGTGAACCGTTTCGACCCGAACCGTTTCGAGCTGAGCCGTTTCGACGCGAACCGTTTCGACCCGTACCGTTTTGACCCGAACCGTTTCGAGCTGAACCGTTTCGACGCGAACCGTTTCGACCAGTACCGTTTCGAGCTGAACCGTTTCGACGCGAACCGTTTCGAGCCGAACCGTTTCGAGCTGAACCGTTTCGAACCGAACCGTTTCTAGCTGAACCGTTTCGACCCGTACCGTTTCGAGCTGAACCGTTTCAAACTGAACCGTTTCGAGCCGAACCGTTTCGAGCTGAACCGTTTCGAACCGAACCGTTTCTAGCTGAACCGTTTCGACCCGTACCGTTTCGAGGCACGGTTCGCGTCGAAACGGTACGGGTCGAAACGGTTCGGCTCGAAATGGTTCGGTTCGAAACTGTTCAGCTCGAAACGGTTCAGCTCGAAATGGTTCGCGTCGAAACGGTACGGCTCGAAACGGTACGGGTCGAAACGGTTCGCGGCGAAACGATTCAGCTTGAAACGGTTCGGGTCTAAACGGTACGGGTCGAAACGGTTCACGTCGAAACGGTTCAGTTCGAAACGGTTCCGCTCGAAACGGTTCGGGTCGAAACGGTTCGGCTCGAAACGGTTCGCGTCGAAACGGTTTAGCTCGAAACGGTACGGGTCGAAACGGTTCGCGTCCAAACGGTTTAGCTCGAAACGGTTCGGGTCGAAACGGTACGGGTCGAAACGGTTCGCATCGAAACGGTTCAGCTCGAAATGGTTCGGCTCGAAACGGTTCGGGTCGAAACGGTTCAGCTTGATTTTTTAGAATTTTTATGATTTTTTAGAATTTTTATGATTTTTTAGAATTTTTATTATTTTTTAGAATTTTTTGGAATTTTTTTGATTTTTTTGAATTTTTATGATTTTTTAGAATTTTTTGGAACTTTTTTTGATTTTTTGGAATGTTTTTGATTTTTTAGAATATTTATGATTTTTTAGAATTTTATTATTTTTTGGAATTTTTTTGATTTTTTGGATTTTTTTTTTTTTTTGATTTTTTGGAATTGGATCAAAATGGCAATTGAAAACATTTAAAATGAAAATCCCCAAAATACCCCTGGTTAAAGATGGAGTTAGTGTATGTGATCAAAATGGCAACAAAAGGGAAAAGTCAGGGACCCAGAGGCAAAAAAAAAAAACTATTTGGACTAAAATGACAAATTTGAAAAAACTCAAGGACTAAAATGGCAATTTACTCTTCTATAAAAGACACCCTTTTGACTTATCTATATTACAAGTATAGCCACTCACCTATCGACTTATCTAAATTTACATTCAAAGTCCCTCAACTATTACAACATATCACAAACACTCTCACTCCATCTGTTCCAGTGAAAGCAAGCACTACCCCTTGACGAACCACCGCACCACCAGATGAACCAGCCCCGTCGCTCCACTCGCCTGCTTCAGCCACTATTATGGTGGGTTTGCGATTCCGATTACGATTAAGGAACCATCGACGTCTTTCACAGACTTTTTAATTTTATTTTCTGTTTGTGAATGCACTTAGGTAGCGTTTGGTATGAAGGAATAGAAGGTGGAATGTAATGGATCATTCTGATGGAATGAAAAGAAACATGTTTGGTTATCATATGGTAATGAAATGGTGCATTCCAAAGGAATGTAACTCCTTCCAAATATGACAATTTCCATTCCTTAGTATGAGGGTGTTTTTTTTCCATTCCTTCAAGGAATGAAAAGAAATATATTATTATTATTATTATTTATACTAATATTAATATATATCAAAAAATTATTATTAATTTTTTTACCATTAATATATTATTATTATTATTATTATTATTATTATTATTATTGATGCAATTATATTTTTGTTGTTCGGAAAAAAAAATATTTTTGTCATTTTTAATACATTTGTGTTTTGTTACTTCATCTTTTTTGTTTATTAAATTGTACAAAGTAATGATTTATTCTATTCACATATGAGTAACCAAACATCACAATGGAATGGAATGATCCATTTCATTCCGTTGTCCATTCCATTACCTGGTCCATTCCATTCTCTCATCCATTCCATTACCCCATACCAAACAGACCCTTAAACTTGATGTTTCTCTATGATTGTTCTATAACTTTTGATCTGTTTTTTTTATATATACAATTTCAACCTGTGTTTTGTGAACTAAAAGGGTGATTCTAACATTCTTTTATATATACAATTACATTGGATCCGTGTGCTATGAATCATCATCATGTAAATCCCATCAATAGCAAAGCTAAGGTAGGGTATGAGGAGGGTAAGATGTAGACAGCCTTACCTCTATCCCCGTAGGAATGGAGAGGCTGCTTCCAGTGAGACCCTGGCTCGATAGTAGTTTTGCAAGCCTTGGACATAAGGCACATGACACTTAGCAATCGGGACAAAGGCCGATTAGACCACCCATAGTTAGTGTTGTAAGAACCGCAAGGCGCTAGTCGGGCGGTGTGGTACCGACTAGCGATTAATAGGGATTAATCAGAATTAATCGGAGCGAGAATTTTATATGTAATTTTTAGTTATATACACAAACACATTTTTATATGTAGCTTTTTAAAGTAAACATGTTTTAACCCCTTATTAATCCATTTTTTAAGTAACCGGAAGGAATTTATAAGGTTTGGTCGAAATTTGGCCAGCGTTGTCTGGCCAAAGTAGGACCGTCATTGATTGCCTAGTGATTAATCGGTCATTAATCGGTGAACCTCCAATTAGTGACTAATCGGAGACTAGTCAGGATTTTTACAACCATGCCCGTAGTGGAGGTTTTTTGGCGCTTTTTCCCCAAAAAATGGCCCAAACACGCCCCTTACCTGCCCCCTTGGGCGTTTTTTTTTTTCAATTTTTTTGTCCCAGACGTTCTTTTTTCCACGCATTCCTTCAATTTTTTTGGCCAATGACCACACACCTTCCCAGTCTTTGGCTAATGACATTTATTTTATGGTTTTTATTTTTATCTTTTATTTAATTGTATTAGAATATAATGCCCCACAAGATTTCAATCCCCACTACACCCCTTTTAACATAATGCCCCACAATGCCCCATTGCTGACTGGACTGCCACATGGCGCAAAACGCCCAAGGGTGGGGGCATTATTTGTGTCTTCCGCTACACATGGTCTTAGTGCATGTGATCCCTTGTCTTTCGGCTATCAACACCACCACATGATACATGATTAACCGTCCGTCACTTTTAACATTATTATCACAAAATTAGTAAAATAACGTTAAAATTAGTGCAATTTCACTTTTGTCCCCCAAGGGCCCACGCAAACACATATATACATTATATCCTTAAACCTCAACCGGGGCGTAATCCGTGTGCTATGAATGCATCTGTTTATTGTTTTATGTTTAATTGGCCAATCTTGAACCAGTGAATCTTGGTTTAGTATTACGTTATTTTCTTCATTTACTCTATGAGATCTGCACCTCATCATCATCACTCAGTAAATTCCACCAATAGCAAAGCTAAGGTAGGGTCTGAGAAGGGTAAGATGTAGACAGTCTTACCTCTACCCCGTAGGAATAGAGAGGCTGCTTCCAGCGAGACCCCTGGCTCGATGGTAGTTTTGCATCAAGCCTTGGACATAAGACACATAACACTCAGCAATTGAGACAAATGCCGATTAGTGCATGTACCCCCTTGTCTTTCGGCTATCAACGCCACCACATGATGCATGATTAACCATCCCCGTCTTTTAACGTTAATTTAACGAAATTAGTAAGATAACGTTAAAATTAGTGCACTTTCACTTTTGCCCCCCGAGGGCCCACACATATATACATTATATGCGCATACCGCAAGCGGGGCGGACTATGAGATCTGCACCTGGTTGCTGAAAATTGGGTGGAGACCGAGTCTAATCAAATTTAGTGGTTTATTTCATCACATAACTTCTTGCATACATTACTAGCTTCAGTTGTCTTATTTCAGTACTTGGCTGCACGCATAAATAAGCGCACAAAGGCGACGAGGTCTAAAACCGAGGCGCAAAGCGCAAAAGCGGTGGGCTTTTCGTACCCGAGGTGCAAGACGATTATATAATTTTTTTTATATATTTTATAGGTTTTTAGCTTCCCCTACCCAAAATATAGCTATAAATAAGGTTTTTATACGATTTTACCTACATTTACAAGCCAAAAAACCCAAGGTGCAACAGTTTGCTACATGAAAACACCCCAGGTACGGTACAAGAGGTGCGCGCCTCAACCTCAAAAAAAAAAAAAAAAACCCCCAAAAAATGCACTTTTTCTGCGCTTTCTGTTTTCAGCTCCCCTCGGGTGACATAAGGCGCTGAGGCCTGTGCCTAGACGCGCCTCAGGTGCGCTTTTTAAAACCCAGGTTAAGATAAATGGTCTCTGTGATGCTTAGAAAGTTATATTATGTAGAAGATTCTTGGTTTTAAAAAGCGAGATGCGCACAAAAGCGACGAGGTCTAAAACCGAGGCACGAAGCGCAAAAGCGGTGGGCTTTTCGTACCTAAGGCGCAAGCTAATTATATATATTTTCTATATATCCATAGGTTTTTAGCTTTCTACCCAAAATATAGCTATAAGGTTTTTGTATGATTTTAGCTGCATGTACAAGCCAAAAAAACCCAAGGTACAACAGTTAGATGCATAAAAACGCCTCGGGTACAAGAGTCGCACGCCTCGGTCCAAAAAATCCCAAAAAAACGCGCCTTTTTAGGGCTTCTTGTAATTACTCTAGGCGCTGAGCGAAAAAGCCCTAGGGTGTTAGCCTTGTTGAGCCAGGCGTGCTTTTTAAAACCAAGAGAAGATTGTTATTATTATGTAGAAGGTTCACTAGATGTTGCACTTCATAGCAAAGAATATCAGTTAGTGTTGTTATAATTGGCATCATATCTTTAGTATGGCACCAGAGCCGTTCCTACGTTTTTAGAGGCCCTAAGCGAACTACGAAGTGGAGGCCCTTTTACAAAATTTTCCTTTTCAACACATTTAATAACAAAACCCTCCTCCTTTACCCGGGCTTGGGAACAACAATTATAAACTAAAAATTTTGTAATTGGCGTAGGTTCGTTATTTGTAGGTTCATTATTTGTCGGTTTGTTATTTGTAGGTATATCATTCGTAGCTTCATTATTTGTAGGTATATCATCGTTTGGAGGTTCACTTGTATAGAATTTTAGAAGTGCCCCCCTTTGTGATTCGATTAAAGCTTCATGTTTAAGTGTTTTTTTTGCCTTTTTGCATAACCGGATTCAAAAGTTCGGATTCGATTCGACATTGCTAAAATATAAATCTATTATAGAGATTAACAATGAGCCCTAAACAACAAACTAAAATAATAAAACAAGCCCTAAATGCCTAACAACAAATAAGCCCTAATTCCCTAAACAACAACTTAAAATCAACAAATGAGGAGGTCTAAGCTGAGTGAGAGCCACAAAATTAATTCGCAAAAAGGATTCAACGTGCCAAATAGCCGATGTGTTCCAGCCTCCAGGTTCCAAACCACTAGAACTGATTTCAAAATCAAACCGATTTCACAAAATTGAATCAGAGTACTGCTGCTGCAAATCACAAAACTTATTTCGAATCAGAAACGGATTTCAAACTGATTTCACAAAATTGAAGTTGCCAATGTGTTCGATTTCAGACTTTGAGTAACTTCAGTTCATATAAAAAGAAAACCCTGCCTTTTATCACGTACAGTCCAAATTTGGGCTTAATCTATCTTGTAAAAATGGGCCTAGTATAAGAAAACCCTATTAGAAAAATGGTGGCCCTTCAAATCTGGTGGCCCTAGGCCTGAGCCTAGGGTTGTATGCCTATTGGGCCGGCTCTATATGGCACTGTGTTTTTTAACATAGACTATTTACTGCATGTTTGTTTAAAATTGACTTGCTGCATAAATGTCCAGAATCTAGGTTCACACGTTGGTCCTGAATTCATATTTAATTGAATAATTAAGGTCTCAATCTTATGAATAAGTCGCTAGTAGTTTATACAACTTGTTACTTGTAGTATGTTTAATGTTTATGTGTAACATAAATGTTTGCGTTTATATGGATTCTCACAGATTTATAGCAGATGTGATCACATATTTTAATCGTTTTAGCATTTCCATTCTAGTTTTATGAGGCATAATTATTTAGTGAAATGTATGATTCACTCATGGTTATGGTTATCATTTTGCACTGGTTGGTTTTATGATATATGCTTTTTTAAATCTCGGTTAACCCGAACCCAGAAATAATAGAGTAAATTACAAGTTTTGTCCTTTATGTTTATACCAAATTACAGGCGGTGTCCTTTGTCTTTAAATTTGATGAGTTTTGTCCTTAACGTTTCAAAATCCTGCACGTTATGTCCTTTAGCCCTAACTCAGTCAGATTTTTTTGTTAAATATGGTCATGTGACCCTCACATGAGGGCATATCTGTCTTTTCACCATTATGTGGACTATTGTGTAAATGTTTATTATCTAGGGACTGTTATGTAATATAATGAAAAAATATATAATTAAAAATAAACTTGTAAACTCTCTGTCTCTCTCTCCAGCCTACACTTTCTTTCTCTAACCTTCAGAGCACACCACCATGCTGCCACCGGTCACTCTTCCTCCTGTCGCTGCCGCCGGACAAACACACCTACCTTCACACCTAGGGTTTCATCAGCCGCCGCCGGACAAACGCACCTGCCTCCTCCCGTCGTCGCCACCGGACAAACGCACCTGCCTCCGCACCTAGGGTTTCGTCAACCACCGCCGGACAAACGCACCTACAGTCACCGTTTGGGGATAATACTTTTGAATTTGTGTTTTTCAGGTGACGGTGGATTAGACAGATCGGAAAAGCAGGGGAGTTTGATGTAGGGTTATGGGGTTGTGGGAATAAGTTAATTAGTAGTAAAAAATCAATGTTTTATTAAGAATCTTGAAACAGAGTGTTGTGTTCTTGACTTAATCTTGATCTTCCTGTGTAAAGTGATGAGTGTTTATGTTTTTGTTGATTGAGAAAGAATGTGAAAAGTTTGTGGGGTTTGATTATTTGAAGAAGTTGAGAAGTGGGAAGTTGGATATGGTTGTTAGACAACAAGCAGGTGATTGGATTTTAAAGGTATGTTCATCTACATCATGTTATTTCACATTTTTTTCTTGTAAGTTGAATTCCCTGTAAGTATTTATTTCACATTTTTTGCTTGTTTTTTGAGAAACATTTTATGATATCAATTGTTCATTGACTAAATTTTCAATTGTAATTTGCTATTTAATAAACAAAAGACAAAGATTGGACTGTAACCTGTTTATCACTTGTTTCCAAAATGGAAGACTAAAGTTCCTCACATTCTTGATTTAAAGGTTCAGCTTTTTGATTTCATAAAAAATGTTGACTTTTTAGCACAGTCAAACTAAATTGGTTTTGATGTTGAGAATATGGATGTTCTGCAGGTTTGTGAATAAAAATATGCATTTGAAGCAAAAACCATTCAAAAGATGGAGCTTCTTGTGCTGACAACGTTGAAATGGAGGATGAAGACAGTGACATCGTTTTCTTTAATTGATGCTTTTTCAGCCACCTATATCTGTTGTTAGAGAGAGAAGAGAGGTGTATTTATATATTCTTTTATTTTTAAGTTTTATACAAATGGCCCTTATTAAAAGCTTTTTACAAAATAACTCATGAAAAGGTGAAATGACAAATATGCCCTCATGTGCAAGTCACATGACCATATTTAACAAAAAAATCTGACTGAGTTAGGGCTAAAGGACATAACGTGAAGGATTTTGAAACGTTAAGGACAAAACTCATCAAATTTAAAGACAAAGGACACCGCCTGCGATTTGGTACAAACATAAAGGACAAAACTTGTAATTTACTCGAAATAATAATTAGATAAACTTCTATAATATATTTTACTAGAAATCAATCGGTTACGTTTATGTTCAATCATATCATAATATGCAATCAAATCACATCCGCTAACGTGTTTTGTTCCGTTATATTACATTATAATATACAATCAAATCATATTCGCTAACGTGTTTTGTTCCGTTGTATTACATTATAATATACAATCAAATCATATCCGCTAACGTGTTTTGTTCCGTTACGTTACACTTTGGTTAATCAAATCAAACTCGGATCCAATCAAAACTAATCGGGTTAAAAACGATTATATAATCAAAACACAACAACTTCCTCACCACAAACCCTAAATTCTACCAAAAAATTCCTACATTTCATCCTTCACACAAATTAACCACTCTAACATGGACCAATCGACTCCGTTTAACGACCGTCTCGTATTGGCTCCAACTCACGATCACATGGCCGATAAGTACGACGATCTTGATACAGAGTTTGAACCTCAGCTTTTCAGTTCTCTAGAGCGACATTTGCCACAACATCTTCGAGATGCTTCCAGAGACACGAAGCATGAGCGCATGCAGCAAATTCTACATCGTTATTCGACCAAAGAAGAATGTCATCGAGTGAGAATATCCATCCTTAATCCATACACATTAGTTTATAAATTTTATGCATATCACACACGAATTATGTAATTTGTGCTTAAAATCTTGAATTACTGAAATTGATTAGATTCGGGAATGTTAAAATGCATCTAGATTGATAATCAATCACCTTCTAATTTTGCAGTAAAACATGACTTCTGATTGATCAGTTTCAATCTGGTCTTTTAATGGTAAATTAATAACAGTCTTCAAGTTAGTTGTGAATTTAGAGTTAACAAATGTGCTTTAATCTTAAATTGTTTAATCTTGATTATCTTTATTGTTTTAAGTTAATTTTTTAATCATAATTATTAGCTAGTGTTGACTTGATTGACTTTGTCAGTTAGCTAGTTAGTTTGTTAGATTATGTATCTCATTGTAATCACTCCTTTTTGTAATTAATCAAATCATAGTGAACGTTTACTCTCTCTCTCTCTACTTTCTCTCTCTAAACACACTACTGATTTTTATAATTTTTTTTTGCTTCAATTTCAACAGCGGCAGGTGCTCGAAAAATACCGGCAAAAAATTGCATCCGATTATCAGGTAAAATTCAACAGTTTACACAAGTGCATTATGCGTCCGTATGCATATAAATGTCAGTATATTATTTGATTTGATTTTTTTTTGTATAATTTTTTCAGCGTATATTCCAAGACCCATATATGTTGAATCCTAAAATATTCTTCCAGCCGACATTTTTAGAGGCCTTCAGAGCCAAGGAGGGAAAGAATCTCGTAACAAGTATTAGAAGCATAATGTCTGAACCCGTACCAGGAGTCTATACATTTAACATGCTGAATCTGAATTTCTGTCAAAAGTTAATACACGAGGTTGTTAAATTATTAACCAAATTGCAATGTTTTCAGAACCGGACTGGACGTCGAACTGGTCTCCTTACCGGTTCAATGGTTTGACCGGTCGGACCGGACGTAAGAACCGGAAGGTGTCATAAATATTATAAAATTTAGTAGGGTTAAATCTGAAAAAATATACAAAAAAATCCGGTTCGACCGGCCGGTCCGGGTCTGAAAACACTTCCAAATTGTGATCAGGAACTTATGATTATACGTTTTTTAATAAAACTGTGATTGCTTAGGTGAAACATTTCGAAGCGTGGGCTCGCAACACGGACTCTAGCATCTTGCGCCCGAACACAGGGAATGGATACGGTGTTTCTCTTGATGACATTGGCATGAAAGCCACACTTGATAAGCTAATGGAAGATTACATAAGCCTTATTTCAAGAGGTAATTTTTATTATAAAAAGTTACATGAGGTTTGGCTATTTTTGCAAAAGTGGCCAAACCTCAAGGACAAAATGGACATTTTACTCAAAAACTTATATAGCCACATGTTTTCTTACACCGTATTTGTGTAGTTTTGTTTCCTGATGTTGGAGGAGGTTCTCTTGATTCCCGTCATGGGTATGTACTTCAATATGGAAGGGATAAAGTTATTAAAGAGGGTATGTGATTGTTTCATCTATCAAAATTCTTAGACTCCGATTTATTTGTTTTTGAACGCTTATATGTTAATAATATATTATCAGTTTCAGATTTGCATGTGGATGACTCAGAAGTAACCTTACATGTATGTTTGGGCAATCAGTTTGCTGGTGGGGAGTTGGTTTTCGGAGGTCAACGGTGTAAGGACCATGTGAACGGTGGAACACATATTGAGAAGGTACATACGTGTATATATGTATAGTGAAAGTGTTTATAAAACTCAAAAACCCTAATCATAACCATGCGTGATTATGTTTTTTTCAACATGCGTGATTAGGGTTTTGAGTTTTTTCCGTTGTTTCTAATGTGTTAAATGAATCTTTTCATTTCCCTTCGTATACGCTGACAGGAATTCGACTATCTCTTACCTGTCGGTGGACAAGCAATTATTCACCGTGGTTGTCGACTATATGGTGCGAAACCCATCAAATTCGGACATAGATATAACTTTTTGATGTGGTTCAAAAGGTATGTGATTATCTGATTTTCAATTGTTGTAATTGTAATGCTTCCTAATCTTACTATTTAAATTCTTTTTGCAGTTCTGTATTTAGAGAGCTGCAATCACATGATAAAGGATTTAAAGACTTTTGTGATGAATGTCAAAGCCAGAAGATTGCAAGGCTTAATGAGTGGGTGGCTGCGAAGAAAAAGGTAATATCGTGTTTGCTTTGCTTGCGTGTCACCTTATGGAAGTTTCTAGAAACTAATTGTTTCTGTTTGATGTTATCAGGGGTTGGGCTTGTAGGTTGAGGAGATGATGCTTCTTGAATCTTTATCAAAAGATTATTATGAATCTTGTTTGTTTTCACCATGTTGTTTGTTTTTATGGTTCTAATGTTGTCTGTTATTATGATGGAATGTTGTTGTTAGAACATAGAATGTTTGCTTTTTGTGTTTTTCTCTATGATGGAATGTTGTTTGTTGGCAAGTAAAACCGGTTTTTGGTGCTTTTTTTGTTCTCGTTTCTAAGACATGTTTTAGACTCTGTTGTAGGTTAACGCCACCATGCCAAATTAGTATTGGGGGCGTTAAATACCACTCCCTTTAGTTATTTGAGGGGCACCAATGCCCTCTTCCGCCAACTTAAGAACAGTCATTAAGCCCCCCCCTTTTTTTGAAAAGTACAGTCATTAAGCTCTTGAGAGATGGCCCAACCCCTTTTAACCAAACATATCAATTTTTATTTTCTTTAATTTAATTAGTTATCAATTACACCTACTTATTGGGTGGTTTAGTTATTGCCCCACGACCTACGTTGCAACACTTTTTAGATGGTTTAGTTATTTCATAGAAAAAGAAACTCTCTTTATCAAATCAAGTTTTTTTTTTCTTTTTAAATAGTTAAATCATATTTCTATTTTCTAATTTATTTGTTTATTCAAACAAATTAGAATTTTTTTTAGTTATGATGTTTATTTTATTTTTTATATTCTGTATATATTATTTGAGATCTTATAAAAGTATTTATTTCTTACACTTTTTTACAAACTAAAACAAAGTTCTTACACTTTTTTACAAACCAAAACAATGTTATTTGACACGATTACAATTAAAGTAAAAGATTTTGATTAAAGTAAAACTAGGTGTTTACCCCCGCGCTTCGCGGCGGGAGTGTGTATGATCGTTTTTCTCCACGCAAGTGGGTGGAGTTTGGTCATTATCGGTTTGCTTTGTCGGAAAACGTAAAGCCGAACACCGATATCGTTTTCATTATGGCAAAATACCGGCAAGGATGTTTACTCATAAGCGGTTGTGTCTCGTCACGATAACATTGCCGTTATAGCATGCAAAAAAAATACTTGATTTTGAATATAACTATGTTTTTAAACAAATCTACAGTATACGTTGACACACACAAAAAAAAAAAAAAAAACTAAAAACAACCGTACACCTAAAAATCTAAAAACAACCGAACATTTCATTATTTTTCTTTAGTTAACAAACGAATAGCAATGAAAAAGTAACTACCCTTTATTGAAGGTTCAATCTGCAATTTTAAATTTTGTACTTATCATTGTTCAAATAAAATAAAAAAACAGAACCATATATTCAATTTTTTTTTTAGAAACACCCAAAGCTAAGGGTACAACCACCTTTAGCTCAAAATTGTTGCTTATTTATAATGTTTAATGTTTAATAGTTTATTTAGCTTGGATTTATTTATAGAAAACACATTCAAAAGTAATTATCTATTCTACAACTTTTTGTATCATATTTCACGTTCATGGTTTAGACTAGTGGGTGTGTGCATTGCCGGCTTGGCGTTTTGGTCTTTAGTGTCGGGTGCTCCACCTCGTGTTGGCTTTTGGTGGGCGTTGCCCGCTTGGGGTGGCAATAGTACTTGGCGTGGGGCGCTGGCCTAGGGTGACGTGTCTGGCAATGGTTGGCTGTGTGTTGATGGCCGTTTGGCTAGCCCCTTCCACAACGGCCGTCTAGCCACGCCTCTTCCACACCCCACTTTTTTGGGTGTGGACTGGTGAAGCCCACGCCTACCACGTGTCAAGCAATAGCCCCAACCCAAGCCCCTCCACACCCCATAGTCTTAGTTATTGTTGAAGGGCGATTGTATTTTTCTTTGGATGCACGGCCGGCTATAACATCGACTTATAATCTTGTTGTAGCAACAGGCTATTTTTACAGGTTCAACTGCCTCCATGAACAAGAAAGCTTTGCAGTGTCTTTAAAGGCCATTGAACATAATCAGAAACAATTAAACGCAAGAGGCGCATAACGGCATTGTTCTGTAATAATAAACCTTCTTAACTAATCACCGGAAACATTTACTAATCTATTCTTCGTGTTCTTCTTCATCACCGCTACTCCCTCCAAACATCGACGCCATTTTCATGGCAAAATTCGCAGCCATTTCCCGTCTTTGGAAATCAGGCATCAACCTCAAACTGTCGCGCATACTTCCGATCTCAGACAATAACTGTTCCATATCCTCGAGTTCGAAATGCGTATCTCCTTCGTCGGCTTCTTCATGTGCTTCGGGTGTTTCTTTTTCTCTTTCGGTTTCGATCTCTTCTTGTGATTGTGATGTTGATGGCTGCGTATCTACGTTAACTGGTCTTTTGTTATTGAGATCTGGTTCTGTATTGTCGTTGGTTGCGGAAACCCATGATACGTCTGTATCGTCCCATCGTTCTACAGATCCAGCTGATAAGACTTCGTACTCGAATTCGTAATCCGCTTCTTCATCCGATGAATCTGGAATTGGGGAACCAGAAAAAATAAGATGTCGAAAAGTTCATGGTTGTAAAAATCGCTAAACGCTAGTTGGGGGGTGGGGTAATGACTAGTGATTTATCGAGATTAATAAGGATTAATCGGATTGGAATTTTATATGTAATTTTCAAACTTATATATATACACACACAAAATAATTCAAAATTTTAAATATAATTTTTTAAACTTATTTACTCGGAATGGATTAATAAGTATGAATTTTAAATACTTCAAAGATTTGGACCGCTTTTGACGGACTTTGACAGAAATTTGACTGACTACCGATTATAGGTCCAACTGGGTGAAATTTAATCGGTAAACTACCGATTATTACCTATTAATCCCGATTTTTCAACACTTCTAAAGTCGCGCATTTGGAAAGTTGAAAATTTTGACCCATATGCTTATACATGTATTGATTTGGGGTTGACTTTATTCTGGGTCAAACAGGTGAAATAATAAAATAAAAATAAAATAGGACCTTAAAAAGAGACGGGAAAAAGTGTTTTTATTTGCATAAATAAATTAAAACATCCTAAATCATGTTATTCGAAAAACTTAGATTACCACTGAAACAATATTTTGTTTGCAATCATACTCGACACACTAATATTACACAAATAAATTAATCAAATAGTGTTTCAAGTCAACTCATCCCGACCCCTACCAAAAGACTACATATTTTGACCTGTTACCCAACCAGTCTATCTGGTCAATATTGCCAACTCTATAATAAAATAAGAAAAATGTATAATAACCTTCTTGTTCAGGTAACGTAGGTTGATTTATAGTATCACCGGATTTCAACACCATTCTAGGCCACATATGAGTTATTAAAGTACCTCTGAGCGAGCCAAATTTATAAATCCCAAGATCCTTAAATCGTTTGATACACATCTTATATATTAACCGGTTGCTTCTAAATAAATAAAGTCCCATCTTCTATATGGAATTTGGCTTGTTAGGAAATGTTACTACTAAAATGCTGATTTAAACCTTAGTGTAAAAGGAAGTACAAGTAGCTAATTAACATAATTAATCTTTGTGAAAATCCAAGAATTTAAAACCTTGAAGTTTCCGTCATCTTAGACCTTTGCAAGATGCCAAAGTTGTAAGAGCATGCTAGGCATGCAATGGCTGAGCAATCTGGCCCCACAACTGAAAAATTAGCATGAGTTTCGGAATCCACGAAGTTGCATGGTCAAGGCTTGAAGTTTGTAAAATTTTTGTTTTCTGGCCACCGGTTACGGACCGCAAGGCCCTAGGCTTACGGTCCGTAAGGTGCATACCTGGGCGATTTCAGCAAAGGTCGGTTACGGACCGTAACAGTTTCAGCATACGGTCCACAAGAGAAGCTTACGGACCGCAAGAGCTTAGGCTTACGGTCCGTAAGGCTGTCGCTGCCAGCAGGTTTTGGACAGCTGCCTGTTCAGCCTGTTGCACCGACTTAGGGGGATGGTTTTCGAAACCAGGGACTTGCTAGGCAGTATTTAGCCACATAGGGGCACCTGGGATCATCTCATAACACTTATAGAGTCACTTGGCATGATCTTGGACCTTGTGGTTCACTATATAAGGACTTGTGTTGTAACTATATGCACTTGCTCATTTGGAACTTTGGCTCAAGACTTCTCTGGAGCTTTTCTGGACAGCAACAAGTTCTCATTAAGTCTCTAACCCTAATTAGGACCTTTGTAAGTGTCCTTAATCCTTTTTAATCCCTTTTAGCTTAGTTAATTAGCTAAAAGTCAAACCATCGTAAATAAGGTTTGACTTCGAGATTAGTCCATAATTACTCAGTAATATCTCGAATTAAAAATACCTTTAAGAAGGTAATTATGTGGGTAACAAACCCTTAAAAGGGTATTATCAGATTCCCATCTAGACCATGTTAATTGTCGAGTCAAAGTACACTTTAAAAAGTCAACAGAATGCTTAAAACCAAAATTCACGCATAATTAGCAATGTAGGATACATGCAACCTGTTTGATCATTAATATAACATGGTAACTAATGTAAGAACATGTCCCAACATGTTCAACTCGACAATTTTCTGTTTAGACCCGGTTTGGAACCGAAAGTCGCATAGTTTGACTTTCGCTTTGACTTTCAGCTCTGACCCGTTTTAGCCAAGATTAGGAATGCCTTAGAGCTTCTTTTGGACATAGTAACATGTTGGTATAACCTCCTGTGATTATACGGCTTGGTTCACTAGTTGTCTAATTATTATGCAAGTTTCCGTTAAATGCCATATGTTGACTATTATGCCCAAATATCCATAAAATGTGATTTTTGAAAATATAAAAAGGTAGACATCTTAGTTACTGAATTATAAACTTGTACCCGAAATTTGACATCAGTTTGAGGTCTAAAATTTAAGTTATGCTCACTAGCGTAATTAGGAGCTTTCTTAGTAAATAATTAGCGTAATTAGCATATAGCCTAACTAAACCCAAATTTTATATCAAAACTTTATACCCACTGATATATAATAATATTTTGGGATTTTTAAATATTTTTATTTATTTTTAGGCTGAGTATAACTTAGATTCCTAAGCTTATTTCGGTAATTGCCGGTTATGCCCTTTTTGGCTATAAAATGAATTTCATAAATCCTTTTGATCCCAAACCTTCTTCTACTGATTTATTATGATAAATATATTATTTTGAGCCTTCTAGAATTATAAAAATATCAGCTTTCTTTTAAAACCGGAAATGGCCCCAAATCGCCTTTTTAGGCATTTTTACGACATAGTCTATGTCAAAACTAGTTTATATATATAAGGGGCAATACCTACCTACTGATATATTTAGTAAAATTTTATATTGTAACAGTAAACTAAAGATTGAAACTCAGATCTCCAGTTTTGACCTTATAGGCTTATGTGAAATTACCAAAATGCCATTCTGGTGCATAGGATGGTTATAATTAATAAAATTCACATATATTTGATACTATACTGTTATAACATGATAAACTAAGTATAAATACTGATCTATTCAGATATGTAACTCAGATTACTGGTTTAACTCTTTTATACCCTTCTAAATGACCAAAATGCCCTTATAAGGCGTAATTTGAGTTTAAAATCATTTGGGGCATAATAGGACATATCTTACTGATATCACAACATATTTAGTACATATAATCTCAGGAAACTTGTATATGAATTATATGGTTACCCGTTACGCATTTTCGCGTTCGGATCGGCTTATGTAACTAGTTTACACATATTAGCCGAAACGGGTCAAACCGTATCATCTTTGTCTCAAAATCTAGAATGTGTTTAGTTTACCCATAATATACAAGTCTCCAAACTTGTTGGGTCTGAATCGCATTCCTTTCCGGTTTTCGCCTTTCATGCGATTAAACCATAATTATCCTTTGAAACTAACCGGTCTAAGCTTAGGCTAAATTAAAGATCCGTTAGGATTCTAATAGGTTATTATAAACCTTCGTTCCAGAATAGGAGACCAGTAAAAGACACTTGCATTTGCTTATTGTGGTTTTATACTTGCTCAGGTAAATATTTTTAACTTATTTTCCCTTATACGGGCTTGGGGTACGGTATATAAAATACCGCTTGGTCGGGCATTTGACCTTAATCGATTAGTGGTTAAGTATTATCAAGATGACCCGTTTGAAAATTGGTTTTGTTTGTTTTACGCCTTTGGGAGTTTAATGACCATGTCCCGGATATCCTTGGCATCATTCATGAAATGACCACGACCTTGACACGCGGGTGTAGGCGTACACCTGACAATGTGTCCATATTTATTAATGTATAACCGTTGGTTTCCCGCCGCGGATTTATACTATGTGGTGTGTCTATTAATCTTAAACCCGACACGAACCGGGCGACTGAACGCATAACAAACATGTAATTCTTTTACAAGTTTAAATTTGATTAATTATCCTAAGTTATAAAAAGTTTTGTGCCATGTGCATTCAAATCAATTTTTAAAATGTTTTCAAAATGAGTCAGTTAAATTGTATTTACCAGTGTAAACTGACGTATTTTCCCCAAAAAGATTAAGTGCAGGTTCTACATGTAATAGGCTGGTTACTCCTTAGCATCGTTAGAGTCTCGTAAGCTTGGGATGCCATTCATCTGTTGAACAATTTTCCTTTTTATATTGATCCGCCTGTGGATCTATTTCAGCTACTATGTGATACTTGGATATTACAATATGTTTGGTTGAAATAAATCTATTTTTGCTTCCGCTGATAATTTGTGTTGTTTGACTATGATGATATCAACTACGTCACGTTACTCCCCCACCGGTGACGCGTGGATAATTAGGGGTGTGACACCCCTAATACATCATTTACTATTTACAGTAAAGTTTAGGGAGCACTCCCTCTAAACCCTAGGCCCATTAGCTCCTAAGCCCACTCTAATGCACAACCTTCTAGAAGCATGGTCCAACAATAATTAATAACTAATCCATAAACCTTTAGTGCCTAACAATCTCCCCTAGGTTTATTGGATTAGTGTTGATTCAGTTTAGAGGACCACCATACAATGGAGCAATATCTGCAAACAAACGATTCCCGAACACATTTCCAACCGCACTTGTCCACGACTTAGCGCATTCCTCATACTAATCATTCGTACGTATTTGGTTTTGACCCAAGCTCGTGATATCCTCCTCGTGAAAGCTCACGAGATCCAACGTGTCTGCTAATCGAATGGACCGTTCTTTGGTAACGATCACAGCTTCAGCCATTGTCGTATGCCCAGAACTGAAAGTCTTGTGAATTCTCTTTGCGAACTTGCGAGCAACTGGAATTATTTTCTCCTTGTCAGTTGGCGGCCAGATGACAGTCCTGATCGTTCGCTTAGTGTGAGGATCGCGAACACCATGACTTTTCTTCAAGAATGATTCAGCCACCTTCATGTTTTGAAAGTTTTTCTTTTAACTTCTTTTTCAAGTTTTGCATGAAACGCCCAACCTTTGCCTCTTTGATTAGGATCAGAATCGTGATAAGGAGCACGTAACAAGCTTTGCAAGTCAATCTTCGTCCATGTTTCGAATTGAGATTCCTTCGCATAGTACTCCCTATGACCGCTCTCATGTGTTATCAACCACATATTCTTGTCGTGATCATATCCCCAATTAGCAACCTTTGATTTGTTTCCGACTTTGTCGTAGTGACTCAATCCCAGTTCCATGACATATCGATCAGACTGTTTAGTTGGATCTTTGAGCTGGAAGTTCTCATCAAGAGGATTCATGTCTTGGTTTTTCATGACCAGCATCTATTTGTTATTTTGC
Organism: Helianthus annuus; assembly: GCF_002127325.2. NCBI lineage: Eukaryota > Viridiplantae > Streptophyta > Magnoliopsida > Asterales > Asteraceae > Helianthus > Helianthus annuus. The sequence continues at coordinate 102,645,532 of NC_035445.2, forward strand.
TTCTTTGCTGGCTTCTTTCTTTTCTTCTTTGGATCGGCTGCTAGATAAGCGTTTAGGTCGGCTTCATGTTCAGCATCAGCCGATCCTTTTCTTCAGTTGTTTGTTCACGTCGACCAACATTCATTTGATCATCATCTTAATCAACAAACTCGTTTCCGAACTTCTTTTCCAGCTTCCCTTTCCCTTTCTGATCATAAACAACTGACATCAGCAAGTTCACATCACCTTGAGTTGTTCTATAGTATGTTCTTTGCTGCTGATCTGTGCTTGCAGTGACGATAACTGTGCATCTTTCAATGCTGCATCTTGTTATAAAACAATCACTCTTCTTTGCAACTTCGCCACAACAACATCTATATCATCGTTGCTATCACCTTGTGTAACAACCCGCACCTTCGCGCTTGTTACTCTCGTTACACTCGTTACGCCTAGCACAAGATATTCGGATCATAATGTAAACTATATCGCAAACTACGCTACTTCACATATTTTTGCAAACACATCGCTATTTACAACACGCTATATCACAACGCTTACATTTTTCGAATATACTATTACGCTATTGCTACGCTACTCGCAGACGCAAACGCAAACTCGAAAACGCAGACGTAAATGCAACTTAAAGGGGGCTCCATGGCTGAGGTGGATCCTAGGTGGCGCTGACGTGGCCTGATAAAGCCCCTAGGGGCTCCAACCACACCCTCCAGCCTTAGATAAAACTCATATGAGAGAAAATTTATTATAATATTACAAGTTGTTTTAAACATTACAAATGAACCTTTATTTATAGGCTGGTCTAGTAGCTTACACATTGAATTCGGTCAAAGTAATCGACACATTAACTAGAAACATAATTGAAATAATAGACCATAATCGATATGTTATGTCGGTCAACATAAGCTACTCTCTAGACTTGATTTAAATAAAAATAAAAACCAATATTATAAAATAAAAATAACTATCACCAGTTCACAAATAAGTTAGCTTTTTGAGTTATCGGCCCTGCATCAAGTACACAAGAACACTTGAAATCTGTAATTTAGAAACATCACTTTTAGACGTAATTTTTACCTAAGTTTTTAAATTGGAAAACTTCCTCTAAAAAAAGACCCATCTCGATTTTGAACTTTATTCTTTAAAACTTTGTTTTATAAAAAGAACTAGTTCTATAAAAGACACCCTTTTGACTTATCTATATTACAAGTATAGGCACTCACCTATCGACTTATCTAAATTTACATTCAAAGTCCCTCAACTATTACAACATATCACAAACACTCTCACTCTATCTGTTCCAGTGAAAGCAAGCACTACCCCTTGACGAACCACCGCACCACCAGATGAACCAGCCCCGTCGCTCCACTCGCCTGCTTCAGCCACTATTATGGTGGGTTTGCGATTCCGATTGCGATTAAAGTACCATCGACGTCTTTCACAGACTTTTTAATTTTATTTTCTGTTTGTGATTCTAACATTCTTTTATATATACAATTACATTGGATCCGTGTGCTATGAATCATCATCATGTAAATCCCATCAATAGCAAAGCTAAGGTAGCGTATGAGTAGGGTAAGATGTAGACAGCCTTACCTCTATCCCCGTAGGAATGGAGAGGCTGCTTCCAGTGAGACCCTGGCTCGATAGTAGTTTTGCATCGCCTTGGAAATAAGGCACATGACACTTAGCAATCGGGACAAAGGCCGGTTAGACCACCCATAGTCAGTGTTGTAAGAACTGCTAGGCGCTAGTCGGGCGGTGTGGTACCGACTAGCGATTAATAGGGATTAATCAGAATTAATCGGAGCGAGAATTTTATATTTAATTTTTAGTTATATACACAAACACATTTTTATATGTAGCTTTCTAAAGTAAACATGTTTTAACCCCTTATTAATCCATTTTTTAAGTAACTGGAAGGAATTTATAAGGTTTGGTCGAAATTTGGCCAGCGTCTGGCCAAAGTAGGACCGTCATTGATTGCCTAGTGATTAATCGGCCATTAATCGGTGAACCTCCAATTAGTGACTAATCGGAGACTAGTCAGGATATTTACAACCATGCCCGTAGTGGGGGTTTTTTGGCGCTTTTTCCCCAATAAAACGCCCAAACACGCCCCTTACCTGCCCCCTTGGGCGTTTTTTTTTTTCAATTTTTTTTTTGTCCCAGGCGTTCTTTTTTTGCACGCATTCCTTCAATTTTTTTGGCCAATGACCACACACCTTCCCAGTCTTTGGCTAATGGCATTTATTTTATGGTTTTTATTTTTATCTTTTATTTAATCGTATTAGAATATAATGCCCCACAAGATTTCAATCCCCACTACACCCCTTTTAACATAATGCCCCACAATGCCCCATTGCTGACTGGACTGCCACATGGCGCAAAACGCCCAAGGGTGGGGGCATTATTTGTGTCTTCCACTACACATGGTCTTAGTGCACTACCACATGATACATGATTAACCGTCCGTCTTGGTTTAAAAAAGCGCGAAGCGCTCCGAAGCGTTTTGGTTCCAAAAGCTTTAAGCGAAGCTTCAAGCGCGAAGCGAGAGCTTCACGTATACGAAGCGCTCCATATTATATATAATTATATATAATGTTAATTTTATATATATGTATAAAAATAGCTATCCATATTATATATATGTATTTTATAATGTTAATTTTGTACTTTTATGCATAAATTAAAAAGTTTAAGGACCAAATGTAAACTACTGAAGATAGAGGGGGTTAAATGTTTAAATAGACAAACTATCTTTACACTTTTTAAGTAAAAAGTTAGAAGTTTTAGGGACTGAATGTAAACTAATGAAAGATAAGAGGGGTTAAATGTTTAAAAACCTTAACTTATAAAAACCCTAAAAACCTAAAATACATATACGCAGCCGTCACCGTCAGCATCTCTCTTCTTCTTCCCCCTTCTTCCTGGTTTCCGGCTGAAAGCAACTCCGTCGCCGGAATTTGTCGCCGGATTTCACATAGGAAGTCGCTATATCGTCGCTATAAGGTCGATATGTACCTTGTAAAGACTGTTGGGCTTAAAAAATGGCCCAAATGGTGACCTGATTGGCTGGAGCGTCGCTTCACAGCTTCAACGCTTCACCGCTTAAAGCTCGCTTCAGGTCGCTTCATGTAATGCATCGCTTCAGAGCCAAAAAAGCGTTTTTCCGATCGCTTCATCGCTTCATCGCCTCAAGCGCGCTTCAAGCGCGCTTTTTTAAACCAAGCCGTCCGTCACTTTTAACATTATTATCACAAAATTAGTAAAATAACGTTAAAATTAGTGCAATTTCACTTTTGCCCCCCAAGGGCCCACACAAACACATATATACATTATAACCTTAAACCTCAACCGGGGCGTAATCCGTGTGCTATGAATGCATCTGTTTATTGTTTTATGTTTAATTGGCCAATCTTGAACCAGCGAATCTTGGTTTAGTATTACGTTATTTTCTTCATTTACTCTATGAGATCTGCACCTGGTTGCTGAAAATTGGGTGGAGACCGAGTCTAATCAAATTTAGTGGTTTATTTCATCACATAACTTCTTGCATACATTACTAGCTTCAGTTGTGTTATTTCAGTACTTGGCTGCACGCGTAAATAAGCGCACAAAGGCGACGAGGTCTAAAACCGAGGCGCAAAGCGCAAAAGCGGTGGGCTTTTCGTACCCGAGGTGCAAGACGATTATATATTTTTTTTTATATATTTTATAGGTTTTTAGCTTCCCCTACCCAAAATATAGCTATAAATAAGGTTTTTATACGATTTTACCTACATTTACAAGCCAAAAAACCCAAGGTGCAACAGTTTGCTACATGAAAACACCCCAGGTACGGTACAAGAGGTGCGCGCCTCAACCTCAAAAAAAAAAAAAAAAAAAAAAAACCCAAAAAATGCACTTTTTCTGCGCTTTCTGTTTTCAGCTCCTCTCGGGTGACATAAGGCCTTGGTTTAAAAAAGCGCGAAGCGCTCCGAAGCGTTTTGGTTCCAAAAGCTTTAAGCGAAGCTTCAAGCGCGAAGCGAGAGCTTCACGTATACGAAGCGCTCCATATTATATATAATTATATATAATGTTAATTTTATATATATGTATAAAAAATAGCTATCCATATTATATATATGTATTTTATAATGTTAATTTTGTACTTTTATGCAAAAATAAAAAGTTTAAGGACCAAATGTAAACTACTGAAGATAGAGGGGGTTAAATGTTTAAATAGACAAACTATCTTTACACTTTTTAAGTAAAAAGTTAGAAGTTTTAGGGACTGAATGTAAACTAATGAAAGATAAGAGGGGTTAAATGTTTAAAAACCTTAACTTATAAAAACCCTAAAAACCTAAAATACATATACGCAGCCGTCACCGTCAGCATCTCTCTTCTTCTTCCCCCTTCTTCCTGGTTTCCGGCTGAAAGCAACTCCGTCGCCGGAATTTGTCGCCGGATTTCACATAGGAAGTCGCTATATCGTTGATATAAGGTCGATATGTACTTTGTAAAGACTGCTGGGCTTAAAAAATGGCCCAAATGGTGACCTGATTGGCTGGAGCGTAGCTTCACAGCTTCAACGCTTCACCGCTTAAAGCTCGCTTCAGGTCGCTTCATGTAATGCATCGCTTCAGAGCCAAAAAAGCGTTTTTCCAATCGCTTCATCGCTTCATCGCCTCAAGCGCGCTTCAAGCGCGCTTTTTTAAACCAAGCATAAGGTGCTGAGGCCTGTGCCTAGACGCGCCTCAGGTGCGCTTTTTAAAACCCAGGTTAAGATAAATGGTCACTGTGATGCTTAGAAAGTTATATTATGTAGAAGATTCTTGGTTTTAAAAAGCGAGATGCGCACAAAAGCGACGAGGTCTAAAACCGAGGCACGAAGCGCAAAAGCGGTGGGCTTTTCGTACCTAAGGCGCAAGCTAATTATATATATTTTCTATATATCCATAGGTTTTTAGCTTTCTACCCAAAATATAGCTATAAGGTTTTTGTATGATTTTAGCTGCATGTACAAGCCAAAAAAACCCAAGGTACAACAGTTAGATGCATAAAAACGCCTCGGTCCAAAAAAGCCCAGAAAAATCCCAAAAAAACGCGCCTTTTTAGGGCTTCTTGTAATTACTCTAGGCGCTGAGCGAAAAAGCCCTAGGGTGTTAGCCTTGTTGAGCCTCGCGCTTTTTAAAACCAAGAGAAGATTGTTATTATTATGTAGAAGGTTCACTAGATGTTGCACTTAATGGCAAAGAATATCAGTTAGTGTTGTTATAATTGGCATCATATCTTTAGTATGGCACTGTGTTTTTTAACATAGACTATAATTCACTCACGTGAGGACCGGATTCATTTTCACCAACATGCCCATTCGCACTGCTCTCTTTCTTCACATTCTCAACAGACACATGGGCTGATTCCGACACAACAGCATCAATAGCCATGATGTTTTCAAGATAAACTTGCTTCGGTAATCTTCAAAAGTCGAAAATCCTGTGGAGAGAACAACAGAACCTGTTTCATTAGACGACCGAATCAAAGCTTTACAAGCACCAATAAACACTAATTTCATTCAAACTCTGAAACACGAAATTACACTCTATCGTTCCTTTTCCTTTCTCCCCTCTCCTTAATTCCCTTTCCCTTCTTTTCTTTCGTTTATAGATAAGAAAAACAAGGGGCTTTCGGTTTCGGATGTATCTAAATTTATTTTCACAACACAAACTAATATTAATCAATTTTAACCAATTCTTAAAACCAATCAACCTTCTAATTTTTCAATTAACTAATATCAAAATAATAATAATAATAATAATAATAATAATAATAATAATAATAATAATAATAATAATAATAATAATGAGATTTTTCAAAGAACTAGAAACAGTAAAATTAGGTAAACGATGAGATTAAGAAACAGAAAAGCATTTACCAGAAATTGAAGACAGAACCGGTGATTGATTAGAAGTGAAGACTTGTTTGGGGCAAGGGCATCACTGATCGAGATCTCTGTGCCGTCGAGAGAGAGAGAGAGAGAGGGGAGAGAGAGTAATGTGTGTGTATATGATGTGTGTATATATAATGGATAGATATAGATTTTTTTGCTACCTTTTTCTAATATATTTATTTGATTTGATACACAAAGAAAGAGTTTTATTTTATTATTTTTTTTTTTAACTTGATATGGTATGAAAGATATCACTTTTTATCCATGCTAATTGGAAGTTAGGTTACATAAATGACTATGTCTTAGGTATGTTGTTTTCTTTTTCTTTATAGTTTTTTTTTTTTTTTTTTTTTTTTTTTTTTTTTTTTGAAAAGAGAACTTCATAAACAACTCAACTCAAAGAGTCCTCAAAGCAAGGACCTAAGAGCGGAAAAAACCAACAAAATCAATCCAAGGGACAAATACACCACACTTTCCAATCGACATCTTTATATCTAGACCTATGACGAAACCAGAAAAACGTAATAGATTTTACATGCTCTACTAATTCTGCAGGTCTTCGGCTTTTGTTATTAAAAACCCGATTATTTCGCTCGTTCCAAATCACCCACATGGTTGTGTAAACGATACCTCTCAAAATAAATCTCGTGCTTTTTGAGCTTGTATTATTGTCCGGAACCTGCAGAATATCCGCAATATCAAAAGCGAAACTGTGGGGCAAGCGGCACCAAGACTCGATGCGAAACCAAACTTCCTGCGCAAAAAAGCAGCCCGTGTACAAATGCAGCGCTGATTCCGTCTCCGCCTGACAAAATCTGCAGGCCTGATCATGAATGTTAACGCCCCGTTTGATGAGCTCGGCAACAGTGGGAAGACGATTTAAAGCAAGCCTCCAAACCATGATTTTACACTTCAAGGGAACCCAACTCTTCCAGTGAATCAACGAGCTAGAATTGACAGGATCATTTTGCAAAAGAAGCTTCTTAGCCGAGGCTACTGAGAATATACCATCCTTATCGAATTTCCATTTCCACAAATCCTTACCATCTCTCCACGGCATATCATGAATATCGCTGAGAAGTAGAAACAATTCAGAAACTTCCTCAGCCGAAGAGGGCTGAGATCTCCACTCCCAATTCATAACTTTGGAATTGTTGACCCGTAATATCCGCTGCGACACCAAGACCCATTTATGTTTTTCGAGTCTAAAAAGATTAGGATAAAGATCTCGTAGCGGGGTATCTCTCAACCATACATCACCCCAAAAACTAATCGAGTTCCCGTCTCCTAAAACGCCGACAAAGAACGAATTAAGAGACGACCCATTAGAAATTCTTTTTTCCCCGACTTTGACTATAGATTTCCAACACCCGTTCAACGACACGTTATAAGGGAGCATAGCCCAAGGCCTACTCGACCCATGACAACCCATGATGATCTTCTTCCATAAACTATTGCCATCATTTTTAAACCTCCAAGTCCATTTTAATAACAACGCGTCGTTCACCTCTTGTAACTTAGCGACGCCCAAACCCCCTTTTTGTTTCGGAGAAGTAACGACTTCCCATGCCACCCATGAAATCTTTTTGTCATCACAACTTCCCGCCCATAAAAATCTTCTCATAATGGATTCAGTAGAATCTATGACCGCCTTAGGGGCTTTGTAGAGAGAAAAATAATAAATAGGTAAATTTTCCAAAACCGATTTAATAAGAACCAAGCGACCTCCAATGGATAGAGTTCTAGCTTTCCAAGAGGCAAGCCGATTTCTAACCACCTCAATAACCGGGTTCCAGTTACTAACCCGAGACATCTTGGCACCAACTTGAATGCCGAGATAGCTGAAGGGAAAACCACCTCTTTTGCACCCCAAGAGCTCCATCATATTGTCCACCTCCCTATCCTCCACACCAACTCCAAAGATATTAGACTTATGTAGGTTTATACGGAGACCCGAGCAAAGATAGAAAATACGAAGAACTCTAGCGATGCTCTGAATATTATCACGAGTCCATTCACCCATAATGAGGGCGTCGTCAGCAAAAAACAAATGGGACAACTCAGCTTCATTACTCGTGATGCACACCCCTTTAAAAATACCAATCTGTTGAGCTTCTTTCAACAACCACGATAGAGCTTCCATCACGATTAGGAAAAGAAAAGGAGACAAAGGATCTCCTTTTCGGAGACCTTTTTCACACCTGAAATCGAAAGTCGGAGACCCGTTAACCAACACCGCGGCTCTAGCAGAAACACAAACGCCTTTAACCCATTTACACCAAGTCGGATGAAAACCCACCTGAGCCATAATAGTCAACAAAAAATTCCAGTTAACATTGTCGTAAGCCTTCTCAAAATCAATTTTCAACAAGAAAGCCTTTTTATTTCTTTTCTTCAACCATTCCATAACTTCGTTAAGCATAAGAGGACCGTCAAGAATGAAACGATCAGCTAAGAACGCCGATTGGGCCTCTGAAATAACCTGGCCCATCACCTTTTTAAGTCGATTAGCAAGGATTTTGGAAATGACCTTACTAACCAACCCAACGAGAGTGATAGGTCTATAGTCTGTTAAACCCATAGGAGCTTTCACCTTCGGAATTAAAGTAACAAACGCTATCCCACATCCTGAATTTATGTTACCCGAAGCATGAAATTCCGTATTTATTTTTAATGAATAAGTTTGGATCTATGGAGAATAAATTTGAATTAAAATAGTTCGTATGGTTTTAAAATGGGAACATGTTTGTGGTTTAATTTTTTAAAAAGGTAATTGGTTTTTAATTTTGAGGTCTAACATTAACTTTTATTATAAAAAAATTATGTTCATGTTTTATTAAAGGGAAAATGTCATACAAATGTATCAAGTTTGTCAAGTGTTTCAATTAAATCATCCAAACTTTTTTCATTTTTCTAAAGTAACTAAACTTTAATTTAGTGTTCTAATATTGTGTAATTATCAGGTCACTAGGTTACATTTTTTTTTCTCTTATTTTTTTAATGCTTACATGGATATAATTTTTATAAAATCATAACATAATTTAAATTTCGATAAACACAATGGACGATATTCAACCATCACGATTGTGTTTACCGATCCCCATACTTTTCACCAGTGAGTAACCTTGTATGACGATATGGTGAAAACCGTTTACCGTCTTCGACACCGATCTGGAGGTCGTTGGTGAGTTAACAAGTGTGGTTTTCTCGGAATCTGTCATTGTAATTGTTGTGTGAGGTTAGAGATTCATGTACGGATAGGCTGAAATGGGTGAATTGAATAGAATTTGCAGGTATTTTTTTGTTGTGTGAGGTTGCAACAAGGGAGATTCATGTACCAATAGGGTGAAATGGGGTGAACTAATTTGGAGGTTTTATTGTAGGGAAGATGATGAAGATTTGTAAGGGCATGGGATTCAAGGATTTTGTTTTGATTTTTATTGTTATTGAATGAATGTTGATTTTTGTTGGATCTGTCTCTTTTCAATTTTTTTATTGTGGTGTAATGTTGATTTTTTATATTTTAGAGCATTGAATAATTAGATATTGGAAAACATGTTATTTGTAACCTGATAACCTGCTAATTACATAGTATTAGAACATTAAATTAAACTTTAATGACTTCAAAGAGACAAAAAAAGTTTCGATGACTTAATTGAAACAATTAACAAACTTGGTTACATTTCTATAAAGTTACCCCTTTATTAAATTATAAAAAAAAACTTTTTGTTGTGACCACCTAATCTATTTATGTTATTTACTCAAACAAAAAGAAAATCATAAAAGAATATAATAGGAAATACTAAAACACAACCTCCTACCTACTCAATCATCCATTTCTTATTTCTTATTCAGCGACCACCTTTTGTTACGATCGGAAACCTCACTCACGTGTTCTTATTTCTTAGTTTGAAATCCAGTGATACAGTTGTTTAGTCGCTTGGTTATATACGATTGTACAGCGACGCAGATCAAGAGTGGGAGAAACTGGTTGCAACTACTAAACATATGCATGGTCAAGAGACAAAGGCAATATTGATGGCAAAGATCTCGATTGTTAAATCCATTGTTGGTTTCATCTATAATTGTAAAGATTATTGAGACTATCAAGATATTCTAACTCATCTACAGTATCAATTACTAATTTGTGATGGCAAAGATCTCGACTGTTAAATCCATTGTTGGTTTCATCTACAATTGTAAAGATTATTGTGACAATCAAGATATTCTAACTAATCTACAGTATCAATTACTAATTTGAGGTTGTTGCGAAGAACAATATCGATGTACATATTCATTGTTGATGATTACTTATGGTACTAGTGCTCAAGTTTCAATGTTGATGAAGAAACCAATACTGATGAACACTTAGATGCTTAGGATCTTTGTGACACTACTGTGTGGTGCGTTGTCCATGTCCTTATGCAAGACAAAATTATGAAGAATGCAGCTTCTGGATTCAAAAGACATTGATCTTTTATTATTATTGCATATCGAGTTATCTAATACTTTAGTGGTTAGCATGTTTTTAGGATCAATGGTTTGTATTGATCCTAAACCCTAAAGTTAAACGTGTAGATTCATTCTAATGTTACCAATAATATGTGTAGTATTAAAGTCATTTAAGTAAACTTTGCAATTACCCATTGGGATAAATATACTTTGGAGTTTAAAGTTAATTGTTTGTTCTTAATTTAGCTCTTTCAATTCACTAAACATATTATTAAGGTAAAAGGGTGTGGGGGTCATGGTTGGAACATGATTTGCCACATAGGAACATAATTGGAAGGTCACACCATCTCCTTGTCTGATCCACCATGGTTTGCATGGATTAAACCATGGCAACCATGTTCCTCATTTCCATTTTTCAAGAAATCATTTCCTTTTTCTTTAGACAAAGATAAATTAATATAAATAAGGGGATAGTGGTTTGGGTCATGACCACACCTTTATGGTATCGGTTTTGGATGGTGGATTAGAGGTGGGTGACATGGCACTGACGTGGAGGGTAATAGTGGTCATTAGGATCATGACCACACCTTATAACCTAAGTTTGATTCCGCATCTCTTGGTAATTCATGGAAACTTGTTTGTTCTTGTGTTAAAAGTTGATTTAGACCAAACAAAAAGTGTAATCTCAAATCCTTCAATAAGCTCTATACACTTTCTTTAATTGGAGTAATCTCAAATCAAGCATATCTAATCTAAGTTTTCCAATCCAATAAGTTGATTCTTGGTTTTAAAAGTACTGTTTGATTTAGTTTATATAGAAAATCGATATTACTATAAATTATTGATCAGGCTTCTTCGAAAATTTCCACAATTTACCATATTTTGGATTTAATTTAAATAGGAGAACGTTGGTGGAAATATCGTTTTTAGTTTCATGAAACTTTAACAGCAAGAGAGAACACTTGTGCTTTTACTGTAACGCCCTGCTTCTTCGTACTTTCCATAATTAGAAAGTGTTGTTTGTAATTCTATTTTTGGAAATCTAGTGTTCTTGTATTCATCTTTTCGTTGTAATCGTTGTAAAATCCGAGACTTGGATCATAATAAAACCCGTATTTTCTTTACATTCATGTTATACACATTTCATACTTGTTCTGCACTTGGATTGATTAAACATGTGACACTTTATTCACAATTTGTGCAAAATACGTTAAACTTACAAACACGTGACTTAAATACTCAATTTAGGCGAATACGACACTAAATCTTGACAAACATGCTTATTTTATACTTGTTTTATATTGGTTTTATGATATAATTACATTACACACCCTCAATTGTGGTTCTTATACTTAAAATTACCTAAAAACAACTTAAAACAATAATATATGAAAGTTCAAGGGTTGACGTCGTCAAAAATCAAACTTGATCCGTCAGCCAAGCGGCTCACCGGCCGCGACCCGCTGTCTCATCTCCTTCGCGGCCTGCGAGGGAGTTCAATCCGCAGAAACCCAACAGCAACTACGGGATTGGGTGAATTATTGTGTTTTGTTGAGTGTTAATAGTAAACACTCTCAAATCACTCCATATTCAGCTGGAAATCAGAAGATAATCAGATTCGATACAAGTTACTAAAGTAAGCATAACCTCACTTCTACTTCATCTTTTTCATTGATTCTTCTTTCTTTGCACTTGGAATAACCTTAGGTGTGTTTCCACAGGTTTTTCATGGAAAACCAAGGCTGGAACATCAACCAAATAAGGTCCAAAGTGCAAGAAAACTTTCTGTTTTGATTAAACACTTGTTAAACTTGCTTAAACTTGAGATTTCTCAACACATTCCTATGTCCTTATGCCACTAATCAAGACCATGATTATGTGAACTTTAAAACAAGGTTGTGACATGTAAATCCAGAGGTTTAATCCTCAAAAACTTTCTGTTTTGATAGAGTTTTTAACTCATAAGTGATGAACAAGTCTTGAACTTGAAGTTGTGTGATTATATGGTTAGCTTGGGCTATCCTAACTTCAAATCCACACATCACTTGATGTTTTCTTAGTTAGATAGTATGTATTTCATTCCTTCATGTATGTTCATGACCCTCCTTGTTATCTATGACAACATGTGTAGTGGTGAATACCAAAGAGGTTCCTAAATGGAAGATTTATCTTCCTACCTCATGCATGACCTATATGATGTTCTTGTTGAATTATTGGACTAGTAACATATAATATATGCTATATAATATAAAATAATATCCAAGTAACCAAACCTTTGATGATGACCTAGTGGTCGTTTGTCAAAATGTTAAGTTACATCATCTAAGACCTTAATAACTTGTTATGATCCTAATGGGTATTTTAACCCATTAAAACATTCTAACCCTTTCGGGTTTCATAGTGTCAAAACAAGTATTAAGTGATAGATGATTATTTTCTCACATGTCTACTTTCATGTATTTTAAACTCTGAATCCTTAATCCTCCGTTAACATCCAATACTCACACCTATGTTTCTTCGTGTAGAAGGACTTGGTGCTCCACCCTAATCAACCAACAAACCCTCGCGGAATTACCAAGTGGAAAGCTTGTAAAACCGTGAGTATACCCGATCCCATTTTTACTTTTAAACACTTTGGGTGCAACATGTATCTTATACAAAACACAACACTTGAAACTTATTTTAGTCACACTCTATCCACGTTAAACATGAAACTATATGATGCTTGTTAGACTTGTATGCTATGTAAACTTTTTTTGTCGATATATGCTCATTAACTTTGCTAGCCTACCTTAACAATTATAGCGCTATAGGATTGACGCACCTCCCATTAGTCTTGGGGTATTGTTAAGTCAAACATGTTAACCTCCCGCTAATCTCTTGGGATAGGAAAATTTGCGTTGTATACTTGGGTTTGAACATATAGTACACCGTTTTAGCATATTAGTAACTTGCATATTGTTAGTCATGTTGGATATGAGTTCGTTAAATATTTTTTTTTATCTATTTTATGCTATGTGTGAAAACTTGTATACTCGCCAACTTTTGTTGATCATATTTTAACACATGTTGCAGGTTGATAGACGAGATGATGCTAAGTGAAGAAACGAGATTTAGGTGGACTTAGAAACACACCTAGAATAAACGTTTATTTGATATTATGTTTTTGAATCTTCGTATGACATTTTAGTACTTTTATGAAATTGAATTTAAATTATATTGTCACATAGTGTTATGACGTTTTGAGCAATTTGTTCGTCTCATCCCGATGTTTCCGCCATCGGTTGGGGTGTGACATTACAAGATATAGAATATCGAATCACACCAAGAACAAAGACTATTAGCTAACAATTATTAGTTTTTAATGTGTCCTACAAAAACCCTACAAGCAATCTCATGGCAACAATAAACTTGATACTTGATTAGGGTTTAAAGGGTGGTCATTAACACTAACCTTTGTCCAAGTGATTGCAATTTTTAAACTCGAGTGGTCATTAACACTAACCTTTGTTAAATTTTTCAGTCAAGTCTTTGTGAAATGACTAAATTGTCCATGAACAATTAAAAAAACAAAAAGATATGGGCCCACCCTTCATCTTCTTCTCCCCTATCACTCTCTCTCTCTAACCCACCACCTCCACCTTCAACCACCATCACCACCACTTCCACCTTCAACCCACCACCACTACCTCCTCCACCTCCACCGTCAACCCACCATCACCACCACCTCCTTATCTGCGGTTCCACTTAATCATCTGCTAATAAACGAAATTGAAACTGAGAAACAACTCAATAAGCACTTACAGGCTTACAACAAACTATGAATCTGTAACACTTTGTTATCGTCCCATGTGTAACATGACATTTTTAACGCATGTGTAACAAGTTCATACAATTTTTTTTTTCTTTTCTTTTTTAAGAATTATAACAACATATATTCTAGATATGGGAAAAAAATAAAATGATTTTTACACTGGGTTTTTATGGATTTTTTTTTTCAACTCAAATTGGTTACTATTTTATCCTTTACTTGTGTATGTATATGCCAGGGTAGAGTTATTGTAAAAATGGTGTGTTTTGTGAGAGAGAAGTGTAGGAAGGAATCTACACCCTTTGATCTATAATCTAATGGTTTAGATTATAATGGCAAAATTGTAAATAGTATTTACCATTAAAATAATTAATTTTCTATATTAAGGGTATAAAGGTAAATTTAATATTTTTAAATTAAAAAACCCTCATGCAATACACATGAAAGTTCCCCCCATCTTTTTTATACGTCAATAACTTTTTATACGTAACTTTTTTTTTCAAAAAAAATTACATCATAATAACGAGTCTTTTTTTATCTTTAATATGAGTACCATATTGCTATACTTATATAGAGAAAAAAATTACATTTCGATCGTATGTTTTACTCCATGGTGTTTTGTCTATGTTGTTTTAATTGTATAGTTGTTTTGGTCAAAAATTACCGAAGTAATTAAGTGATCAAATTAGTTAAGTGAGGTAGTGTGCTAAAAAGTGTGTTGGAAATATGCTGGTTAACTTGTTTAGGAAAAACAGTTTTCAGGATATGGCTCAGGATATTGAGCTATATCTAAGATCAAACTATGAGCAAAAAGTAAAGGAAATGACACGAGATGTACGAGGAAAGCCCTTGATCAATCTAGATCGCCGGCATAAAACCTCGGGAGCTGACAATCGCAGCTGCCTTGTTCTTCTTATTGCTTTCAACTTCAGGATACAGTGCATGATATCGACCAGATCGCTAAGTGTTACAATGCTTTTTGTAAAAGTGAAAGTTGCAGAAGAATAAGTGTGAGAGAGTAGTGAGTGTAACTGTGATGCCCTATTCGATCTGGTATACCCACCTATTTATAGTTACTAAATACAAACTAAAATTCCTATAAATATGGGATGCTCCCGAATATTCCATTAATAACGTTGCAAGTCGGGAAAAACGGCTTCAACGTCTTTATTTGAACGACTTAGACCGAGTCTCCAGGAGAAAGGGTCTTCGCGAACGTTGGGCACTTGAACTCGTACTCCTGCACACAATCCGTTAGTAATCCTGAGGATACCATTCAGGATGTTACCAATATCCTGAATGAGCATCCCGGATATGAACAGACATTACATAATCAAGATACAACTCAAGATATTTCCCAGGATATGGGCTCAGAATTTCACCCATAACAATTGTCCCCAAAAAATGTTACCGTTTAGTATTCTGGCACTAACGGTTATATTTTTTACGAAGAACGAGGCAATTAAGTGATAGGACTCTGATGGGACTGGTTGTAACCACGCAGCCTATATTCACTCATTCCACCCCTATAACTTCTCATCCTCATCCTCATCATCATTTAACCTTCACCAAAGAGAAAAAAGGTAAATATCTCTCTCTCACTTCCATCTCTTTCCTCCATACTGTTCAATATTCCGGTAATCATATGGCAAGATAGACGAGATCTAGCTCCGGCGACTCTGCTCCCACGTTCATTCACCAGAATATTCTCCAAGATCCGGAGAAGGAAATATGCTCTTTCGACAGTGCCCACTTGTCGGCCCTCAAAACCTCCGGCATTTTCCCAGAAGGGACAGTATTCCGGCCATTTGATCGGGAAATCCGATCAAATATGGTTTCCGACGAGTCGTTGTGTTTCAACGCTTTTTCTTTTACCCTAGGGTTGCAATTTCCTTTTTCAGACTTCATTACTGAGTTTTTCAACACTACCAAAATCTGCTTCAGTCAGACAATGCCAATGCTCTGGCGAATTTTGTCTGTTCTTGATCAAATCAAGAATAACCGTATCCCTGACCTTTCCATTCATGATCTTCCCTTAGCATACCGGCTTAGATGCCATGGTTCTTGTCGATTTTTGTTTTACTCTACTTCCGGCGACCCACTGATACTTCGTGCCACCAGGAACGAGGAGGAATGGAAGTCCAAGTTCTTCTTTGTAAAAAGGGACTCAATCCCTGGTGGAACGGAATATCCAGTGCAGTGGTTGAAAAAGGGTAGGACTTAGGGTTTTAGTATGATCCTGCCTTATATCCTGTTTTATATCTTGTACTGACTTTTCTGTTTTCTTGCACACAGCTTACTTCAGGAAACTTGCACCCCCCTTAGCCGACTCACAGAAGAGAATTGACGCCATTAGACTTCTACCAGAAGCTAAAAGAAGTTTTAACCCGTCTCCACCATCTCCAAGCCCTCTTTCTAGTGCAAACATGTCTGGTAAGGATCCTGTACAATATCCTGCATACATATATTTATTTGATATACTTAGGAGAAATTTTACTCCCTGTATGCAGATTCCAGCAAAATTCAGGTTTTCCTCGATCTTGATGAACTTGACAGCTATCCTACTCCACCCGTTGTCAAGAAAGAGACCCCTGCTGCCACCAGCTCCAAGCCACTCCCGGCTCCTAAGGCTAATCCGAGGACCCGTGCTTCCACCGCAAAAAAGAGGAAGGGCTCTGAAGTTAGTGCCCCAGGTTCCGAAGGGTTCACCTATGATGATCTTAGCTTTACCGACTCCTTGGAACCGATGACATCCTTCCTTAACAAGGTAATATCCTGGCACCGTATCCTGCATAATATCCTGATAGAATATCTTGACAGGATATTTAGGTTAGTGACTATCGACTTATATTTGAATTTCAACTTACAGGGCCTCCAGCATCTGCTCCACTTTTACAGCGACGCCTGTGGCACTGCTGCACTCCACGAGGCCAGTATCAAACAGCTCGAGACTACCATCGCTGACCAAGGTGTTATTGCCGAAGCCAAGACTCGGCATTATGAGGACAAGCTGAAGAAGGTCACCCAGGATGCCGAGCTCAAACTTGCCACCGTCCAAATGGAGCACGAACAGGCCATGATCTCTTTTAGGGAAGGGATCAAAGCCTCCTCCATTGTCTCTCTGCTACAAGCCCATATCAAGATGGCTAATGAGGCCAAGGAGACAGGCCTTGAGCGCCCCGCTTGGCCGGTTGAATCCTGGGTAGCTAAATTGAAGGAGCTCAGAGGCAAGGCTGTGCCATATCCTGCTGATGCTGCTGAGTCCTCTAAGTCAGCAGAGGTGGTGGTCATGGCTGGAGCCAAGAAGGATGCTGGAGCGAATGCTGGGACGGATGCTGGTGAGGATGCTGCTCAGGATGTTGAGGCTGAGAAGACGGAGAAGGCTGGTGAAGATGCCGCTGTGTGAGGGCACTTGAGTGGGCGATGATGGATGTTTATGCCTAGGGCGGAGCCCACTTTTTTAGATTTGATAGTTGTGGTCCTTTGAACAATTCACTTTCCTTGTCTTTAAAACAATTTACTTTCCTGCACTTAGACAATATGATGAACAAAGGTGGATGGGTCCTGGGTTTCAGGATGAAGCCCTTGGTCATCAGTTAGTATAATTTGTTTTGAATGATGCAACGGTTGGAGGCAGATGGGTCTCGTTTTGAGATGAAACCTTCAGCCTTTGTGTAAATATGTTAAAAACTAATTGTGCTTTTGGCGGATGGGCCTCTGTTTGAGGTGAAACCAAAAGCACAACTTTTGTTATGTTAATAATATAACCCTGTTTTGACCTTATCTTTATTATTTTCATTACATGAATTTTACTTATGAAAACAATTTTGTTCGAACATTGTTGGGAACACATTGTAAATGTATCCTGAAAGATATCCTGCTCAGGATACTGACACATAATCTGTAAAATTCAAGTTATCCAAATAAAAGGGAAAGATCATACCAGAGATTCCCAAAGATTTAATTCCAACTTTCCACCATAGGAATGTCCCCAGTGCACACTTATGAATTCGAACTCATTCTTTAAATTGTGTGATACATGTCCCTTGTGTTCAACATAGGAATGTAAATGTAGCCATACTTTAGCTTTATTGAATAAACCCTGAATATCCAGGGATCAACCCTTGATATCCTGGGATAAACCCTTAGTATGCCGGGGATAAACCCTTGTATCCTGGGGATAAACCCTGATTTTCATGCGCTACAGGCGAGAGTGTATAAACTCTAAGTCTTAGAAAGGTGATAACCTTTAAACCTTAGAGGGCGTGAAAATACCCTTTCGTGAGAGAGGGTGATCAATCCTCATATACCTTTAGGATCCAGGACATAGACAATAGTAACGAAATTGTCAGCCACTTTTACATGAACGGGTTCCATTACCTTGAACTATCCCTGGATGACTTGCGCTCCAGGCAGGGTGTTCAAACCCAATTCGAGAGAAAGGTGAATACCTTTAAACCTGTGAAGGGATCAGGATCCCTTAAGCGTGAGAGAGGGGGCCAATCCTCTAATCTTTCGACATATCCTGAGCGTATATCCCGGAGCTATATCCTGACACATATTCTGCAAAACAACCTCAAGCTAAGGTGGGTGTTAGCTTGGCTAACACCCCTCCGATGCCTAAGTCAGTATTGGATTCAAGATAATAAATGAATTCAAATATATTTAAGAGAGACAGGATACATACCATTCTGAGACAGAAATTAAATTCTATTCTTACTTGAAGCAGAGCTTTAAGTGTATAACATTCCAGGATCTTGGTAGCATATCCCCCTCCATATTCTTGAGTCAGTATGCTCCTTTCCCTGATTCTGATTCAATCTCATAGGGTCCTTCCCACTTTAGAGCTAATTTTCCATCGGCAGGATTGGTAGTATTCTGAAAAGCTTTTCTTAACACCCAATCTCCGACTTGAAACCTCCTAGTCCTTATATTCTTGTTGTATGCTCTGGATATCCTCTGTTGATATGCTGCCATCCTTAGCTTTGCTGCATCCCTTGTTTCATCCACAGTGTCTAACTCGTGGCACAGAGCTTCAGGATTCTGCTCAGGATCCAGAAGGTTGGATCTTGCCGTAGGTATCACCATCTCTGTTGGGATCACTGCCTCTGTTCCAAATACCAAAGAAAATGGGGTTTGGCCCGTTTCATTTTTCACCGTTGTTCTATCAGCCCACAAAACAAAGGGTAGTTCTTCTGCCCATCTTCCTTTCTTGGCTCCTAATCTCTTCTTCAAGTTGTTGACAATTATCTTGTTTGAGGATTCAGCTTGTCCATTTGCTTGAGGATGTACCGGGGTAGATGTGATCATTTTGATTCCCCAACTTTTGCAAAAGTCAGTAGTCCTCTTGGTTATAAACTGGGATCCATTGTCACAAATGATTTCAGCTGGTACTCCAAACCTGGTCAGGATATTTCTCTTTATAAAGGATACTACTTCCTGGTCTCTGACTTGAACAAATGCTTCAGCTTCCACCCACTTAGAGAAATAATCAGTCATTGCCAACATAAAGACTTTTCCTCCTGGAGCTTTTGGTAATTTCCCTACTATGTCCATCCCCCATTTCATGAATTGCCAAGGGGAAACTATAGGATATAATGGTTCAACCGGTTGGTGCAAAATGTTGCTATGCCTCTGACATGCGTCACATCTTCGAGCATATTCTGCAGCATCTCTCTTCATTGTCGGCCAATAGTATCATGTCCTCAATACTTTCGAAAATAATGACCTGCCCCCAGTATGGTTACCACAATCCTCTTCATGTATATCCTGAAGAACTTCTTTAGTTTCGGGATCCTCCAAGCACCTTAGATATGGTCCTGCAAGAGATTTCTTATACAAAACATTATTTATAATGGTAAATCGTGATACCTTTATCCTAAATGCTTTAGGATTTTCGTCTCTGGGGATGTGTCCTTCCTTGAGATATCTTATGATTGGAGCCGTCCAGGATTTTGAATGCTCCTCAGGATATTCAGCAACAGGATCCTGGATACTTGCTACTTCTTTATCCTGAGGATTCGTAGCAGGATACAAAATATGCAATATTGGTATTTGGGTTCCTTCTGGTATCCTGACCGATGATCCCAGATTTGCTAAGGCATCCGCTTCAGCATTACCTTCCCTTGGTACCTGTTCAAGTGTAAAAACATCGAAATATCCTGCTAATTTTTTGAGAATATCGAGGTATTCGATTAACTTCTCACCCTTAACTGCATAGGATCCATTAAAATGATTAGTGATTAACAAGGAGTCAACATATACTTGCATATTCTTGACATTCATATTTTTAGCTAGTTCTAACCCTGCAATTAAAGCCTCATACTCTGCTTCGTTATTAGTAGCGGGAAATTCACACCTAATGGCCTGGGGTAATATGTCCCCCTGTGGCGATTTTAGTAGTATTCCCAATCCTACTCCTCTAACATTAGATGCTCCATCAGTGTACAATGTCAAGGATCCTGAGGATTCTCCTAATTGTTGTACTTCTAGGTCTACCTCATCCTGAATGTCACTACTGAAATCAGCCACAAAATCAGCTAGAGCCTGTGATTTTATGGCATTTCTAGGTTCATACACTAAGTCATAAGCACTTAACTTTACTGACCACTTGGCCATCCTGCCTGACATCTCGGGTTTCCTAAGCACATTTTTGACAGGATAATTGGTTTTAACATGAATTCTATGTGTCTCAAAATAATGTCTAAGCTTCGTTGATGCCATAACTAGTGCTAGTATCAACTTTTCTAAATGAGAATATCTAGTTTCAGCATCTAACAAACTTTTACTAACATAATAAACATGATATTGCTGACCTTCATGATCCTTTATAAGGACGACACTTACAGCGTTCCCTGATACTGCGAGGTATAGGGATAGTGGTTCACCATTCTCAGGCTTCATCAACAGCGGTGCAGTTGAAAGATACTGCTTCAATTCCTGCAAGGCTGCTTCATGCTTCTCTCCCCATTCGAACTTCTTGTTCTTCTTCAAGATATTGTAAAATTCTTTGCATTTCTCGGAGGATCTTGAAATAAAGCTGTTCAATGTTGCAACTCGTCCTGTTAACCGTTGGACATCCTTCATATTTGAAGGTGATTTGATATCCAAGATGGCTTTAATTTGCCCCGGGCTTGCCTCTATTCCTCTTTTGGTCACCATATATCCTAGAAACTTTCCTGCTCCCACTCCGAAATGGCACTTAGCAGGATTTAGCTTCATGTTATACTGATCCAGGATATCAAATGCTCCCTTAATATCCTGGAGATGATCTCAGCTCTTTTAGATTTTACCACCATGTCATCGATGTATACCTCCATTGTGTCCCCCAGCTTATCTTTGAACATCATGTTTACCAATCTCTGGTATGTTGCACCTGCATTTTTCAAACCGAAAGGCATAACAGTATAACAATAAATACCTGTTGGTGTCATGAAGGCAGTATCCTCCTGTCCGAAGGTTCCATTTGGATCTGCTGGAATCCTGAGGATGCATCCATGAAGGTTAACATCTTGTGTCCGGCAATAGCATCCACCATTGCATCAATATGAGGAAGCGGAAATGGGACTTTGGGATAAGCCTTATTCAAGTCTGTGTAATCTACACAGACTTTCCATTTCCCATTTTTCTTCTCTACCACCACTACATTTGCTAGCCATCTTGGAAACTTGACTTCTCTAATCATTCTTGACTTCAACAATCTCTCAACTTCCTCTTAGATAATCATATTTCGTTCAGGGGCGAACTTCCTTCTCTTTTGCTGTACGGGCTTGAACGACCTGTCGATTCCAAGCTTGTGAGTGTTTTGGTTAAAAATCAGACAAGGATAATGCAACCAAACTCTCTGTTAAGGGGTATGATTCTTGAATTGGTAAACAACAATGAGGATCACTCAAAAATGTATTGCACAAGTGACACAATGATTTGTACGAGGAAAAAGCCCTTGATTAATGAATGATCTCCGGCATAAAAAACCTCGGGTGATGGAAACTACCGATCACCAACTCAAATTAAACAATAATTCTTTACAACTTTGGATGATAGCGAGCTAGGTACAAGGATCACTATAGTGTATCGTGTAGAAATATGTGAAAATTGCTAAGTGTTTTGCTGTAAGCTATTGAATGCAGTTGTACGAGTGTGTGTAGCCAAAATTAGCCAAGTGTTCTAAAAACTAGCTCGCTACCCCTTTAAAAATAGAAGTTAACTAAGCTAACTAACATCCCGCAATTTGTGCCTTCTCCTCACGTTCTCCACAACGTCCATTTCCAGTCAAGCACGTGCAGAATAACCGTGGAATATTCTTCAGGGACGTTACCAAGACTAAGTCCAAGCTGTTACTCCTGCAAAACAATACCGAATTCAAAGTGAACAATCGTTAGTATAAGGATCCTTAGGATGATCCATGATCCTGATCCTGAAACACTTCTGAGGATCACCATCTGTTACAGAAGTAAGGATCACTAAACAGGATAACACATGAGGATCACGGGTCATTAGAAAATCCTCCCCTAACAATTGCCCCAAAATATAAGGAGTAATTATGTAAAATAAGCGAGTTATATTTTGTTGATCTTATCCGCAACTAACTAACGGATATATAGCCGTTTAATATTGAACTATCCGTTGCAATCCTGACGTCACAGAAGTGACTACCCTGCAAGATCATGATTATAAATAGGAGTTAGAGATAGGATCAGTTTGCATTTAAATCTTAGAGAAACTCCCTTTATAATCTCATCCGAAGATCAATCAGGTATTCTCTCTTCATCTTCTTCCTTCTCTTACTCTGTTTTATTTCTTTTACCATCACTTCGTACAAAATGATGCTCCGGAACTCTCCCGCTAAGGATCACCAGAAAAACAGCCCACTGAAAAGTCAGGGAATCATCAAAGATTCCGCAAAGGAACGTTGTTGTTTCACTGATCCACAGATCGATAGAATCCGGCACTGCTTTCCGGCGAACACCTTCTTTAAACCTTATGATCCCACTGCTCTGAGTGATCATATTTCTAAAAATTGGGTTGCCTTTCCTGTTACACTGTTCACCATAGGCTATACCTATCCTTTTCCGGCCTTTACCCTGTTAGGGCAGGATTTTAATGACCTATGATCCTTACATGATATCCTAATAAGTGATCCTTGTTTCTTTGGCAGATAGTGATCCTCAGAAGAGCTTCAGGATCAGGATCATGGATCATCCTAAGGATCCTCATACTAACGATTGTTCTCTTTGAACTTAATGCTGTTTTGCAGGAATTACGAGTTAGACCTGGTCTTAGCAACGTTATCAAGGAATCTATCACGCTAATTTCGCACATGCATAACCAAAAATGGACGTTATGGAGAATATGGAAACTTAGCACAAATTACGGGCATTTAGTTAGGCTAAATTTACTTCTATTCCTAAAGGGGTAACGAGCTAGTAGTTAGGTGACTTGCCTAAAATACGACCACACACACTTATATAAAGGGCACTCTCAAGCATTCGGAAGACACAAAACATTTCTCACACGCTCTAGCATACGATACTATAGTGATCCTTGTACCTAGCTCGTTACCATCCAAAGTTGTAAACATTGTTTGTTATATTGAAGATTGGTGATCGGTAGTTTCCATCACCCGAGGTTTTTTATGCCGGAGATCATTCATTGATCAAGGGCTTTTTCCTCGTATAAATCCTTGTGTCACTTGTGCAATTTTCATTTAAGTGATCCTTATCTTTGTTCATCATACCAAGTGTTTTGGTCAAAAATCACACAAGGATAATGTAACCAAACTTTATGTAAACGGGGTATGATGCTTGGTTAATTATAAAAGTAAAGGATCACTTCTATGAGAAATATGCAAAGACACAATGATTTATACGAGGAAAAAGCCCTTGATCAATGTATGATCTCCGGCATAAAAAACCTCGGGTGATGGCAACTACCGATCACCAACTTCAATATAAGAAAAATATAGTTACAACTTCGGATGATAATGAGCTGAGTACAAGGATCACTATAGTTTCGAGTGTCTAAGTGTGTGAGAGTTGCTTCATGTATTGTCGTGTGTTCTTCCAAATGAGGAAGAGTGGTATTTATACAAGTGTAGGTGACCTATTTTAGGTAAAAAGACTAATAATCAGCTCATTACCCCTTTAGAAATAAAAGACAATCTAGCCTAAATTGCCGCCCTTAAATCAAGCTAAGTTTCCATATCCTTTGCAACGTCCATCTTTGATTAAGCTCATGCTATAATTGTGAAGACGCGTCCCTTGATTATGATGCTAAGAGCGTATCCTGCTAGATGTTCCTGCAAAATAACATTGTTTCACACGAAGGTAACTGTTAGCATGAGGATCCTTTGATGGTCCATGATCCTGATCCTGAAGTCCTGCTGAGGATCACTGTCTGCCAAAGAAACAAGGATCACTGGTTAGGATCACGTATAAGGATCACGTATGATAAAAATCCAGCCCTAACAATTGCCCCCAAAATATAAGGAGTTTATTGTAAATAAACGAGTTGTATTTTGTTTTGATCTTATCTCCAACGGGCAACTCCGAATAACTAGCCGTTAATATCGAACTAGCCGTTGCGATCATTACGTCATAGATGTGACAATCCCTGCAAATCATGATTATAAATAGGAGATAGGGTTAGGATCACTCTGCATTTAAATTCGAGATATCTTCCCTTTATAATCGCTACCGAAGATCGATCAGGTATTCTCTTTTCTTCTCTTTTCATTCTTCCTTCTCTTACTCTGTTTTTCTGCTCCCCTGTTTTTATTCTGCTGTGAGGATGTTGCTCCGAAACTCTCCACATAAGGATTCCAAGAAGAGCAGTCCCCTAAAAAGCCAAGGGATCATCAAGGACTCTCCTACGGAGAGATGTTGCTTTACTGATGCTCATGTAGACAGGATTCGTCATTGCTTTCCGGCGAATGCTGTTTTCAAATCCTTCACATCTACTGCTTTGAGTGACTTTGTTTCAGACACCTGGGTGATCTTTCCTGCAACTCCATTTACCATAGGATATTCGTATCCTTTTCCGGCCTTCACCCAATCTTTCTTTTCTCTGACCGGTATATCTTATATCCAAGCTATGCCGATGATCTGGAGGGTCTTGTATACCTTCGAGAGGATCATTGAGCAGAAAGGGATTGATCTTGGGATGGCGGAGTTGGCCGAGCTTTATGACCTTACCACATTTGGTTCTCATCGATACCTGCTGAAACGGAAAGCCGGGGAGGATCACCCTGTTTTCAAGGTCACTAAGAACGATACAAACTGGAAGCGTCGCTTTTTCTTTGTTAGGAGGGATACTATCCCGGATGGGAAGGATCTGTCCAAGGAATGGGCTACTCATGGTAGGATAGAGGATCCTGGAAGGATCACTATCAGACTTGCCTTATATGATGAGGATCACTAACGTCTTTTTTGTCTTTTGTCTTTTGTGCAGCTATTTCCGTTGCTCACCTAAAATTGACCCCTGCTGCAAGAGAAAGAGTCTTAGCTTTTAAAAAGCTTGATCCTGAGGCCAGAAGTTTCCAAGTCACCGTCCAAGATTCACAAGAGGTATCCTCTGCATCTGCCACTATGTCAAGTAAGTATCCTTATAGAAAATAAATTATATGTAAGATTGTTTGATTAATAAGGCAACTTATCTTGATTTTGATTGTGTAGGCGCTGGGAAGTCTGCCAAGTCTGTCAAATCTGCCTCCAAATTTGGGATAAGTGATCTTGCCAACGTCAAGTCTTCGAAGAAGAAGACTTCTGCTGCTAGTCCCTCTGCTTCAGCCCCTAAATTACCCATTAGGGGTAAGGGAAAGAAGAGGAAGGTTTCTGAGGATCTTCAAGGATTTCTCCTGATTCGCCAGCAGTTTCTTGATTCTGTCAACGAGGTTAGGATCACTGCCCCTGTTGGTTATCCTGATGGTTTTTGAGGATCACCTGTGTCTGACGTCATATCTTGTTGTTTTTGCAGAAACTTACTGAAATAGAATCTTATGTTAGCCACGTTGAAGATCAGGATCGCCAGATTGCCGACCTCCAACAGATGGGTGTGCTGAAGGATCTCAAGATAGCCGATCTTGAGAAGGAGCTCCGGGCTACCAGGGATGAAGCTGTCAAAGCATTGATCAAGTTTGACTATGAGAAGCATAATATCACCCAGGATGCTAAGGTCTCCGCTGCGATAACCATGTATAAGATCCAGCTGCAAATGGCTGCAGAGGCTCAGGATCCTTCTTTTAACAAAGGCACATGGGACGTGGAAGGTTGGAAGGCAAGGCTGGCAGAGTTGGAGGATGATGATGATGCTGAGGATATCCCTATGCTTGAAGGTGGAGATGCTGGTAAGGATCAGGGGGAGGCAAGTGGAGCTGGTGGTGATGGTGCAACGAAGGTTTGAGCTGCAAGATTGGGCAATGATGGAAACTTCTAGACATAGCCGGAGCCCAATTTTTTTAAATTTTGATAGTAGTTTGTGGTATTTGAAACAATTATGGTCTGTAATCTTCGAACAATAGTTTTTAGGGTTAAGGATCCTGGATCCTTTGAACAATAGGTAGGATTGCAAAAGGTGGAGGGATCCTCTGTTTGGGGGATGAAGCCTTTGTGATCCTGCCGCTTTTAATTTCCTGCACAATGCTAAGACCGCATAGACAATGGACACCCTTTGCCAACCCATGTGGACGGGCCACGTTTTGCTGGTAGAAATGTGGGTTGGCAATTTTGACAACTTTTTGGAAGGGTTAAAGATCCTTTTGTTAATAATATAACTTTAATTTTTCTGGCTTATCCCGTGTTGTTATCCTTTAATTATCTTCTTGTTTCTCAATTGTTTTTGTAGTATATTTGTTAAAGTGACAAGAGTTAAAAATATGCTTAATAAATTTAGGATATGATCCTAGATCAAATATCCTCATATTGAAGATTCTCAAAGTACTTTAGTTCAAGGATCATAGGTCCGGTTGTCAAAGTGTAAGGGTTGGTTAGGATAACGAGTATAATCAAAAATAGTCAAGGATCATACCTGAGGATCCAAGTTAGGATCCTAACCTTTAATCGGGATAACCATAAGTAAAACTTTAATGGATAGTAAGGATTAAGGATCCTTAATTGTTTAACTTCGAAAACCTGAAAAAATGGAACATAACTTGGGACTAAGCCAATGTAAGAGATAAATTAGTAACTGGGGACACGCCCAAAGGATAACTGAGAATGATCCCGGAGGATCACTGGGGACAAGCCCAAAGGATAACTGGGGACAAGCCCGAAGGATAACTGGGGACAAGCCCAAAGGATCGTGTGTAAACTGGAGTATGGCCCTTACTGGCGACTATCCAAACTTAGTGACATGAAAATGTCAAAACCTTAGCTAACGTGAAAACGTTAGAAACCTTAAGAACGGATGTATGGTACGTCTACCATTATACGTAGGATCCTGGCTATAGCCAGTACGATGAGGTTGTCAGCCCCGGAAGTGGGTACTGGTCCCAAAGACGTGAACTATATCAGGATCATCGTGCGCTGCTGGCGGAAACTGGGGATAATCCCAAGGATAACTGGGGACAAGCCCAAGGATCTGCGTTGCTTTTGAAGATCTTTGACGATATGCTGAAGATACCTGAACTATCATAACTCAAAATGGTTTGTGAGTAGAGGACGAAGGATACATGATCCTTATCCTTAGGTAAAAAGTAAGAAAATGTAATAGTTGTAGGATAAGCACATTACCAGAGTAAGGATCACTGATATCACCGGGATCCTTTAAGGATACTTCAATATATGGATCACATGCCTGAAGGATCATGGTCACATGAAATATTTCTTTAAGTGAACAGCATTCCAGGCTCTTGGTAACAAGTTTCCTTCCATGGTTAACAACCTGTATGCCCCCTTTCCTGCTTCAGCTTCAATCAAGTAGGGGCCTTCCCATTTTGGTGCTAACTTCCCGTCAGCAGGATTGATAGTATTTTGAAATGCTTTTCTCAACACCATATCTCCGACTTGGAACTTCCTTATTCTTACATTTTTGTTGTAAGCACCAGCCATTCTTTGTTGGTAGCTTGCCATCCTGATCCTAGCCAGATCCCTGATTTCCTCAATAGTATCCAAATCCTGGGCTAGGATTGCAGCATTTTCTTCAGGATCACGAGCACTTGTTCTAGCAGTTGGGATCACCATTTCTGTTGGGATCACTGCTTCTGCCCCAAATACTAAAGAGAAAGGTGTTTGACCAGTAGCATTCTTGGGAGTTGTTCTATCAGCCCATAGCAC
This sequence comes from Helianthus annuus, assembly GCF_002127325.2. Taxonomy (NCBI): domain Eukaryota; kingdom Viridiplantae; phylum Streptophyta; class Magnoliopsida; order Asterales; family Asteraceae; genus Helianthus; species Helianthus annuus. The sequence continues at coordinate 102,673,994 of NC_035445.2, forward strand.
ATAAGGTAACTCCTCTGCCCATTTTCCTTTCTTGGATCCTAGCTTCTTCTTCAGATTGTTGATGATAATTTTGTTGGATGATTCTGCTTGACCATTGGCTTGTGGGTGAATTGGTGTTGATGTTATCATCTTGATTCCCCAACTGTCACAAAAGTTAGTGGTTCTGCTTCCAATGAACTGGGAACCATTATCACATACAATTTCGGAGGGAATGCCAAATCTAGTTATAATGTTTCTTTTAATGAAGGATATGACTTCCTTTTCTCTGACTTGAGCAAAGGCTTCAGCTTCTATCCACTTAGAGAAGTAGTCAGTCATGGCAAGCATAAATACTTTTCCACCAGGTGCTTTGGGAAGCTTGCCAACTATATCCATTCCCCATCTCATGAAGGGCCAAGAGGATGGTATTGGGTGTAAGAATTCAGCTGGCTGATGGAGGATATTGCTGTGTCTTTGGCAAGGATCACACTTCTTGGTATACTCTACAGCATCCCTTTTCATGGTTGGCCAGTAGTATCCTGTTCTAAGGATCCTTGAGAACAATGCTCTGCCCCCAGTGTGGTTTCCACAATCTCCTTCGTGGAAATCTTTCAATACTTCTTCGATTTCAGGATCCTCAATACATCTCAAATATGGTCCTGCAAGAGATCGCTTATATAATACATTATTCAAAATTGTGAATTGAGATACCTTAATCCTGAAAGCTCTAGGATTTTCTTCCATTGGGATCTCCCCGTGTTGCAAGTATCTCATGATTGGTGAGATCCATGATCCTGAATAAGATTGAGCTTCTTCACTGGGGATCACTGCAGTATCCTCTTCTATTTCCATGGCTATCTGATTTTCAATAGCAGGAGCCAGGATATGGATGATAGGGATACTTATATCTTCTGGAATCTTCAAGGATGATCCTAGGTTGGCCAATGCATCAGCCTCTGTGTTCTCCTCCCTTGGTACCTGTGTCAAGCTGAAAGAGACAAAAGAGAGTGCCAATTCTTTGACTATCTCTAAATATTTGGTTAGTTTTTCACCTTTAACAGCATAGGATCCATTAAAGTGATTAGTGATCAACAATGAGTCTACATATACTTTAAGATACTTCACCCCCATATCCTTAGCGACTTGTAAGCCAGCAATTAAGGCTTCGTATTCAGCCTCATTGTTAGTTGCTTGGAACTCACAGGCTATGGAGTGGGGTATTATGTCCCCCTGTGGCGATTTTAGTAGTATCCCAAGCCCTGTGCCCTTGACATTTGAGGATCCATCAGTGTGTAGTATCCAAGGATCCTTGGTCTCATCCAGCTGCTGGACCTCCAATTCTGCTTCTTTTTGTAGATCACTACTGAAATCAGCCACAAAGTCAGCTAAGGCTTGTGATTTAATGGCTGTTCTTGGTTCATATCTTATATCATGGGCACTAAGCTTCACTGCCCACTTAGCCATTCTCCCTGACATCTCCGGTTTCCTGAGGACATTCTTAATTGGAAAATTAGTTTTAACAACAATAGTATGGGTTTCAAAATAATGCCTTAACTTAGTGGATGCCATGATCAATGCAAGAATAAGTTTTTCGAGGTGTGAGTACCTGGATTCGGCATCAAGTAAACTTTTACTTACATAGTAGATAGGATATTGTGTACCTTCGTGATCCTTGACAAGGACAGCACTTACAGCGGTTGAGGATACCGCCAGATATAAGGATAACACATCTCCTTTTTCCGGTTTTGCTAATGCTGGTGCTGAGGACATATATTCTTTAAGGGCTTGTAAAGCATTCTCATGCTTCTCAGTCCATTCAAACTTCTTGTTCTTCCTTAGGATATCGTAAAATTCTTTGCATGCTTCTCAGTCCATTCAAACTTGCTTCAATTCCCCTTTGAGTCACCATATATCCTAGGAATTTTCCTGCCTTAACACCAAAGTGGCATTTTGAAGGATTGAGCTTCATGTTATAATTATCAAGGATATCAAATGCTTCTTCCAAATCCCTTAGATGATCCTCAGCTTTCTTTGACTTGACCACCATATCATCTATGTACACCTCCATATTTTTTCTAATTTGATCTTTGAACATCATATTCACCAGCCTTTGATATGTTGCACCTCCATTTCTTAGTCCAAAGGGCATGGCAATATAACAATATAAACCGGTTGGGGTCATAAAGGCTGTATCCTCTTGGTCAGATGGTTCCATCTGAATTTGTTGGAATCCAGATGATGCATCCATAAAGGTTAACAGTTCATGCCCCGCCGTTGCATCCACCATGGAGTCAATGTGAGGTAATGGGAAAGGATCCTTGGGACATGCCTTGTTCAAATCAGTGAAATCGACACATACCCTCCACTTTCCATTTTTCTTTTGGACAACAACCACATTGGCTAACCATTTTGGATATTTTACCTCTTTGATCATACCTGCTCGAAGTCGTCTCTCTACTTCTTCTTGGATAATGGCATTCCTTTCGGGTGCAAACTTCCTCCTTTTTTGATGGATTGGTTTGATAGACCTGTCAATGCCAAGTTTGTGAGTAATAATATCCTTAGATATACCTGTCATATCTTCATGTTTCCAAGCAAAGGTAGATTTTCTTCTTTTGAGGAAGGATATTAAGTCTTCTTTCATCTGTCCAAGGATCCCTGATCCGATATATATTTTTGACTCGGGATCACTAGGATCCAAAAGGATTTCGTCCACATCCTGTTCCCTTGCCTCCAAGACGTTCCTCGGAGGATACTGTAATTGCTATTGCTCCATTGGCTTTGACGTTGGCTTCATGGATGAGGTATAGCAATCCTTAGCCTCCTGCTGATCACTGTCGATCTTGATTATCCCCCATGGGCTAGGGAGCTTCACGCATTGATGGTAGGTGGATGGGACTGCTTTCATATCATGTATCCAAGGCCTGCCAAGGATAACGTTGCAACAAGACAGACAGTCAATAACACAAAATTTCTGATAGTTATGTAATCCTTCCACGTAGATTGGGAGTTTGATGTCCCCCAGGGTTTTCTTCGTTTCTCCACTGAATCCTACAAGCACGGAGGATCTTGGTGTGATGTCTGATTCTGGGATTCCCATTTTCTTCAGAACATCTAGCTGGATAATGTTCACTGAGCTTCCTCCATCGATAAGGATCCTGCGGACAAAATGGTTAGAGATAAAGAGAGTAATAACTAGACTATCATGATGAGGATCCTGAATGTTAATGCGATCATCCTCATCAAACGTTATCGTCTTCCCTTCCGAGACACTTGATGTTCTAATAGGCCTTTCTCCATTATCCATTTTTGATTCTTTTGCACGTCTTTTGGCCGCCGAGAAGGATGTACCACAGATGTCTGATCCTCCGGATATAAAGTTGATCACTTGTGCATTTGCCAGAGGTGCTGGAGCCTTTTCAGGGATCCTTTCAGGATCCTGGGTCCTTTGCTTTTTTCTTCCCAACAATTCTTTTAGATGCCCCTTGCTTAGCAGGTATCCAATTTCTTTTCTTAAGGCTATGCAATCTTCAGTTAGATGCCCGAAATCCTCGTGGTATGCACACCATTTGGATTTGTCTTTGGTTCCGGATGGCTTATCACTCTTCCTGGGCCACCTAGCTTTCTCCCCTAAGTTCTGCATTGCAAGGATTAGTTCATGATTGTCAACAGAAAAGCAATATTCTGAAATTGGAGGATAATCTTCATCATCCTCTTCTTGGTCAACGGCATGCACATTCTGGTTCTCATTTCTATGGTAGGATTTGAATTTGTTGCTTTTGAAGGAGGATCCTTGCTTATCTTGTTTTGAGGATCCTACTTGTCTCTCCTGGATCCTCTTGTCATCCTCTAGCCGGATGAACCTGAGTGCCCGAGTTCTTACTTCATCTAAGTTCCTGCATGGTGTCATAACAAGATCATCATAGAATAATGAATCCTTAAGCAGTCCCATTTTGAAGGCTTCAACAGCCGTAGCCATATCCAAGTTGGGAATGTCCAAGGATTCTTTACTGAATTTAGTTATATAATCTCTTAATGATTCATTATGACTTTGAGTTACCCTATATAAATCACTGGTTAATCTTTCAAATTTTCTACTACAAGAGAATTGGTTATTGAATAAATTAACTAAATTAGCAAATGAAATAATAGAGTAAGGGGGAAGACTTAGCAGCCATTTAAGGGCTGACCCAGTAAGAGTGGATCCAAATCCTTTACATAAGCATGCTTCCTTCAATTTTTCTGGGATAGGATTGATCTCCATCCTCTCCCTGTATTGTGCTACGTGTTCCTCTGGATCCGTTGTACCATCATACAGCTTCATAGTAGGGATATGGAACCTTTTGGGTACCTCTGCATCACAAATTGGTGGTGCAAAACGAGATACCTTATGGCTCCCATCTGCAATTTCAGGTATAGGCTTGACTACTCCCGGAACACTCGAGATCATGTCCTTTAGTTTTTGCAACTCCCTGGCCATAGCATGATTGATACCTGTATCCTGCATGAATCCATGGTTAGTGGCAAGATAATTATTTAAAGTGTTACCTCCCATTGGGTTCAAATTAGGAACAGTGGTTGTGAACCCAAGTTGCTGGGATTCAGGAATAACGGATGGACCAGTGGAAGCAATGGTCTGCATTGGAATGAAGTCCCCTTGGTGGACATCTAGACTCCCTGTTTGCAAACTTTTTAGGGATCCTTTCGTCTGGAAGGATCCTGGTATCTGATATGATCCTGGAATGTAGGAGGATCCTTGAACCTGGGATGATCCTGGAACAAAGAAGGATCCTTGAACCTGGGATGATCCTGGAACAAAGGAGGATCCTTGAACCTGGGATGATCCTGGAACAAAGGAGGATCCTTGGAACTGCTGTGTTCCCGGGTAGACTCCTGAATTCATGAATGATCCTATATGCTGAGGATAGGATCCTGCTGGCTGAAAATGTGAGCCTGATGTCTGAGTCATTGCTGCCGACTTGAGATGCAACCCTCCTGACTCTCCTATGATTTGCACGTCCGGAATTCCCGATGGCTGGGAAGTGATCATTGGAGTATCAAAGCTCAAGGATTTGGGCATCAGTGGGGAAGGATCCTCCGCCGCTTTCCTTTGTCTTTTGAGGTCTCCAATTTCCCTGAGGATCCTGTCATTAGTCTCATCCTGCCGCTGCATACGATCCTTCATCTGCAAAATTAAAGCAAACACATCACTAGTACTGGGAATAGAAGAATTCATAGTAGAAGAAGATGGAGGTTTAGAGAAAGTAGGAGTTGGTCTCTTCTCAGTATTTTTCTGAGATCCTGCCGGTAGAGGAGGCAGAGTGGTCTGTGATGAGGTGACTGCAGACATCGCCGTGGACGTGTTCTTCAATGATGAAGCCATGTAACCCTTTGAAATGATTTCGAACAAAAGATTTTCTTATGAATGAAGCACCAATTGCCCCACGGTGGGCGCCAAACTGTTTTGGTCAAAAATCACACAAGGATAATGTAACCAAACTTTATGTAAACGGGGTATGATGCTTGGTTAATTATAAAAGTAAAGGATCACTTCTATGAGAAATATGCAAAGACACAATGATTTATACGAGGAAAAAGCCCTTGATCAATGTATGATCTCCGGCATAAAAAACCTCGGGTGATGGCAACTACCGATCACCAACTTCAATATAAGAAAAATATAGTTACAACTTCGGATGATAATGAGCTGAGTACAAGGATCACTATAGTTTCGAGTGTCTAAGTGTGTGAGAGTTGCTTCGTGTATTGTCGTGTGTTCTTCCAAATGAGGAAGAGTGGTATTTATACAAGTGTAGGTGACCTATTTTAGGTAAAAAGACTAATAATCAGCTCATTACCCCTTTAGAAATAAAAGACAATCTAGCCTAAATTGCCGCCCTTAAATCAAGCTAAGTTTCCATATCCTTTGCAACGTCCATCTTTGATTAAGCTCATGCTATAATTGTGAAGACGCGTCCCTTGATTATGATGCTAAGAGCGTATCCTGCTAGATGTTCCTGCAAACTAACATTGTTTCACACGAAGGTAACTGTTAGCATGAGGATCCTTTGATGGTCCATGATCCTGATCCTGAAGTCCTGCTGAGGATCACTGTCTGCCAAAGAAACAAGGATCACTGGTTAGGATCACGTATAAGGATCACGTATGATAAAAATCCAGCCCTAACACCAAGCATCATTCCCCGTTTACAAAAAGTTTGGTTGCATTATCCTTGTGTGATTTTTGACCAAAACAGTTTGGCGCCCACCGTGGGGCAATTGGTGCTTCATTCATAAGAAAGTTTTTCTGTTAGTGATCATTCCGGAGCGTTGCATGGCTTCATCGTTGAAGAATACCTCCACAGCGATGTCTGCAGTCAACTCATCTCAGGGCACTCCACCTTTGCCACCACCACCAGCTGGATCTCAGAAAAATGCTGAGAAGAGACCAACTCCTATTTTCTTTAAACCTTCATCTTCTTCTGCTCTAACTTCTTCTGCTCCCAGTACTAGTGATATATTTACTTTGATTTTGCAGATGAGGGATCGTATGCAGCAGCAGGATGAAACTAATGACAGGATCCTCAAGGAATTCGGAGATCTCAAAAGGCAAAAGAAAACGGCAGAGGATCATTCCCCACTGATGCCCAAATCTTTGAATTTTGATACTCTGATGATTACTTCTCAGCCATCAGAGGTCCCAGACATTCAACATGTTGGTGGACCAAAAGGAGTGCACCTCGGGTCAGCAATAGTGACTCAGGCATCAGGCTCATATTTCCAGCCGGCAGGATCCTATCCTCAGCATATGGGATCCTTCGTAAATTCAGGAGCCTACTCAGGAGCGCAGCAATTTCAAGGATCCTCCTTTATTCCAGGATCATCCCAGGTTCAAGGATCCTCCTTTGTTCCAAGATTTTCCCAGGGTCAAGGATCCTTTCTCATCCCAGGATCATCCCAGTTTCAAGGATCCCTCCAGATACCAGGATCCTCGAAGAGTTTGCAGACAGGAAGTTCAGATGTCCATCAAGGAGATTTTATTCCGATGCAGACCATTGCTTCCACTGGTCCCTCCATTATCCCAGAATCCCAGCAATACGGATTCACGTCCGATGTTCCTAACTTGAACCCGATGGGAGGTAACACTTTTAATAATTCTCTTACCACTAACCATGGATTCATGCAGGATACAGGTATCAACCATGCTATGGCCAGAGAACTGCAGAAACTGAAGGATATGATTTCAAGTGTTCCAGGGGTAGTCAAACCTATCCCGGAGATTGCAGATGGAAGCCATAAGGTATCCCGTTTTGCACCACCAATTTGTGATGCTGAGATACCCAAAAGATTCCATATCCCTACTATGAAGCTGTATGATGGTACAACGGATCCTGAGGAACACATAGCACAATACAGGGAGAGGATGGAGATCAATCCAATTCCAGAAAGGTTAAAGGAAGCATGCCTATGCAAGGGGTTTGGATCCACTCTTACTGGATCAGCTCTTAAATGACTGCTAAGTCTTCCCCCTTACTCTATTACTTCGTTTGCTAATTTAGTTAACTTATTCAATAATCAATTTTCTTGTAGCAGAAAATTTGAACGATTGACTAGTGATTTATATTGGATAACTCAGGGTCATAATGAATCATTAAGGGATTATATAACCAAATTTAGTAAAGAATCCTTGGACATTCCCAACTTGGATGTAGCCACAGCTGTCGAGGCCTTCAAAATGGGGTTGCTTAGGGATTCATTGTTCTATGATGATCTTGTTATGACACCATGCAGGAACCTAGACGAAGTAAGGACTCGGGCACTCAGGTTCATCCGGCTAGAGGATGACAAGAGGATCCAGGAGAGACAAGTAGGATCCTCAAAACAAGAAAAGCAGGGATCCTCTTTCAAAAGCAACAAATTCAAATCCTACAATAGAACTGACAACCAGAACGTGCATGCTGTTGACCAAGAAGAGGATGATGAGGATTATCCTCCGATTTCTGAATACTGTTTTTCCGTTGATAACCATGAACTAATCCTTGCAATGCAGAATCTAGGAGAAAAAGCCAGATGGCCCAGAAAAAATGACAAACCAGCCGCAGCTAAAGATAAATCAAAATGGTGTGTATACCACGAGGATTTTGGGCATTTAACAGAATAATGCATCGCATTAAGAAAGGAAATTGGATATCTGCTGAGCAAGGGACATTTAAAAGAGTTGTTGGGAAGAAAAAAGCAAAGGACTCAGGATCCTGAAAGGATCCCTGAAAAAGCTCCAGCCCCTCCGGCAGATGCACAAGTGATAAACTTTATTTCCGGAGGATCAGACATTTGTGGTACATCCTTTTCAGCAGCTAAAAGGCATGCAATGGAAGCTAAAATGGATAATGGAGAAAGACCTATTCGAACATCAAGTGTCTCGGAAGGAAAAATCATAACCTTTGATGAGGATGATAGAATTAACATCCAGGATCCTCATCATGATAGTTTAGTTGTTACTCTCTTTATTTCTAACCATTTTGTCCGCAGGATCCTTATTGACGGAGGAAGTTCGGTAAACATTATCCAACTTGACGTTCTGAAGAAAATGGGTATTCCTGAATCAGACATCACACCAAGATCCTCCGTGCTTGTGGGATTTAGTGGCGAAACTAAGAGAACCCTGGGGGACATCAAACTCCCAATTTACGTGGAAGGATTACATAATTATCAGAAATTTTGTGTTATTGACTGTTTATCTTGTTGTAATGTTATCCTTGGCAGGCCCTGGATACACGATATGAAGGCAGTCCCATCCACCTACCATCAATGTCTAAAGATATTATCACTCATAAACTTGGCATTGACAGGTCAGTTAAACCAATCCATCAAAAAAGGAGGAAATTTGCACCAGAAAGAAATGCCATTATCCAGGAAGAGGTAGAAAGATTACTACGAGTAGGTATGATTAGAGAAGTGAAGTATCCAAAATGGCTGGCCAATGTGGTTGTTGTTCAAAAGAAAAATGGAAAGTGGAGGGTATGTGTCGATTTCACTGATTTGAATAAGGCACGTCCCAAGGATCCTTTCCCATTACCCCACATTGACTCCATGGTGGATGCAACGGTGGGTCATGAACTGTTAACCTTTATGGATGCATCATCTGGATTCCAACAAATTCAGATGGAACCATCTGACCAAGAGGATACGACTTTTATGACCCCAACCGGTTTATATTGTTATATTGCTATGCCGTTTGGATTAAGGAATGCAGGTGCAACATATCAAAGGCTGGTGAACATGATGTTCAAAGATCAGATTGGACAAACTATGGAAGTATACATAGACGATATGGTAGTAAAATCCAAGAAAGCTGAGGATCACCTAAGGCACTTGGAGGAAGCATTTGATATCCTTGATAGTTATAACATGAAGCTTAATCCTTCAAAATGTCACTTTAGTGTTAAAGCAGGCAAATTCTTAGGATATATGGTAACCCAGAGGGGCATCGAAGCAAGCCCGGAACAAATCAAAGCATTGGTGAATATCAAATCCCCTGCCAACGCTAAGGATGTGCAAAGGCTAACAGGCAGGATAGCAGCCTTAAACAGATTTATATCCAAATCCTCAGAAAAATGTAAAGAATTCTACGATATCCTAAGAAAGAACAAGAAATTCGAATGGACTGAAAAGCATGAGAATGCTTTAAAAGCCCTCAAAGAATACATGTCCTCAGCTCCAGCATTGATGAAACCAGAAAAAGGAGATGTGTTATCCTTATATCTTGCGGTATCCTCAAAAGCAGTAAGTGCAGTCCTTGTTAAGGATCATGAAGGTACACAATATCCTGTCTATTATGTAAGTAAGAGTTTACTTGATGCTGAATCCAGGTATTCACACCTTGAAAAACTTATTCTTGCACTAATTATGGCATCTACTAAACTAAGACATTATTTTGAAACCCATGTTATTGTTGTTAGAACTAATTTTCCAATTAAGAATGTCCTCAGGAAACCAGAGATGTCCGGAAGGATGGCTAAGTGGGCAGTAAAGCTTAGTGCCCATGATATAAGATATGAGCCTAGAACAGCCATCAAATCTCAAGCATTAGCAGACTTTGTGGCTGATTTCAGTAGTGATTTACAAAAGGAAGCCGAATTGGAAGTCCAGCACTTGGATGAGACCAAGGATCCTTGGATACTGCATACCGATGGATCCTCAAATGTCAAAGGCACAGGGCTTGGTATACTACTAAAATCGCCACAGGGGGACATAATACCCCACTCCATAGCTTGTGAGTTCCAAGCCACTAATAATGAGGCTGAATATGAAGCCTTAATCGCTGGTTTGCAAATTGCTAAGCATATGGGGATCAGGTATCTTGAGGTATACGTAGATTCATTGTTAATCACTAATCACTTTAATGGATCCTATGCTGTTAAAGGTGAAAAACTAACCAAATATTTAGAGATAGTCAAAGAATTGGCACTCTCCTTTGCTTTCTTCAGTTTGACACAGGTACCAAGGGAAGAAAATACAGAAGCTGATGCATTGGCCAATCTAGGATCATCTTTGAAGATCCCAGAGGATATAAGTATCCCCATCATCCATATCCTGGCTCATGCTATTGAAAATCAGGTGGCCATGGAAATAGAAGAGGATTCTGCAATGATCCCTAGTGAGGATACTCAATTTTGTTCAGGATCATGGATCTCACCAATCATGAGATACTTACAACACGTAGAGATTCCTATGGGAGAAAACCCTAGGGCTTTCAGAATTAAGGTATCTCAATTCACAATCTTAAATAATATGCTGTATAAGCGATCTCTTGCAGGACCATATTTAAGATGTATCGAGGATCCTGAAGTTCAAGAAGTGTTAAAAGATTTCCATGAAGGAGATTGTGGAAACCACACTGGGGGCAGGGCATTGTTCTCAAGGATCTTAAGGACAGGATACTACTGGCCAACTATGAAAAGGGATGCTGTGGAGTATGCTAAGAAGTGTGATCCTTGTCAAAGACACAGCAATATCCTTCATCAGCTGGCTGAATTTCTACATCCTATATCATCCTCTTGGCCATTTATGAGATGGGGGATGGATATAGTTGGCAAGCTCCCTAAGGCACCTGGTGGAAAAGTGTTCATGCTTGCTATGACTGACTACTTCTCCAAGTGGATAGAGGCTGAAGCTTTTGCCCAAGTCAGAGAAAAGGAAGTTATATCCTTTATTAAGAGAAATATTATAACTAGATTTGGCATTCCTTCTGAAATTGTATGTGATAATGGTTCCCAATTTATTGGGAGCAGAACTACTAACTTTTGTGTGACAACTCGAACTTTAGGCTTGCTTGATGTAACGTTACGTGTTTATGTGACATTTTGAGCTAATGAATATTACGTGATTTATGAGATGTCGTTATGTGTATTGTGTGATATATTTGTATGTTAATTGAGCCGAACCCAAACCACACACTAAAACCGATTGCACAAAGCAAACCGGTCATACAAGCTCGTTTGGGCCACCTTGAAATCGGACTCCACTTGATACCCGAGTTGGGCTCGGCCCACTCCCCACTCGCAACACATAAAACCGGAACTAGGGGATTGTTTTACTACTTTTGCAAAACATAAACACACACAAGAAAACCCTAGTTGCTTCTTTCTCTCTCTCGGCTTGCTTAGAACTCGACGGCAGGACCATCATCTCGATCGGATCACACTCTCTTTCTTGTTATCGGTTAGTATGATGTTTTATGCTTGTGTGTTAAGTGATGTTTTGATTACATGCTTAGATCGAACCGATTAGAATTTGCATGATGATGAACTAGGGCCGGTTAGATATTGTGGTTATGTTGGTCCTCGAATTGATTGTTATATAATCAGTTTGAAGTTGTGGTTAACTTAGAATCGAATGTTTAGATATAAAGAAATCGGCTTTTATGATATATTATGATTATGTGATTGACTTGGACATAAATCAGATATATATGAATGCATGATCTACATAAGAATCAATGATCTTGTGGTATTACCGAATGATCAAGTAATCGGCTATAGTATGCATCGGGTTAACTTGAATGTTGGTTTGTCGATGAATTGTTAGATGTGTTCATGCATGATATAATTAGGGTTCTTATGAATTTGTGTTGCAATTGTTCTGTTTGATCGATATCATGCTAAATGATTTGTTGAAAATTATGTTAATTGATCTGTTACCGAAACTGACCAAACTGTTAGCTGAAATCACGGATAAGTCAATGCAGGATTTATGGAAACCGGTTACACACACACGTCACACGGTTGCGACTCAGATTGCGAGTCGAAACCTCGTGGTCACGACTCGAAACCACAACAGCACCAGCCGAGACCACGGTTGCGAGTCCCGTTGCGACTCGTAACCAGACCATGATGAACCGAGATCACCATTGCGACTCGCAACCAGCTGTTGCGACTCGTAATCTCCGGTTGCGACTCGTAATCTCCGGTTGCGACTCGAGATCTCCGTTGCGACTCGAGACCATCGTTTACACGCACACTGTTGGGCCTTCCCTGTCACGGGTCCAATCATTTGGGCCCAACGATTTGAATTGTGGACTGGTTGCTAATGGACCGATATACGTTTACTTTTTGGGCCGAATGAGAATCTAGGCTGTTATGCTTTTGGGCCGGGTATTGTTGGACTTAGACAATTGGATCCTCACATGCTATGTCTTATCTGCTTACGTGCGTACATGTTTGCCATGACTATACGTGATTACTATATACGTGCTATATACGAACCTGACTCGTATAATAACCATGATAGGACGTGAGTGACCATTTACTTGCTACTTGTACTTTCTGTGTATCTGCCGAGCAAACCAAGGTGAGTTCACACAGCCAAGGCATGGGATTCCCGGGTTGGGAATTTGGGTTGGATATGACGAATATGGAATGATTACTCGTACTTACGCATATACCAGACTATAGACCATCGTCCTCAGGTTAGTCAGGACACGTTACGTAAAGCCTACGTAACCCAGTATATTTGCCATACGTCTCCCGGGTCGGGAAGGACACGTTACGTAAAGCCTACGTAACCCAATACCATCTACTGGCTTCCAGGTCGGAAGGCCACGCTGCGTAAAGCCTACGTAGCCCCCACGCGTACCACTGTCCTCGGGGAAGGGCACGTCACGTAAAGCCTACGTGACCCTGTACGTTTTCCTGTTCTCGGTAAAGAAGAACACATGGTCGGAAGTTAGTCTAGTAAGTACCGTTAATGAGAAGCCCTCATTAATCAGGATGAACATGGGAAGCCCCCACCTTTATTACACACTAGTATGGGAAGCCCCCACTAGCTATACTTATGCATTACATTATGAACTTACTTTCTGTGAACTCGCTCAACTAGTTTGTTGATTATTTGCTGCATGCCTTGCAGGACCTTAGGTACATTATGGAGCTTGCACAGGGAGGAGCAGGTCGTTGTGGGATGTGGATCATGAACTTTATGTGAACTTATAATTATTTTGAGATACATTACTATGCTTCCGCTACTTAAACGATGTTTGGTTTTGAAACATCAATCATGTCATGAGGAATTACATTAATTACTTTCATTATAAAATGCTATGTTTGATATGATTGATGGCTTGATCCTGGTCAGTCACGCTCCCAAGCGGTGGTATTCCGCGGGTGGATTTTGGGGGTGTGACAGATTGGTATCAGAGCCATTGGTTATAGAGAACTTGGTTTTAATATGGGAAAACGTTTTATTAAAACCGGACTATAACCAGTACAGTGCTCTCAACGATCCACAACGACGCTTCGCTCCACGTGCAAGACTCGACATCCTAGGTAATAAGGTTTATATTTATTGCCTGTTTGCTAGAACTGCTTAGAACTTTGCTCGCATTACGCTTAGATACACATGCTTTGATTACATGAGAACACCTATATGCCTACACTTTTCTGTCATCGCCCTACTCGCGAACCATTCTTACGTATGCTACTTGTTACTATGAAGATCATGTCTGGACGAATCAACATGACACAAGCCCAGTTAGAGGCTCTCGTTCAAGCTCAAGTTGCTGCGGCAGTGGCAGCAGCTCAAGCAGGTAGTATATCCTGCAGTATAGGCACACACTAGGATCTTTAGATCCTACATTAACTCTCGTATTTAACTTCGTCCTATTCGTACACAATAGGTCAACACGCGCAGCAGCCTGTCTGCACGTTCAAGAATTTCATGGACTGTCGTCCAAACTCTTTCAGCGGCACAGAAGGAGCGGTTAGACTCCTCCACTGGTTCGAGAAGCTAGAATCAGTATTCGAGATGTGCGAGTGCCCTGAGGCTCGCAAGGTCAAGTTTGCTACCGGTACTTTGGAAGGAATAGCACTGACTTGGTGGAACGCCCAAGTTCAGATCTTAGGGTTGGCAGCTGCTAACGCCACCCCATGGAACGATTTTAAGGAACTCATCAAGCGTGAGTATTGCACGCGTGAAGATATTCACAAGCTGGAAGACGAGCTGTATAACTTGAAAATGGTTGGATCAGAAATCGAAGCATATACTAAACGGTCGAATGAGCTGGCCGTTCTGTGTCCAACTATGGTGGACCCTCCGTACAAGCGCATTGAGTTGTATCTCAAGGGATTGGCGCCAGAAATTCAGAGCCACGTGACGTCGGCTAACCTCGAAAACATCCAGGAAATTCAGCGCCTCGCTCATCGCATCACCGATCAGGCAGTGGATCAGAATAAACTGCCCAAGCGTGTTAATGCTACTGCTAACGTCACCACCTCAGTTACTCCTGCTACATCTGGTGACAGTAAAAGAAAATGGGAAGGAGATTCTAGTAAAGGTTCAGCGACTGTTCAGCCACAAGCTCAGCAACAGAAGATCGATCACTACCAGAGTCCTAGTCAGCAATCCTCTGGTAGTCACAGACAGAGGAGATATCAGGGTAGTCAACCTAGGTGCCACAACTGCAACAGGCATCACCACGGCCCGTGTAACAAGGGTCGTTGTCAAAGGTGTCTTAAGATGGGTCACGAGGCCAAAGACTGTAGGAGCCCTCGTCCTGCGAATCAGAATCAGCAGCCTCAGCAAACAGCTCCATAGAACCAGCAGCAGCAACAGCATCCACAGCGTGGAAACCGGGGGTGTTTCCAGTGTGGGGCTGAAGGCCACTTCAAACGCGATTGCCCTCAGTTGAACCAGAACCGCAACAACAATAACAACCAGGGCAACGGCCACAACAACGGCGGGAACAACAACAATAACGGCAATGAAGCTCGTGGTCGCGCTTTTGTGCTAGGTCGAGGCGACGCAGTGAACGATCCCAACGTTGTCATGGGTAAGTTTCTCCTTGACAATATTTACGTTACTGTTTTATTTGATTCGGGTGCGGATACAAGCTATATGTCTGTGAAAATGTGTCAACTGCTAAAACGTGCACCAACACTTTTACCCACCAAACATGTAGTAGAGTTAGCTAACGGTAAAAGTCTAGAAGCCACGCACGTAGTTCAGGGTTGTAATCTTATTCTAGCCGGCCAAGCTTTCTCTATCGATCTCATTCCCATAGTTTTGGGTAGCTTCGACGTCGTGATTGGGATGGATTGGTTGTCCCAGCACCAGGCAGAAATCTTGTGCAGTGAGAAGATCATTCGTATTCCTCGTTCTGGTCAAGAACCTCTCGAAGTTCAAGGCGACAAGAGTGGTGCTGTGGTTGGCATCATCTCTTTCTTGAAGGCTCAGAAATGCTTACGTAAGGGTCACACTGCCATTCTAGCACTCGTTACAGACGCATCGGCAAAAGAAAAGAAATTGGAGGATATTCCAATTGTACGTGATTACCCTCAGGTGTTTCCTGAAGACTTACCTGGCTTACCGCCTCATCGTCAGGTCGAATTTCAGATCGAGCTCGCTCCAGGAGCAGCACCCATAGCTCGCGCACCATATCGTCTAGCTCCATCGGAATTGGAGGAACTGTCAAAGCAACTGCAGGAACTCTTGGAAAAGGGTTTCATACGACCAAGCTCTTCGCCTTGGGGAGCTCCAGTACTCTTTGTGAAAAAGAAAGACGGTACGTTCAGGATGTGCATCGACTACCGTGAACTCAACAAGGTGACGGTGAAGAACCGTTATCCACTTCCACGCATCGACGACTTATTCGACCAGTTGCAAGGGTCGTGTTACTATTCGAAGATAGACTTGAGGTCTGGGTATCATCAGCTGAGAGTCCGGGATGAGGACGTCTCTAAGACAGCATTCAGAACTCGTTACGGTCACTACGAGTTTCTCGTCATGCCATTCGGGTTAACGAACGCGCCTGCTGTATTTATGGATCTTATGAACAGGGTGTGCAAACCCTATCTTGACAAGTTTGTCATAGTATTCATTGACGACATTCTGATTTACTCCAAGAGTCAGGAGGAACACGAGCAGCACCTTCGTCTTATTTTGGAACTCCTTCGAAAGGAACAGCTGTACGCCAAGCTTTCTAAATGCGACTTCTGGCTTCGTGAAGTCCACTTCTTAGGCCACGTAGTGAACAAGGATGGGATCCATGTTGATCCATCCAAGGTAGATTCGATCAGGAACTGGCCTGCGCCGCGTACACCGACAGAAATACGCCAATTCTTGGGTCTGGCAGGTTACTACAGACGGTTTATTAGAGACTTTTCGAAGATTGCTCAGCCGCTTACGCTACTGACACAGAAGAGTGTTATCTATCGCTGGGGAGAGCCCCAGGAGACTGCTTTTCAGCACCTAAAGGATAGACTTTGCAGTGCACCTATCCTCTCATTGCCAGAGGGCGCAGACGACTTCGTGGTTTATTGTGATGCATCCATTCGGGGACTGGGATGTGTGTTAATGCAGCGCGACAAGGTTATTGCTTACGCCTCTCGTCAACTCAAGGTTCACGAACGGAACTACACGACGCATGATCTAGAGCTGGGAGCTGTTGTTTTCGCGCTTAAGATATGGCGACACTACCTGTACGGTACCAGGTGCACGATTTACACCGATCACAGGAGTCTCGAGCATATCCTTAAGCAGAAGGATTTGAATATGCGTCAACGAAGATGGGTTGAGTTACTGAACGACTATGAATGCGCTATCAAGTACCATCCAGGCAAGGCCAATGTTGTGGCTGACGCCCTTAGTCGAAAGGACACTTTACCACGGCGCGTGCGAGCGCTACAACTTACGATTCAGTCTAGCCTTCCTGCACAGATACGAAATGCTCAGGTAGAAGCACTGAAGCCCGAAAACGTCAAGGCTGAAGCCTTACGCGGCTCACGGCAACAGATGGAACAGAAGGCAGACGGCGCCTACTATGTAACGGGCCGGATTTGGGTCCCTCTCTATGGCGGTTTACGCGAACTTGTAATGGATGAAGCACACAAGTCTCGCTATTCGGTACATCCAGGGTCGGATAAAATGTACCACGACATCAGCACTACTTATTGGTGGCCTAGTATGAAGGCCCACATCGCTACGTACGTTGGAAAATGCTTGACCTGTGCGAGAGTCAAGGTGGAATATCAGAAACCAGCTGGCCTACTTCAACAGCCTAAGATACCTCAATGGAAATGGGAAGAAATTTCCATGGATTTCGTTACAGGCCTACCAAGATCCCAGCGTGGGAATGATACCATATGGGTCATAGTTGATCGACTCACCAAGTCTGCACACTTCCTGCCGATTAAGGAAACGGACAAGTTCTCCACACTCGCAGACGTCTATCTTAAAGAAGTTGTCTCGAGGCACGGGGTGCCCACATCTATCATTTCGGATCGCGATGCACGATTCACGTCAGAACTTTGGCAAGCGATGCACAAATCTTTCGGCTCACGGTTAGACATGAGCACAGCTTATCATCCTCAGACGGATGGGCAGTCTGAGCGTACGATTCAAACTCTTGAAGACATGCTTCGGGCATGCGTTATTGATTTCGGCAACGGCTGGGAAAAGCACCTTCCTTTGGTGGAGTTTTCGTATAATAATAGTTATCACACCAGCATTCAAGCCGCTCCATTCGAGGCATTGTACGGGCGTAAATGCCGGTCACCTCTCTGTTGGGCAGAGGTGGGGGATAGTCAGATTACGGGTCCAGAGATTGTAGTGGACGCCACAGAAAAGATTGCACAGATACGACAACGCATGGCGGCAGCACGCGACCGTCAGAAAGCCTACGCGGACAAGCGTAGAAAGCCATTGGAATTCGAGGTCGGGGACCGGGTTTTATTGAAAGTTTCACCCTGGAAGGGTGTGGTTCGTTTTGGCAAACGGGGTAAACTGAATCCGCGATACGTCGGACCATTTGAAATTATCGAAAAGATTGGCAAGGTAGCCTACAAGTTGAACCTACCAGCTGAACTCGGGGCAGTTCACAATGTCTTTCATGTATCGAACTTAAAGAAGTGCCTATCTGATGAAAACCTCATCATTCCTTTTAAGGAACTCACTATCGACGAGCGGTTGCAGTTCGTCGAGGAACCAGTTGAAATCACGGACCGGGATGTGAAGGTCCTCAAACACAAGAGAATCCCTCTTGTTCGAGTTCGTTGGAACTCCAAACGTGGCCCAGAGTACACCTGGGAACGCGAAGACAGGATGACAGAAAAGTACCCCCAGTTATTCGAAACCAATGCTACCACTACTGAGGCTGAAGCTACTACTTCGGAATTTCGGGACGAAATTCCAGATCAACGGGGGAAGGATGTGACACCCCAGGAAAATCAGTGAACAATACAGTTTACCTAGCTTCCTCAGTGAGTGCATACCAAATTTCGGGACGAAATTTCCAATTAGTTGGGGATAATGTGACAACTCGAACTTTAGGCTTGCTTGATGTAACGTTACGTGTTTATGTGACATTTTGAGCTAATGAATATTACGTGATTTATGAGATGTCGTTATGTGTATTGTGTGATATATTTGTATGTTAATTGAGCCGAACCCAAACCACACACTAAAACCGATTGCACAAAGCAAACCGGTCATACAAGCTCGTTTGGGCCACCTTGAAATCGGACTCCACTTGATACCCGAGTTGGGCTCGGCCCACTCCCCACCCGCAACACATAAAACCGGAACTAGGGGATTGTTTTACTACTTTTGCAAAACATAAACACACACAAGAAAACCCTAGTTGCTTCTTTCTCTCTCTCGGCTTGCTTAGAACTCGACGGCAGGACCATCATCTCGATCGGATCACACTCTCTTTCTTGTTATCGGTTAGTATGATGTTTTATGCTTGTGTGTTAAGTGATGTTTTGATTACATGCTTAGATCGAACCGATTAGAATTTGCATGATGATGAACTAGGGCCGGTTAGATATTGTGGTTATGTTGGTCCTCGAATTGATTGTTATATAATCAGTTTGAAGTTGTGGTTAACTTAGAATCGAATGTTTAGATATAAAGAAATCGGCTTTTATGATATATTATGATTATGTGATTGACTTGGACATAAATCGGATATATATGAATGCATGATCTACATAAGAATCAATGATCTTGTGGTATTACCGAATGATCAAGTAATCGGCTATAGTATGCATCGGGTTAACTTGAATGTTGGTTTGTCGATGAATTGTTAGATGTGTTCATGCATGATATAATTAGGGTTCTTATGAATTTGTGTTGCAATTGTTCTGTTTGATCGATATCATGCTAAATGATTTGTTGAAAATTATGTTAATTGATCTGTTACCGAAACTGACCAAACTGTTAGCTGAAATCACGGATAAGTCAATGCAGGATTTATGGAAACCGGTTACACACACACGTCACACGGTTGCGACTCAGATTGCGAGTCGAAACCTCGTGGTCACGACTCGAAACCACAACAGCACCAGCCGAGACCACGGTTGCGAGTCCCGTTGCGACTCGTAACCAGACCATGATGAACCGAGATCACCATTGCGACTCGCAACCAGCTGTTGCGACTCGTAATCTCCGGTTGCGACTCGTAATCTCCGGTTGCGACTCGAGATCTCCGTTGCGACTCGAGACCATCGTTTACACGCACACTGTTGGGCCTTCCCTGTCACGGGTCCAATCATTTGGGCCCAACGATTTGAATTGTGGACTGGTTGCTAATGGACCGATATACGTTTACTTTTTGGGCCGAATGAGAATCTAGGCTGTTATGCTTTTGGGCCGGGTATTGTTGGACTTAGACAATTGGATCCTCACATGCTATGTCTTATCTGCTTACGTGCGTACATGTTTGCCATGACTATACGTGATTACTATATACGTGCTATATACGAACCTGACTCGTATAATAACCATGATAGGACGTGAGTGACCATTTACTTGCTACTTGTACTTTCTGTGTATCTGCCGAGCAAACCAAGGTGAGTTCACACAGCCAAGGCATGGGATTCCCGGGTTGGGAATTTGGGTTGGATATGACGAATATGGAATGATTACTCGTACTTACGCATATACCAGACTATAGACCATCGTCCTTAGGTTAGTCAGGACACGTTACGTAAAGCCTACGTAACCCAGTATATTTGCGATACGTCTCCCGGGTCGGGAAGGACACGTTACGTAAAGCCTACGTAACCCAATACCATCTACTGGCTTCCAGGTCGGAAGGCCACGCTGCGTAAAGCCTACGTAGCCCCCACGCGTACCACTGTCCTCGGGGAAGGGCACGTCACGTAAAGCCTACGTGACCCTGTACGTTTTCCTGTTCTCGGTAAAGAAGAACACATGGTCGGAAGTTAGTCTAGTAAGTACCGTTAATGAGAAGCCCTCATTAATCAGGATGAACATGGGAAGCCCCCACCTTTATTACACACTAGTATGGGAAGCCCCCACTAGCTATACTTATGCATTACATTATGAACTTACTTTCTGTGAACTCGCTCAACTAGTTTGTTGATTATTTGCTGCATGCCTTGCAGGACCTTAGGTACATTATGGAGCTTGCACAGGGAGGAGCAGGTCGTTGTGGGATGTGGATCATGAACTTTATGTGAACTTATAATTATTTTGAGATACATTACTATGCTTCCGCTACTTAAACGATGTTTGGTTTTGAAACATCAATCATGTCATGAGGAATTACATTAATTACTTTCATTATAAAATGCTATGTTTGATATGATTGATGGCTTGATCCTGGTCAGTCACGCTCCCAAGCGGTGGTATTCCGCGGGTGGATTTTGGGGGTGTGACATTTTGTGACAGCTGGGGGATTAAGATGATAACATCAACACCAGTCCACCCACAAGCTAATGGTCAAGTAGAATCATCCAACAAGATCATCAACAACAATCTGAAGAAGAAACTTGGATCCAAGAAGGGGAAATGGGCAGAGGAATTGCCTTATGTGCTTTGGGCTGATAGGACAACTCCCAAGAATGCTACTGGTCAAACACCCTTCTCTTTGGTGTTTGGGGCAGAATCAGTGATCCCAACAGAAATGGTGGTTCCAACTGCTAGAACAAGTACCCGTGATCCTGAAGAGAATGATGCAAACCTGGCTCAAGACTTGGATACTATTGAGGAAATTAGGGATCTGGCTAGGATAAGGATGGCTAGCTACCAACAAAGAATGGCTGGTGCTTACAACAAAAATGTCAGATTAAGGAAATTCCAAGTTGGGGATATGGTATTGAGAAAAGCATTCCAGAATACCATCAATCCTGCTGATGGGAAATTGGCACCGAAATGGGAAGGCCCTTATTTGATTGAAGCCGAAGCAGGAAAGGGGGCATATAGATTGCTAACCATGGAAGGAAATTTGTTACCAAGAGCCTGGAATGCTGTCCACTTAAAGAAATATTTCATGTGAGCTGGATCCTTCTGGCACATATGATCCTTACATTAGAAGTATCCTTCAAGGATCCCTGAAGTATCGATGATCCTTACTCTGGTAATGTCCTAGGCTTGAACTCTTATTTACATATTTTCTTATTTAAGGATAAGGATCATGTATCCTACATCCTTCTCTCACGAGATTTTGAGTTCTGATAGTCCAGGTATCCTTAGCATATTGTCGACTATCTTCAGAAGCAACTCAGATCCTTGGGTTCAACCCCAGTTGTTTGGGCTTGTCCCCAGTTATCCTTGGGCTTGTCCCCAGTTTTCGCCTGTAGCGCACGATGATCCTGGTATAGTTCACGTCTTTGGGACCAGTACTCGCTTTAGGGGCTGATAATTCCATCGTAATGGCTATACCTAGGATCCTACGTATAATGGTAGACGTACCATACATCCATTCCTAAGGTTTCTAACGTTTTCACGTTAGCTAAGGTTTTGGCATTTTCATGTCACTAAGTTTGGATAGTCGCCAGTGAGGGCCATACTCCAGTTTACATACGATCCTTGGGCTTGTCCCCAGTTATCCTTGGGCTTGTCCCCAGTTATCCTTTGGGCTTGTCCCCAGTTACTAACTTATCTCTTATATTGGCTTAGTCCCAAGTTATATTCTGTTTTCAGGTTTTCGAAGTTAACCAATTAAGGATCCTCAATCCTTATTACCCATTAAAAGTTTTTCTTATGGTTATCCTGATTACAGTGTTAAAGGTTAGGATCCTAACTTGGATTCTCAGGTATGATCCTTAACTGTTTTGGTTCTATTCATTATTTATTTGAATAACCCATATACTTTGACAACTAAACCTATGATCCCTAAAATAAACTACTTTGAAAATTTTCGATTATAGGATATTTGATCCAGGATCGTATCCTAAATTTCTTAAACATAATTTGCTTAACTTTTCTTACTCAGACAAGTATGAATCAAAACAATTGAAAGTTTAAAAGATATACAAGGATAACATCACAGGATAAGTCAAAAGTTAAAAGTTTTATTCATTAAATATTTAACCCCTTTTTAAGTTATCAAAATTGCCAACCCACATTTCTACCAGCAAAACGTGGCCCGTCCACATGGGTTGGCAAAGGGTGTCCATTGTCTATGCGGTTATAGCAAGTGCAGGAAATTAAAGGCGGCAGGATCACAATGGCTTCATCCCCCAAACAGAGGATCCCTCCACCATTTGTAATCCTACCTATTGTTCACAGGATCCTAGATCCTCAACCCTAAACCTATTGTTCAAATACAGACCATAATTGTTTTAAAACATCACAACCACAAAAAAAAAAAAAAACAACCACCAGACAAAAAAATTGGGCTCCGGCTAAGTCTCGAAATTTCCATCATTGCCCAATCCTGCGGCTCAATCCTTCGCTGCACCATCACCACCGGCTCCACTTGCCTCTCCACCATGATCCTTGCCAGCGCCTCCACCCTCAAGCATCAGGATCTCCTCAGCTTCTTCATCATCCTCCAACTCTGCCAGCCTCGCCTTCCAGCCCTCCACGTCCCATGAGCTCCTGTCGAAGGTAGGATCCTGAGCCTCCATAGCCATTTGCAGCTGGATCTTGTACATAGCTATTGCAGCAGAGACCTTGGCATCTTAGGTGATCTCATGCTTCTCATAGTCAAAGTTAATCAGCATCTTGGCAGCATCATCCTTGGTGGCTCGGAGCTCCTTCTCAAGATCAGCTATCTTGAGATCCTTCAACACAGCAACTTGTTGGAGGTCAGCAATCTGGCGGTCCTGATCCTCGACGTGGCCAACATACGTCTCTATCTCAACAAATTTCTGCAAGGAAGACAAGGCATAATATCAGAAACAATCAATCCTCAAAACTGTCAGGATACACAATCAAGGGCAGTGATCCTTACCTCGTTGAAGTAGTCCAGAAACTGTTGGCGGAGCAGGGGCAGACCTTGAAGATCCTCGACTTCAGAGGCCTTTCTCTTCTTGCCTCCTTTCCCTCTGACAGGCCCCTTGGGGACGGAAGCACTTGGGCTAGCAGGAGTCTTCTACCTTGAGGATTTGACATTAGTAAGATCATCGATGCCGAACTTCGAAGCAGACTTAGAGGATTTTCCAGCACCTACACAACCAAAATAAGATAAGTATTTTAACTTAATTTGAATTCCCACATAGAATTACTTCTTAATAAGGATACTTACTTGACATTGTGGCAGAGGCAGAGGATACTTCCTGAGAATCCTGGGTGGTAACCTGGAAAGTTCTTATTTCAGGATCAAGCTTCTTAAAGGCCAGAAGTCTCTCTTTTGCAGCAGGAGTCAACCTAAGCTGAGAAACGGATATAGCTGCACAATAAGGAAACAGAAAAAAGTCAGTGATCCTCATGCCAAGGAATAAGTTCTATGGTGATCCTTCCAGGATCCTCTATCCTACCATGGGTAGCCCACTTCTTGGGCAAATCCTTCCCATCAGGGATGGTATCTCTCCTTACAAAAAAGAACCACCGCTTCCAGTTCATGTCATTTTTGGTAACTTTGAGAACAGGGTGCTCTTCTCCAGCTTTTCGTTTGAACAAGTATCGGTGGGATCCAAAAGTTGTGAGATCATACATCTCAGCCAACTCCGCCATACCCAGATCAATTCCTTCTTGTTCGATGATCCTCTCAAGGGTGTATAAAACCCTCCAGATCATCGGCATAGCCTAGATATAGCAGATGCCGGTAAGAGAGAAAAAGGACTCGGTGAACTGAGGGAAAGGATACGAGTATCCTATCATGAAAGGAGTAATCAGGAAAGCTACCCAAGTCTCAGAGATGTAATCGCTCAGAGCGGTAGGGCTAAAAGGTTTAAAGAGGGTGTTCGCCGGAAAACAGTGACGGATTTTGTCAATTTGAGAATCAGTAAAACAACACCGCTCGGTGGGGGAATCCTTGATGATCCCTTGACCCTTCAAGGGGCTGTTCTTCTTAGGATCCTTGCTGGGAGAGTTCCGGAGCAACATTTTTTACAGAACGATGGAAAGAGAAAGAAAAACAGAGCAAGCAAGAGAGAAGATAAAGGGGAATACCTGTTCAATCCTCTGATCGCGGTTATAAAGGGAAGAGTTCTTGAATTTAAATGCAAACGATCCTATCCCTATTTCTATTTATAATGATGATTTGTGCAGGGCTGTCACCTCCATGACGTCAGATCGCAACGGATAGTTCAATCTTAACGGCTATATACCCGTTGAGTTAGTTATAGATAAGATCCGGCAAAATATAACTCGTTAATATCACATAATTACTCCTTATATTTTGGGGGCAATTGTTAGGGCAGGATTTTAATGACCTATGATCCTTACATGATATCCTAACAAGTGATCCTTGTTTCTTTGGCAGATAGTGATCCTCAGAAGAGCTTCAGGATCAGGATCATGGATCATCCTAAGGATCCTCATACTAACGATTGTTCTCTTTGAACTTAATGCTGTTTTGCAGGAATTACGAGTTGGACCTGGTCTTAGCAACGTTATCAAGGAATCTGTCACGCTAATTTCGCACATGCATAACCAAAAATGGATGTTATGGAGAATATGGAAACTTAGCACAAATTACGGGCATTTAGTTAGGCTAAATTTACTTCTATTCCTAAAGGGGTAACGAGCTAGTAGTTAGGTGACTTGCCTAAAATACGACCACACACACTTATATAAAGGGCACTCTCAAGCATTCGGAAGACACAAAACATTTCTCACACGCTCTAGCATACGATACTATAGTGATCCTTGTACCTAGCTCGTTACCATCCAAAGTTGTAAACATTGTTTGTTATATTGAAGATTGGTGATCGGTAGTTTCCATCACCCGAGGTTTTTTATGCCGGAGATCATTCATTGATCAAGGGCTTTTTCCTCGTATAAATCCTTGTGTCACTTGTGCAATTTTCATTTAAGTGATCCTTATCTTTGTTCATCATACCAAGCATCATTCCCCGTTTACAAAAAGTTTGGTTGCATTATCCTTGTGTGATTTTAGACCAAAACATACCCAATCCTTCTTCTCTCTTACTGGCATTTCTTATATCCAAGCCATGCCAATGATCTGGAGGGTTTTGCATACCCTTGAGAGGATCATTGAGCAGGAGGGGATTGACCTAGGAATGTCAGAATTGGCCGAGATGTATGATCTCACTACCTTTGGATCCCACCGATACTTGTTCAAACGTAAGCCCGACGAAGAACACCCGATTTTTAAAGCCACCAAGAACGACACCAATTGGAAACGACGTTTCTTCTTCGTCAGAAGAGATTCTATCCCTAACGGAAAGGATCTACCAAGGAAATAGGCCACCCATGGTAGGATAGAGGATCCTGAGAAGGATCACCAGACAGTCTTCTTTTTGTATAAGGATCACTGACACCCTTTGTTTTTTGTTATGTAGCTGTTACCGTCTCACATCTCATAGCATCTCCTGTCACTGAGGAACGACTTGCTGCTTTCAGAAGACTTGGTCCTGAAACAAGATCATTCAAGACAATCACCCAGGATTCACAAGAGGTATCCTCAGGCTCAGTCACCATGTCAAGTAAGTATCCTGTTTAAAAATTTAAATAATTAGTTAAATAGAAATAGGATAAGGATACTTATCTTGCTTTAATTGTGCAGGTGCTGGAAAAGCTTCTAAATTTGCTTCTAAGTTCAGTGTGACTGATCTGGATAACGTCCGATCCTCCAAGAAAAAGCTTCCTGCTAGCCCAACTGCTTCAATCCCCAAGGCACCCTCCAAAGGAAGGGGAGGCAAGAAAAGAAAAGCCTATGAGGCTGAGGATCTGCAAGGCCTGTCTCTGATCCGCCACCAATTCCTCGAGTACTTCAACGATGTAAGGATCACTATCCCTGTCTATATATCCTGCTTGTTTGAGGATCACCTGGTCTTGAACTGTTCTTTATCCTCTTTGCAGAAATTTGCTGAGATTGAAGACTATGTGGGGAACGTTGAGGAGCAGGATAGGAAGATTGCTGACCTCCAACAAGTTGCACTGCTCAAGGATCTCAAGATTGCCGACCTCCAAAAAGACCTCCAGAATGCCAAAAATGAGACAGCCAAGGTATTGATCAATGCTGACTACGAAAAGCATGAGATCACCCAGGATGCCAAAGTCTCCGCTGCCATTGCGATGTATAAGACCAAACTGCAGATGGCCTTGGAAGCTCAGGATCCCAACTTTGATAGGATCCCCTGGGATGTGGAAGGCTGGAGGGCAAGGTTGGCTGAGCTGGACGATGAGGAGGAAGCTGAGGAGATCCTGACGATTGAGGCTGGAAGCAGTGGCAAGGATCATGGTGGTGAAGCCAGTGGAGCTGGAGGTGGTGATGCAGCGAAGGTGTAAGCTGCATGATTGGGCAATGATGGACATTTCTAGACATAGTCGGAGCCCAATTTTTTAGTTTTGATGGTTGTTTTTGTTGAACAATGGTTGGCTTGTACTTGAACAATAGCTTTAAGGTTAAGGATCCAGGATCCTTTAGAAAATAGGTAGGATTACAAATGGTGGAGGGATCCTCTGTTTGGGGGATGAAGCCATTGTGATCCTGCCGCCTTTTATTACCTGCATGCTATGACCGCACAAACAATGGACACCCGTTGCCAACCCATGTGGACGGGCCACGTTTTGCTGGTAGAAACGTGGGTTGGCAATTTTGACAACTTTTGATGGTTAATCCTATGTTAATAAAATAACTTTAATCTTCTTTGGCTTTGCTCTTGTGTTGTTATCCTTTTATTTTCAATTTTACTGATATACACTTGTTTGAATAAGAAAAGTTGAGCAAATTAGATAAAGATATTTAGGATATGATCCAGGATCAAATATCCTATAGTTGAAAAACTCTGGAAAGTAGTATGATTTAAGGATCATCAGTTTAGTTGTCAAAGTATAAGGGTTATTCAAATTAATAATAAATAAAATCAAAATAGTTAAGGATCATACCTGAGGATCCAAGTTAGGATCCTAGTCCTTAATACCATAACCAGGATAACTGTGAGACAAACCTTAGTAAGAAGTAAGGATCAAGGATCCTTGGTTGTTTAGCTTCAAAGACCTGTAATAGAACTTGACTTGAGACTAAGCCAATGTAAAAGTTAGCAACTGGGGACAAGCCCAAAGGATAACTGGGGACAAGCCCAAGGATAACTAGGGACAAGCCCAAGGATAACTGGGGACAAGCCCAAGGATTACTGGGGACAAGCCCAAGGATAACTGGGGACAAGCCCAAGGATAACTGGGGACAAGCCCAAGGATCGTTTGTAAACTGGAGTATGGCCATAACTGGCGACTATCCAAACTGAGTGGCATGAAAATGCCAAAACCTTAGCTAACGTGAAAACGTTAGAAACCTTAGGAACGGATGTATGGTACGTCTACCATTATACGTAGGATCCTAGGTATAGCCAGTACAATGGAATTATCAGCCCCTAAAGCGAGTACAAGTCTCACTGCCATGAACTATACCAGGATCATCATGCGCTACAGGCGGAACTGGGGTCAAGCCCAAATAACTGGGGTCAAACCCAAGTGACTGGTTGCTTTTGTGGATAACCATCCTTTTGCTAAGGATACCTGAACTTTCAAAACTCAGAATCACGTGAGAAGTGGATAAAGGATGCAGGATCCTTATCCTTAGGTGAGAAAGTAAGGAAATGAAATAGTTTGAGATTAGGATGTTTACCAAAGTAAGGATCATCTGTGCTTTAAGGATCCTTCAAGGATACTCATGATGTAAGGATCATCTGTTCTATGAGGATCCTATTCACATGAAATATTTCTTCAAGTGGACAGCATTCCAGGCTCTTGGTAGCAAATCACCTTCCATTGTTAGCAATCGATATGCCCCCTTTCCTGCCTCAGCTTCAATCAAGTAGGGTCCTTCCCATTTTGGTGCCAACTTTCCATCAGCAGGATTGGTGGTATTTTGAAATGCTTTCCTTAGTACCATATCACCAACTTGGAATTTTCTGATCCTAACATTTTTGTTGTAAGCACCAGCCATTCTTTGTTGATAACTGGCCATCCTTATCCTAGCCAGATCCCTTATTTCTTCTATAGTATCCAGGTCTTGAACCAAATTTTCGTCATTTTCCTCAGGATCACGAATACTTGTTCTGGCAGTTGGGACCACCATTTCTGTAGGGATCACTGATTCTGCCCCAAATACCAAAGAGAATGGAGTCTGGCCTGTAGCATTCTTGGGGGTTGTCCTATCAGCCCAAAGCATGTAAGGTAACTCTTCTGCCCATTTCCCTTTCTTGGATCCAAGCTTCTTCTTCAAATTGTTGATGATGATCTTATTGGATGATTTTGCCTGACCTTTAGCTTGTGGGTGGACTGGTGTTGATGTTATCATCTTAATCCCCCAGCTGTCACAAAAGTTAGTAGTTCTGCCCCCAATAAATTGGGAACCATTATCACATATAATCTCAGAAGGGATACCAAATCTAGTAATAATATTTCTTTTAATGAAGGATATAACTTCCTTTTCTCTGACTTGGGCAAAAGCTTCAGCCTCTATCCACTTGGAGAAGTAATCAGTCATAGCAAGCATGAACGCTTTTCCACCAGGTGCCTTAGGGAGCTTACCAACTATATCCATCCCCCATCTCATAAATGGCCAAGAGGAGGATATAGGATGCAAAAATTCAGCTGGTTGGTGAAGGATATTGCTGTGTCTCTGACAAGGATCAAACTTCTTAGCATACTCCACAACATCTTTCTTCATAGTTGGCCAGTAGTATCCTGTTCTCAGGATCCTTGAGAATAATGCCCTGCCCCCAGTATGGTTTCCACAATCTCCTTCATGGAAGTCTTTTAAAACTTCTTGGATTTCAGGATCCTCAATGCATCTTAAATATGGTCCTGCAAGAGATCACTTATACAACATATTATTTAAAATTGTGAATTAAGATACCTTAATCTTGAAAGCCCTAGGGTTTTCTCCTATTGGAATCTCTCCATGTTGCAAGTATTTCATGATTGGGAGGATCCATGATCCTGAATGAGATTGAGTATCCTCACTAGGGATAATTGCAGAATCCTCTCCTATTTCCATAGCCACATGATCCTCGACAGCAGGAGCTAGGATATGGATAATGGGGATACTTATATCTTCCGGGATCTTCAAGGATGATCCTAAATTAGCCAATGCATCAGCTTCTGTATTTTCTTCCCTTGGTACCTGTGTCAAACTAAAGGAAACAAAAGAGAGTGCCAATTTTTTGACTATCTCCAAATATTTGGTTAGCTTTTCACCTTTAACAGCATAGGATCCATTAAAGTGATTAGTGATTAATAATGAATCTACATGTACCTCAAGATACCTGATCCTCATATGCTTAGCAATTTGCAAACCAGCCATCAAGGCTTCATATTCAGCCTCATTGTTAGTAGTTTGAAACTCACAAGCTATAGAGTGGGGTATTATGTCCCCCCTGTGGCGATTTTAGTAGTATCCCAAGCCCTGTGCCTTTGATATTTGAGGATCCATCAGTATAGAGTATCCAAGGATCCTTGGTCTCTTCTAGCTGCTGGACTTCTAATTCAGCTTCCTCTTACAAATCACTACTGAAATCTGCCACAAAATCAGCTAATGCCTGGGATTTGATGGCTGTCATGGGCTCATATCTTATATCATATGCACTGAGCTTCACTGCCCACTTAGCCATCCTTCCTGACATTTCAGGTTTCCTGAGTACATTCTTAACTGGAAAATTAGTTTTAACAATAATGGCATGAGTTTCAAAATAATGTCTTAATTTAGTAGATGCCATAATTAATGCAAGGATAAGTTTTTCTAGGTGTGAATACCTGGACTCAGCATCAAGCAAACTCTTACTTACATAGTAAACAGGATGTTGTGTACCTTCGTGATCCTTAACAAGGACGGCACTTACTGCTTTTGAGGATACCGCGAGATATAAGGATAACACATCTCCTTTTTCTGGTTTCATCAAGGCAGGAGCCGAGGACAGGTAATCCTTAAGAGCTCTGAAGGCACTTTCATGCTTCTCAGTCCACTCGAATTTCTTGTTCTTCCTCAAGATATCATAGAACTCTTTACATTTCTCTGAGAATTTAGATATGAATCTGTTCAAAGCTGCAATCCTGCCTGTTAGCCTCTAGACATCCTTAGCATTGGCAGGAGATTTGATGTTCACAATAGCTTTGATTTGTTCTGGACTGGCTTCAATGCCTCTCTTTGTCACCATTTATCCTAAGAATTTACCTGCTTTGACACCAAAGTGACATTTTGAAGGATTAAGTTTCATGTTATATTTGTCAAGGATATCGAATGCTTCCTCCAAATCCCTTAGGTGATCCTCAGCCTTTCTGGATTTCACCACCATATCGTCTATGTAAACCTCCATAGTTTGTCCAATTTGATCCTTGAACATCATATTGACTAGCCTTTAATAAGTTGCACCTGCATTCCTTAGTCCAAATGGCATAGCAATATAACAGTATATACCAGTAGGAGTTGTTAGGGCTGGATTTTTACAATACATGATCCTCACGTGTGATCCTAACCAGTGATCCTTGTTTCTTTGGCAGATAGTGATCCTCAGCAGAGTTCCAGGATCAGGATCACGGACCATCATAGGATCCTCATGCTAACAGTTGCTTTCGTTGAATTAATGTTGTTTTGCAGGACATCTAGTAGGATCCGCTCTTAAGCATCACAATTAAAGGACACGTCTTTACAACTATAGCATGTGCTTAATCGGAGATGGACGTTGTGAAGGATATGGAAACTTGGCATGATTTAAGGGCGATAATTTAGGCTAGATTTACTTTTATTTCTAAAGGGGTAATGAGCTGATTATTAGTCTTTTTACCTAAAATAGGTCACCTACACTTGTATATATAACATTCTTCCTCATTCGGAAGGACACACAACACAATTCTCACACGCTTAGACACTCGAAACTATAGTGATCCTTGTACTCAGCTCATTATCATCCAAAGTTGTAATCATATTTTGATATATTGAAGTTTGGTGATCGGTAGTTGCCATCACCCGAGGTTTTTTATGCCGGAGATCATACATTGATCAAGGGCTTTTTCCTCGTATAAATCATTGTGTCTTTGCATATTTCATACTGAAGTGATCCTTTACTTTTTCAATAAACCAAGCATCATTCCCCATTTACTCAGAGTTTGGTTGCATTATCCTTGTGTGATTTTTGACCAAAACAGGAGTCATAAAGGCTGTATCCTCTTGGAGCAATTTCTCTACCTCTTCCTGGATAATGGCGTTTCTTTCTGGTGCAAACTTCCTTCTTTTTTGATGGATTGGTTTGAATGACCTGTCAATGCCAAGTTTGTGAGTGATTATATCTTTAGATATACCTGTCATGTCTTCGTGTTTCCATGCAAAGGTAGTTTTCCTCCTTTTGAGGAAGGATATGAGGTCTTCTTTCATTTCGCCAAGGATCCCTGATCCGATATAGATTTTGGATTCAGGATCACCAGGATCCATGAGGATTTCTACTACATCCTGCTCTCTTGCCTCCAAGACATCCCTTGGAGGATACTTTGATTGCTATTGAGCCATTGACTTTGAAGCTGGTTTCATTGACGAGGTATAGCAGTTCTTAGCCTCTTGTTGATCGCTATCAATCTTCACGATCCCCCAAGGACTAGGAAGCTTCACACATTGATGATAGGTGGATGGGACTGCCTTCATATCATGTATCCAAGGCCTGCCAAGGATAACATTGCAACAAGATAAAGAGTCAATAACACAAAATTTTTGATAATTATGTAATCCTTCGACATAAATTGGGAGTTTGATGTCCCCCAGAGTATTCTTAGTCTCGCCACTGAATCCCACGAGCACAGAGGATCTCGGTATGATATCGGATTCGGGGATACCCATCTTCTTAAGAACATCAAGCTGGATAATGTTCACAGAGCTTCCTCCGTCTATAAGGATCCTGCGGACAAAATGGTTAGAAATAAAAAGAGTCATAACCAAACCATCATGATGAGGATCCTGAATGTCAACACGATCATCCTCATCAAAAGTTATGACTTTCCCTTCGGAGACACTAGATGTTCGGATGGGTCTGTCTCCATTATCCATCTTGGTTTCCTTTGCATGCCTTTTAGCTGCTGAGAAGGATGTTCCACAGATGTCTGATCCTCCAGAAATAAAGTTTATAACTTGTGCATCTGCTGGAGGGGTTGGAGCTTTCTCTGGGATCCTTTCAAGATCCTGAGTCCTTGACTTCTTTCTCCCCAACAATTCTTTCAAGTGCCCCTTGCTCAACAGGTATCCAATTTCTTTTCTTAGTGCAATGCATTCTTATGTGAGATGCCCAAAATCTTCATGGTATGCACACCACTTTGACTTATCTTTAGTTGCAGCTGGCCTGTCATTTTTCCTGGGCCATCTAGCTTTATCACCTAGATTCTGCATTGCAAGGATTAGCTCATTGTTATCAACAGAAAAACAATATTCAGAAATTGGAGGATAATCCTCATCATCCTCTTCTTGATCAACAGCATGCACGTTCTGGTTATCGGATTTATTATAGGATCTGAACTTGTTGTTCTTGAACGAGGATCCTTGTTTCTCTTGCTTTGAGGATCCTGCTAACCTCTCCTAGATCCTCTTGTCATCTTCTAGCCGGATGAACCTAAGTGCCCGGGTTCTTACCTCATCTAGATTCCTGCATGGTGTCATAACAAGATCATTATAGAATAACGAATCCCTAAGCAATCCCATTTTAAAGGCTTCAACAGCCGTAGCAATATCTAGGTTAGGAATATCTAAGGATTCTTTACTAAATTTAGTGATATAATCCCTTAATGATTCATTATGACCCTGGGTTATCCTATACAGATCACTAGTTAAACGTTCAAATTTTCTACTACAAGAAAACTGATTATTAAATAGGTTAACTAGATTAGCAAATGAGGTAATAGAGTAAGGGGGAAGACTTAGCAGCCATTTAAGAGCCGATCCAGTAAGAGTGGATCCAAATCCCTTGCAAAGACATGCTTCCTTTAACCTTTCCGGGATGGGATTGATTTCCATCCTTTCCCTGTATTGTGCTATGTGTTCTTCAGGATCTGTTGAACCGTCATATAACTTCATGGTGGGCACGTGGAACCTCTTGGGTATCTCAGCATCACAGATTGGTGGTGCAAAACGAGATATCTTATGGCTCCCATCAGCAATCTCCGGGATAGGCTTGACCACTCCTGGGACACTCGATATCATATCCTTTAACTTTTGCAACTCTCTAACCATGGCATGGTTGATACCTGTATCCTGCATGAGGCCATGGTTAGTGGTATAAGAATTATTGAAGGTGTTACCTCCCACTGGGTTCAAATTAGGAAGAGTGGATGTGAATCCATATTGTTGAGACTCCGGAATGATTGAAGGACCAGTAGAAGTAATGGTTTGCATTGGAATAAAATCTCCCTGATGGATATCTGAACTCCCTGATTGCAAACTCCTTAAGGATCCATGAAACTGAAAGGATCCTGGAACATAGGATGATCCTTGAACCTGCGAGGATCCTGGGACATAGGAGGATCCTTGAACCTGCGAGGATCCTGGGACATAGGAGGATCCTTGAACCTGCGAGGATCCTTGAACCTGGGAGGATCCTTGAACCTGCGAGGATCCTTGGAATGGCCAGAACCCTTGAATCTGCTGCGCTCCTGGATATCCTCCTGAACTTGTGAAGGATCCTATATGCTGAGGATGGGATCCTGCTGGCTAGAAGTATGAACCTGATACCTGAGTCATTGCTGATGATCCATAGTGCACTCCTTTTGGTCCTCCCACATATTGAACATCTGGGATCACTGAAGGCTGAGAAGATACAACCGGAGTATCGAAATTCAAAGATCTGGGCATCAGTGGGGAATGATCTTCTGCCGATCTCTTTTGTTTCTTGAGGTCTCTGATTTCTTTAAGAATCCTTTCGTTGGTCTTATCCTGCTGCTATATATGCTCCTTCATCTGCAAAATCAGAGTAAACATGTCACTAGTAGTAGGAGTATAAGAAGCAGAAGAAGTTGGAGGTTTTGAGAAAATGGGAGTTGGTTTCTTCTCGGCATTTTTCTGAGATCCAGAAGGTGGTGGAGGCAAAGGTGGAATGCCCTGAGATGAATTGACTGCAGACATCGCAGTAGAAGTATTCTTTGATGATGAAGCCATCTGCTTGGATGCAATGAACCGCAATGATCACGAGAATGAGAATCTTTATGAATGAAGCACCAATTGCCCCACGGTGGGCGCCAAACTGTTTTGGTTAAAAATCAGACAAGGATAATGCAACCAAACTCTCTGTTAAGGGGTATGATGCTTGAATTGGTAAACAACAATGAGGATCACTCAAAAATGTATTGCACAAGTGACACAATGATTTGTACGAGGAAAAAGCCCTTGATCAATGAATGATCTCCGGCATAAAAAACCTCGGGTAATGGAAACTACCGATCACCAACTCAAATTAAACAATAATTTTTACAACTTTGGATGATAGCGAGCTAGGTACAAGGATCACTATAGTGTATCGTGTAGAAATATGTGAAAATTGCTAAGTGTTTTGCTATAAGCTATTGAATGCAGTTGTACGAGTGTGTGTAGCCAAAAATAGCCAAGTGTTCTAAAAACTAGCTCGTTACCCCTTTAAAAATAGAAGTTAACTAAGCTAACTAACATCCCGCAATTTGTGCCTTCTCCCCACGTTCTCCACAACGTCCATTTCCAGTCAAGCACGTGCAGAATAACCGTGGAATATTCTTCAGGGACGTTACCAAGACTAAGTCCAAGTTGTTACTCCTGCAAAACAATACCGAATTCAAAGTGAACAATCGTTAGTATAAGGATCCTTAGGATGATCCATGATCCTGATCCTGAAACACTTCTGAGGATCACCATCTTTCACAGAACTAAGGATCATTAAACAGGATAACACATGAGGATCACGGGTCATTAGAAAATCCTCCCTAACAGTGAGTGATAATGTCTGTTTTGGTCAAAAATGAAGCAATGATAATGCAACCAAACTCTCTGTTACGGGGAATGATGCTTGAATTATTGAACGATATAAAGGATCACTCTGAAATGCAATGAACAAATGACACAGAGATTTATACGAGGAAAAAGCCCTTGATCAATGAATGATCTCCGGCATAAAAAACCTCGGGTGATGGAAACTACCGATCACCAACTCAAATTAAACAAGAAATGTATTACAACTTTGGATGATAGCGAGCTAGTTACAAGGATCACTATAGTGTAACGGGTATAAAAGTGTGTAATCGCCAAGTGAATGGTTACGAGCTGGTGAGAGCAGTTACTAGTGTGTGTTTAGCCAAAATTAGCCAAGTGTTTCTAATCAAGCTCGCTATCCCATTTAAAAGTAGAAAATATCTAAGCTAACAAACATTACGCAAATGGTGCAAGTCTTCCACGATCTTCATAACGTCTATTTTAGTCATGCACGTGCGGAATAA
Organism: Helianthus annuus; assembly: GCF_002127325.2. Lineage (NCBI taxonomy): Eukaryota > Viridiplantae > Streptophyta > Magnoliopsida > Asterales > Asteraceae > Helianthus > Helianthus annuus. Next base: position 102,710,281 of record NC_035445.2, read on the forward strand.
ACATGGAATATGCTCCAGGAATATCGCCAAGACCAGGTCCAAGCTCGTACTCCTGCAAAACAACATCATATTCAAAATAGACAATCGTTAGAATAAGGATCCTTACTATGATCCATGATCCTGGTCCTGCAATACTTCTGAGGATCACTAGCTGAAACAGAAGCAAGGATCACTAAACCCAACAGTAACTGAGGATCACTGATCATTGGTAAATCCACCCCTAACAATTGCCCCCAAAATATAAGGAGTAATATTGTAAATAACGAGTTGTATTTTCCCGTCCTTATCTGCAACGAATTATCCCGAAAACTAGCCGTTACAAGCGGACTAGCCGTTAAGATCCTGACGTCATTGAGGTGACTATCCTGCAAAATCATCATTATAAATTGAAGTTAGAGATAAGGGCTAGAGAGCATTTAAATCCGAGTGTTTCTTCTTTAAATCCTCATTCGAAGACTTCAAGCAGGTACTTCTCTTTCCTTTCTCTCTTCATCTTCTTACTCTATTTCTCCTTCTTCACCATCATCACAATAAAAATGATGCTCCGATCCTCACCGGCTAAGGATCACAAGAAGGACAGCCCTCTGAAAAGCTAAGGAATCATAAAAGATTCCGCAAAAGAACGCTGCTGCTTCTCAGACCCGCAGATTGACAGAATTCGCCATTGCTTCCCGGCAAATACCGTTTATAAACCATTTGATCCCACCGTTCTAAGCGATTATGCTTCTGAAACCTGGATAGCTTTTCCAGTCACCCCATTCACCATAGGATACACCTTCCCTTTTCCAGATTTCACCCAATCTTTCTTCTCTTTAACTGGCATCTCCTTCATCCAAGCGATGCCTATGGTCTGGACGGTTTTGATCACCCTTGAAAGGATCATATAGCAGCAGGGTATCGATCTGGGAATGTCGGAGCTTTCTGAGATGTATGACCTTGTTAGCCATGGGTCTCACCGGTATCTACTCAAGCATAAGCCCGGTGAAGAACATCCCATCTTCAAGGCCACACAAATGACACCAACTGGAAACGGCGATTCTTCTTCGTCAGAAGGGATTCCATCCCTGATGGAAAGGATCTGCCTAGAAAGTGGACCACTCATGGTAGGATTGAGGATCCTTAGAAGGATCACCAAATGAGTTTACTTCTGACCAGGATCACTAACATATTTCCATTCTTTTGTGCAGCTATTTCTGTCTCACATCTCTTTAAATCACCTGCAATAAGAGAAAGGCTTCTTGCTTTCCGAAGGCTTGACCCTGCGATAAGATCATTCAAAGCAAACACCCAGGATTCTCAAGAGGTATCCTCAGGTTCCGTTACCATGTCAAGTAAGTATCCATGTTTATATGTGATTAAATGGTTAAATAAAAATAAAATAAGGATACTTATCTGTTTTGAATGTGTAGGTGCCGGAAAATCTTCAAAATCTACCTCCAAATTCAGTGTCACTGACCTTGACACTGTGCGATCCTCCAAGAAGAAGCCTACTGCCAGCCCAACTGTCTCGATCCCCAAGGCACCCACTAAAGGCAAGGGTGGCAAGAAAAGGAAGACCTCTGAAGCTGAGAATCTACAAGGCTTGCCTCTGCTCCGTCACCAGTTCCTTGAGTACTTTAACGAGGTAAGGATCACTGACTTAGCTTAAGTATCCTGCTCACTTGAGGATCACATGATCCTGATCTTTGCACTATCTTCTTTGCAGAAATTTGCTGAGATTGAAGACTACGTTGGAAACGTTGAAGAAATTGAGCAAAAGTACTCTGACCTCCAACAAGTTGCAGTGCTCAAGGATCACAAGATTGCTGCTCTCGAGAAAGACCTCAACGACGCCAAAACCCAGACGGCCAAAGTTCTGATCAGTGCTGACTATGAGAAACATGAGCTCATGGAAGGTGCTAAGGTCTCTGCTGCCATTGCTATGTACTAGACCAAACTGCAGATGGCCCTGGAAGCTTAGGATCCTGAGTTCGATAGAAGCAACTGGGACGTTGACGGCTGGAAGGCTAGGCTAGCTGAGCTGGATGACAAAGAGGAGGCTGAAGAGGTTCTAGCAATCGAGGCTGGAGGCAGTGGAAAGGATCAAGGTGGAGAGGCAAGTGGAGCGGTTGAAGGTGATGCAGCGAAGGTGTGAGCTGCAAGGATGGGCGATGATGGATATTTCTAGACGTGGCCAGAGCCCATTTTTTAGGTTTGGTAGTGGCTTTTGGTTATGGTGTTTTAATCTCAAACAATCATGGTCTGTAATAACTTTAGACAATAGCTATTAGGGTTGAGGATCATAGATCCTTTGAACAATAGGCAGGATAATGGGTGGTGGATGGATCCTCTGTTTGGGGGATGAAGCCACTCGTTATCCTTCCATCTTTTAATTCCTGCACTGCAAAGACCCGTAAACAATGGACACCCTTTGCCAACCCATGTGGACGGGCCTCGTTTTGCTGGTAGAAACGTGGGTTGGCAATTTTGACAACCTTAAGGGGTTGAACGTTTTGTGAATAAAATAACTTTAAACTTTTTTGGCTATTTCCCGTGTTGTTATCCTTGTATATCCTTTATGTTTTGGTCAAAAATCACACAAGGATAATGTAACCAAACTTTATGTAAACGGGGTATGATGATTGGTTAATTATAAAAGTAAAGGATCACTTCTATGAGAAATATGCAAAGACACAATGATTTATACGAGGAAAAAGCCCTTGATCAATGTATGATCTCCGACATAAAAAACCTCGGGGGATGGCAACTACCGATCACCAACTTCAATATAAGAAAAATATAGTTACAACTTCGGATGATAATGAGCTGAGTACAAGGATCACTATAGTTTCGAGTGTCTAAGTGTGTGAGAGTTGCTTCGTGTTTTGTCGTGTGTTCTTCCAAATGAGGAAGAGTGGTATTTATACAAGTGTAGGTGACCTATTTTAGGTAAAAAGACTAATAATCAGCTCATTACCCCTTTAGAAATAAAAGACAATCTAGCCTAAATTGCCGCCCTTAAATCAAGCTAAGTTTCCATATCCTTTGCAACGTCCATCTTTGATTAAGCTCATGCTATAATTGTGAAGACGCGTCCCTTGATTATGATGCTAAGAGCGTATCCTGCTAGATGTTCCTGCAAAATAACATTGTTTCACACGAAGGTAACTGTTAGCATGAGGATCCTTTGATGGTCCATGATCCTGATCCTGAAGTCCTGCTGAGGATCACTGTCTGCCAAAGAAACAAGGATCACTGGTTAGGATCACGTATAAGGATCACGTATGATAAAAATCCAGCCCTAACAATTGCCCCCAAAATATAAGGAGTTTATTGTAAATAAACGAGTTGTATTTTGTTTTGATCTTATCTCCAACGGGCAACTCCGAATAACTAGCCGTTAATATCGAACTAGCCGTTGCGATCATTACGTCATAGATGTGACAATCCCTGCAAATCATGATTATAAATAGGAGATAGGGTTAGGATCACTCTGCATTTAAATTCGAGATATCTTCCCTTTATAATCGCTACCGAAGATCGATCAGGTATTCTCTTTTCTTCTCTTTTCATTCTTCCTTCTCTTACTCTGTTTTTCTGCTCCCCTGTTTTTATTCTGCTGTGAGGATGTTGCTCCGAAACTCTCCACATAAGGATTCCAAGAAGAGCAGTCCCCTAAAAAGCCAAGGGATCATCAAGGACTCTCCTACGGAGAGATGTTGCTTTACTGATGCTCATGTAGACAGGATTCGTCATTGCTTTCCGGCGAATGCTGTTTTCAAATCCTTCACATCTACTGCTTTGAGTGACTTTGTTTCAGACACCTGGGTGATCTTTCCTGCAACTCCATTTACCATAGGATATTCGTATCCTTTTCCGGCCTTCACCCAATCTTTCTTTTCTCTGACCGACATATCTTATATCCAAGCTATGCCGATGATCTGGAGGGTCTTGTATACCTTCGAGAGGATCATTGAGCAGAAAGGGATTGATCTTGGGATGGCGGAGTTGGCCGAGCTTTATGACCTTACCACATTTGGTTCTCATCGATACCTGCTGAAACGGAAAGCCGGGGAGGATCACCCTGTTTTCAAGGTCACTAAGAACGATACAAACTGGAAGCGTCGCTTTTTCTTTGTTAGGAGGGATACTATCCCGGATGGGAAGGATCTGCCCAAGGAATGGGCTACTCATGGTAGGATAGAGGATCCTGGAAGGATCACTATCAGACTTGCCTTATATGATGAGGATCACTAACGTCTTTTTTGTCTTTTGTCTTTTGTGCAGCTATTTCCGTTGCTCACCTAAAATTGACCCCTGCTGCAAGAGAAAGAGTCTTAGCTTTTAAAAAGCTTGATCCTGAGGTCAGAAGTTTCCAAGTCACCGTCCAAGATTCACAAGAGGTATCCTCTGCATCTGCCACTATGTCAAGTAAGTATCCTTATAGAAAATAAATTATATGTAAGATTGTTTGATTAATAAGGCAACTTATCTTGATTTTGATTGTGTAGGCGCTGGGAAGTCTGCCAAGTCCGTCAAATCTGCCTCCAAATTTGGGATAAGTGATCTTGCCAACGTCAAGTCTTCGAGGAAGAAGGCTCCTGCTGTTAGTCCTTCAGTTTCAGCCCCCAAGGCGCCTATCCGGGGTAAGGGAAAAAAGAGGAAAACTTCTGAAGATCTCCAAGGATTTCCCCTCCTCCGTCAGCAATTCCTTGATTATGTGAATGAGGTAAGGATCACTGCCCCTGTTGGTTATCCGTCTTGAATATCCTGTCTGTGTATCCTGCTTCTTTGAGGATCACCTGATCCTGAGCTTACCTCTTTTGCAGAAACTTGCCGAGATTGAGACCTACCTTGGCCATGTTGAGGACCAGGAGAGCCAAATTGCCGACCTCCAGCAAATGGGTGTGTTAAAGGATCTCAAGATAGCAGATCTTGAGAAGGAACTCCAGGCTACCAAGGATGAGGCTGCTCAAAGGCTGATTGACATGGATAACGAGAAGCAGGAGATCACCCAAGATGCCAAGGTCTCTGCGGCAATTGCCATGTACAAGATACAACTTCAGATGGCTGAGGAGGCTCAGGATCCTACCTTTGACAAAAGCTCATGGGACGTTGAAGGTTGGAAGGCAAGGCTGGCGGACCTGGAGGACGAGGATGAGGCTGAGGATATCCCCATGCTGGAAGGCGGTGATGCTGAGAAGGATCAGGGTGGAGAAGCTGGTGGTGACGGAGCAGCGAAGGTGTAGGCTGCATGATTGGGCGATGATGGATATTTTTGACTAGGCCGGAGCCCAATTTTTAGGTTTGGTAATAGTTTTTTGTGGTTGTCGATGGTTTGTGAACAATTTATGGTCTGTAATCTCTGAACAATAGTTTTTAGGGTTAAGGATCCTGGATCCTTTAGACAATAGGTAGGATTACAAAAGGTGGAGGGATCCTCTGTTTGGGGGATGAAGCGTTTGTGATCCTGCCGCTTTTAATTTCCTGCACAATGCTAAGACCGCATAGACAATGGACACCCTTTGCCAACCCATGTGGACGGGCCACGTTTTGCTGGTAGAAATGTGGGTTGGCAATTTTGACAACTTTTTGGAAGGGTTAAAGATCCTTTTGTTAATAATATAACTTTAATTTTTCTGGCTTATCCCGTGTTGTTATCCTTTAATTATCTTCTTGTTTCTCAATTGTTTTTGTAGTATATTTGTTAAAGTGACAAGAGTTAAAAATATGCTTAATAAATTTAGGATATGATCCTAGATCAAATATCCTCATATTGAAGATTCTCAAAGTACTTTAGTTCAAGGATCATAGGTCCGGTTGTCAAAGTGTAAGGGTTGGTTAGGATAACGAGTATAATAAAAAATAGTCAAGGATCATACCTGAGGATCCAAGTTAGGATCCTAACCTTTAATTGGGATAACCATAAGTAAAACTTTAATGGATAGTAAGGATTAAGGATCCTTAATTGTTTAACTTCGAAAACCTGAAAAAATGGAACATAACTTGGGACTAAGCCAATGTAAGAGATAAATTAGTAACTAGGGACACGCCCAAAGGATAACTGAGAATGATCCCGGAGGATCACTGGGGACAAGCCCAAAGGATAACTGGGGACAAGCCCGAAGGATAACTGGGGACAAGCCCAAAGGATCGTGTGTAAACTGGAGTATGGCCCTTACTGGCGACTATCCAAACTTAGTGACATGAAAATGTCAAAACCTTAGCTAACGTGAAAACGTTAGAAACCTTAAGAACGGATGTATGGTACGTCTACCATTATACGTAGGATCCTGGGTATAGCCAGTACGATGAGGTTGTCAGCCCCGGAAGTGGGTACTAGTCCCAAAGACGTGAACTATATCAGGATCATCGTGCGCTGCTGGCGGAAACTGGGGATAATCCCAAGGATAACTGGGGACAAGCCCAAGGATCTGCGTTGCTTTTGAAGATCTTTGACGATATGCTGAAGATACCTGAACTATCATAACTCAAAATGGTTTGTGAGTAGAGGACGAAGGATACATGATCCTTATCCTTAGGTAAAAAGTAAGAAAATGTAATAGTTGTAGGATAAGCACATTACCAGAGTAAGGATCACTGATATCACCGGGATCCTTTAAGGATACTTCAATATATGGATCACATGCCTGAAGGATCATGGTCACATGAAATATTTCTTTAAGTGAACAGCATTCCAGGCTCTTGGTAACAAGTTTCCTTCCATGGTTAACAACCTGTATGCCCCCTTTCCTGCTTCAGCTTCAATCAAGTAGGGGCCTTCCCATTTTGGTGCTAACTTCCCGTCAGCAGGATTGATAGTATTTTGAAATGCTTTTCTCAACACCATATCTCCGACTTGGAACTTCCTTATTCTTACATTTTTGTTGTAAGCACCAGCCATTCTTTGTTGGTAGCTTGCCATCCTGATCCTAGCCAGATCCCTGATTTCCTCAATAGTATCCAAATCCTGGGCTAGGATTGCAGCATTTTCTTCAGGATCACGAGCACTTGTTCTAGCAGTTGGGATCACCATTTCTGTTGGGATCACTGCTTCTGCCCCAAATACTAAAGAGAAAGGTGTTTGACCAGTAGCATTCTTGGGAGTTGTTCTATCAGCCCATAGCACATAAGGTAACTCCTCTGCCCATTTTCCTTTCTTGGATCCTAGCTTCTTCTTCAGATTGTTGATGATAATTTTGTTGGATGATTCTGCTTGACCATTGGCTTGTGGGTGAATTGGTGTTGATGTTATCATCTTGATTCCCCAACTGTCACAAAAGTTAGTGGTTCTGCTTCCAATGAACTGGGAACCATTATCACATACAATTTCGGAGGGAATGCCAAATCTAGTTATAATGTTTCTTTTAATGAAGGATATGACTTCCTTTTCTCTGACTTGAGCAAAGGCTTCAGCTTCTATCCACTTAGAGAAGTAGTCAGTCATGGCAAGCATAACTACTTTTCCACCAGGTGCTTTGGGAAGCTTGCCAACTATATTCATTCCCCATCTCATGAATGGCCAAGAGGATGGTATTGGGTGTAAGAATTCAGCTGGCTGATGGAGGATATTGCTGTGTCTTTGGCAAGGATCACACTTCTTGGTATACTCTACAGCATCCCTTTTCATGGTTGGCCAGTAGTATCCTGTTCTAAGGATCCTTGAGAACAATGCTCTGCCCCCAGTGTGGTTTCCACAATCTCCTTCGTGGAAATCTTTCAATACTTCTTCGATTTCAGGATCCTCAATACATCTCAAATATGGTCCTGCAAGAGATCGCTTATATAATACATTATTCAAAATTGTGAATTGAGATACCTTAATCCTGAAAGCTCTAGGATTTTCTTCCATTGGGATCTCCCCGTGTTGCAAGTATCTCATGATTGGTGAGATCCATGATCCTGAATAAGATTGAGCTTCTTCACTGGGGATCACTGCAGTATCCTCTTCTATTTCCATGGCTATCTGATTTTCAATAGCAGGAGCCAGGATATGGATGATAGGGATACTTATATCTTCTGGAATCTTCAAGGATGATCCTAGGTTGGCCAATGCATCAGCCTCTGTGTTCTCCTCCCTTGGTACCTGTGTCAAGCTGAAAGAGACAAAAGAGAGTGCCAATTCTTTGACTATCTCTAAATATTTGGTTAGTTTTTCACCTTTAACAGCATAGGATCCATTAAAGTGATTAGTGATCAACAATGAGTCTACATATACTTTAAGATACTTCACCCCCATATCCTTAGCGACTTGTAAGCCAGCAATTAAGGCTTCGTATTCAGCCTCATTGTTAGTTGCTTGGAACTCACAGGCTATGGAGTGGGGTATTATGTCCCCCTGTGGCGATTTTAGTAGTATCCCAAGCCCTGTGCCCTTGACATTTGAGGATCCATCAGTGTGTAGTATCCAAGGATCCTTGGTCTCATCCAGCTGCTGGACCTCCAATTCTGCTTCTTTTTGTAGATCACTACTGAAATCAGCCACAAAGTCAGCTAAGGCTTGTGATTTAATGGTTGTTCTTGGTTCATATCTTATATCATGGGCACTAAGCTTCACTGCCCACTTAGCCATTCTCCCTGACATCTCCGGTTTCCTGAGGACATTCTTAATTGGAAAATTAGTTTTAACAACAATAGTATGGGTTTCAAAATAATGCCTTAACTTAGTGGATGCCATGATTAATGCAAGAATAAGTTTTTCGAGGTGTGAGTACCTGGATTCGGCATCAAGTAAACTTTTACTTACATAGTAGATAGGATATTGTGTACCTTCGTGATCCTTGACAAGGACAGCACTTACAGCGGTTGAGGATACCGCCAGATATAAGGATAACACATCTCCTTTTTCCGGTTTTGCTAATGCTGGTGCTGAGGACATATATTCTTTAAGGGCTTGTAAAGCATTCTCATGCTTCTCAGTCCATTCAAACTTCTTGTTCTTCCTTAGGATATCGTAAAATTCTTTGCATTTTTCTGAGGATTTCGATATGAACCTGTTCAGGGCTGCTATCCTGCCTGTCAGCCTCTGCACATCCTTAGCATTGGTAGGGGACTTGATATTCACTAATGCTTTGATTTGCTCCGGACTTGCTTCAATTCCCCTTTGAGTCACCATATATCCTAGGAATTTTCCTGCCTTAACACCAAAGTGGCATTTTGAAGGATTGAGCTTCATGTTATAATTATCAAGGATATCAAATGCTTCTTCCAAATCCCTTAGGTGATCCTCAGCTTTCTTTGATTTGACTACCATATCATCTATGTATACTTCCATAGTTTGTCCAATTTGATCTTTGAACATCATATTCACCAGCCTTTGATACGTTGCACCTGCATTTCTTAATCCAAAAGGCATGGCAATATAACAATACAAACCGGTTGGGGTCATAAAGGCTGTATCCTCTTGGTCAGATGGTTCCATCTGAATTTGTTGGAATCCAGATGATGCATCCATCAGTGAAATCGACAAATACCCTCCACTTTCCATTTTTCTTTTGGACAACAAGCACATTGGCTAACCATTTTGGATATTTTACCTCTTTGATCATACCTGCTCGAAGTAGTCTCTCTACTTCTTCTTGGATAATGGCATTCCTTTCGGGTGACAACTTCCTCCTTTTTTGATGGATTGGTTTGATAGACCTGTCAATGCCAAGTTTGTGAGTAATAATATCCTTAGATATACCTGTCATATCTTCATGTTTCCAAGCAAAGGTAGATTTTCTTCTTTTTAGGAAGGATATTAAGTCTTCTTTCATCTGTCCAAGGATCCCTGATCCGATATAGATTTTTGACTCGGGATCACTAGGATCCAAAAGGATTTCGTCCACATCCTGTTCCCTTGCCTCCAAGACGTTCCTCGGAGGATACTGTAATTGCTATTGCTCCCTTGGCTTTGACGTTGGCTTCTTGGATGAGGTATAGCAATCCTTAGCCTCCTGCTGATCACTGTCGATCTTGATTATCCCCCATGGGCTAGGGAGCTTCACGCATTGATGGTAGGTGGATGGGACTGCTTTCATATCATGTATCCAAGGCCTGCCAAGGATAACGTTGCAACAAGACAGACAATCAATAACACAAAATTTCTGATAGTTATGTAATCCTTCCACGTAGATTGGGAGTTTGATGTCCCCCAGGGTTTTCTTTGTTTCTCCACTGAATCCTACAAGCACGGAGGATCTTGGTGTGATGTCTGATTCTGGGATTCCCATTTTCTTCAGAACATCTAGCTGGATAATGTTCACTGAGCTTCCTCCATCGATAAGGATCCTGCGGACAAAATGGTTAGAGATAAAGAGAGTAATAACTAGACTATCATGATGAGGATCCTGAATGTTAATGCGATCATCCTCATCAAACGTTATCGTCTTCCCTTCCGAGACACTTGATGTTCTAATAGGCCTTTCTCCATTATCCATTTTTGATTCTTTTGCATGTCTTTTGGCCGCCGAGAAGGATGTACCACAGATGTCTGATCCTCCGGATATAAAGTTGATCACTTGTGCATTTGCCGGAGGTGCTGGAGCCTTTTCAGGGATCCTTTCAGGATCCTAGGTCCTTTGCTTTTTTCTTCCCAACAATTCTTTTAGATGCCCCTTGCTTAGCAGGTATCCAATTTCTTTTCTTAAGGCTATGCAATCTTCAGTTAGATGCCCGAAATCCTCGTGGTATGCACACCATTTGGATTTGTCTTTGGTTCCGGATGGCTTATCACTCTTCCTGGGCCACCTAGCTTTCTCCCCTAAGTTCTGCATTGCAAGGATTAGTTCATGATTGTCAACAGAAAAGCAATATTCTGAAATTGGAGGATAATCTTCATCATCCTCTTCTTGGTCAACGGCATGCAGATTCTGGTTCTCATTTCTATGGTAGGATTTGAATTTGTTGCTTTTGAAGGAGGATCCTTGCTTATCTTGTTTTGAGGATCCTACTTGTCTCTCCTGGATCCTCTTGTCATCCTCTAGCCGGATGAACCTGAGTGCCCGAGTTCTTACTTCATCTAAGTTCCTGCATGGTGTCATAACAAGATCATCATAGAATAATGAATCCTTAAGCAGTCCCATTTTGAAGGCTTCAACAGCCGTAGCCATATCCAAGTTGGGAATGTCCAAGGATTCTTTACTGAATTTAGTTATATAATCTCTTAATGATTCATTATGACTTTGAGTTACCCTATATAAATCACTGGTTAATCTTTCAAATTTTCTACTACAAGAGAATTGGTTATTGAATAAATTAACTAAATTAGCAAATGAAGTAATAGAGTAAGGGGGAAGACTTAGCAGCCATTTAAGGGCTGATCCAGTAAGAGTGGATCCAAATCCTTTACATAAGCATGCTTCCTTCAATTTTTCTAGGATAGGATTGATCTCCATCCTCTCCCTGTATTGTGCTACGTGTTCCTCTGGATCCGTTGTACCATCATACAGCTTCATAGTAGGGATATGGAACCTTTTGGGTACCTCTGCATCACAAATTGGTGGTGCAAAACGAGATACCTTATGGCTCCCATCTGCAATTTCAGGTATAGGCTTGACTACTCCCGGAACACTCGAGATCATGTCCTTTAGTTTTTGCAACTCCCTGGCCATAGCATGATTGATACCTGTATCCTGCATGAATCCATGGTTAGTGGCAAGATAATTATTTAAAGTGTTACCTCCCATTGGGTTCAAATTAGGAACAGTGGTTGTGAACCCAAGTTGCTGGGATTCAGGAATAACGGATGGACCAGTGGAAGCAATGGTCTGCATTGGAATGAAGTCCCCTTGGTGGACATCTAGACTCCCTGTTTGCAAACTTTTTAGGGATCCTGTCGTCTGGAAGGATCCTGGTATCTGATATGATCCTGGAGTGTAGGAGGATCCTTGAACCTGGGATGATCCTGGAACAAAGAAGGATCCTTGAACCTGGGATGATCCTGGAACAAAGGAGGATCCTTGAACCTGGGATGATCCTGGAACAAAGGAGGATCCTTGGAACTGCTGTGTTCCCGGGTAGACTCCTGAATTCATGAATGATCCTATATGCTGAGGGTAGGATCCTGCTGGCTGAAAATGTGAGCCTGATGTCTAAGTCATTGCTGCCGACTTGAGATGCAACCCTCGTGACTCTCCTATGATTTGCACGTCCGGAATTCCCGATGGCTGGGAAGTGATCATTGGAGTATCAAAGCTCAAGGATTTGGGCATCAGTGGGGAATGATCCTCCGCCGCTTTCCTTTGTCTTTTGAGGTCTCCAATTTCCCTGAGGATCCTGTCATTAGTCTCATCCTGCCGCTGCATACGATCCTTCATCTGCAAAATTAAAGCTAACACATCACTAGTACTGGGAATAGAAGAATTCATAGCAGAAGAAGATGGAGGTTTAGAGAAAGTAGGAGTTGGTCTCTTCTCAGTATTTTTCTGAGATCCTGCCGGTGGAGGAGGCAGAGTGGTCTGTGATGAGGTGACTGCAGACATCGCCGTGGACGTGTTCTTCAATGATGAAGCCATGTAACCCTTTGAAATGATTTCGAACAAAGGATTTTCTTATGAATGAAGCACCAATTGCCCCACGGTGGGCGCCAAACTGTTTTGGTCAAAAATCACACAAGGATAATGTAACCAAACTTTATGTAAACGGGGTATGATGCTTGGTTAATTATAAAAGTAAAGGATCACTTCTATGAGAAATATGCAAAGACACAATGATTTATACGAGGAAAAAGCCCTTGATCAATGTATGATCTCCGGCATAAAAAACCTCAGGTGATGGCAACTACCGATCACCAACTTCAATATAAGAAAAATATAGTTACAACTTCGGATGATAATGAGCTGAGTACAAGGATCACTATAGTTTCGAGTGTCTAAGTGTGTGAGAGTTGCTTCGTGTTTTGTCGTGTGTTCTTCCAAATGAGGAAGAGTGGTATTTATACAAGTGTAGGTGACCTATTTTAGGTAAAAAGACTAATAATCAGCTCATTACCCCTTTAGAAATAAAAGACAATCTAGCCTAAATTGCCGCCCTTAAATCAAGCTAAGTTTCCATATCCTTTGCAACGTCCATCTTTGATTAAGCTCATGCTATAATTGTGAAGACGCGTCCCTTGATTATGATGCTAAGAGCGTATCCTGCTAGATGTTCCTGCAAAATAACATTGTTTCACACGAAGGTAACTGTTAGCATGAGGATCCTTTGATGGTCCATGATCCTGATCCTGAAGTCCTGCTGAGGATCACTGTCTGCCAAAGAAACAAGGATCACTGGTTAGGATCACGTATAAGGATCACGTATGATAAAAATCCAGCCCTAACACTTTAGTTTTTAATTGTTTTGATATACACTTGTTTGAATAAGAGAAGTTAAACAAATTAAGTTTAAGAATTTTAGGATATGATCCAGGATCAGATATCCTATAGTCGAAAAGTTTCGAAAAGTAGTATATTTTAAGGATCATAAGTTCAGTTGTCAAAGTATAAGGGTTATTCAAATGAATAAAGGATAAAATCAAAATAGTTAAGGATCATACCTGAGAATCCAAGTTAGGATCCTAACCTTTAACACTATAATCAGGATAACCATAAGACAAACCTTAGTAGAAGGTAAGGATCAAGGATCCTTAGTTGTTTAACTTCGAAAACCTGAAATAGAATATAACTTGGTACTAAGCCAACAAATAAGACAAGTTAGTAACTGGGGACAAGCCCAACAATTCTGGGGACAAGCCCAATATACTGGGGACAAGCCCAAAGGATAACTTGGGACAAGCCCAAAGGATCGTGTGTAAACTGGAGTATGGCCCTTACTGACGACTATCCAAACTTAGTGACATGAAAATTCCAAAACCTTAGCTAACGTGAAAACGTTAGAAACCTTAGGAACGGATGTATGGTACGTCTACCATTATACGTAGGATCCTGAGTACAGCCAGTACAATGAAATTGTCATCCCCGAAAGCGAGTACTGGTCCCATTGCCATGAACTGTACCAGGATCATCGTGCGCTACTGGCGATACTGGGGACAGGCCCAAACTGGGGACTTGCCCAAAAACTGGGGTCAAGCCCAAATAATTGGATACTTTTGTGGATAATCAGTCCTTTGTTATGGATACCAAAATGAGGATCATCTGTTCTACAAGGTTCCTTCAAGGGTACTTGTCATGTGAGGATCATGGATCCTTGTCACATGAAGTATTTCTTCAAATGGACAGCATTCCAGGCTCTTGGTAGCAAATCACCTTCCATTGTCAGCAACCGATATGCCCCCTTTCCTGCCTCAGCTTCAATCAAGTAAGGACCTTCCCACTTTGGAGCTAACTTTCCATCAGCAGGATTAGTGGTATTCTGAAATGCTTTCCTTAACACCATATCACCAACTTGGAATTTCCTGATCCTGACATTTTTGTTATAGGCTCCAGCCATCCTTTGCTGATAACTGGCCATCCTTATCCTTGCCGAATCCCTGATTTCTTCTATAGTATCCAGGTCTTAAACCAAGTTTCCAGCATTTTCTTCAGGATCACGAATGCTTGTTCTTGCAGTAGGAACCACCATCTCTGTAGGGATTACTGATTCTGCCCCAAATACCAAAGAAAATGGAGTTTGGCCAGTAGCATTCTTGGGAGTTGTCCTATCAGCCCAAAGCACATAGGGTAGTTCTTCTGCGCACTTTCCTTTCTTGGATCCAAGCTTCTTTTTCAAGTTGTTGATGATGATCTTGTTAGATGATTCTGCCTGACCATTAGCTTGTGGGTGGACTGGTGTTGATGTTATCATCTTAATCCCCCAGCTGTCACAAAAGTTAGTAGTTCTACTCCCAATAAATTGGGAACCATTATCACATATAATTTCAGAAGGAATACCAAATCTAGTAATAATGTTTCTTTTAATGAAGGATATAACTTCCTTTTCTCTGACTTGGGCAAAGGCTTCAGCCTCTATCCACTTGGAGAAGTAATCAGTCATAGCAAGCATGAACACTTTTCCACCAGGTGCCTTAGGAAGCTTACCGACTATATCCATTCCCCATCTCATAAATGGCCAAGAGGAGGATATAGGATGCAAAAGTTCAGCCGGTTGGTGAAGGATATTACTATGTCTCTGACAAGGATCACACTTCTTGGCATACTCCACAGCATCCCTCTTAATAGTTGGCCAATAGTATCATGTCCTCAGGATCCTTGAGAATAATGCTCTGCCCCCAGTGTGGTTTCCACAATCTCCTTCATGGAAATCCTTTAAGACTTCTTGGATTTCAGGATCCTCGATACATCTCAGATATGGTCCTGCAAGAGATCGTTTATACAACATATTATTTAATATTGTAAATTGAGATACCTTAATTTTGAAAGCCCTAGGGTTTTCTCTTGTAGGGATCTCCCCATGTTGTATGTATGTCATGATTGGGAGGGTCCATGATCCTGAATGAGACTGAGTATCATCACTAGGGATGATTGCAGAATCCTCTCCTATCTCCATAGCCACATGATCCTCGATAGCAGGGGTCAGGATATGGATAATAGGAATACTTATATCCTCCGGGATCTTCAAAGATGATCCTAGATTAGCCAATGCATCAGCTTCTGTATTTTCTTCCCTTGGTACCTGTGTCAAACTAAAGGAAACAAAAGAGAGTGCCAATTCTTTGACTATCTTCAAATATTTGGTTAGCTTTTCACCATTAACCGCATAGGATCCATTAAAGTGATTAGTGATTAATAATGAATCTACATGTACCTCAAGATACCTGATTCTCATATGCTTAGAAATTTGCAAACCAGCTATCAAGGCTTCATATTCAGCCTCATTGTTAGTAGTTTGGAACTCATAAGCTATAGAGTGGGGTATTATGTCCCCCTGTGGCAATTTTCGTAGTATTCCTAGCCTTGTTCCTTTGACATTAGAGGATCCATCAGTGTAGAGTATCCAAGGATCCTTAGTTTCCTCTAACTGTTGGACTTCTAGTTCAGCTTCTCTTTGCAAGTCACTACTGAAATGTGCCACAAAGTCAGCTAAGGCTTGGGATTTAATGGCTGTTCTAGGCTCATATCTTATATCATAAGCACTGAGCTTCACTGCCCACTTAGCCATCCTTCCTGACATTTCAGGTTTCCTGAGAACATTCTTAATTGGAAAATTAGTCTTAACAATAATGGCATGAGTTTCAAAATAGTGTCTTAGTTTAGTGGATGCCATGATTAAACCAAGAATAAGTTTTTCCAAATGTGAATACCTGGACTCAGCATCAAGCAAACTCTTACTTACATAGTAAACAGGATGTTGTGTACCTTCGTGATCCTTAACAAGGACGACACTTACTGCTTTTGAGGATGCCGCGAAATATAAGGATAACACATCTCCTTTTTCTGGTTTCATCAAGGCAGGAGCCGAGGACAGGTAATCCTTAAGAGCTTTAAGGGCACTTTCATGCTTCTCAGTCCATTCAAATTTCTTGTTTTTCCTCAGGATGTCATAGAATTCCTTGCACTTTTCTGAGGATTTGGATATGAATCTGTTCAAGGCTGCGATCCTGCCTGTCAATCTTTGAACATCCTTAGCATTGGCAGGAGATTTGATATTCACAATAGCCTTGATTTGTTCTGGAGTTGCTTCAATGCCCCTCTTAGTCACCATATAGCTGTTTTGGTCAAAAATCACACAAGGATAATGCAACCAAACTCTTTGTAAACGGGGAATGATGCTTGGTATGATGAACAAAGATATGGATCACTTCAATGAAAATTGCACAAGTGACACAAGGATTTATACGAGGAAAAAGCCCTTGATCAATGAATGATCTCCGGCATAAAAAACCTCGGGTGATGGAAACTACCGATCACCAAACTTCAATATAACAAACAATGTTTACAACTTCGGATGGTAACGAGCTAGGTACAAGGATCACTATAGTATCGTATGCTAAAGCGTGTGAGAAATGTGTTGTGTCTTCCAAATGCTGATGAGTGCCCTTTATATAAGTGTGTGTGGTCGTATTTTAGGCAAATCACCTAACTACTAGCTCGTTACCCCTTTAGAAATAGAAGTAAATTTAGCCTAACTAAATGCCCGTAATTTGTGCTAAGTTTCCATATTCTCCACAACGTCTATTTTTGGTTATGCATGTGCGAAATTAGCGTGACAGATTCCTTGATAACGTTGCTAAGACCAGGTCCAACTCGTAATTCCTGCAAAACAACATTAAATTCAAAGAGAACAATCGTTAGTATGAGGATCCTTAGGATGATCCATGATCCTGATCCTGAAGCTCTTCTGAGGATCACTATCTGCCAAAGAAACAAGGATCACTTGTTAGGATATCACGTAAGGATCATAGGTCATTAAAATCCTGCCCTAACAATTGCCCCCAAAATATAAGGAGTAATTATGTAATATTAATGAGTTATATTTTGCCGGATCTTATCTATAACTAACTCAACGGGTATATAGCCGTTAAGAACGAACTATCCATTGCGATCTGACGTCATGGAGGTGACAGCCCTGCACAAATCATCATTATAAATAGAAATAGGGATAGGATCGTTTGCATTTAAATTCAAGAATTCTTCCCTTTATAATCGCGACCAGAGGATTGAACAGGTATTCCCCTTTATCTTCTCTCTTCTCTTGCTCTGTTTTCTTTATCTTTCCACCATTCTGTCAAAAAATGCTGCTCCGGAACTCTCCCAGCAAGGATCCTAAGAATAATAGCCCCTTGAAGGGTCAAGGGATCATCAAGGATTCCCCCTCCGAGAGGTGTTGTTTTACCGACCCTCAAATCGATAAAATCCGTCATTGCTTTCCGGCGAACACCCTTTTTAAGTCTTTTAGCCCTACTGCTTTGAGTGATTGTATCTCTGAGACTTGGGTAGCTTTCCCGGTCACTCCTTTCATGATAGGATACTTGTATCCTTTCCCTCAGTTCACCGAGTCCTTTTTCTCTCTTACCGGCATCTGCTATATCCAGGCTATGCCGATGATCTGGAGGGTTTTATACATCCTTGAGAGGATCATTGAACAAGAAGGAATTGATCTGGGTATGGCGGAGTTGGCTGAGATGTATGATCTTACAACTTTTGGATCCCACCGATACTTGTTCAAACGAAAAGCTGGAGAGGAGCACCCTGTTCTCAAAGTTACCAAAAATGACATGAACTGGAAGCGGCGGTTCTTTTTTGTGAGGAGAGATACCATCCCTGATGGGAAGGATTTGCCCAAGATGTGGGCTACCCATGGTAGGATAGAGGATCCTGGAAGGATCACCGTAGAACTTATCCTTTAGCATAAGGATCACTGACATTCTTTTGTTTCCTTATTGTGCAGCTATATCCGTTTCTCATCTTAAGTTGACTCCTTCTGCAAAAGAGAGACTCTT
Organism: Helianthus annuus; assembly: GCF_002127325.2. Classification (NCBI taxonomy): domain Eukaryota; kingdom Viridiplantae; phylum Streptophyta; class Magnoliopsida; order Asterales; family Asteraceae; genus Helianthus; species Helianthus annuus. Next base: position 102,728,618 of record NC_035445.2, read on the forward strand.
GGCCTTTAGGAAGCTTGATCCTGAAATAAGAACTTTCCAGGTCATCACCCAGGATTCTCAGGAAGTATCATCTGCTTCTGTCACAATGTCAAGTAAGTATCCTTTTTTAAGGAGTATTTATATAATGAGAGTCAAATAAAATTAAGATACTTATCTTGTTTTGGTTGTGTAGGCGCTGGAAAATCCTCTAAGTCTGCTTCGAAGTTCGGCATCGATGATCTTGCTAATGTCAAATCCTCAAGGAAGAAGACTCCTGCTGCTATCCCAACTGCTTCAGCCCCCAAAGCACCTATCAGGGGAAAAGGAAGCAAGAAGAGAAAGGCCTATGAGGATTTGCAAGGTCTGCCCCTGCTCCGCCAACAATGTCTGGATTACATTAACGAGGTAAGGATCACTGTCCTGCTTGTGTATCCTGCTAGTCTAAGGATCACTTGATTTTTGAGGTCATTCCTTGTCTTTCTTGCAGAAATTTGCTGAGGTAGAGACATATGTTGGCCATGTCGAGGATCAGGATCGCCAGATTGCTGACCTTCAACAGGTTGGGGTGTTGAAGGATCTCAAGATAGCCGATCTTCAGAAGGAGCTCCGAGCCACCAAGGATGATGCTGCCAAGATGCTGATTAACTTTGACTATGAGAAGCATGAGATCACCCAGGATGCCAAGGTCTCTGCTGCAATAGCTATGTACAAGATCCAGCTGCAAATGGCTATGGAGGCTCAGGATCCTGCTTTCGACAGGAGCACATGGGACGTGGAGGGCTGGAAGGCGAGGCTGGCAGAGCTGGAGGATGATGAAGAGGCTGAGGAGATCCCGCTGCTTGAGGGTGGAGGCGCTGGCAAGGATCATGGTGGAAAGGCGAGTGGAGCCGGTGGTGATGGTGCAGCAAAGGATTGAGCTGCAGGATTGGGCAATGATGGAAATTTCGAGACTTAGCCGGAGCCCAATTTTTTTTTTGTTTGGTGGCTGTGATGTTTTAAAACAATTATGGTCTGTATTTGAACAATAGGTTTAGGGTTGAGGATCTAGGTTCCTGTGAACAATAGGTAGGATTACAAATGGTGGAGGGATCCTCTGTTTGGGGGATGAAGCCATTGTGATCCTGCCGTTTTTAATTTCCTGCACTTGCTATAACCGTATAAATAATGGACACCCTTTGCCAACCCATGTGGACGGGCCACGTTTTGCTGGTAGAAACGTGGGTTGGCAATTTTGACAACTTTTGATGGTTTAAACTTTCGTTAATAAAATAACTCTTAATCTTTTTGGCTTATCTTGTGTCGTTATCCTTGTTTATCCTTTTAACTTCCAATTATTTTGATATATATATGTCTAAGTAAGAAAAGTTGAGCAAATTATGTTTAAGAAATTTAGGATATGATCCTGGATCAAATATCCTATAATCGAAGATTTTCAAAGTAGTTTATTTTAAGGATCATAGGTTTAGTTGTCAAAGTGTAAGGGTTATTCAAAATAACGAATGTAATTAAAATAGTTAAGGATCATACCTGAGAATCCAAGTTAGGATCCTAACCTTTAACACTGTAATCAGGATAACCATAAGAAAAACTTTTAATGGGTAATAATGATTGAGGATCCTTAATTGGTTAACTTCGAAAACCTGAAAACAGAGTATAACTTGGGACTAAGCCAATATAAGAGATAAGTTAGTAACTGGGGACAAGCCCAAAGGATAACTGGGGACAAGCCCAAGGATAACTGGGGACAAGCCCAAGGATCGTATGTAAACTGGAGTATGGCCCTCACTGGCGACTATCCAAATTTAGTGACATGAAAATGCCAAAACCTTAGTGTTTTGGTCAAAAATCACACAGGGATAATGCAACCAAACTCTATGTAAACGGGGTATTGTTTTGGTCAAAAATCACACAAGGATAATGTAACCAAACTTTATGAAAACGGGGTATGATGCTTGGTTAACTATGAAAGTAAAGGATCACTTCTGTGATAGAGATGCAAAGACACAATGATTTATACGAGGAAAAAGCCCTTGATCAATGAATGATCTCCGGCATAAAAAACCTCGGGTGATGGCAACTACCGATCACCAACTTCAATATAACAAAAATATGATTACAACTTTGGATGATAATGAGCTGAGTACAAAGATCACTGGGTGTCTAAGTGTTTGAGAGTTGTGTCGTATGTCGTGTGTGTTCTTCCGAATGAGGAAGAATGGTATTTATACATGTGTTGATGACCTATTTTAGGTAGCTAAACTAATATTCAGCTCATTACCCCTTTAGAAATGAGATACAATCTAGCCTAAATAGCCGCCCATAAATCAAGCCAAGTTTCCATATCCTGTTTAACGTCTATCTTCAATTAAGCTCTTGCCATAATTGTGAAGACGCGTCCCTGGATCATAATGCTTAGAGCGTATCCTGCTACATGTTCCTGCAAAACAATATTGTATTAAGCGGAAGTGGCCGTTAGTATGAGGATCACCATAACGTCCCATGATCCTGATCCTGAAGTCCTGCTGAGGATCACTGTCTGCCAAAGAAATAAGGATCACTGGTTAGGATCATGTGTAAGGATCATCTATGATAAAAATCCAGCCCTAACAGGTATGATGCTTGGTTTATTAAAAAAGTAAAGGATCACTTCAGTATAAAATATGCAAAGACACAATGATTTATACGAGGAAAAAGCCCTTGATCAATGTATGATCTCCGGCATAAAAAACCTCGGGTGATGGCAACTACCGATCACCAAACTTTAATATAAAAAAAATGGTTACAACTTCGGATGATAATGAGCTGAGTACAAGGATCACTATAGTTTCGAGTGTCTAAGCGTGTGAGAATTGTGTTGTGTGTTCTTCCGAATGGGGAAGAGTGTTATATATACAAGTGTAGGTGACCTATTTTAGGTAAAAAGACTAATAATCAGCTCGTTTGCTATAGGGTACTCGTATCCTTTTCCAGGCTTTACCCAGTCTTTCTTTTCCTTAACCGGCATCTCTTACATCCAAGCTATGCCGATGATCTGGAGGGTTCTTTATACCTTCGAGAGAATCATCGAGCAGGAAGGGATTGATCTGGGGATGGCGGAGTTAGCTGAGTTTTACGATCTCACCACCTTCGGTTCTCACCGATATTTGTTGAAACGGAAAGCTGGGGAGGATCACCCAATCTTCAAAGTTACTAAGAATGATACAAACTGGAAACGTCGGTTTTTCTTTGTTAAGAGGGATTCCATCCCGGATGGGAAGGATCTGCCCAAGGAATGGGCCACTCATGGTAGGGTAGAGGATCCTCGAAGGATCACTATCAGTCCTGTCTCATATGATGAGGATCACTGATGTCTTTTTTCCTTTGTCTTTTATGCAGCTATTTCCATTGCTCGTCTGAAATTAACCCCCGCTGCAAAAGAGAGAGTGTTAGCTTTTAAAAAGCTTGATCCTGAAGTTAGAAGCTTCCAAATCACTATCCAAGATTCTCAAGAGATATCCTCTGCATCTGCCACAATGTCAAGTAAGTATCCTCATAGAAAGTAAGTTTTATGTAAAAGTATTTAATTTAACAAGGGAACTTATCTTGTTTTTGAATTGTGTAGGTGCTGGAAAATCTGCCAGGTCTGTTAAATCTGCCTCCAAATTTGGGATAAGTGATCTTGCCAATGTCACGTCTTCAAAGAAGAAGGCTCCTGCTGCCAGTCCTTCAGCATCAGCTCCCAAAGCGTCTATCCGGGGCAAGGGAAAAAAGAGGAAAACCTCTGAAGATCTCCAAGGATTTCCCCTCCTCCGTCAACAATTCCTTGACTACGTGAATGAGGTAAGGATCACTGCCCCTATTGGTTATCCGTTTCGAATATCCTGTTTCTTCGAGGATCACCCGGTTCTGAACTTACTTTATTTCCCTCTTTGCAGAAACTTGCCGAGATCGAGACCTATCTTGGCCATGTTGAGGATCAAGAGAGCCAGATTGCTGATCTTCAACAAATGGGCGTGCTTAAGGATCTCAAGGTAGCAGATCTTGAGAAGGAACTCCGGGCCATGAAGGCTGAGGCTGCTCAGAGGTTGATTGATATGGATAACGAGAAGCAGGAGATCACCCAAGACGCCAAGGTCTCCGCGGCAATTGCTATGTACAAGATACAACTTCAGATGGCTGAGGAGGCTCAGGATCCTACCTTTGACAAAAGCTCGTGGGATGTTGAAGGTTGGAAGGCAAGGCTGGCGGACCTGGAAGACGAGGATGAGGCTGAGGAGATCCCCATGCTGGAAGGCGGTGATGCTGAGAAGGATCAAGGTGGTAATGCTGGTGGTGACGAAGCAGCGAAGGTGTAGGCTGCATGATTGGGCGATGATGGATATTTCGAGACTAGGCCGGAGCCCAATTTTTTAGGATTGGTAGTGGTTTTTTGTGGTAGTGGTGTTTGTGAACAATTATGGTCTGTAATCTTCGAACAATAGTTTTTAGGGTAAAGGATCCTGGATCCTTCGAACAATAGGTAGGATTGCAAAAGGTGGAGGGATCCTCTGTTTGGGGGATGAAGCCTTTGTGATCCTGCCGCTTTTACTTTCCTGCAAGAATGCTAAGACCGCATATACAATGGACACCCTTTGCCAACCCATATGGAGGGGCCACGTTTTGCTGGTAGAAATGTGGGTTGGCAATTTTGACAACTTTTTGAAAGGGTTAATGATCCTTTTGTTTAATAATATAACTTAACTTTTCTGGCTTATCTCGTGTTGTTATCTTCTTGTTTCTTAGTTGTCTTTGTAATATATTTGCAAGAGTTGAAAATATATTTAATAAATTTAGGATATGATCCTAGATCAAATATCCTGATATTGAAAATATTCAAAGTATTTTAGTTCAAGGATCATAGGTTTGGTTGTCAAAGTATAAGGGTTGGTTAGGATAAAGAGTATAATCAAAAATAGTCAAGGATCATACCTGAGGATCCACGTTAGGATCCTAACCTTCAATCAAGACAATCATAGATAAGACTTTGATAGTTAATAAGGATTAAGGACCCTTATATGTTTAGACTTCCAGAACCTGAAAAGTGAGATATAACTTGGGACTAAGCCAATGTAAAAGATAAATTAGTAACTGGGGACATGCCCAAAGGATAACTGAGAATGATCCCAGAGGATCACTGGGGACAAGCCCATAGGATAACTGAGAATGATCCCAGAGGATCACTGGGGACAAGCCCATAGGATAACTGGGGACAAGCCCAAAGGATAACTGGGGACAAGCCCAAAGGATCGTATGTAAACTGGAGTATGGCCCTTTCTGGCAACTATCCAAACTTAGTGACATGAAAATGTCAAAACCTTAGCTAACGTGAAAACGTTAGAAACCTTAGGAACGGATGTATGGTACGTCTACCATTATACGTAGGATCCTAAATATAGCCAGTACGATGAGGTTGTCAGCCCCGAAAGTGGGTACTGGTCCCAAAGACGTGAACTATACCAGGATCATCGTGCGCTGCTGGCGGAAACTGGGGATGATCCCAAGGATAACTGGGGTTGGACCCAAGGATCTGTGGTGCTCTTGGAGATCTTTGACGATTTGCTGAAGATACCTGAACTTATCATAACTCAAATGGTTTGTGAGTAGAGGATGAAGGATACATGATCCTTATCCCTAGGTAAAAAGTAAGAGAATGCAATAGTTTTAGGATAAGCATATTACCAGAGTAAGGATCACTGATATCTCCGGGATCCTTCAAGGATACTTCAATGTAAGGATCACATGCATGAAGGATCACGTTCACATGAAATATTTCTTTAAGTGAACAGCAACCTGTATGCCCCCTTTCCTGCTTCAGCTTCAATCAAGTAGGGACCTTCCCATTTTGGTGCTAGCTTCCCGTCAGCAAGATTGATAGTATTTTGAAATGCTTTTCTTAACACCATATCTCCAACTTGGAACTTCCTTATCCTGACATTTTTGTTGTAGGTACCAGCCATTCTTTGTTGGTAGCTTGCCATCCTTATTCTAGCTAGATCCCTGATTTCCTCAATAGTATCCAAATCCTGAGCTAGGATTGCAGCATTTTCTTCAGGATCACGAGCAATTGTTCTAGCAGTTGGGATCACCATCTCTGTTGGGATCACTGCTTCTGCCCCAAATACTAAAGAGAAAGGTGTTTGACCAGTGGCATTCTTGGGAGTTGTCCTATCAGCCCATAGCACATAAGGTAACTCCTCTGCCCATTTTCCTTTCTTGGATCCTAGCTTCTTCTTCAGATTGTTGATGATGATCTTGTTGGATGATTCTGCTTGACCATTGGCTTGTGGATGAACTGGTGTTGATGTTATCATCTTGATTCCCCAACTGTCACAAAAGTTAGTGGTTCTGCTTCCAATGAATTGGGAGCCATTATCACATACAATTTCAGAGGGAATGCCAAATCTAGTTATAATGTTTCTTTTAATGAAGGATATGACTTCCTTTTCTCTGACTTGAGCGAAGGCTTCAGCTTCTATCCACTTGGAAAAATAGTCAGTCATGGCAAGCATAAATACTTTTCCACCAGGTGCTTTAGGGAGCTTGCCAACTATATCCATTCCCCATCTCATGAATGGCCAAGAGGATGGTATTGGGTGTAAAAATTCAGCTGGCTGATGGAGGATATTGCTATGTCTTTGGCAAGGATCACACTTCTTAGCATACTGTATAGCATCCCTTTTCATGGTTGGCCAGTAGTATCCTGTTCTAAGGATCCTTGAGAATAATGCCCTGCCCCCAGTGTGGTTTCCGCAATCTCCTTCATGGAAATCTTTCAACACTTCCTCGATTTCAGGATCCTCGATACATCTCAAATATGGTCCTGCAAGAGATCGCTTATATAATACATTATTCAAAGTTGTAAATTGAGATACCTTAATCCTGAAAGCTCTAGGATTTTCCCCCGTCGGAATCTCCCCATGTTGCAAGTATCTCATGATTGGTGAGATCCATGATCCTGAATAAGATTGGGCTTCTTCACTAGGGATCATTGCAGTATCCTCTTCTATTTCCATGGCCACCTGATTTTCGATAGCAGGAGCCAGGATATGGATGATAGGGATACTTATATCTTCTGGGATCTTCAAGGATGATCCTAGGTTGGCCAATGCATCAGCTTCCGTGTTATCCTCCCTTGGTACCTGTGTTAAGCTAAAAGAAACAAAAGAGAGTGCCAATTCTTTGACTATCTCAAAATATTTGGTTAGTTTTTCACCTTTAACAGCATAGGATCCATTAAAGTGATTGGTGATCAATAATGAGTCTACATATACTTTAAGATACTTTACCACCCATATCTCTTAGCAATTTAGTAAGCAGCAATTAAGGCTTCATATTCAGCCTCATTGTTAGTTGCTTGGAACTCACAGGCTAATGGAGTGGGGTATTATTGTCCCCCTGTTGGCGATTTTAGTAGGATCCCTTAGCCCTGTGCTTTGATATCTTGAGGATCCGTCAGTGTGTAGTATCAAGATCCTTGGTCTCATTCAGCTGCTGGACCTCCAATTTCTGCCTTCTTTTTGTAGATCACTAACTGAAATCAGCCACAAAGTCGGCTTGTGCTTGAGATTTAATAGCTGTTCTTGCGTTCGTATCTTATATCATGGGCCACTAGCTTTAACCTGCCCACTTAGCCATT